>NC_071657.1:79496201-80145141 GCF_014839835.1 Dryobates pubescens | reverse complement strand
GAATATATACAAAACCAACAGTCCTTTGGAGATGCAGCAGGGAGAAAGGCCAGGCCCAGCCATGTGGCAGAGAACTAGGAAACCAGCAGCAATTCTCTTAGTCCTTTTGTCCCAGGAAAGCAGAAGTAAAAGAGAGCAAATGGCTGCAGTGTCTTCCTTTTTATAGGCTTTCTGGACAGGGAGAGGGAGTGGAACAGACTAACTCAGTTTCTCAGAGGAAAAAAACCCTCTGGGGAGAGTAGGGCTCTCACAACCCTCCCACACACACACTTTCAGGATGGGCATAACCCATCACACCTTCCCAAACCTTCCCTTGCCAAACCTTCCCATACCTTCCCTTTCCATGGCAGGGGGGTTGGAACAAGATGATCCTTGGGGTCCCTTCCAAACCTGATAATTCTATACTTCTGTGATTCAGTGAAAAAGTCATAGTATCATACTATCGTACTATCATACTCTCATAGTATCAGTTAGGGTTGGAAGGGACCACAGGGATCATCTAGTTCCAGCCCCTCTGCCATGGGCAGGGACACCCCACACTAGATAAGGCTGGCCAGAGCCTCATCCAGCCTGGTCTTACGCACCCCCAGGGCTTCACCACTCTCACAGTGAAGAACTTCCTCCTCACATCCAGCCTGAATCTCCCCACCTCCAGCTTCATTCCATTCCCCCTAGTCCTATCACTACCTGATAGCCTGAGAAGTCCCTCCCCAGCCTTCTTGGAGGCCCCCTTCAGATACTGCAAGGCCACAATTAGGTCACCTCGGAGCCTTCTCTTCTCCAGACTGAACAGCCCCAACTCCTTCAGTCTGTCTTCATAGGAGAGGTGCTCCAGCCCTCTGATCATCCTTGTGGCCCTTCTCTGGACACTTCCAGCATGTCCAGATCCCTCTTGTAATAGGGGGTCCAGAGCTAGATGCAGTACTCCAGGTGGGGTCTCACCAGAGCTGAGGAGAGGGGGCGAATCACTTCCCTTGACCTGCTGGCCCCTGTTCTCTTGATGCAGCCCAGGATCTGATTGACTTTCCAGGCTGCAAGTGCACAATGAGAGCTCATGTTGAGCTTCTCATCCACCAGCACCCCCAAGTCTCTCTCCTCAGGGCTGCTTTCCAGCCAGTCACTGCCAAGCCTGGATTTGTGCCTGGGGTTGACTCGACCCAAATGCCGGACCCTGCACTTGGTCTTGTTGAACCTCGTGAGGTTGGCTTGTGCCCACCTCTCCAGCCTGTCAAGGTCCCTCTGGATGGCATCCCTTCCCTCCAGTGTGTCTGCTGTACCACACAGCTTGGTGTCATCAGCAAACTTGCTGAGGGTGCTCTCAATGCCACTGTCCATGTCACCAACAAAGATGTTGAACAATATTGGTCCCAGGACTGATCCCTGAGGGACTCCGCTTGTCCCTGGCCTCCACTGGGACATGGACCCATTGACAGCCACTCTTTGGGTGTGGCCCTGTGCTGCGGAGAGAGGAGACAGTAACCCAACGCCGCCGTCCAACTCAACTAGGAACCAATCCAGCGACAGTAGTCTGCCAGCCCTCCACCTTGCTGCAAACAGCTACAGAGTATCTTCCACGTGCTTTCCATCCACTAGCATTCAGTTCAAAGTATCCGCATCTAGCAGAGTAATCGCTGATGCATAGAAAGATTATAATACTGCTGTATATAGCCAGAAGCCACCTGCGTCCTGCCGAGTCGCCATCTCGTGGCCAAGTGGCAGAACTGCACTCTTTGTTATGTAAATATATAGTCTGTAGATAGTTCAATTAAGCTCTAATCATAACACTAAGCCACTTATGGAATGTATTTCATGAATGTGCACTAGAACATGTATATAAGTTAGTGATTCATTGGTTATTAATAATTTCATAATTAATAAATTATCATTTTCATAATTCATATTTCATATTAATAAATTTAATAACCTCTTCACAACAGGCCATCAAGCCAGTTCTTTATCCATATAGTAGTCCACCCATCAAACCCATGTTTCACCAGTTTGGAGACCAAGATGTGGTGCGGGACAGTGTCAAAGGCATTGCTCAGGTCCAGGTAAATGACATCAGTTGCTCACCCCTCATCTATTAATGTTGTCACCTGTTTATAGAAGCCAGTCCTTCTGAAGCTGCAACTATCATCCTGAAGCAGCAGTCCTGTGAAATGGTGAGTTAAAAAAAAAAGCTTCATGTTGCCAGAGAAGAAAACTACAAGTGTTCCTGAAATGTTCATTGAAGGTCTGTGAGGTGACCCATGTCCTCTCCAAAGGTCTGCAGTGGAATGGCTTCAGTTTGCTGAGTGTAGGTCTAAAATACCACCAAATCTGAGGTGTTGATATTCACACCTTCTTTGCACTACCTTAAATACCAGCATGAGGCTTCAGACAATGAGACACAGAGCAAAAATACATAAGGCAGGTAAAACCACAGAGAAGATTTAGGTCATACAATTTAGGACGGAAAATTAAAATCCAAACTTTTCTAAGGTTAAGGGTAGAAAAAACACGGCAAAAGTTGCCTCATGGAACAGAGGAATCTCTACCATTATAGGCATTTATAATTACTGGTTAGACAAGCAGCTATAAGGACTTAGTTAGGAATGGTTTGCCTGATTTTGAATAGGGAGATAGACCAGTGTGTCCCTCAAAGTCCCTTTCAGCACTTTATTTAGTGATTGATGGAAATTGTGATATGCTTGCATGCAACTTTCTTCTAGGTTCACATAGGCTATATTCACTGCTGTCTCTTGTTCTCTGGAGCTAATATCTGGTTTACTACTGTCTTCATTAGGAGCAGGGTCAGATCCTTAATTAAATTAATGAATGGCTGTAAATATATTTTCCTGAAACTAATGAGGGGTTTGCCACTTGATAATTTCCCTGTGGGGATCTTCCCATTAGGAAAAAAAGAATGAGACCCAGTGACCACAAAGAAAGTGATGATGGGCTATTAAGTAACTGAAATAAATATGTCTAAAAGTATTTATAGCAGCCTGTTGTTTTCCCCAACTTCTGGAAGCAGAGAAAGGTGTCTGTGTACATGGGAGGTTCCCTTTAGTCCCTGTGAACCATTGCAAATTATCCATAGGTTGTATCTACCAGACTTCCTAACCAAGCCTTAAAGAGAATAGAGCACTAGAACAAATATTTCAATCCTTCTTTATAAGCATTAAACTCAGACTCATGCCATAGATCTGAGATTAGCTGTGCTGCTGCCTAGTGAAGGGCCTGTAGTAGATGCTCTGGAAAACTGTTTATTTTCCATCTTAAAAAGACATCCTACTGAGATTGCTGCTAAGGCTGCTGGAGATTAGCTATACCTTGAAGGTCATCTTCCAGAAACCTTGTCAGAGGATAAAGCTCATCTCTATCTAAAAATGGCCTTGCCCAACTTAGTCCTGGAAGATCTTTATCACCTTTATCACTCAGAATATTGCGTTTATCTCATGTTCTTGGCTTCACACTCATTTCTATCGTGTATCACTGCTAACAGGCTTTATTTTTATTCATGCAGCCCCCTGCAAAGGGGAAAGGTGGTCATACCCACAAAGTGTGAGATGACTTCCCATGCTGTGAAGAAAACGTCACATTCAATGTACCTTAGTTACACTGGCATAAATCTTAATAACCTTAACTGCTGCAGGTGGGTGAAACATCCCACCTTCTTGTCCCATAAAGGTTTATCACTTTTTTACCCCAAATAGTGTTCATGAAGATCCCTGAGAGCTTTGTTTTCTGCTGAGATTTGTGACTCTGTCTGTATGTGATGTGGACTGAAAATAAGGGATGGTATTGACTCTGAGGAACAAAATGCTGAACTCTTATATCTGAGAGTGTTCCACCTCAGTAAGGTGTGTCTGTGGTGAATCTTTGATAAATACTATATGGAAAACTATGATGAAACTTTTACCCTCATGGACCATAATGATGTTACTCTTCTCCAGTCAGATGTCTATCTCCTTGAATATTTTTAGAATATATCTACACATTTTGCCATGTGGTTGTTTTAGGCTATGCTTTTAAAATTCAGTTACAGATTTGGAATAGACTAGACTAGGCTAGGGTAGAATAGAATAGAATAGAATGGAATAGAATGGAATAGAACGGAATAGAATGGAATAGAATAGAATAGAATAAACCAGGTTGGAAGAGACCTTCAAGATCATTGTGTCCAACCTCTCATCCAACACCACCTAATCAACTAAACCATACAAGCAAGCAACTTATCAAGTCTCCTCCTAAACACCTCCAATAAAGGGGAAGATTATTGGGTAGCAATGTGAGGAGACCATGAAAAACATCCATATGTTCTGACAGTGTAAGTAGAGATAGGAAAATATTAAAGGCATTGTGCAAAGCACTGAGGCATGTCAGTAGGAGCTATGTATACAATTTGGTCATCTCTAGTGGAGAAGGATGAAATAAATCTGAAGTAAATGATGGAACAGTAGCACAAAATGTACCTGTGAAGTTCAAGGGGATGAATACTGAGAGTTTCTGCTGAGATGGTACTTGGGAAAAACTCCATTTTGGCTGTTTTAAACTATTACAGAGTAGTTGTGAGCCACAGAAAAAGCATGATCAAAAAAGTGACGGGTATTTCAGGTTGTGTGACACAAAGTGATGGAAAAGTAGTAATGTGGAAGCACAAGGCAAAGGTTAGACCATGTGCTTAAAGCAGATGGGGTAGGTGGGGGAGAAAAAACCAAACAGATAAAGCCAACAACAAAATACTACACTTACTTATTCATATGATATGGTGGCTGTTAAGCTCATTATAGGTGACTGAACATCAAGAAAGAAATTGATCTAACAGAAGTGGAGTAAATTGTTGGCCAAAGGAAAAATAGATGAGTGAGAGATGAGTAAATATATAAGCATTACATCTAAGGAGACTCTTTAGCTACCTAAGTATGTGGGCTACAGAAATTTTCTCACTGGCTGGAGAACAAGAGGGAAATCTTGCTGGACATAAAATGGAATTTTGAAAATGTATGGCTGGTAGTTTAAGATGAAGAGTTTGCAGTGTTACAGAGCCCATGATGAGAATTCAGGTACTGGTGACAGAGAGCTATGAACCTCTTATCTGGAGGAGAAATTCTGCAATCTCAAATAATTTTTTCAGCACCGATTCAGCATGTAGCTTGAGCCCATGCCACCTCTTTCCATTTATTAGAAGTTATCCTATGATTTATAATAATTTCAGAGGTTCTTTTAGCCTACTGTCACCATATTTTCTGTCTATGATAAAATGATCTCATATCAGTAATGTCAGGATTTGGATCTGTTACTACATTTTTAAATTTTATTAATCTATGGTATAATTTGTGTTATTTGTTTGTTTGATTTTGGGGTTTTTTGGGTTTGTTGTTTTTTTTTTCTGGAAGAGTTCTTGGGAACAAAACTGTTAAATTAGTTTAATTTCTGCAAGTTTAACTTTAGTGCATTGGTGTTTTAGAGGGAACAGTGAAGAAAGAAAAAATGAATTTTGTCTATTAGCTTAAATTGTAATGTAGATCTTATTCTTCAGGAAACAGTATTAGAAGTGTAAGGAAATAAGTCATCTATATTAAACCATCATGAAAATCATCTGTATATTACCTAATGGGCACTAGTACTTTTGTAAAGGTCTGGGAATTGGAATTTTAATATGTAGTAATTGCACAGCCACTGACTTGATATCTTTATATCTGAAGCATCAACTTACTGCATTAGTAGGATAGTATTAAAAATAATTTAAAAATTATGTCTTGTCTTACTAGATTGGAATGGGCTGCCCGAGGAGGTGGTGGGGTCACCGTTGCTGGGGTTGTTCAGGACGAGGCTTGACAGGATGCTTGGTTGCATGGTTTAGTTGATTAGGTGGTGTTGGATGATAGGTTGGACATGATGATCTTGAAGGTCTCTTCCAACCTGGTTTATTCTATTCTATTCTAGATTTAAAAGATGTCTGTTACATTTCTTAATCTGAAAAATAGAAATGTGATACTGTTAAGAAGGACATTGAAACACTTGAACGTGTCCAGAGAAGGGCAACAAGGCTGGGGAGAGGCCTTGAGCACAAGCTCTATGAGGAGAGGCTGAGGGAGCTGGGATTGTTTAGCCTGGAGAAGAGAAGGATCAGGGGTGACCTCATTGCCCTCTACAACTACCTGAAAGGTGGTTGTAGCCAGGAAGGGGTTGGTCTCTTCTCCCAGGCAACCAGCACCAGAACAAGGGGACACAGTCTCAAGCTGTGCCAGGGGAGGTTTAGACTCGAGGTGAGGAAAAAGTTCTTCACCAAGCGAGTCATTCGTCATTGGAATGGGCTGCCCAGGGAGGTGGTGGAGTCACCGTCCCTGGAGGTGTTCAAGGGGAGATTTGACATGGGACTTAGTGCCATAGTCTAGTCGTGAGGTCTGTGGGACAGGTTGGACTTGATGATCCTTGGGGTCTCTTCCAACCTTAGTTATACGGTGATACTGTGATTAGAAGTAATGTTTGGTATTATCTGAAAAACAGAAGGTTAATTCAGTGGAGGAAACAAATAAATGTCCCTAATCTGTCATTGTATAACAGCACGGTGAATTGAATGACTTATTATTATTATTACTATTATTTGAAAAGTTCTGCTTCATGTCTCTCTTTATTTTGCAGACTTTCTCGGAAAAGTCACTTTATCGCTAAGTACAACCCTTCCTTCTATGTTTAAAAGATGTAATAACATTCCTTGGCCTGCTGTAGATGCTAAGGGGACAAGAGTTTTCAGGATTCAAAGGCACACTCTAGAAGTAATATAGGAGCTGAAATATTAAAAATAATAATTAAAAAATCTAGTCTCTCAGGCTCAGGTTCTTGACTGTGTAAAATGAAAGCTCTCATCTGTGGAGAATGCGTATGGTTGAGGGAAAGTGAAGTGAGGGTAGATGATAAGACAGTAGAATTAGGATGATAGATATCTGTAACCAAGCATAGTATCTCCATCTCTGGTAAGGGTTAAAACTGAAATATCTTAAACTCAGTCAACTGTCTAAATATTATGATAACATCATTACATAGCCTGCATCCCCTGGCAAATGCAAAATGCTGCAGAAGAATAAAGCACTTAAAGTAAACAGTAACACAATTTCTTTAGAGCTGGCTTTATCCATATTACTCTAATGTTTAATTTATTTGAGTTGGTTATTAAGGTCATTATATAAAGCCCTTCAATTTATTTGGGCTATGAGTGGGACCATTGAGTGACAAAAGAGGTTTGGAGTTCGGATTAATGTTTTATATCATATGAAGCAAAAATTCTTCCTTTAAAGTATACTACAGAGAGAGGTTTTTGCTGATTCTGAGCTCTGGTTTCTGCATTATTTGGTTGTCCATGTGAAACCACTAATAGAACTTTGAAACTAACAGAAAGGAAATTTACTCTGTTAAGTTTTGTTTGTTTGTTTGTTTTATTTTTTTGTTTGCTTGTTTATTTTTTCATTATTCCACTTTCTTTAATTTAATCAGCCATGGATAAATATGTGACTAAACTTATGTATATGACTGTGTGCCCAGAAATATATGCTCCCTAAATGATACACTTTTAGGATCTGATAGATAATAGTAATGCACCCAAAGCTCCCAAACTAATGAAAGAATACCCTAAAACTTTAAAAAAAAATTTGGGGAGGATGATAAAATCTGACTTCTCAGAGGGAGATTATTATGGCCTCCTTTTGCACATGCAATTTCTCTTCATGTTATTGAAAATGAAGGAAACAGTGTCAGTTGTCTTAGTTCCTGTACCACAGACCTAAAAAATCTGTAATTTTTCATGCATTTCTTTTTGGGACTTTTAGGCTGAAGATGGGAAGGTCTGAGCATAGCGGGCTCCGTATTCCTGTCTCCACAGCTTGGTTGCCATTTATATTAAAACTCATTCTGACTTTAATTGCATGAGTAGTCTTAAAGAATTTATTTCATTTCAGATAGAAAACCATCCTCACACTCAAGAAGGTGAGAGATCCCCTGGGTCACCTCTAAACCCAAGGTGGTTCAAGTATGATGACATTCTTAGTTTTGGGTGCCTTGTGTCTGGCTAGTCTCAGGAAAGGACTATGTAAGAGTGATTGGTTCACAGTGCTCTAGAGGCACATTATCTATGGGTTTTGGGGAAGAGAAGATACTAGTGCTCGCAGATTATCCCGAAGCTCTGTGATAGTTGTGTTTGTCTCTTTTCCTCTAGTTTGGAGTGGCTTATTTAATAAAGTTTTACTTTGACAAAAAATTCTGCAGCCTGGTAGATCACAACTCAAGAGTACATTTATCACTGTCACCCCAAAGAGAAAAAAAATAAAATCCTGACATTCAGTCTGAATTAAAAAGATTAAATAAATAATATTTAACTTCTTTCCATTTAGTAATTCACCCTGAGGCTAACCTAAACACTAGCTTCTCCCTCCCTTCTCCTAGGGCAAATGTGCTTACTTTGTCATCTTTCTGATCAGGACAAGGGCTTTCATCTTGGATGATAAGCAGAACCAAAACCCTCTAGATCTGGTCTTGCTTACCTTGCTGAAAGTAGGAAGAAGGGATTGGGGAGTGAGTAAGAAAGAGAAATGACCACATACACATGCATACCTCCCCACAGCAGAATGAGCCAAAATTCATTGTCTGGCCAGGTAGGTGAGAAAAAAATCACTTGCCTAAAATTCTTCTACTATGAAAAGTAGCAGATACCCCAAACTGGTGGCTATGTGTCCAGCTAGTAGAGATATTTACAGTTTCATGGCCAGTCTATACTTAAAATTGTCTCAGAAACTCCCCTTATAATGACTAGCTTTATTTTTGGCTTTCCTAACTTCTACCTCACAAAGGTTAGTAATATGAGGAAGAGGAGAGGACTAATTATTGACAAAGAAAGAAAGGAAGATCTGGCAAGACAACTGAATTGACAAACACTAAAAACTCTGAATTCCATTATGCTGTCATATAGGGATTTTTAGGAAATGCTTTGGTTTAATACAATAAGTGATGTCTTAAGAAGTAGGATGTAATAATAATAATTTCAGGTAATATATGTTTATATGTACACAAGAATAGAGCAGTAATAACAGCCCAGGAAGGGCAGTCCTATGTTGAAATGACATTCTATTTAAAAAGAGAAGCATAGCATTGGCATTTCCTAGATGACTCTGTCAATACTTGGGTTTGTTTTGTTTCATTTTCTTAAGTAGAGAGAATACTTCAGCTAACAAGGAGCCAGCCTTTTGACCATTGCTATCCTGCAGCAGATCTACCTCTTCCTTGTGCTTTGGTGGCACAATGACCTACAGGTGTTTCCTCATCTGCTTGGAGCTGGAAGAGGAGGAAAACATCCACTAAAAGGTGCAGCCAAGTCTAATGCTGACATCGGGTAAGCTAAGTGGAGCAAGACTGGGGTTTGTCATACTTGGTTTTAGCTAAATATTACTTAAGCAGGCTATGGTGATTTGTTTAGCAGTCAAAAAGGTGACTCTACCCTGATAATTCTTGAAGGAACTTCAGGAGTTTTCAAAACTCATTTTCATTTCTCTTTTCATGAGCTTATTGTGAAGGAACATAACTAATAACCTTTATTTTTTCATGTACTTTATATTGCTGATGCTGACAACCATGCTTTGCTTCCTACCAGGTGTTTTTGCAATGCCTTGAACATGAGCTGCAGCTGTTACTGTCACACTGACAGTCATACTGCTGCTGTTGTGAGAACATGGTCTTTTCAGGGAATTTTGTAGATCCTCGCCAGCTGTGCCAGGGAGGTTCTTCTATGCATGATAGAGAAAAAAAAATAATTAGATGGAAGCATAATTTTTGAGATTTTTTTTTTCTGCACATCTAAGCTCTGCATGAGCCATTTCTTCAAAAACCAAAAGTCTCTGCTCCTTGTCTCTGTTTTTATCTTGGTATTGTTTTTGTTAAATGACCTTGGCTGCTGACACTATGAAGAGTATATTGGGGTTTGGTTTTGTTGTTTTGTTGTTGTTGTTGTTGTTGTTGTTATTTTCTTTTCTTTTAGCTTGTGATGCAATCTAGGTTATTGCAGCTTTCAAGATTAAAACATTGAGAACTTGTTAAAGAGGTTTATCTTATTTCCTTTCATTTCTCAGTGATAGAGAATAAATTAATATGGTAACACTTTGCAGTAAGTGGACATTAATTAATGTTAAATTACACCAGAATTCCTCTGGAACCACATATTAACAGTCACACTAAGTCCAAAAAGACCTTTCTGTGATTAATGATTTTGTAAAGAATATCAAACAAATTAATAACCATTTGTCATTTATAATAAAGTGTTACCAATTAATTTAATTTTCTGTCCTGGCTTTGCTGTAAAAAGGTGGTACAGGAAGTTTAAAACCTAGTATATTACAGAAGATGAGCTTCTATTCTCTGACATATTCAGGACTTTTCAGTGTAACTTGTCCTGCTAATACTCTTTGCATCTCTTATGAAAAATAAAGCAAGTTTCTCTTGTTTGGGATGCAGAGCCTGGGCAAGAGGAAGAGTTATTTTAATTCATGTGCCATAACTCACTCCTCAGTATTGGAAATTCAAATCCTCAGACTATTCATTAACTTGACAAATACCACAATGAATGCAGAAAATGGCAGCACATAAATCCATTCTCTTGACAAAGAACATAATGAGAATGGGAAGTGACACAAAGTAAATACTGATCACTTTACAGTTTAGAGACTCTATATACTTGTTTCTTGTTTCACAGTGGTTTTTCCCATTTGCTTCTCTCCCTCTGTGTCAGCTGATGACTGAATTCTAGATAGGGAAAATCTGTGCCCTGCTTGGACTGCCTGCTAGCCAAGCTCAAGCATCCTCAAAGGCTACGCAACACTTTTTGTTCACTGAGTATCTTGATACCTCTACAGATGTGGTAGTTTTAAGCTATAACTTTAAAATTTGTTGCAGATTTCAAGTAGAAAAATATAAATAAATCACTATTGGATGTAAAAAGGAAAACTAAAAAGAAATCCATACAATTTCATTGGAGAAATATCTGTTATAAGATTGCTTGTACCAAAACATTACGGGTGCTTCTCTGCTCACTTCGTTCAGGAGAGATTAACCTGATTCTGCTGACCTTGACTGCATTATTTTGATTGTCTAACCGCTACTTTCTCTCTGCTCCTTTCTCCCATTTGGACAGGGGGTGAGGACAGAAGTACAGTCTCCCTGGTCTTTTTGACATTTTTTTTTTTTTTGGGTGTTGTAAATATCTGTAAAGTATTGTAAGTATTGTATATTTTGTACATATTCATTGCATTTCATTGTAGATTGTAGTTTTGCTTGTAAATACAGCTTCCATTTGCTTCCAGCTGAGTTGGTCTGGCAATGTTAATGTTGGGGGCAAATTTCAGCCCACTACAACAGATTCACAGAATCACAGAAAACTTCCATTTGGAAAAGACCTCAAAGATCATCCCGTCCAACCTTTGACCCAGTGCTGAAGGGTCAATACTAAATCATGTCCCTAAGTGCCAGGTCCACACACTGCTTAAATAACTCCAGGGATGGTGACTTCACCACTGCCCATTTTGCTGTTTGATAACTCTCTCAGTGAAGAAGTTTTTTCCAGCATTCAGCCTGAACCTCCTCTGGTGCAGCTTGAAACCTTTTTCTATAGTCCTGTTGCTTGCCATCAAGGAGAAGAGGCTGGCTCCCTCCTTGCTCCAACCTCCCTTCAGGTAGTTTTAGAAAGCAATGAGGTTCTCCCCTCAATCTCCTCTTCTCCAGACTAAATAACCTCAGCTCCCCCAGATGCTCCTGGTAGATCATGTGCTCCAGGCTCTTCCACAGCCTTGTTGCCCTTCTCTAAACATGCACTGGAACCTCAACGTCCTTCCTGTAGTGAGGGGCCCGGAACTGAACATGATACTGGAGGTGTGGCCCCATGAGTGCTGAGTACAGGTTGAGGATCATCTTCCTGTTTGTTATGGCCACAGTGTTTCTAATACAAACCAGGATGCCATTGGTTTTCTTGTCCACCTGGGCACACTGCTCACTTGTATTTAGTCAACTGTCATCCAGAATCCCCATGTCTCTCTTCAAGTCTCAGCTTTCGAACCATGCATCCCTAAGTCTGTAGCTTACCATGGGGTGGTTGTGATCCAGGTGGACAACCTGGAATTTGACCTTGTTAAATTTCATACAGTTAGCCTTGGCCCATCAGTCTAACCTATCCAGGAAATGAAAGAATGAGTTGAGATACGTTTGCTAGTACATGTCTTTGTTATCTTTTTCTTCTTCTTCTTCTTTTTTTTTTTCTTTTTCTTTTTTCTTTTTACTTTTTTCCTAAATAAAAAGGTATGTGTCATGTATCCATCATCACCTTGTTATTCACAATAATTTCTTAACAAGATCCAGAGTCCAGTGTTAAGAATAACAATAAGGAAATTGGCATGAAAGGATATAGACAACTATTTCAGACATAGTATCCCCAAATTCTGCAGATTTTTGCTTGAAATCACCCAGGAAACTTGCAATTTCAGTAGTGGCCTTACATATAATTGATGAAAGAGTCAAGTTCCATTTGTCTGATAGGGACCACAGAATCAAGTTCACATTGTTCACAACACAGATATATTTTAAGATTACCAGCAGGAGATATGATGAATGAATTATTATCTTAAATATGCTGAATTTTATAATAACCATACTCAATTCTTTTCAAGGTTTAGGTTTTCCACACTTTATTTTTCATTTGCCTGAAGGACTTTTCTAGTGTTTAGTGAAGTCTATGATATTCTGTTACTCTTTCAGGCACTGGCAGTTTGAATACTTGCCATCCACATGCATGCCTTTCAGGAAAGATAGTCCATTTGGAAGGACACTACAGCATGTATTTCCTACTAAGATGCAGTTTTACAAAGTTTATTAATTAATGCTCTTTCTTAATAGCGCTAGTTAAGTCTTAGTGTTTGCAAAATGCTTTGAGATTTTCCATTAAA
The DNA here is from genome assembly GCF_014839835.1 of Dryobates pubescens. Classification (NCBI taxonomy): domain Eukaryota; kingdom Metazoa; phylum Chordata; class Aves; order Piciformes; family Picidae; genus Dryobates; species Dryobates pubescens. The sequence continues at coordinate 80,132,182 of NC_071657.1, read as the reverse complement.
AATATCAGTGTCAGCTATGATAAATAGTTGACATCATAACTACCTGAGTTTGCAGTGACCTAGACAATTCCTACTCCAAAACCTGGTAATTTCAAACAAGTGCAGCCCTTTGGCTGTGCTAATAATTAATAAAATCAATTTCATTATCTTTTTCCACACAAAATTATCCCAGTACCCAGTAATGAAATAATTTAGAATAGAATAGAATAGAATAGAATAGAATAGAATAGAATAGAATAGAATAGAATAGAATAGACCGGGTTGGAAGAGACCTTCAAACTCATTGCGTCCAACCCATCAACCAATCCAACCCACCTAAACAACTAACCCATGGCACCAAGCACCCCATCAAGTCTCCTCCTAAACACCTCCAGTAATGGTGACCCCACCACCTCCTCGGGCAGCCCATTCCCATGGGCAATAACTCTCTGTGTAGAACTTCTTCCTAATATCCAGCCTAAACCTCCCCTGGTGCAGCCTGAGACTGTGTCCTCTTGTTCTGGTACTGGCTGCCTGGGAGAAGAGACCATCATCCGTCAGTCTACAACCTCCCTTCAGGTAGTTGTAGAGCATAATAAGGTCACCCCTGAGTCTCCTTTCCTCCAGGCTAAGCAACCCCCAGCTCCCTCAGTCTTTCGTCATAGGGCTTGTGTTCCAAACCCCTCACCAACTTCGTTGCCCTTCTCTGGACTCATTCTAGCAAGTCAACATCCTTCCTAAACTGAGGGGCCCAGAACTGGACACAGTACTCAAGGTGTGGCCTAACCAGTGCAGTGTACAGGGGCAGAATGACCTCCCTGCTCCTGCTGGCTGCGCTGTTCCTGATGCAGGCCAGGATGCCATTGGCCCTCTTGGCTGCCTGGGCACACTGCAGGCTCATGTTCAGTCTACCATTGACCAGTACCCCCAGGTCCCTCTCCACCTGGCTGCTCTCCAGTCACTCTGACCCCAGCCTGTAGCTCTGCATGGGGTTGCTGTGGCCAATGTGCAGAACTCGGCACTTGGATGTGTTAAATCTCATGCCGCTGGATTCTGCCCATCTGTCCAGCCTGTCGAGGTCCCTCTGCAAAGCCTCTCTACCGTCCAGCAGATCAACACCTGCCCCCAGCATGGTGTCATCAGCAAATTTACTGATGATGGACTCAATGTCCTCATCCAGATCATCAATAAAGATGTTAAAGAGGACGGGGCCCAGCACTGATCCTTGGGGCACACCACTAGTGACTGGCTGCCAGCTGGATGTGGCACCATTCACCACCACTCTCTGGGCTCGGCCCTCCAGCCAGTTCCTAACCCAATGCAGTGTGCTCCTGTCCAAGCCATGGGCTGACAGCTTGGCCAGCAGTTTACTATGGGGGACGATGTCGAAGGACTTGCTGAGGTCCAGGTAGACCACATCCACAGGCCTCCCCACATCCACCAGGCGGGTCACCTGATCATAGAAGGAGATCAGGTTGGTCAGGCACGACCTGCCCTTCCTAAATCCATGCTGGCTAGGCCTGATCCCTTGGCCATCCTGTAAGTGCTGTGGGATTGCACTCAGGATGACCTGTTCCATAATCTTTCCTGGCACTGAGATCAGGCTGACAGGCCTGGCTCATCCAACTGGTGCTTCTTGTGGATGGGCACCACACTGGCCAGCTTCCAGTCTTCTGGGACCTCATCTTCCATCACATTGGCACAGCCTGTCCCTGCGCCTTCAACAATTCTTCCTTGAAGCAGGTCCAGCCTTCCTGGATCCCTTTATTTTTAAAGGCTTTATCCCAAGGAACCCTCTGAATTAGTTCCCTGAGTAACCTGAAGTCCGCCCTCTGGAAGTTCCAGAGTGGAGGTCTTCTTGCTTTAATTCAAAACACAGCTTGTTTTTCTTGGCATCAACAGCACAGACCATTTAATAGAATATATAAATTCTTCTTGCTACTGTAAAGTGAAATCTCAGCAATTCTTCATTTTTTCTTCCTTTTTCCTCTTTATTTCTGAGGAAAATGTTCACAGAGAATACATGGTTGCTTAACTGCATAATACTTTATGCTGCAGATGTGACAAAGGAATCATTTTTCTAAGTATTTGGTATCATAAGAAATTATCAAAGCTTAGAGAAAATGGGAAATAAATGCATTAAGCATGAATAAGCGAATATTAAAGATGAATCCCTGATTTTGTCCCAGTGATGTGTTAAAACAGCTTTCCATCTCGTCTATACTCAGTCCTAAGTCCTATATGACCTTCATCTCTAAAGATGAGAGTCATATATTTAACTACAGTATTTTTTATTTACTGTAGAATCTGAGGTGCAAAACACTTAATCTACATTGTAAAACAAAAAGTGGCTGAGTCTTCAGTGACCTTGACTGTTCGTGCAGTGCTTTTTACAGTGCTAAATTGGACTCAAGTTCATGGCATGTGGTATTTTTCTAAATCTGATTTTTTGTTTTGTTGTTGGGGAACCAGAGAATACAAATCATGGGGTTTTGCATGTGTTTATGTATGACCACGTAGATTTTCTCTGGTTAAATGGCAGTCAGGAGGAAATGGTAGTGGGAGATTTTCACAGGATTTATCCACTCAGTCCCTGTGAGTCTCTATAGAAATTGGATACTGAGCTGGATTTTGTCCACTGCAAAACAATGAACATGGAAGCCAGAGGCATCAACACCTTCAGCAACTAAATGTGTTGGTGAAGGTGTTGATTAAAATCAGTAATCAAACCTTTTTTTCTCCTTTCCTTCTTGTGAGGCATTAGCCATTTCCTTAGACGAAGCAGCAAATGGATGAATATGTTGTTCCTTCAAGTAAAGCCTTAAATAAACAGTTGCTTTTTGTTTTCCCTATTTCAAAGCATATTATCCTTTGATTGCCTTCTATAGATGTGAGTTTGTTTTTAAATATGAGCCAAAACTTTACATTAAATCACTTGAATTATATTTTTACTGCAATAAACACAGGCTCCTGACTAAACAACCCAAAAATCAGAATCTTGCATTTTTGGCAGGTGTCACTTTTCCTGCTTAGTACCTCTCTATATTCTCTGTGCCTGCTCACTTTTTCTCTTTTCCTTTGATTTTTAGTTTGATTTGGGGTTTTTGTGACATTGACATAATTTCTGCTACCATCTCCTTTGGCAACTAGAAATCTCTCACACTCATCAAAAGCAGAATAGCCTTGGTAGATGCCAGAGGGATATGTGTGGTGCATTTTTAAAAGCACTGCCAAAACTACTGATGCTTAACAGCAGGTCAGTGGCAGAGCAGCTTTTGCAGGCTTTTGGATATTTGCTCCACTCTGCCATTCAGTCCAGCTTATTTGTTCAAAATATCGCATAACATTAACATTTTAAAGCCGCATAGGTGTGAGAGAGAAATAGAATAGATTAAGATGAGACATCAAGATACCTAAGGTACTGATTAAAGGCTACTTAATACAATGTGATAAACTGAAATAGATTCAGATTGTTAATACCCATTCCAAAGACTATAGATCATTTTATGAGATGTGCTATATAACTCTTGCCCCTTCCCAAAATTGATGATCTTTACTTGAGATTTGAAGAAAAACACAGTAGCAATTAGATTCTAAAGGCAAATAAAGGGAAAAGGGGGAAAAAAAGTAATTAGTGAAATGAAAAAAGCCAGAGGATGACATTTCACTGAGTTTCTGGTACTGTTACTTTGCCAGTTAAACTGCTATAACGATAATAAGAAGAAAATATTTATTGAAGATGAAGGTTTGTCTTCATGAAAAGAGATAATGTGAATTCTAAAAGCCTTTAAAATTATATTCCCTAATAAATTGATCAACAAGTTGTACAAAGCCACATAAAACCCACTGCACAACTCATTAACATATTTTAGAGTGGTTTTTGGTGGGGGGGTTTTTTTGGTTGTGGGTTTTGGAGGGGTTTTTTTGTTTGTTTATTTGTTTTTTTCGAGGTAAACTAAATCCTTATTGCAGAAGCATTTGTGTGCAAAATTTGAAGCCATGATGAGGAAACTCTTTGCCTGAAGGCTGGGATTCTTCCTCCTTAACACCGAAATGATTAAAAGCACAGAGAAAAATAAAATAAAACAAACAAGAAAATCCCTTATAAAGAAGGGTGATTAGAAAGACTGAGTTTGCTTACATAGACGAATAAAAAGAATATGAAAGGTACAAAAATGCAAGCTAGGGAGAATTCCAAGAAGGCTTCATTGTCTTTTTATTCTGTGCATATGTAGTATTGCTGTAACATATTGTGGTCAAATGTTTTGCACTCCTAAGTCAGAAAGCAATCACAGAATATTCTTTTCAGTTTTATGATACAGGAGGTGTGTTCTAAGAACTTGTCCACTTTTGCAGCAGTTGTTAATCTCAAAAAATATATTCTCTTTATAAAAAACTTTCTCTTTCAACAGGAGCAAGCCAAGAGCAGCCTGTGCTTTGCATGATGAGAGATCTAAGAACAAGAGATTATAAAGGAAGTTATTAAAAAGACAATTGGTTATGTGTTGGGAGTGAGTGTGTGTTAGAGAGGAATACTCTTGTAAACTAAACAAAATGTTTTCCTCTGGACATTTCTAATGGTGTTCATACCTTCGAAAGATGGCCAAAGAAAGGGCCAAAAATTTACCAAGGATTGAGAGAGTATTCATTACGAAGACTGCTTTAGAGAACAAAAAAGAACTGCATGCTGAGACTTCCTAGAACTTGCCAAGTCATCATTTATGTGGTAGAGAGAAAGCCCTTTTGACAAAGGAGCTAAGAAAATGTATAATCAACAGGACTACCTAATATGACATGAAAGTGAGAAAATGGACCTCTGTAGGAAAACTTCACAATATCCAAGTAGATGCTGAAGAATTTTTCAGGACAGAAAAGCGTTGTGCTGACCAGCACAGGCTGAAAGTGTTCCATGGCACTGAGAAACAAGGAGAAGGATAATTAGCCTGTTCATTCCATATATAGGCAGCAACTTGGTAGAGATGTTCCAAATATTAGAAATGTTGCTTGCAACAGGCATTGACTGAGTGGGAACTGGGACCAAATGTACTTGGGAAAAAAACAGTAAATCTGCTTCCATGAAACTGGGCTCTTTTCATCCTTAATCTTTAGTCATGGAGCTGGCAAGCAAGTAAAATGTTACATTTGTAAGGTGGGGACAACAAAATTATTTGCAAATATTACCTACTGGTATATGATCCTCTGGGGTATGTTAGGAAGGGAACAAGAGAGAAACTGAAGCTGTATAGGACTGGACATAGTCACTGTGAATAGAGTCCCAGCTAGTCCTGAGAAGCCTTCCTGAGGCAATCGGGGTTGAAGAGTTATGTGTACACTCCCCTCCACATAGATACTCATAATCCCATGCCTCACATATATTCTTATTTCAACAAATTTTCTCTAGTTTATGAAAAGTACATTAGCAAAAAATTTCTGGACAATTCTTGCCCATGAGACCTTTGGGATTGAAATATATCACAGCATGCAAGATATTTGCAAGTTCTCTGTGAAATTAAATCTCAGTTCTGACTTCAGTTACATACTTCCAGCATTTATATCATTATCCACACAGATACTGTAAACTCAGAAAGAATACCCTGAACACACATTATGTTTGTATCTTTCTTAGAAAGAAATCAGCAGTCATAACAACTTCCCAAAAGGTGGGATGTAAAAACCATAAGATAGCTCAGCCAGAAGAAGAAATGGAGTATCTGCCATCTTATAACTGGAAATTAAATTTAATTAGGAGGGAGGAAAAAAATGTTCATCACCCTTCCAATGAAATTTGGGAGCTCTTGCTGCATTTATCTAACCACAAGAGAACAGTTAATGCTGGGGAAAATTCAACCCACCACACCCCCTTGTAGCCTTCTAAAACTTCAGTTACACAAACAAGACTCTGTGTGTTTTTTGGTTGGCTGGTTGGTTGGTTTTGATGCTTTGTTTTGGTGGTGGTGGTGTTTGGTGTTGTTTTGTTCTGGGTTGTTGTTTTTTCTTGGTTTGTGTGTTTTGTTGTTGGTGTGTTAGGGGTTTGTTTTTTCTTTGTGTGTTGATTATTGTGTTCTTACTGTTTTTTTCTTGTTTGTTTGTATTTTGGTCTGTTTGGTTTTCTCTTTTAAGAATTCCTGTAATAATTGTCTAAGTGTTGCTTTGGGCTTCTTTTATGCTTCTGTCTCCTGAATTACAATAAAGGACTGAAAAACAGCTCCTTAGAACCAAAAGCCTGATTTTGCAAAATTAAGCTCAGCTACCACAGTGTGTGAGTGCAGTGGGGCTTGATCAGGTTAGAGACATGCTGGTATGGTTCCTGGTGAGCAATGGATAGCTGGTGTCTGGTAGGGCCATAGATCCCATTCTGGAGTAAATCAGAATGGAAAGGAAGGATTCAAATGCAGAGAAACATAATCCAGTGCACGACCATGACTTGGAGAGGAATCCAGCCTTCTCACTAGCAAGAAGCAAGCAGCGTGCATGGAATTGGGCAGCAGAGTGAATAAAATAAAGGTAGCAGTTAGGCAGGCTGCAGTCTTGTTGTCAATGCCCTTAGTTGCAAGTAGGAATACTTACAGGAACAGGAAATTGTGCATGATTAACAAATGGCTCAGAGGGTAGGGTCACCAGCAGAATTTTGGGGGTTTTCATCTTGGGGAACGTTATATGACACTGGGTCTGTTACCAACAGATGGAGTACATCTGTCTCAGAGGGGGAGAAAGATCCTGGCACATAAGTTGGCATGGCTTGTCTAAAGGGCCTTAAACTAGGGTTGAAGTGGGAGGGGATTAAACGCAGGTGCACTGGATATGAGCCTAAGGATAGCCTTCAGTCATTTCACTTCAGGTAGGAGATAAGGATTGGAAGGTTGGCGTGATGACAGAATCACAGAACAACAGAAATATTCAGGTTGGAAAAGACCTTCAGGATCACCAAGTCCAACCAATAACCCCACTCTACAAAGTTCACCTCTAAGCCATATCCCCAAGCACCACATCCAAATGACCATTAAACACATCCAGAGTTGGTGACTCAACCACCTCCCTGTACAGCACATTCCAATGTCTGACCACTCTTTCTGTGAAAATTATTTTCAGTATTCAGTATCACTAAGGTTGGAAGAGACCTCAAAGATCATCGAGTCCAACCTGTCACCACAGACCTCATGACTAGAGTAGGGAGGACACTAGTGCCCACTGCAGGCTTGAACTCACGACCTTCCCCATTAAAGGTCTTATGTGCTACCAACTGAGCCACACCACTCCCAATGTCCAAGAAGTAAGTGACAGTAAGAGCCTCCAAACTGTTGAACCAAAGCACGTTGTGAATATTGCTGCAAAGGCAAGGTCTTACAGAGCTGAAACAAGAACCTCTGAGGTAATAGGATAAAGTAGGGTAGCTGCTATGAAGAGCCTCAGGGGAACAGTGCCTCCCTAAGAAGGTGACATGGCCATCAGACTGGCAGAAGTGTCTCTGCACGAATGCCCACAGCACAGGCAACAAACAAGAGAAGTTGGAATCTGTTGTGCTACAGGAAAGCTGGTACATGGTGGCGATTATGGAGCCTATTTGAGGTGGCCTATTTGGGGATGTTGCTCTGGACTGGATGACCTTTGGATGTCCCTTCTGGCCCAGACTATTCCATGATTCTTTTCTATGATTCTATGATTCCTCTGACTTCCTAAGGTACTGCATGATGCTATTCTACCTTGTATCTGAGGTGTCCCTTGGGTATAGGAAGGGAGTAAATATCAGGATAGATAAACGTTTTGATATGTGGATGACTGTCACAATCTCTCCCAAGGGACTTATAATCCTTCCTTGTTTATCTAATGGAGTCTTGTTTAGATATGTGAGTTGTGCCTGGAGGACTAAGGGGAATCTGTTATCCTTTTATGGCATGCAGCCATAAAGAATATGTGGTCAAGGATAAGGATAGGATAGGATAGGATATCAATATCTTTTCTTGCCTCAGTCTTTAGTAGTAAGACTACTTGTTTTCTGGATACTCAGCATCCTGAGCTGGAAGATAGGGATGAGGAGCAGAATGAAGCCCCCATAATACAAGATGAGATTGTTAATGATGTGTTGCACCACTCAGACACACACAAGTCTGGGTGGCTGGATGGCATATACCCAAGGGTACTATGAGAACTGGCAGAAGTACTCAGTAAGCCACTTCCCATTGTTTACAGTATCACAGTATTCTTGGCTAACTGTAGAGGTTACAGCTGACTGCTGATTGGTAGACGTGATGCCCATCTACGAGAAGGTCCAGAAGAAGGATGTAGGGAACTACAGAATTCTCAGACTGACCTCACTGCCAGGGAAGGTCATGAAACAGATCATGTTGAGTTTCATTATGCAGCATGTGCAGGGCAACCAGGTGATCAGGCCCACCCAGCATGGCGCATGAAGAGCAGGTCCTGCTTGACCAGCCTTCTATGACAAATTCACGCACAGCGAATAAGGGAAAGGCTGTGCCTTTTTGTGTACCTGGACTTCAGTAAAGCATTTGACACTGAGACCCACAGTATCCTCACCCAGAAAATTTCTTGTTTGGGTGTACTCTTCCCTGGGCAAAAGAAAGGCTGGATTGCATGGTCCAGGGAGTGGCAGTGAATGGAGTTAAATCCAGTTGGTGGATGGTCATAAGTGGTGTTCCCCAGGGCAGTGTGCTCCAGTGTCAAAGAAAGCCAACAACATCCTTGCCTGTGTCAGGAATAGCGTGACCTGCAAGACTAGGGAAGTGATTGTACCCCTGTACTTCACATTGGTGAGGCCACACCTCAAATACTGTGTTCAGTTTTGGGGCCTTCACTACAAGAAGGACATTGAGGTGCTGGAATGGGGCCAGAAAAGGGCAACAAAGCTGGTGAAGGATCTAGAAAACAGGTTTTGTGAGCGTCTGAGAGAACTGAGGTTGTTTAATCTGGAGAAAAGGAGACTGAGGAGAGACTTTATGGCTCTCTACAACTACCTCAAAGGAGGCTGTAGTGAGATGGTTTTTGGTCTCTTGTCCCAAGTAGCAAGTGACAGAAGGAGAGGAAATAGCCTGAAATTGTGTGTGGGCATTTAAATTAGACATTAGAAGAAAATTCTTCACTGAAAGGGTTCTCAAAAGCTGGAAAAATCTCCCCAGGGAGTTGGTTGAATCCCCAACCTTGCAGGTGTTTAAAAGGGTCATAAATGTCGTGCTGAAGTGTATGGTTTAACACCAGACTTGGTAGAGTTAGATAATGTTTTGACTTGTTGATTTTAAAGGTCTATTCCAATGAAAATTATTCTCTTATTTGATGATCCAAATTTTCCTACTCTGATCTCATGTCTAAAACAGCATCTGCCACCTAGGTTAAGCAGGGTGTGTGACTGCTAGCCTTGGTGCTAATAAAGCGCAATTATAATACTAATACAGATCATTGTGAAGACAGTATGTGACTTCCCACAAGGCACAGACAAAGCAATTTCACCTAGTTATTACTTTGCAAAGTATGTAACATCTGGTTAAGCTGCTAGATATCTATTTATAAAAGCATTTAATCTTGATTTAGGACTTCAAGCAAAAGTGAATCCATCATGCTGTAAGATAAAATGTCCCAGTGGTTTATAACTTTCAGTGTTAAAAAAGTGAAGCAATTTGTAGTTTGAATTTATCTTCTACCACGAACCTTTGAAATCCATTATACTTTCTCTTTCCTAGATTACAGATCTGAGTGTCAGTTATCTTCTCTTGTAGATTTTTTTTTCAGATTGATCAAATAAAACTATAACCTTTGAGACTGAGAAAGGGAATTTCCTTGGTCTCAGCAAAAGGCATTTTTCTCCCCTAAATCTCAAGTCAAGCTTGCAGTTGTTCTGGATTTCATCTCCTTTGCTAAAGTATTTTGTACATGCTACGTAGAGAGCTGGATAAAGCATATCAGTGATCACATTAATAATGTATGGAAAGATTACATGGGATAACTTTACCTCCATGTCCTAACTTTAGTAAGACCATTAGTTCCCTTTGATTTCCATCTCACGGGGACCTGTAGTCTTCAGATACAGTCATGCTTGGACCTGATATTGTGGAATTTTATGCCTTCAAATTTATTGAAGAGTTACTGATTTCTGGGAAACCATCCTTAAGACTCTAAGTGTGACCTAGATCCTTTGCATGCTTGTCATGAGGGTAAGAGTAACATTTGTTCAACTTAACACAGAAGCTTATTAAAGACAAATAAAAATTAGTATTTGGATGCAAAGCACTGTGGTTAAAGACTTGAATCTGGCTTCAGGAAATCTGGGCTCTATTTCAAGCTTTGTTTGTAAACTGCCTGTGTAAATGTTTACAAATAGAGGGATTTAGTTTTCTCCTGCTCTACCCCCACTATGTAAAATGAAGTAACAAATTTTCCACACCATTTTTATTGTCTAGGCAACCCGTAAGCTAAAATCCCCCACAACCCACAAGTCTGAATAACAGGAACAAAGTAAAAGACTAAAGGAGAATCATGGAATAAGAAAGCACACAAACAGGTCAAAAAGCTTAGTAGAATCAGACTTCAAAAAGTGTCTCTTGGGCCCCATAATTATGATTTTTCTATTCCATATATTATGAACTAAAATTTCAGTTATTAAGCTCCATTTTACAATTCATTAGGCTTCCCCATATTTAAAATCTCACTTCTAACAATGTTAAATTTCCAACTTAAGTGCCCTGTTTACCCTTTTGACAATTAATTCCCTTTAGTCTAAAATACTCTTTTGTGTCTATGTTTACACAATCTGTTTGCAAATACAGAGACCAAGTGTTATATTGCCAATTCCCTGGCTTAAACCACAACACATTTCAAAGATAGCCATGTTTATATCTTGTGGATATGCATATATATAGTCATAGAATCATTTAGGTGGAAAAGGAGGCTGTACAGCTGCAGGCATTGTTCTCATCTACCAAATAACTAGCAATAAGATGAAATGCCTCAAGTGGCACTAGGGGAGGAGTAGATTGGCTATAAGGAAAAGTTTCTCTGCTGAAAAAGTGGTCAGGTAGATCCAGGGAAGTTGTAGAGCCACCGTCACTTTTGGACATCATTTATTTGGTGTGGTGGTAATGGTCTGGATGAGCTTGAAGGTATTTTCCCAGAAAACAAATTCTATGATTATATAATTCTATGATTCTTTAATATCATCAGGTCCAACTCTAAACCTAACAATGTCAAGTCTACCACTAAACCGTGTCCCTAAGCACTGCATCTGCATGTCTTTTAAACACGAGTGCAGGGTGGTGACTCTACCACTTTCCTGGACAGCCTTTTATGGTGTTTGATTTTTATATTGCATCTACCATGTCCAGCAAGTGCTTGGACAATCTTCAGATTGGAAAGCAACACAGCAATGGTTAGCCTTGTCAGGGTTGTGTTTTCATATGCATATAATAATCCAAACTCAAAACATTGTCTGCTATAGAAGAGCATTATGTAGCAGGACCATATGATCAGGGCAGTCCTGCAGCTGTAGGGCTATGTGGGCTGGTGAGGTCAGCTAAGTGCTGTTGTGGCAAACACTGTGCATTTTAGCTACACAGCAAAACCGATATCTCTATTTTTAAATATTTATCCCAGCTAGATAGAGAGCATAGTGATTAGAATTCAAATAAGATCAATTCCTTTTCTCTGGAGATAAACCCAGATTAATTTGCTCTTCTTCTCCCACTAGTCCCACTAGTCCTTTTTATTATTTTTCCCTCAAAACAGTATCTCTTTTTTTTTTTTTTTTTTACTATTATTTTCCTTCCAGTGCCTTCTAGATATTCAACAAAACAATTAAACATTATTCATGAATTATTGTAAATTCATAGTCAGCATACTGAATTGTCTCAGGAGCAGTACTGAAATATGATGGGTGTTAAATGTAGAGAAACTGCAAACAGCTTAAAAAAATTGCACTTAGTATGTGTGTGATATGCAAAATTTGCAAAGAAATAATAAAAAAATGTCTCTTGCAGGCTTTTCTTTGGAGGATTTTGTAGTCCAGAGAGGATTTATTACTCAACTTTATTTTCCTCCCCCAATAACATCAGTTGATAATGGGAAGGAGTAAGAAAACATGCTGCAAAAGTAGGAGGGTGATCCCTTTTTCTCCCCCCAATACCAATTATTCCACTCACAAGTCAGGAACACACGAAGTGGAAGCACTAACAATGTAAACTGAAAACAACAAAGAAAATCTAGTCTGCTGCCTTTTCCTGTTCTCCTTATAGGGGATTTCAACTATTGGTAATTTTGACTGCACTTAAGACTCATCAGGCTCCTGATGTAAAAAGCAAGCAGACAAATATGCTGTATGCACTCCCAGATCAAGACCTGAAAGTTTGCGGAGGTGTTTGCATGCTGTTAACTGATTTATCCCAGCAAGCCTTTGGCTGATTATGCTCATTGCCCTCTGAGGAGCTGCATTTAAAGCAGCCATCTGTAGCATTTTGGTAATAAGAGCTCCAAGGGAGAGATTATTATTTTAGTGAAATAATGATTTTTCATGGACTTCAGTAATAGAAATGGGATAGATGTCACCGTCATGGAAGACAGGGATGAAAACCCACACTCAGACTGTTTCTTTTGAGGTGACTGCCACTGAGAAGTGCAGAGGACTGTAGACCAGACATCAACAAGCCAAATCCCATGACCCTCACTCTGCTCTAGAGCTTCTGGCTCTTTCCCTTCAGAGAGTTCTGGTACTGCCTCATTATTATGTGAATAGTATCTGAGTCAAAAAACATGCAGAAATATCAAACCCCTCCTACATGTCATTCCCGTGGGGATTTCCTTTGCTAGATTTGCCTAACTATTATCATGCTTACCTGGGTTTACACTGTAATTGTTAAAAATACAAATAATCATCAAACAAGGCAGGCAGGAAACAGATTGATTAGTGTGCAGTTCATAAATGTGACATTGATGAATTACAGGGAGGTGGTGGAGTCACCATCATTGGAGGTATTTAGGAGGACACTTGGTGGGGTGCTTGGTTGCATGGTTCAGTTGATTAGGTGGTGTTGGATGATAGGTTGGATGCAATGATCTTGAAGGTCTCTTCCAACCTGGTCTATTCTATTCTATTCTATTCTAGTAAGTAAACAATTGGTAAAACAAGTCATTTTTAAGAAAGTATTTCCACTGTGAAGAAAGACTCTCTTTTATGTTTAGAACTCTAAGTCTGCCTTTACAGATGCTTTCAAACAAGAGCTAAGAGAGGTCCAACATGCTTTTCTGTTGTAGCAAATTATGTATCTGGCATTTGGATGTTGCTGCAATAGTTGTCAATATCCCCTGTACCCCATGTCAGATTTATATCACTGCGAGATTTATGTCTGTTGCAGAAGTGGGCATGTACATGCAGGTGACTGCTCAGAACCCTGAATGTGTTTCTGCTTTGCTTGCATTCTGCAAGGTTGCCATCTTCCAAGAAGCCATGCTCTGGATCTGGATTATTTCCACTTGATTTACATTATCCAAACCAAGAACCAAAAACTGGGTTTGTGTTGTTTTCAAGCAGCTAGGTCTGCTTATGACCCCAGAAAATTTCTGCAATGAAAACAACCAACATCATGCCATCCTCCTGTTCCTGGAAAGAATAAAAGATGTGGAACACACTGTTATCAACATAACAATAGCACTTGTAAAATAAACTCCCACCAAACACTCCAATAATTAAAATGTCTTATTTATTTCCCCTCCCAACCTTATGTTCCTTTGAAAACAATGACATCAGTGTTCATTAACTCTATATTGCAATGCTTGTCTTCTATGCTAGATCTACTGCATTAACAAAGCAAAACAATACTTAACAAAGAGAAGCAGCAAAATGTTTTTATGGAAAGAGAATAAAATAAGTGATAGCAACAAAACTCTTAATCAAACTCAATTACATAGGCTGGGTGCAATTTGCCACAGCTGACAGTTTGACAACTTTAGTTACAGCACTGTGGAAGGAGAAATATGGTTTAATTTACAGCTCCATGGAAAACTTTCTTGGTTAAACATCATAGAGGAAAATCATAGTGTGTGTGACTTCTTGGAAAAAAAATAATGTTTAATCATAGTGATAACAAAGAAAGTGTGTGTATAAGTTAGATGTGGTCATATGCTTTAAAACATTATAGCATATATTGGTTGGGTCAGTGTTTCTAATTACACATCTGTCTTCTGGAAACTATATCAGACTTTATACTTTGACAGCAGTGAGAAAAACAATTTAGGAAAAAGCAAAACCTCTACTGACAATAAGCATTTTAGCTACTGAGATTTATGTTCAGCAAATTCATTTAACTGGAGATTCATGCAAGTTAGCTAAACAGTAATCTAGACAAGAAAAAATGGTAATAAATTCCAACCTCCTATATTGAGGAAATCTCTTCAAAAAAAAAAAAAAAGCAAAGCAAAAAAAAATATGAAGAATATATAAATTTTTAAGTGTATGTTCCTAAGATTATGGTTTATTTTGGAGCAGAGAGCCAGACAAATACTTGGGGGTTCACTGAAGTTCAAAGGCAAAATAGAATAGAATAGAATAGAATAGAATAGAATAGAATAGAATAGACCAGGTTGGAAGAGACCTTCACGATCATCATGTCCAACCTATTATCCAACCCACCTAATCAAATAAACCATGGCACCAAGCACTCCATCAAGTCTCCTCCTGGACACCTCCAATGATGGTGACTCCACCACCTCCCTGGGCAGCCCATTCCAATGGGCAATCACTCTCTCTGTGTAGAACTTCCTCCTAACCTCCAGCCTAAACCTCCCCTGGTGCAGCTTGAGACTGTGTCCTCTACTTCTGGTGCTGGTTGCGTGGGAGAAGAGACCAGCCCCTGCCTGTCTACAACCCCCCTTCAGGTAGTTGTAGACAGCAATAAGGTCACCCCTGAGTCTCCTCCTCTCCAGGCTAAGCAACCCCAGCTCTGTCAGTTTCTCCTCATAGGGCTTGTGTTCCAAACCCCTCACCAATTTTGTTGCCCTTCTCTGGATGAACTCCAGCAAGTCACCATCCTTCCTAAACTGAGGGGCCCAGAACTGGACACAAGACTCAAGGTGTGGCCTAACCGGTGCGGTGCAGAGGAGCAGAATGACCTCCCTGTTCCTGCTGGCCACACTGTTCCTGATAGAGGCCAGGATGCCTTTGTCCCCCCTGGCCACCTGGGCACACTGCAGGGTCATGTTCAGCATACCATCGACCAATACCCCCAAGTCCCTCTCTGCCTGGCCACTCTCCAGACACTCTGACCTCAGCCTGTAGCACTGCATGGGGTTGCTCTGGCCAATGTGCAGAATACGGCACTTGGATGTATTAAATCTCATGCCATTGGCTTCTGCCCATCCGTCCAGCCTGTTGAGGTCCCTTTGCAAAGCCCCTCTACCCTCCAGCAGATCAACACCTGCCCCCAGATTGGTGTTGTCCACAAATTTACTGAGGATGGATTCAATGCCCTCATCCAGATCATCAAATTGAGGGGTTAAGCCTCCACACACTAGGCTAGGCTTAGGAAAACCCCCAAATAATTCTGCCCTCACAAGCCAGACTAAATTGTACCTAGGAAGCTTTATCAAACCTGTATATAATTTTGGGCAGTGGGGTTGTGATGAAGAGGTCATTAAATTTATTAATATTAAATATTATTTAGGAAAATATTATTTTTATTATAAAAATTATTAATAACCAATGAACGACTAATTTATATACATGTTCTAGTGCACATTCATAAAATACATTCCCTAAGTGTTTATAGTATTGTAATTAGAACTCAATTGAAATATTTACAGAATCACTTTCTATATTTATATAACACAGGGTGCAGCTCTGGTACTTGGCCACTAGACGGAGACTCAACGGGTCGTGGGTGGCTTCTAGCTATATACGGCAATCACAGTATCACAGTATAACTAAGATTGGAAGAGACCCCAAGGATCATCAAGTTCAACCTGTCTCGACAGACTTCACGACTAGTCCAATCTCCTCTTGACTCCACCACCTCCCTGGGCAGCCCATTCCAATGACAAACGACTCGCTCAGTGAAGAACCTTCTCGTCACCTCAGGTCTAAACCTCCCCTGGTGCAGCTTGAGACTGTGTCCCCTTGTTCTGGTGCTGGATGCCTGGGAGAAGAGACCAACCCCCTCATGTCTGCAATTACCTTTCAGGTAGTTGTAGAGGGCAACGAGGTCACCCCTGATCCTTCTCTTCTCCAGGCTAAAATTTTTATCGCTATGTGTCACAGATTAATCTGCTGGACGCAGATGAACTAGGTGCTAGTGGATGGAAAGCTTGTGAAAGATACTTTGTAGCTGTTGTTTGTAGCAAGGTTGGATTCTGGCAGACTACTGTTGCTGGACTGGTTCCTAGGCTGGTCTGGCCGGCGGCGCTGGGTGGCTGTTCTCTCTGTGGCAGGGGAGAGGAAATGGAACCTCGGCTTAGTTAGTAAGCAGGTTCCCTTGCAGGACTCAGCAGATTCCCTCCAGATGATAGGGAGCAGTCCTGCGGGGATAGGCCTAACAGGGCTGGGACAGGGCTGGCCCTCAGAGTCAGATTGCATGGCAGGGTGGGACGATGGTTCCCAATAGGTAGGCTCGTAGGCTTCTGATCTGCCATGGCAGCAGGTGGGGCTGTGGGGCTGGCCATTCTGCAATGGGCTTGGGGCTGGCGTGGAGTGGCCCCAGGGAAGAAGTGCGGCTATGAGGAGCAACATCTTCCAGTTTACGTGGCTTAAAGGAGAAGCGTGACTCTCAGAGCGGTCCCGGGTTTTAAGGAGTACAGGCACGAACGCTGCTCTGGAGTTCCCTAAGGTTTACAGGGCTTGGAACGTCACTGACACACAGGGTCAGTCTGTTGCTTAAGGCTAAATCCTTTTCCCTGACAGTTGGGCAGATCTTACCCTCAGAAGTCCAGTCCTCCGGAGGCATGGTGAGCTCTCCTGGTTGGTGTGACTGGCTGTAACAATGCTGGGCTTCTTGGGCTCAGCGAGATAATTCTCAGGGCTTACTCCTGCCTGGATATGGGCTTCTTCTCGTTGTGCAGAGGCTTCTACTGTGCTTGCATGATTGAGAGAGAGAAGACTTAACAGCAAGGAGCTCAATTTCAGAGGCTATGGCATGAGCGTTGTCCTCTTGAGCAAGGAGACAAAGTGAAAGAGGAGGCCATTTGTTTATCAACTGGGGTAATACTTCTAGGTGCCTTGAGGCTGGATTTGACCAATGGGAACTCTTGAAAACAACTGGCTTCAGCCTATAGAAAGTATGAAGCTGGAATTATGCCCATACTTAGTATTTGCACAAGCATCCCATGTGATGAGAGTGTGCAGAGGGCTGTCCTGGCCTGGCTAATGCCTTGTCTTTTGTCTCCCTCATGAAGGAAGGGAACTTGTCCACGTGCTGGTACAAGATTCAATATTTGGGCATAGTGTGCCTTCACCACAGGGATGTGTTTAAGTGGAACATTACAGCATCCTGCTTATATTCTCTCTAGATGGGGATGTTTGATGGGGGGTTGGTTTGTTTGTTTGTTTTGGATTTCTTTTTTTTTTGGGGGGGGGGGGGAGTTAGTGAAAAACATGGTGTTCTTGCTGCAAAAGAGGAATTTAGACTAATTATTTCCTTCCTATCATGGGTAGGTAGATTTTGTATTGTTTTTGTGGTAGGTTGAGAGAGGGCTTAGCTCTCCCTCCCCCACAGAGAAAGAAACCACAGCTAAACTCAGTCAGAGAAAGCAGACTATATTTACAAGCATATATAGGAAGCAGATTATATATAACACAATATATACAGCTATTTACAATATATATACAGAAATATACAGCAAAGAAAAAGAACACAACAAAAATTCCCTCCTCAGGGAGGGTTTCCCTCCCTGTAACCCCCTCTCTCCCCCCCTACCTCCCCAGTTTTGTAGCAGAAAGTGAAAGATAGCTAAAATGTAGTATACAATTTTAGAGTTCCCACTGCAGTATATATAATTAAGAGAAAAATACCAAAACCAGGCCAGCTAGCTGTGATGTTACTTACGAGTTTTGTTTAGAAGCTTCTATGAATATGGAGGATAGTCCAGTAAAGCTGCTAAGTCATCTTCCTGGTTTAGAGACAGATCCACATAAGATTTTTTTTTTCTTTTGGAGAAACTAAAAAATTACTCAATTGTGAATCCTCAGGTTGTGGTTTAAACTTTTCCTGAAGTCCAAAAGCCCAAAAGGAACAGTTTCATATTTCCTTCCCTACTGCCTTTTCCCCAGTAGGGTAAAAGCAAATGAGGCAGGAGAAAGGAGAGGTTAAATCACAAAAGAAATGGTCTGGAATCGGTTTGGAAAAGAGGCAATTTTAAAAACAAAATATATATACCATTTGGGTAATAGGGAAAGTTACAAAGGTATAAGGAAAAGGGTAAATAGAAAAATGTACAAAACCAGGCCCAGCTGGCATTGGATTCAATTGATGGAAATGGATTCACTTCTTTAGAAGTGCAGATGCAGCATGGAGGCAAGCCACATGGTGGCTCAGGTAGCAGGAGCAGCAGCAAAAAAAATGGTCTGTCGAGCAGTCATGTGCAAGGAAAAGAGAGTGAACCAAAAAATGGCCCCCTTTAAATAGGCTTACTGGACAGGAAGAGGGAGTGGAATAGACCTTTGACTCAGGGAACCCCACACTTTGGGAGGGGGAAAAACAAATACCTATCTCTAGGCCCACCTGGATCGAGTTTTTTTGTCTGCCTGAGAGGCTGATTTCTTTTTGGTCCCTCTCCAAGCATGGGTGTAAATTGGCACACCTCCTGAAAATACAGGCTAAGTTCCAGGAGGAAATCAATCTATGTTGACTCCCTGAAATCTCTCCAGTGTGTTAAAACTAATAGGAACATTTGTCCACTTCAAGTTACCTTCAGAGGCTTTTACTATGAAAATCTCAACTCTTTTCTACTGCTTTGCATGAAGAGGTGATTAATTTTTAGTTGAACATTCTCAGCAAACTAATTTTTGGCATGTTTTGATAGATTACATTTTTTCTAGAAAAAGCATGAGAAAAAGTGCCTGGTCATAAACCCAAAAATGTTAGGAATATATAATTGCTGAAAGTTTGGTATATTTCAGTTTCTTTTAAAAAAACTTTTGCTCCATTTGCCTTGCTCCTCAAAAGACAGTGTTGAGTGTTTCCTAGCTGCTGTTGCATTCTGAAGCAAAAGATGTGAGAAATTGTTTTAGAGAAAGATTATTTGCTATTAGTGAAGACTTATTTCATGATTGTGGTGAAGGCACCACATTCCCAGAATTATGCCCCAGATACAGGAAAACTTGTCCCAAAATGTTCAGGCACCCCCCCCTTCCATCCTCATTTCCAGAGTGGGTACTCAGCCCCAAAACTGAGGGGCATAAAGGTTCTGGCACCAGCCAGATGGCAAAAATAACCCCGCTTGGCTTCTAAGGGGTAAACAATATGCATGCACTCATCACATGGGTGAACTGAAGCCAAGTAAGCCAAGTAAGCCAAGCACAATTATAGCTTCAATCTTCCTATAGAAGGGCAATGAAGTTGGTGAGGGGTTTGGAACACAAGCCTTATATGACGAGAGGCTGAGGGAGCTGGGGTTGCCTAGCCTGGAGAAGAGGAAGCTCAGGGGAGACCTTATTGCTGCCTACAACTATCTGAAGGGAGGTTGTAGACAGGCGGGGCTTGGTCTCTTCTCCCAGGCCACCAGCACCAGAACAAGAGGACACAGTCTCAAGCTGCACCAGGGGAGGTTTAGACTGGATGTTAGGAAGAAATTCTTCATAGAGAGAGTGATTGCCCATTGGAATATGCTGCCCAGGTTGGTGGTGGAGTTGCCATCACTGGAGGTGTTTAGAAGGAGACTCGATGGGGTGCTTGGTGCCATGTTTTATTTGATTAGATGGTGTTGAATGATGGGTTGGACACGCTGATCTTGAAGGTATCTTCCAACCTGGTTTATTCTAGTGTAGTCTAATCTAGTCTAGTCTAGTCTATAGGCTAAAGCTGATTGTTGACAAGATCGCCCAATGGCCAAGTCCAGCCTCAAGAAACTTCTAAGTATTAGCCCAACTTGCAAACAACTCACTCTCTTTGCTGTTAAACTCCTTGTTATTGCTTCTGTCAAGGTCTGCTGGCAAGCAAACTATTGGCCTCTGCAATCTGGAGAAAGCTCAGATGGGGAAGGGCTGTTGAGCCTCAATTTAGTCCAAGAAATCTTCAAAGGAGGGTCCCTCACTGGAAGTCCCAGAGAGCTACAGCATTGTATTGCCATCCCCACTGGTTGGAAGAAGAGCCCCTGTTATAAAATGTACCCCTCAGAAATAAGCAGCAGAGATATTAATAAAATTTTTTAATAATTTATTTATGTCTGTATTGGGTTGAACTGAGCTGGAGTTAATTCTCCTCACAGTATCGTTCTAGTGCTGTGGGTTTTTTGCAGCAGTAGTTGATAACACAGCAGTGTTTTGGCTACAGCTAAATACAGTATTCAAGCTGTGTCCTTTCAACATTTCCCTGCCCCAGGAGTACATTGAGGGGTGGGCAAAATCTTGGGAGGGGACACAGCTGAGCCAGATGACTCAGACTGGCCAAAGAGGTATTCCATACCCTATGATGTCAGCTCAGGTATAAGTAGGAAGTGAAAGAAGGAAGTGGGGGGATTCATCTATGGCGTTTATCCACCCGAGGAACCACCAAGCTTAGAGAGCCCTGCTTCCCGAGACTGACCACTGTCCTGCTGATGGGAAGTAGAGACTAACATCTCTCTCTCTCTCTGCTTTCTTTGCTTCCGTGCAGTCTATTGCTGTTTGCTTATTAGTGTTATTAAATTCCTCCTATCTTATCCCCGGCTTCTGTTATATTTTCTTTCCCTTCTTCCCCTGTTCACTTAAGAGGGGAAGTGATAGAGTGGCTTGGTGGGTATCTGGCCTCCAGGCCAGAGCCAAACCACCACAATGTGCAAACTATGTCACAAATTATTTACAATTGATATTTACAGGTACTAGTATTTAGTTGGAAGAACTATCTGTACAGAATGCATATATATGGGCACTTTGAACAGTTTAGATGAATTGAAAAATCTAGAAATGTAGAAATGAAACTAATTTGGAAGGGGTGGGGTGGGAAGGGAGGGAGCAGGGGAGCTTGTCAGTGATCGGCAAGCCCACAAAACAGACCGGTTTGGCATAAACCTTAACAGAAACTTTATAAAGGGATACTTGGCTTACTCACGAACTTAAGAACTTTCTGGAATCTTTCCTTGATACTGTGTTTATAGTCCAGAAATTGTGGCACAGATGTGCCATAATAAGGAAATAAAAAAATGGCACTGACCGCTTGTTGCTGTGCCGTGTGGTTACTGCTTCTCCCAGAGTAAAAGGTCCTGGAGCCTTCCAGGAAAACTTCAGAGGCCTTTGCAGCTTAGTCTGTAGAGTGTGTTGCCTGGGAAGGGCTTCCCTCTCCAGTGGAAAAGCCTTGTTGCCAAGGTTGGCAGCCCCTCTGTGCGGGAGGAAGGAGTGGTGGTATTTCATTTGCTTTAGGATGTTACTCATGTCCCATGCTACTCTTTGCACCTTTCTTTCCCTTTTTTGTGTTTACAGAAATGCCTTGTCTACTAGTTTTTCTAAGCTGGTTTTGTGGCTAAACTCAAGAGAAGAGAGCAACAACCCTGTTACCAGAAGGCTGCCTAGTCTGGTACAGCCCTGTGATTACTGTCCCTTAACAGTTATGTAGGCAGGGAGAAATGATGTTGAAACCAGAGGTCCCTGTAGTGAATGATGCTTATGGTCAGGATTGTGCCCCAAACATTTTTAGAACATACTTCTCTGAGTGTTAACCCTCCTTTGTTCCCCCTCCTTTCTGGAGGCAGCAGGAGGGGATCCTGGTGCCACTGAGTCCAGGTAAAGAGTCTGCTTGGGTGTGGTCTCACCCCTGTGGTACGCAAGGCCCAGGCTATATGTTTGTTTCCCTGGGTATAGCATATACTTATGCTGTATTTGGTAGCTGTTAGTTCATTGGTTAATCTTTGCGTTAGCAACAGAATGCTCATTGGACCAGTATTCACTGGGGCAAATGGTAAATAGGGATCATTTGGTAAATGAGCCCCCCCACATCGTGTTGGAGCTTGTGTGTGTGTGCGTGCCAGTGCTGCGTGGTCCACCTTGCCCGGGACTCAAACCAGTGCTCCACACTCCTTTGCCACCGTCACCCAGCTGCATGTGGTGGTGTGGACAGTACCCTGTGGGATCAACCACTGTGCGATTCATTGCTGCAGGGGAAAACCCGGTAGCCCGTGTGAACCAACGTTGCTGACCTGCCACAGCCCCCCCCTCGAGCAGGGAACATTTGTGTCCTGGGAGAAGCAGCAGCCATGTGGTGCAGCCACACAGCTGGCGCCATTTCCTGTCTCCGTCTTACGGCACATCCATGCCACGTTCTCTGGACTATAAACATTATTAAAGGGAGACTTCATGAAGTTCTCAGCTTGTAAGTCAAGCCTTTCTTTATAGAGTTTCCAGTTAGGGTAGCGTTTAGATTGCTCCGGGTGGAGAGTTGCCAGTCACTGACCAACCCCTCCCCCGATGCTTTCTGAATCCATTTTGATTCTAAGTTCTGTGAATCATCTGATTTAAGTGCCCATACACTAACATTCTGTAAAGATAGTTTCACTAACCGAATATCGATACCTGTGGAGGGTGATTGTAAATACCCCGTTACAGAGTTTTTATATACATATATATAATATAAACTTAACATATATTTTCATTGATATATCTGCCACTCATTTCTGAGGGCATATTCACAACAGTCCCAAGGCAATCAAAAAGGACTTCAAGGATCTGGGAAAACTGGTTGAGGGGTAAGGGGCACAGGTAATTTTTTCATCGATACCTTTATTTGGAGGAAAAAATACTGAAAGGAGCAGGGAAGAAGGTGTAATTAACAAGTGGCTCAGAGGCTGGTTCTACCAAAAGAATTTTGTTGTTTGTTTTTTTTTTTTTTAATCTTGGGGAACTTTCTATGGCACCAGGTCAGCTAGGAATAGATGGAGTATATCCATCCCAGAGGGGAAGAAAGATCTTAGTGTCTGAGAATAGCCTATCCCCCAAAAGGAAAAAGTTTCTAGAAAGGGAGTTGGCAGATCTTATTGAAAGGGCTTTCAACTAGATTTGAAGGGGGAAGGGGCTGAAACCAGTTCCCCCAGACAGGAATCTGGGGGTTTGTGGTAGGTTGAGAGAGGGCCTAGCTCTCCCTCCCCCACAGAGAAAGAAACCACAGCTAAATTCAGTTGGAGAAGCAAGGTATATTTACAAGCATATATATGGAATGAAGGTTATATATAACACAATTTATACAGTATTTACAAAATATATACAGAAATAGACAGCAAAGAAAAATAACACAACAAAATTCCCTCCTCAGGGAGGGTTTCCCTCCCTGTAACCCCCTCTCTCCCCCACTACCTCCCTTTTTTCCCAAAAAGGGGTTAGAGAGAGAAAGAAAGGCAGTTAGTAAGAGAAAGAAATGTTATTAGGCTTCAAAAGCACATGCATGAATTAGTTTTGCTTATCTCAAGGTCAGCTCCAGCTAGTTTTCTGAGAAGCAGGCAGGCAGAGAAGCAGATCAGGCTGGCACGGCAGAACAGGCTGAAACTGCAGAACAGGCTGAAACTGAGAAAAATTCCATCTGCCCTACAACTTAAAGTTGCATTCTGCCCATCTACCAATTAAATTTGTTTAGAATATCAAAGTGTTTTCATTCTGGTACCAAAACATTCAGCCAGAGTGTTCCCAACACTGTCTTTCTTAAAGACATAGCCTCAAACGGTAACAGGGTTAATCTTGAGTCAGGGGTGAAACCATCAGCCCAGCTAGAGTGCATGTACACTAATGCATACAGCATTGGTAACAAACAAGAGGAACTGGAAGCCTTGTTAAAGCAGGAAAGTTGTGATGTAGTTGGCATCACAGAAACATGGTGGGATGACTCACATGACTGGAGAACTGTAATTGATGGCTACAGGCACTTCAGGAGAGACAGGCAAGGGAGAAGGGGTGGATGGGTGGCCCTGTACATCAGGGAGGCACTAGATGACATGGAAGTAGAGATCAAGGATGATCAAGTTGAATGCTTGTGGGTGACAATTAGAGGGAAGGCCAACAAGTTTGGAATCCTGCTTGGAGTCTGTTATAGACCAGGCAACCAGGATGAAGAAGTTGATGAATTATTCTATAGGCAGATAGAGGCTGTCTCAAGATTGCCAGACCATGTTCTTATGGGTGACTTTAACCTGCCAGACATCTTCTGGGAACTTAACACACCAGAGAGGAGACAGTCTAGGAGGCTCTTAGTGTGTATGGAGGATAGCTTCTTATCCCAGCTGCTGTGTGAGCCTACCAGGGATAAGGCTTTTTTTGACCTTCTTTTTACCAACAGAGAAGGGCTGGTGGGAGATGTGGTGGTTGAAGGCTGCTTGGGGTCCAGTGACCATGAAATAATTGCGTTTTCAATATGCAGTCAAGCTAAGAGGGGCAGCAACAAAACCTCTACTCTAGAGTTCCAGAGGGTGGACTTCAGGTTAAGGAGCTAACTCAGAAGGTACCTTGGGAAACAGCCCTTAAAAACAAAGGGGTCCAGGAGGAGTGGACCTACTTCAAGAAAGAATTATTGAAGGTGCAGGAATGGGTTGTGCCAATGTTCCAGAAGATGAGCCGCCAGAGCAGAAGGCCAGCCTGGATGGGCAATGAACTTCTGGGTGAATTAAGGGAAGAAAAGTGGGTGTGTCATCTTTGGAAGAAAGGTGACATAACCCATGGAATATTTAAGGATGTGGTTGTGTCATGTAGGAAGAAAATTAGGGAGGCAAAAGCCCATTTAGAGCTTAGACTAGCCACTGCTGTGAAAGACAACAAAAATTGTTCTACAAATATATTAATAGTAAAAAAGAGAGGCAACTACAACCTCCACTGCTTAGTGGACATGGAGTGGAACATAGCAACAAAAGATGAGGAAAAGGCAGAGGTACTTAACACCTTCTTTTCCTCAATTTTTTATATCAGGATAGGTTGTCTTCTAGACAACTGGCCTCTTGAGATGGCAATTTGAGTTAGGGAGCAGTATAGTTCCCCTGTAATGCAGGAAAAAGTAGTTAGAGACCTCCTTAGCTATTTGGATCCCCACATGTCCATGGGACCGGATGGAATCCATCCTAGGGTGCTGAGAGAGCTAGCAGATGAGATGGCCAAACCACTCTCCATCATTTTTCAGCAGTGCTGGTTCATTGGAGACATCCCAGAGGACTGGAATCTGGCCAGCGTGGTATCCATCCACAAGAAGGGCTGCTTGGATGAGCCAGGGAATTCCAGACCTGTCAGCGTGACCTCAGTGCCAGGCAAGCTTATGGAACAGGTCATCTTGAGTGCAATCCCACAGCACTTACAGGATGGCCAAGGGATGAGGCCCAGACAGCATGGATTCAGGAAAGAAAGGTCGTGCCTGACCAACCTGATCTCCTTCTATGATCAGGTGACCTGCCTGGTGGATGTGGGGAAGGCTGTAGATGTACTCTACCTGGACTTCAGCAAGGCCTTTAATACTATCCCCAACAGCAAACTCCTGGCCAAGCTGTCAGCTTGTGGCTTGGACAGGAGCACTCTGCGCTGGGTTAGGAACTGCTGGAGAATGTCGGTGAATGGTGCCACATCGAGCTGGCGGCCAGTCACTAGTGGTGTCCCCCAGAGATCAACATTGGACCCCATCCTGTTCAATGTCTTTATTGATGATCTGGATGAGGGGATTGAGTCCCTCATCAGTAAGTTTGCAGATGACACCAAGCTGGGGGCAGGTGTTAATCTGTTGGAAGGTAGGAGAGCTCCACAGAGGGAACTTGACAGGCTGGACAGATGGGCAGAGTCTAACAGCATGAGATTTAACACATCCAAGTGCCAGGTTCTGCACATTGGCCACAATAATCCTATGCAGTGCTACAGACTGGGGTCAGAGTGGCTGGAGAGCAGCCAGGCAGAAAGGGGTAGTGGTTGATAGTAGTCTGAACAGGAGCCAGCAGTGTGCCCAGGTGGCCAAGAAGACCCATGGTATCCTGGCCTTTATCAGGAACAGTGTGGCCAGCAGGAGCAGAGGGGTCATTCTGCCCCTGTACTCAGCACTGTCCAGGCCACACCTTGAGTACTGTGTCCATTTCTGGGCCCCTCAGTTTAGGAAGGATGTTGAGTTGCTGCAACGTGTCCAGAGAAGGGCAAAAAAGCTGGTGAGGGATTTGGAGCACAAGCCCTATGAGGAGAGGCTGAGGAAGCTGGGGTTGCTTAGCCTGGAGAAGAGGAGGCTCAGGGGAGACCTTATTGCTGTCTACAAGTACCTGAAGGGAGGTTGTAGCCAGGTGGGGGTTGGTCTCTTCTCCCAGGCATCCAGCACCAGAACAAGAGGACACAGTCTCAAGCTGCACCAGGGGATGTTTAGGCTGGATGTCAGAAAGACGTTCTTCATAGGAAGACTGATTTGCCACTGGAATGGGCTTTTCCAACCTGGTTAATCTCCTCTCCTCTCCTCTCCTCTCCTCTCCTCTCCTCTCCTCTCCTCTCCTCTCCTCTCCTCTCCTCTCCTCTCCTCTCCTCTCCTCTCCTCTCCTCTCCTCTCCTCTCCTCTCCTCTCCTCTCCTCTCCTCTCCTCTCCTCTCCTCTCCTCTCCTCTCCTCTCCTCTCCTCTCCTCTCCTCTCCTCTCCTCTCCTCTCCTCTCCTCTCCTCTCCTCTCCTCTCCTCTCCTCTCCTCTCCTCTCCTCTCCTCTCCTCTCCTCTCCTCTCCTCTCCTCTCCTCTCCTCTCCTCTCCCCTCCCCTAGTTCCCTTCTCTCCTCTAAATGATTGTTTATTATAAAATTTAGTGATAAATTAATGGATGTGCATTGGGCTCACACAGAAGCTCCACCTCAAATCCTGGCACATGTGTATGAAGTTATGCACATTACCCGTAAGACAGTGATATAAAAAAACAATTTAACAAAGTTAAATTTGACAGGCGTTTAATAAGATTTAATGGATCAGGAATTACAGTCAGGGAGGCCATCCTGTTGAGTCATGAAGCTCATAAAGGATCTCTTTGTATTCTAAACTTCTTCTCAGAAAGCTGTTTGGGTGCAGCTGGATCCAGAGTTAGTCCTCAGACTGGTCAATTGTTCATATCTAATAGATTATATACATATAATCAATCTTTGATTAACATTTAGCTGAGATTTTGAATGAAGTTTCAGGGCACTTTTTTCTAATTCATTTAGAAATAGCTGATGCAATAAGGATTCTCTCAACCTCAAGGACTAACCTTGAGAGGCATCTCTACTCAAGGGAAGATCTTGGCATGTAATCCACTGTCATGCTAATGAGCTCAATGGTCCCTGGACTGTTTGCTATTCATAGACTAAGATGTATGTCTTATAGTAATGCATACCAACTACAGGTACTAGTGTCTTCCAAATTTGGCAGGAGCAGGATGTTGACCAGCACTGTGATTTGGGGGCCCCAGCACCAAGGTTCTATTGTGTTGTTATCTATGTTCCTTGAATCCAGAGGAAAAGATACATCCACTTTAACCTCCACTAGAGGTCATTACTTGAGCAGTGTTATTGCAAATACAGGTCCAGTTGGAGGGAATGTGAGAAGACTTCCATCATAAATACTCGTCTATGAAATGTTTCATTTTTAGTAAAAAATCATTATATGGAAATGAAAAGATGGAAATCTGTAAAGTGTTTATTCACATTTTGCTGTATATCAAAGACCTCCCCAAACTTGCTAACATTGTTCCCTAGAATTATTCATGTCTGTGGGACAAATTATGCTCTTATTTATATCCTAATTATGTATTAAAGCAAATGGAATGAAAAACTGTCCTGGAAGAGACATTAACAAGCCAGCTAAACCTGTTTGGTCACTGCCTTTTCTCCTCCCTCCCAATTGCAGGGTCCAGATTTGAGGTTGAGGAGCCAATAGGTAGGGGCCATTAGGGCTGCCTGGAGGTGGTGGAAGCTGGGCACCGTGCCTCATGTTTCAGAGAGGCAACTGCACATGTCAGAGGCTACGAGAGAAGGTGTGTGCAGTGTTGCCCGCCATACAATATTTTGAACTGATTGGTGAGGTTTGAATAGCTAATGTGTCATTGGGCCATTCAGTTTTCAAAAAGGGAATTTATAGGGGAAAGATTTCAGAGCCCACATCTCTCTCTCTCTCTCTTCTCTCTTACCTCTCTCATCTTCCTCACACCCCCCCCCCCCCCCCCCGCCCCCATCGTTAATGGGATTCAAGGCAGCAACAAGTACCTATTTTCTGCTCCTGCCTTCAGGGTGATTAGCTTCTTTTGTCCTGGCACATAGTGTTTAGATCTCCACCACAGTAGGGTGTCTCCTCTCTCTCACTTCCTCTGATTATGGATACTACCTTTTGGATTATATCTGTGTTTTGTGTTGCAAATACAAACTTAGACCATCACTTCACCCAGCAAAAGTTTTGGTAGTTAACAGCTCAGCATTTCGTGAGTAACTTACGCTAATTCACCTGGCTATATCTAAGGTTTTGTGACCATTTGAGGCTGTGCCTTTAAGAAAGACAGTGTTGGGAACACTCTGGCTGAATATTTTTGTATCAAAATGAAAACATGATATTCTAAACGAGTTTCATTGGTGGATGGGCAGAATGCAACTTGAAGTTGTAGAGGAGTTGGAATTTTTTCTCAGTTTGGGTTTCAGCCTGTCCTCCATGCCAGCCTGATCTGCTTCTCTCCCTGTCCGCTTCTCAGAAAACTAGCTGGAGCTGACCTTGAGATAAGCAAAACTAATCCTGCATGGGCTTTTGAAGCTTAATAACATCTCCTTTCCTTACTAACTGCCTTTCTTTCTCTCTCTAACCCCTTTTTGGGAAAAAAAGGAGGTAGGGGGAGAGAGGGGGGTACCCTCCTCTCGAGGAGGGAATTTTGTTGTGTTATTTTCCTTTGTTGTATATTTCTGTATGTATATTGTAAATACCTGTATATATTGTGTTATATATAATCTGCTTCCTATACATGCTGCTTCTCCGACTGAGTCTAGCTGTGGTTTTCTTTCTCTGTGGGGAAGGGAGAGCTAGGCCCTCTCTCAACCTACCACAGGTTTATAGCTTGTTGTGAGAGTCTAAATTCCTTGTATGACTCAACAAAGATAAAATCACTTGCTGCTTGCCCAGACAATATGTAGTTGGGCAGAGCCACTGGAAAGAAGGTGCAAAAACCAATCCTGAATGCAAATCACCTTGTGATTGCATCGTGATAACACTGACTGCAGCTGGCCTACAAAAATGGCCCAAGGACCCAGCCATCACGCCTTCAGGACAAGATCACTTCCGGCTTCAGATACCCCCAGTAAGGGAGGATGGCGAGATGGGTGTGTGGGCAGGTTAGATGGAGAAGGGGAAGGTGGATGCCCTCCCCTCCGCCCCCATCTAGACCCCTGCCTAAACACACAGGAATACACAGAAAGATTTCCTGGATATTTACCTAAGGAAGATTTCCTGGCTCCTGAATTCCTGAGGGACAATGCTTGGACACATACCTAAGGACTAAAACTGTATAAAAGACTTGACCACTACTGGCTTAGGGAATGTAAAATGCAGAAGAAGGACCATGTCACTGAGGAGGAAGGAAAAGCCTGGGCCAAGGCTGCGTCAGAGAAAAGAGGCCATCGAGCCTGGGAGAAGCAGACTGAACCCTCTCTCCGTGTCCTAAGTCCCGCTTGCTGCCACTCATGGAGCTGAAGAAGCTGCCCAGAGGGACCACATCTCTTCTCCAGCCAAAGCCTCAGCACCCTTTCTCTACAGACCCAGCATCTCCTGCAGCACCTTTCCTCCAAAGACTCAAACTGCCTTGGGGGGGGTGAGGGGTGTGGTAATATAATTCCTTTCCTCTTCTCCCTCTCTATCTTCTCCCTCTCCCCTTCTTATTTCCATTTTATTTATGTAATAAATAGTCTAGTTGTTGATATTTTGGCCTCATTTGTGCCTCTCATTTCACAACACAGGAATATTCAAAAGAATTGAGTCTCCTTCCCTCTCCGGACCAAGACACTTTTCTTCCTGTTTGTTAGCTCCATTGTGAACCTGAGGTGGTGGCATTGCTGTTTGTTTTCATGCATATAAGAGTTTTCTAGTTTTATTCCTCTGTATTCCAAGTTCTGATTTCCCTAGACTGTTATTTCACTGTTTATTAGCATCCTATTGTGTGCAATTAACCTATCATCGACTGGGCAAACAAACCTGGATCAAATTGGCTCAGAAAAATAAATTTTGATATTTAATAAATCATATTTGTATTTTATCATATTTCTGGCTTGTCAATTTGATCAAAACTATATTAAATGGTGCAGCGAAGAGCAGGGTGCCCAGCTGTGAAGGTTTTACACAAATTAGGCTCAGACTTGGAATGGGCAAAATAAAATTATAAAAATGCAGAGAACATTGCTGGTAAATTAGCTGATGCTGATGGCATCCCTGCCATAATTTTGGGAGCCTGTATTATCCAGGGGCTAGCTGAATTTAGCACTTTTAAGGAAAAAATCCATGTTTTTGAAGCATACAGAACTCACTGATTTATTTGCTCAGTAAATCAGGAAGTTTAGTGCTGCTATTGGAGCAATCACAGATTTGAGCACTGGTTCTAATCCCAGCTCATCCAAAAGCTCGAGTGAAAGCTTTTAAAGATCGTGCAGCCCTGACATGGTCCAGATTGCTGGAGCTCAGTCCCTGGCACCGTCTTTTTACAAACAGCCTGAAGCATGATCACACAAACAGGACTTTGAAGGGACAGATTCTAAAATGGTGTCTTTTGGGGGGACACAACATTCTGAGCAGCTTATTGCTGAAGGCACATTGGCTCTGTCCTTAGCTCAAGAGACAGCATGGCTGAGCCTTGCCCCGGCGTGCATCATTAAAGATAAATAAAGCCAGCCACCAGCAGCTCATTTGGGTCCTGCATCACTGAGACCAGCCACTCCACCAGCTCTGCCTGCAGCATACCCTTTGCCAAAGCCTCACATTCCCCAGGGAGCGGATTATAATTTAGTTGCACCACTGGCTGCATATGCAGCCTATGCTGGGAGAAGCTCTTATGTCACATGAGCAGCGGATAATTTAACCACTCCACCAGCTGCATATATAGCCTGTCATGGGCTTTGCATCCCACAGGTGGCAGATTGCAATTTAGCCACTCTGCATGCAGCATACTCTGTGCCAAGCCCATACACACTGCACAAAATGGCTTTCAACTCAGCCATTCAGTTCAGTGTGCTCATGCACTTAGCCCAGACAGCAGACATAAGTCCGCCCACAGCTCAGCCAAAAGGTAGAGGCTTTTCAGTAGACAATTGTGAACTGGACTTTAAATCAGTGCCAGTGAGCATGGCTGCATGTGTTTTGCTGCCAGCTGCATGTCCAAACCCACACTCAGTGATCACTTATGCTGTACAACACTTGCCAACTCTGCAGCCAGTCTATCTGCAGACTGGCCACCCTGCTCAACCTGACCTGGGAACAGTCAGCAGCTGCAGACAAGCAGCAAGCTTTTGCCCAGCAGGGACTTATTCTAGGCTTAGTGACACAAGCAACTCAAGCTCTGAGGAGAAAGTCCCATTATGGCACGTTCACCCTATCATTAGGCAGGAAGTTACTGCAGCCTGTAGTGGCCACAGGACCACTAGAATGCAGATTTGCCCTTACTTTGTGACCCAGTTAAGCAAATTGCAGGAAAAATTCTCCTGTGAGCCAAATGAAACAATTACTGACTTTCTGTCTAGAGCATTGGCCACAGGCAGCAATCTTGTTTTCCTGAGCACTGAAGAGGATAATACAGACCAGAGCTTGATTGTATTTTGCAGTCCAAGTCCTGACAGGAATTATTCCCTGACTGCCCAAATTGCTATTGGGCTGGGGGCATAGATACCTCCAAGACAGGTGAATCCATGGTCATACAGATAGAGACCTCAGCTGAACTGTTTGAAGCAGTTAGAAAAAAATCATGCATTCAAGCCATGCATGAATGAGGGCTCCATGCATCCCCTTTAAATGCACCCATTAACCCCAAGAGGCTTAAACCTCTCACTCAAGGAGTGCTCAGTGCCTTTAAGGGACATTTAATTGATCAAATGGAGCAGATTAAGCAGGCAGTTAAAAGGAATAAGAACTCTGACAATTCTTGTGAGCACATCCCAACCTGGAAAGAACTGTTAAGGGACTTAGCAAATTATAGGGATCTTGTTGGCTATCCAGTTCATACACCCTCTGACAACAGATACTGTGCTGGTACCCACAAAGCCAGCCACAGAGCATCACCTTGTAGTAAAAAACGAGAAGTGTGCCAAACACAGGCAGTTCCCCACACAAGTCCAAACAGCAGACCAAACCAGTACAGGTGTCACCCTGGGAAAATCCAAGGACGTAACTCCAGCCGGAGACAAGCTTCACTGACTAGAGACTGGTTTTAGCAAACTCTTTCCTTAGGGATGCTTAAGCATGTATTAAAGAGTCTGACCATGGGACACATTCAGTCAAATGTGCTTAGGACTTTGAACAAAACTGGTAAATGGAAGCAAAGCCAGCTCATCAATTTGATCAAAACTATATCAAAACCAATTTAGGGAAGGGTAGAATATTATTCTAATTTACACCATAGAATATTTAATTCAATTAATTATTGCAATGAAGTAAAAAATTTACTTAGTCTTAATCAATTTTGTCTATATAGATGTATCACATATGTAAATTTATATTTTGCAAAGCCTTCACATACCTGCTCATCCCCTTACTACTATGGTACCAGTGTGTCTTTAAAATTTATTTTTGAAAGCCTGGTTGCTATAAGAATACCTTATGAAAACTTTTAACTGATATGGCTTAAAAAGCAAAGAAATAGAATTCCAGTTCTTTGAAAGACTGTTTGGATTCTGAAAAACTATCAAAGCCTTTAAATTTTAATGAGGTTGAAAATTGTTACTAGAATATTGTTTCTGCTATTATGTGATTATTGTAGTTTCTGTCATATATGCAAAGACCTTGGATACTTAAAATGAAAATGTATTATGTCTCTAAAATCCTGTGAGATGATTCTTTCAAATGATTTTGAATCATTATTCATCATTACATTGTAATGTGTTCAACTTTGGAAATGCAATAGCATATCAGGCCAGTGATACCTGGCACTTATGCTTACACTCTGTTTTATGCTCTAAAATGAGTTTTACATGTTAATCAATTTTGACAGTTTCATGCTATGCCTTTAAAAGTCAGATGCAGATTTTTGAGCAGAAGAGTGGAGAAATATAAAAAAATTCAGAGTTGGGTGTAGAAAGGAAAACAAGATATTATCCTAAATGAATTTCATTGGGCAGATGTGTGAAGGGGAGCCTTAGCAATCTCACATTGCATTTCATTCCTTTCCCTTTCTTCTGGCTGCCTGGCTGCTTCACTGGCAAGGATCTTATCTAACGATGTTGAGATAAGCACACTAACTCTCTAACACCTCTTTTCTCTATTCTTCTAATTAAACAGAAGTAAAAGGGGGATGTTAGGGGGAAGCGGAGCAGTTGCCCCAGCCCATTTCGGGGATCTCATTAGGGGTTATGGGGTTTTTCCGTGCTGTTTTCTGCCTGTAAATACCTGTATAATATTGTAAATACTTTATATTTGTACATATTAATTGCATTCCATTGTAGAGTGCAGTTTTGCTTGTAAATATAGCTTCCATTTGCTTTCCCTAACTGAGTGAGCCGAATTTTTTGTTAATGTGGTGGTAAAGTTCCAAACCATTACATCAATGTATATCCATCTTCTTTTTACTGTGTATGTCTCAAAATCTGACAGAGATACAGTAGTCATACATTGTGTTGAAATATTTGCCATTGTGACAGAAGACAGGTTCATTTGTATTACAGGAAATCGTACATCTCAGTCTACACTGTATAGCAGAAAACAGGAGTGGACTGCCTGTGTGATACTTCCTTACAACCATTGCTTTTTTTGTGGTTTAAGGGTTAACAGGTGGGCAGGTGGAACCTGACCCTGGTGGGAGTCACCGGGTCATGTTATTCCCTCTCATTTTCTGCATATCCTCTGTTTAAAGGGGCAGAAAATTACATCAAGCTCTCTTCCTTTTTGCCTTCCTGCTGGTGGGGAGCTGTGTGCTGATGGAGAGTTGTTCACTGACAGGGAGCTGTGGCCACCCAGTCAGGCCTACTTCCATATGTTTGTGCCTACATCTAAGTATTGTGGAGGAATCCACTGTCATCTGAGATTTGGGGTTGTATATATTTGTATATATTTGTCCCCTCAATCTCTCTGTACATTCATTTTCCCTAAATACTGTTTAATTTTTATAAAAATCACTATATTTAACTTCTAATTCTGTACAAGTCCTTTTGTTTACCCATTACTTTCACTGCTTATCTTTCCCAGAGAGGGGAGCAGAAGGGGGAAGAAAGGGGCTCACCTGTGGGGTTTTTGCCTTGAAAACGTAAATGGTGACAGGAAGAATTCTTTTCTTGGGAATTTTGCTAATATTGAATTGAAAGAAAAGAAATGAGCAATTTTGCAATGTCATCCTTCCGTCCTTAAATCTTTCTGAATTTTCAGTCAGGACAGGTATGTTTTGATGTATTCTTTGCCCCTGGGAGTGAAGGGCATCACAGCTGCTGAGGACAGTAATGTTTGAATAATTTGAGTTGATGACAAGCTAATGTGTTCTGGAATGTTACATAACCAAGCCTGTGATTGTATATAACATTCTTACAAACAGGATTTCCAGGAGATAGAACAATAGCAATGAAAGCAAATTAGTTCTGCACTTTTCCCACCTGAGTCACTAATATCAGTGACTCACTAGGATTAATGAAATCAAGTTGGTAATGTCTGCATACAGTACCTCTGTATATATTTCTTTTTCATCACAAGTACTAATTCCCTCATGAAAAATGCGTAATTTAATATTCTAATTCCTTTGCAATTCTCGGTCATGTGTGAAGTGACTCATATGTTATGAAACATTTTACTTAACTACCATTGGTCTTCTGTATCTTATGAACAGTATATCTTATGGACAGTGGCATTGAATTCCCCCTCAGCAAGTTTGCTGACAACACCCGACTGTGTGATTCAGCAGACATGCTGGAGAGAAGGGAGGCCATCCAGATGGACCTAGACAGGCTGGAAAGGTGGACCCATGGCAACCTCATGAGGTTCAACAAGACCAAGTGTAAGGTCCTGCATCTGGGTCACGGCAATCCCAGGCACCAATATAGGCTGGGCAGTGATTGACTTGAGAACATTCCGGAACAAAAGGGCTTTGGGAGGCTGGTGGTTGAGAAGCTCAACATGAGCCATCAGTGTGCACTTGCAGCCCAGAAAGCCAATCACATCCTGAGCTGTATCAAGTGAAACATAGACAGCAGGTGGAGGGATGTGATTCTCACCTTCTACTCCACTCTGGTGAGACCCCACCTGGAGTACTGCATCCAGTTCTGGAGTCCTTATTACAAGCAAAATATGGATGTGCTGAAATGTGTCTGGAGAAGGGCCATGAGCATGACAAGAGGGCTAGAGCACCTCTCCTATGAGGACAGACTGAGGGAATTGGGGCTGTTCAGTCTGGAGAAGAGAAGGCTCCAAGGAGACCTTATTGTGGCCTTCCAGTATCTGAAGGGGGCCTACAAGAAAGCTGGTGAGGGATTCTTAGGGTGGCAGGTAGTGGTAGGACTAGGGGGAATGGTGCAAAACTAGAAATGGGTAGATTCAGATTGGATGTTAGGAAGCAGTTCTTTACCATGAGGGTGGTGAGACACTGGAACAAGTTGCCTGGGGAGGTGGTAGAGGCCCCAGTTGCTGGAGGATTTGAAGGCCAGGCTGGATGTGGCTCTGAGCAACCTGATCTAGTGTGAAATGTCCCTGCCCATGCCAGGAGGGTTAGAACTAGATGACATTTGAGGTCCCTTCTGACCCTGATAATTCTATGACTCCATGCTTCCATGATTCTGTAGTTATTACTTTGTGCTTCTGATAAAGGTAGGTGTATCTCTCAAAGAAAGAAAAAAGCATTTTTTTTCCTTGGAGAGATCAAAGAAAATATGTCTAGAGGGCACATGAAGAGGCCATAGAGTCCCTCTCCTTTAATAAAGTCAGTGTCAGTAATGTCAGTTGTGACAAATGATAGTGCAATTTTTCTTTAAAAACTGCAGTGATGAAAAAATTTCCTGATGCTGAATTTTGATCTTCTTTGCTTTATAGCTACTTGGTCTAACAGCAGTAGATAGAAATTACTTTCTTTCATTACTCTAGCAGCCTTTTATATCTGAAGAGTGTTTCAACATTTTTGCTCTTTTTAAAAATTATTTTTATTTTTATTATTAATTTTTTCTCCAGATTAAGTGGTTGTAACTTCTTTAAGCCTTTTCCCTAGGTCACAGTTCCTACACCTGGCCAAATCAGTCTCATTTTCTTTCAAGGATACTTTAGAAGTGGTTTCTATCCTTCCAAATTATTGTGTTTTCTATGCACAAGCACAAGGTTTTTGACTTAGGGTCAGCTATATATTGGTATTACTCAGATCCCATTCTGGAACACCTCTGCCAGGCAAATTCTTCTGTGGTATGTGTGTAGTTCTGTATTTTCATGTTTTGCTTTACATTTGTCCTTCCTGAGCAAGAGTCTAGGTTTTTTCCACTTGTCTCCAGTCATTTCTCGCCATGTTTGCAGACGCATGCATTGATGCTCCCTGTGATTGTAACAAATATATTTTTTGTTCTTTCAGGCAAAACATTTATGAAATTATAAACAGTAACAGACATCAGACTGAATCCTAAATAGCCAATTGTATTTACCTGGCAGTAGCTATCTAACTTTGATGATTTGACAGTATCTATGCAATCCTAAACTATGGTGGTTCACTTAGATAACATTTCTCAAATTTTTTGTAGAGTTCTTAATGTAAGATAGTATCAAAGCTTTCTTAAAGTATGTGATATTTCCTGTTTCTCCCTTATGCACAAAGCCATTTACCTTGTCTTAGTAGGAATTAAATTAGTTTGACATGATTTGATTTTGATGAATGTAAGTTTGCTCTTATTCTCTTATTATCCTCCAAATGATTACATACTTGCATGTTATTCATTCTAGTATTTTTGTGGGAGTAAGACTTCAGCTAAATCTGTATATCTGCTGCACTTCCCTGAATCTTTTAAATATAAGCATTGCATTTTCTTTTTTTCAGGAAAAAATTCCAATGTACCTGAAGAAAAAAGTCTGGAGTTTTCCTTTTCTTGAACTCAACCAGTTGTTTTACAGAAATATGTACAAAACACTAAAAACATTACCGCAATTGAGAGATGGAGACAAAGCTTGGTACAAGCAAAGTGTCTACTTTATTGTACAAAGTAATTTCTTTATATAGGCTAAAATAATTAAAAGCAACTTGTGATTGGTGTCTGTGCAACAGTTACAGACTCATGATTGGCTGCCAAGAAAATGCCAAGGAACACACATCCCTTGGCAAGGCTCAGACAGGTGTTAGACAAAAGGCAAATGATCAAGCATCTCTTATCTAAGTTCAAAGAGAAGACAAAAGACTCTCTTGCAATGTTTAACAGCACTTATTCTCATATCGTTGTGTGGCTTCCTGAGTCACACTGGCCATTGGTAATTAGCTAAATGCTTTTTTCTCTCTACATAGCTGCAGTTTTTTCCCAGGGTTTGTGGCCCATAAGAGCTAAAACATTTCCTTCTATCAGCTGAGCATTGCTTGAGATTCTACTCCCTAAATTCAGTGCATCAAAACATGGTTTATAGATGTCAAGAATTTATGTAAAGTCTGTTTGTACATTCAGTTATTGAGACAGATGACAGATATTTATGAATTTTTTTAGATCAGTCACTATTATATGAATAGGCCTGTAATGTTGTTACAAAAGCCCTATCTACCACAGCTCTTCAAAGCAGCATAATGGCATTAGGACAAGAATTGCAATTTTGCTTATTAAAATACTTATGACACTGGGAAAAACATATCTCTCTTATTAGCAGGAAATTTTTTTGCTGCTTTTTTAATGACAGAAGTGACCTGTTCCAACTCAGGTAGAATTTAATGATATATAAAAAATTGAATCCTACCTCTGCCCTTCACTTTCTTCAGCATTCAGTATTTTGGAGGGGAATTAGGTGGAAATACACAGCTCAAAGGGATTCAGGATGCCAAAGTTTCAAAGTCCAGTCTTCAGATCTCTTTCAAAATTTTGTTCTGAAAAATTTTGTACCTACCAGGAATTAAAAGAATAAGCAAATGAGGAGTTGAAATACAGGAATAGTCTAAAGAACCTGCAATTCATCTGATTTAAGTACAGGCAAAAAATCAGACCTCTAACAATACATGGACTTGAATAAAACATGAACAAAATGCTTTGTTTCCTATATATTAACTGAAAAGGAAGCATGATAAAAATAACCATGGACTCTTCTGCAGCTCCACCATAAGATAATTTAAATCTCCTGAAGATATATACTTATTTTTGTTTATTTAGTCATGAGACTTTCTTCTTTTGAATCACTTCAAGCTGTACTCTTTCCCTGTCCCTGACTAGTCTGAAGATGAGTATGGAAAATTTTGGTCTTTCAGTACTCCGTTAAATTACAGGTAGTGAGCTGTATAATGTGTCTGTGCTGTCAATGCTGTGAAGGGATACCATAGGCTGTGTAATTCTTGCTCAGTATTTATGCCAAATACTTATGCCTCCCCAACAATAAATTTGCCAGAACAGTTAAGTTGGAAGCAAATGAAAGCCATATTCAAAAAGTCCAAGTGCCGGGTGCTGCATTTTGGCCACAATAACCACATGCAGTGCTACAGGCTGGGGTCAGAAGCTGGAGAGCAGCCAAGCAGAAAGAGACCTAGGGGTACTGATTGACAGCTGGCTGAACATGAGCCTGCAGTGTGCCCAGGTGGCCAAGAAGGCCAATGGCATCCTGGCCTGCATCAGAAATAGTGTGGCCAGCAGGAGCAAGGAAGCCATTGTGCCCCTGTCCTCAGCACTAGTAAGGCCACACCTGTGTCCAGTTCTGGGCCCCTCAGTTTAGGAAAGACGTTGAGTTGCTGAAGCATGTCCAGAGAAGGGCAACAAAGCTGGTGAGGAGTTTGGAGCACAAACCATATGAGGAGTGGCTGAGGGAGCTGAGGTTGTTTAGCCTGGAGGATAGGAGGCTCAAGAGAGACCTTATTGCTGTCTAAAACCACCTGAAGGGAGGTTGTAGCCAGGTCGGGGGGGGATGATCTCTTCTCCCAGGCAGCCAGTGGCAGAACAAGAGGACACAGTCTCAAGCTGCACCAGGGAAAATTAAGGCTCAAGGTGAGGAGACAATTCTTCACAGAAAGAGTGATTTGCCATTGGAATTTCCTGCCCAGCGAGGAGGTGGAGTCACTGTCCCTGGAGATTTTCAAAAAAGGATTGCGTGTGGCACTTGGAACCATGGTTAGGTATTGTTATGAGGTGTTAGGTATTAGGTAATAGGTTGGACTTGACGATCTCCTAGGTCTCTTCCAACATGGCTGATTCTGTGATTTTCTGACTCTGTGATTTGTGATTCTGTAAAGAACAGCACAAGGACCACACTAGTCAAAAAATAGGGGAAGCTAATAGCTTCTTCCTCCCACTCCCCACCCACCTCTTACTTCCTTGTACATAAAAGGGACAAGAGAAAGGAGCAGAGAAGTTAATACCAGTCACAACAAAAGTGTTGCAGGCAAGGTCAGAAAAGCCAGTTAAGTATCTCCCATCCCAAAGAAGCCAGAAGAGAGAGAAATTGTTTACATTAGAATAGAATAGAATAGAATAGAATAGAATAGAATAGAATAGAATAGAATAGAATAGAATAGAGTAGAATAGAATAGAATAGAATAGACCAGGTTGGAAGAGATCTTCAAGATCATCGCATCCAACCTATCAACTAATTCAAGTCACCTGATCACAGAAGGAGATCAGGTTGGTCAGGCAGGACCTGCCCTTCCTAAATCCATGCTGGCTGGGGCCTGATCCCTTGGCCATCCTCTAAGTGCTGTGGGATTGCACTCAAGATGACCTGTTCCATAATCTTGCCTGGCACTGAGGTCAGGCTGACAGGCCTATAATTCCCTGGCTCATCTAACCAGCCCTTCTAGTGGATGAGCATCACGTTAGCCAGGTTCCAATCTTCTAGGATCTCTCCAGTGAGCCAGGACTGATGAAAAATGATGGAGAGTGTCTTGGCCAGCTCATCTGCCAGCTCTCTTAGCACCCTGGGATGGATCCCATCTGGTCCTATGCACTTGTGGGGATCCAAATGGCTGAGGAGATCTCTAATTATCCCCTCCTGGAACATAGGGAAACTGTGCAGCTCCCTGGCTCCTTCTGCCAGCTCTGCAGGCCAGATGTTTGGAACACATTCTGTCCTGCTATTAAAAATTGGGTCAAAGAAGGTGTTAAGTACCTCTGTCTTTTCATCATCTTTTGATACAACATTCCCCTCCATGTCACCCAAGGAGTGGAGGTTGTCCCTGCCCTTCCTCTTGCTATTAATATAATTATAGAAGGACTTTTTGTTGTCCTTCATTGCAGAGGCCAGTCTAAGCTCTAAATGTGCTTTTGCCTCCCTAATTTTCTTCCTGCATGATCTAGCAACATCCTTAAACATTCCATGGGTTGTCTCACCTTTCTTCCAAATATGATACACCCTCTTTTTTTCCTGTTAGTTCTATTAGAAGTTCATTGCCCATCCAGGCTGGCAGTCTGCCTCGGCGGCTCATTTTCCAGCACATTGGCACAGCCTGCTCCTGCGCCTTCAAGAGTTTTTCCTTGAAGTAGGTCCAGCTCTCCTGGACCACTTAGTTTTTAAGGACAGTTTCCCAAAGAACCCTCTGAGTTAGTTCCTTGAGCAACCTGAAGTCCGCCCTCCGGAAGTCCAGAGTGGAGGTCTTCTTTCTGCCCCTCTTAGCTTGACCAAATACTTAAAATTCAATTATCTCATGGTTGCTGGCCCCTAAACACCCTCCGACCACCCCATCACCCACCAACCCTTCCCTGTTGGTGAAGAGGAGGTCAAGCATAGCTGTACCCCTGGTAGGCTCACGCAGCACCTGAGATAAGAAGCTGTCCTCCATGCACTCTAAGAACCTCCTAGACTGTCTCCTCTCTGCTGTGTTGAGATCTCAGCAGATGTCTGGCAGGTTGAAGTCAGCCATGACAACAAGGTCCGGAGATCTTGAGACAGCCTTAAGCTGCATATAGAATGCTTCATCAACTTCTTCTTCCTGGTTGGGTGGTCTATAACAGACTCCAACCAGGATGTCAGCCCTGTTGGCCTTCCCTCTAATTCTCACCCAGAGGCATCTAGTGCCTCCCTGATGTACAGGGCCACCCCTCCACCCCTTCTTCCTTGCCTGTCTCTCCTGAAGAGCCTGTAGCCATCAATTGCAGCGCTCCAGTCATGTGAGTTGTCCCACCACATCTCTGTGATGGCAACTACATCATAACTTTCCTGCTGCAGCAAGGCTTCCAGATCCTCTTGTTTGTTACCCATGCTTCACGCATTAGTGTACATGCACTGCAGCTGGGCTGCCGGTTTCACCTCTGGTTCTAGCTTATCACCGCCAGACTCCTGGCTGGGGACACTGGTTTCAGCCCCTTCCCCCTTCGAATCTAATTTTGCCTGTCTATATATAGTGTTGAAAAAACTGCTTGTGGCTTATCTATTTTCCAACTTTCTGAACATTCCAATTTGTTTGTTATTATCAGTATTCTCCTATTGTGATAAATATCTCTCTACTGAATACCTGAATCTGTAAATAACCTTCTAAATTTTTATATAGTTAGAGGCAAGATTTTTATAATTCCCATCTCAGACATAATTATTAATACCTGTAACATCCACTACAGGTTCTTGTATATAAGTATCTATTTGTCTTGTGGATGATGAAATTGTCTTTATAGTCAGTGAAGTGTAAGTGTTGGCCAAGGCAGTTAGTCTCACCGAATCATTCTCTTCCACAAATGTGCATAACAAAATGCCTACTCAGCTAAACTTTGTCCTAAATGCCATTGGGATTATATTATCTCTTTCTACTTTAAAATCCTGAGTTGCTTGGACAACTGCATTTGAGAAATTCCAGAGACTGAGCACCCATGTGCTGAGATCTCACCATACAGTGTGTTGGTTCAGACAACAAAGTTGTTGATTGTTATTAATGATATTCTATAAATTTTTCTTCCATATGTTTTGCAGCTGTCTCCCACACCTGGAGAATTTATGCAGTTTCTGAGACTAAAATTGTTGTCTCTTTGCATGATCTTTTCCAGGCTAAACTTGTTCAGTGCTTCAGCATCTTGAGTGCCTAGACACAGGAGAA
This sequence comes from Dryobates pubescens, assembly GCF_014839835.1. NCBI lineage: Eukaryota > Metazoa > Chordata > Aves > Piciformes > Picidae > Dryobates > Dryobates pubescens. Next base: position 80,089,767 of record NC_071657.1, on the reverse strand, counting down.
GCATTTAAGCACCTAGTCATCTTCCTCAAGTCCATAATGTCATCTGCCACATGATCTCCCTAGTTGTTACTAAGTAAAAAGCTGTTCACTCTTCTTAAAGGATACAAAAGGATTATTTGCACATGGCAGTCATTTAAACAACCCCTTCAAGTTGGTTTAATATATATTTTACTAGTAGAATAAAATGAAGAATGTGTTGTAATGCAAAATTAGCAGGGAATTGAAGTAGAAATGCTGAGCAGCTCTTAACTCCATCTGACTGAAGACAGGGATCTTCCCCTTTGGATGCACTATTGCATGTGTACTAGAAGCACTCTTTACTAACTGTTCTGGGAGGTCATGATATATTGACATTGTCTGTAACATACTGTGCCTGCTTCTTCAACAAAAGTGAGTGTCTTATTGAAGCAGGCATAGCACTAACTCATAAAAGAGGCTTTCTTCATATCAAAGCCACTATGAATAGAGATAAAGGATGGTGGAAATTAAGTACAGTTGTTCTAAAGTGACAGGTGGAAATTAATTCACAAATAAAATGTTGCAAAGCTAGTAGGCCATGGAACAAATAATAAATTATGGGTTTATGGTAGAATCACAAGGTAAGTGGTAAAGACAGTCTTGGATAGGGATCATCTGAAATCTGTTGTAGAACATTGATTTTTTTTTTTTTTTTTTTTTTTTGCAAATAATGTCTATATACGTCTATGTTATAGTTGTTGATGTTATTTCTGCTCAGTGCTATAACAGTATTTTCTTTTTTAATCCATTTCAGATACAATATGACTGTAACATTCTGTTTTCTGGAAAATGATTGGTTTTAGATAAGCCTGTGTTTCAGATGAACAAGGTTCAGGGGTGGCATTCTGTAGCAGGTTGAAATTACCCCCCAACTAATTTGGAGAACTAACCCCCCAAAATAAAATTGCCAGACTAGTTCAGTTTGGGATGGAAGCAAATGAAGCTGTATTTACAAGCAAACTAAAATCTAGAAATATGAAATGCAATAAATATGAACAAAATATGCAGTATTTATATGTATTTACAATTTATAAACAACACAAGGACCCTGTTGTGGTGAAGGCACATTATGCCCAGATATTGAATCTTGTCCCAGCATGGGGATAAGTTCCCCCTCTTTCATGAGGGAAACAAAGGCCAAGGCGTTAGCCAGGCGGTCAGAGATCACTGCACACACACATCGCATGGGATGCTCGTGCTAATACCAAGAATAGACGTAATTCTAGCTTCACACTTTCTATAGGCTGAAGCCAGTTGTTTACAAGAGTGCCCATTGGTCAAATACAGCTTCAAGGAACCTATAAGTATTACCCCAGCTGGTAAACACGTTGCCCCCTCTTTCACTTTGCTTTCTCTCCTAGCTTGAGAGGACAAAGCTCATGCCATTGAGCTCATTGCTGTTTCATCTCCTCTCCATTGTCGCAGCAGAGGATTGCCATGCAGTGTCACCATCCAGATCAGCCCAGGAACCAGTCCAGTGACAGTAGTCTGCCACAACCTAACCTCGCTATAAAGGATACAGTGTATCTTCCACATGCTCTCCACCCACTAACATTCAGTTCAAAGCATCCATCTCTACCAGAGTAACCTCTGACACATAGTGATATTTCTGTATAGTTAATAGCTGCTTGGCCCAGTCAAGTCGCCATGTGGTGCACAAGCGGTGGAATTGAGAGGTTCGGAGAGGTTCGGAGAGGAGAGGTTCGGAGAGGAGAGGTTCGGAGAGGTTCGGAGAGGTTCGGAGAGGTTCGGAGAGGAGAGGAGAGAATAAACCAGGTTGGAAGAGACCTTCAAGAACATCATGTCCAACCCATCAACCAACACCAACTAATCAACTAAACCATGCAACCAAGCATCCTGTCAAGCCTCGCCCTGAACACCACCAGAGACGGCAACCCCACCACCTCCTTGGCAGCCCATTCCAATGGGCAATCACTCTCTCGGTATAAAACTTCCTCCTAACCTCCAGCTGAAACCTCTCCTGGTGCAGCCTGAGACTGTGTCCCCTAGTTCTGGTACTGGTTGCCTGGGAGAAGAGACCAACTTCTGCCTGACTACAACCCCACTTCAGGTAGTCGTAGAGAGTGATAAGGTCACCCCTGAGTCTCCTCCTCTCCAGGTTAAGCAACCCCAGCTCCCTCAGTCTCTCCTCATAGGGCTTGTGCTCCAAGCCCCTCACCAACCTTGTTGCCCTTCTCTGGACACATTCCAGCAAGTCAACATCCTTCCTAAACTGAGGGGCCCAGAACTGGACACAGGACTCCAGGTGCGGCCTATCTAGTGCAGTGTACAGGGGCAGAATGACCTCCCTGCTCCTGCTGGCCACGCTGTTCCTGATGCAGGCCAGGATGCCATTGGCCCTCCTGGCTGCCTGGGTACACTGCAGGCTCATGTTCAGCCTACCATCAACCAACACCCCCAGGTCCCTCTCCACCTGACTGCTCTCCAGCCACTCTGACCTCAGCCTGTAGCTCTGCATGGGGTTGTTGTGGCCAATGTGCAGAACCCGGCTCTTGGATGTGTTAAATCTCATGCCATTGGACTCTGCCCATCTGTCCAGCCTGTCCAGGCCCCTCTGTAGAGCCTCTCTACCCTCCAGCAGATCAACTCCTGCCCCCAGCTTGGTATCATCAGCAAATTTACTGATGATGCACTCGATGCCCTCATCCAGATCATCAATAAAGATGTTAAAGAGCATGGGGCCCAACACTGATCCTTGAGTCACACCACTAGTGACTAGCCGCCACCACTCTCTGGGCTGGGCCCTCCAGCCAGTTCCTAACCCAATGCAGTGTGCTCCCATCCAAGCCATGGGCTGACAGCTTGGTCAGGAGTTTGCTGTGGGGGATGGTGTCAAAGGCCTTTCTGAGGTCCAGGTAGACTACATCCACAGGCCTCCCCACATCCACCAGGTGGGTCACCTGATCATAGAAGGAGATCAGGTTGGTCAGGCAGGACCTGCCCTTCCTAAACCCATGCTGGCTGGGCCTGATCCCTTGGCCATCCTCTGAGTGCTGTGTGATTGCACTCAAGATGACCTGTTCCATAATCTTGCCTGGCACTGAGGTCAGGCTGACAGGTCTATAATTCCCTGGCTCATGCAAGCAGCCCTTCTTGTGGATGGGTACCACGTTGGCCAGCTTCCAGTCCTCTAAGATGTCTCCAGTGAGCCAGGACTGCTGAAAAATGATGGAGAGCAGCTTGGCCAGCACATCTGCCAGCTCTCTCAGCACCCTGGGATGGATCCCATCTGGTCCCATGGACTTGTGCGGATCCAAGTGGCTAAGCAGATCACCAACTACCCCATTCTGGAACAGAGGAAAACTATGCTGCTCCCTAACTCCTTCTGCCAGCTCTGCAGGCCAGCTGTCTGGAAGACATTTTGTCCTGCTAGTAAAAATTGAGGCAAAGAAGTTGTTAAGTACCTCTGCCTTCTCCTCATCCTTTGTTACAACGTTCCCCTCCATGTCCACCAAGGAGTGGAGGTTGTCCTTGCCCTTTCTCTTGCTATTAATGTATTTATAGGAGGACTTTTTGTTGTCCTTCACAACAGACGCCAGTCTAAGCTCCAAAAGTGCTTTTGCCTCCCTAATTTTCTTCCTGCATGATCTAGCAACATCCTTAAACTTTTCATGGGTTGCCTCCCCTTTCTTCCAAAGATGATACACCCTCTTTTTTTCCCGTAGTTCTTTTAGAAGCTCATCACCCATCCAGGCTGGCTTTCTGCCCTGGCGGCTCATCTTCCAGCACATTGGCACAGCCTGTTCCTGCACCTTCAGGAGTTTTTCCTTGATGGAGTCCCAGCTCTCCTGGACCCCTTTGTTTCTAAGGGCTGTTTCCCAAGGAGCCTTCTGAATTAGTTCCTTGAGTAGCCTGAAGTCCGCCCTCCGGAAGTCCAGAGTGGAGGTCTTCTTTCTGCCCCTCTTAGCTTGACCAAATACTGAAAATTCAATGATCTCGTGGTCGCTGGCCCCTAAACACCCTCCGACCACCACATCACCCACCAGCCCTTCCCTGTTGGTGAAGAGGAGGTCAAGCATAGCTGTACCCCTGGTAGGCTCACGCAGCACATGGGATAAGAAGCTGTCCTCCATGCACTCTAAGAACTTCCTAGACTGTCTCCTCTCTGCTGTGGTGAGATCCCAGCAGATGTCTGGCAGGTTGAAGTCAGCCATGAGAACAAGGTCTGGAGATCTTCAGACAGCCTTAAGCTGTCTATAGAATGCTTCATCAACTTCTTCTTCCTGGTTGGGTGGTCTATAACAGACTCCAACCAGGATGTCAGCCCTGCTGGTCATCTCTCTAATTCTCACCCAGAAGCACTCAGCCTGATGATCCCTGATTTCCCGCTCAATGGCATCTAGTGCCTCCCTGATGTACAGGGCCACCCCTCCACCCCTTCTTCCTTGCCTGTCTCTCCTGAAGAGCCTGTAGCCATCAATTGCAGCACTCCAGTCATGTGAGTTGTCCCACCACATCTCTGTGATGGCAACTACATCATAACTTTCCTGCTGCAGCAAGGCTTCCAGATCCTCTTGTTTGTTACCCATGCTTCACGCATTAGTGTACATGCACTGCAGCTGGGCTGCTGGTTTCACCTCTGGTTCTAGCTTATCACCGCCAGACTCCTGGCTGGGGGCACTGGTTTCAGCCCCTTCCCCCTTCGAATCTTGTTTAAAGCCCTATCTATGAGACCTGCCAATTGCCTTCCTAGAATCATTTTCCCTTTGAGGCATAGGACATTTTCATACACTCTGGTCTTTCCCCTCCTCTGTGACAAATGCGCTCCATCTGTTGCCAGCTGACCTGGTGCAGTAGAAAGTTTTTCAAGATCAAAAAACCTGAAATTCTTTTCACTACACTAGCGTCTAAGCCACTTGTTGACTATGGCTGCTGTCCTATTCCTTATGGTATTCCCTCCTGTAACTAAGGGCATAGATGAGAAAATTATTTGTGTACCTGACCCCTCAATGAGATCCCCCAGGGCTCTAAAGTCATTCTTGACAGCCCTGGGAGTTCTGGTTGCGACATCATCATTCCCTAACTTCATAACTAGTAATGGGTAGTAGTCAGAGGGCTGCACCAAACTGGTCATCCTTCTGGTAACATCCTTGACCCTAGCTTCCCGGAGGCAACAAACTTCTCTGTGAGTAGGGTCTGGCCGACATATGGGGCCTTCTGTTCCCCTCAGGAGGGAATCACCAATAACAATTACCCTCCTCATTTTTTTTAAGGGAGCAGGTCCTGATGCCAGGGGAAGGCTGTTTAATGTACGGCTGCTTTGCTTTAGGCTGTTTAACCTTAGGCTGCTTTGCCTTAGGCTGTTTTGCCTCAGGGAAAACCCCAGATGGCGTGTCCTCCATCAGAATCACCTCACCCTCGACCTCCAATGCCCTGTACTTGTTTACCAAGGGCAGTGGGGAAGGTGATGGGAGGCAAGGAGGTTTAACTTTGCGTCTTTTGAGAGGAACTTCTGTCCATTCCCCTCTGCTTTTTGGATAACCAGCCTCTGCCTGGGGGGCCTGCAGAGCCTGGTTACTCAGGTCTGTCACTCTTCTACAATCTCTTACATCTCTAAGTCTAGCAACCTCATCCTTCAGTCTGGCCACTAGGTTAAGCAAATAGTCAATCTTCTCACATGTTATGCAGGAGTTGTACAAGGGAAAAGAGAAAAAGAGAAAAGCAGAGAGTAGCTTGTTAGTTACTTAGACACAGCAAGAATGAAGTCAACAACAGCCAAGCAAAACCCACCAGCAATCTATCAGATAGATTGAAGAGCTGAGAAAGAGAGGGGATAGTTAATACAACTAAATTTACGTTAGTTGTCAGACCAATGGGTTTATTTAGAACTTGTCACTATTTCCCCTTTAAATTATTTACATTCTTCTACTTTCTATACAAGATCTGTGGAAAATTTCCTAGGCATCAGCTTAAAACTGCCACACATTCGCATGTCTTCTTCTCTTACATGAGGATCAAAGTGTCACAGTATCACAGTATCACAATATAACTAAGGTTGGAAGAGACCCCAAGGATCATCAAGTCCAATCTGTCCCAACAGACCTCACGACTAGACCATGGCACCAAGCGCCACATCCAATCTCCCCTTGAACACCTCCAGGGATGGGACTCCACCACCTCCCTGGGCAGCCCATTCCAATGACGAATGACTCTCTCAGTGAAGAACTTTTTCCTCACTTCGAGTCTAAACCTCCCTGTAAGATGTTTAGTAAGATGGTCAGTAATATAGGTAATTCTAGGTAGGTGAGTATAATTTTAATCTTAAATCCATGAGTTCCTCCTGTATGAACTGTTTTGCATTCTTGAATTTTTCAAAAGACAAACTTATCCAAAGCTAGTGAGCTGTGTCAGCAGTTGTTTGCTTCTTTGCAGAGTCCACAAAATATAAATTTCAATAAATTTTGCCAGGATTTATTATGACAGCTTCAGTACAGCTTTAGACTTGGTAGCATTTAGTACCTGTAGTGGAACCATGTTTAATAATGATATGAATTTCCTAATATTATTTTTTTCTTTTTTTGCATCTGGAAGTAGATCTGCCAGTCATACATTTTTTAGCTATTTCTTTGATCTTTTAGTACCTTATATTTCATCTTATGCAAAACACAACTTACAAAGCAGTCCAAATGCCTTGAACTTTGGGGGGGGGGGGGGGGGGGGGCGGGGGGGAGGGAGGGGAGAGAGCTTCTATATTGCCATGCTGTTGCTATTAGGAATCGGATGATTTTTTTTGCTTATTGCTATTGCAATACAATTATAATTCTCAGTGTAGGATGAGAATTGCAAGTGTAGCCAATGTCTACCATTAGTCTATGTAGGAGGGACACCAGACGAATATGAAAATAAAAGCAGGAAGCACAAGGTACCACTGTGATGATTATGGTTTGTGTAATAAGTGGTATTCACTGCTGCCTCACTCTTCTTAGGTGTTTTGTAGTCATTATGGCACAGCAGGTAAACATTAATGGGAGAAGATTCCATACTGTGTAACAGAGCATTAGCCTGTATAAATCACCACAGTTCAGTTGAAGTCAATGGAAATATAAGATTTTTGATCAGCTAAGGATAGAGCCTTAAATTCTTCCTTTTTAGAAAGAAAAAAATAAATAAAATCTTGAGTCTCCTCTACCATATGCTTCAAGCTTCTGTCTGTACTGCTAATTCCTCAGATGTACTTATATCTATAGTTAGGGCATGGGGATTGCAATTAGTTTGAAGAAGGGAGCCCATTACACAGTTTTGTGCCTGGAGGAAAGGTCCATACCCTTACCTGTCAGCAATATCTGTAATTACACCCACTATAAATACCAGCTCTTGGAATTCCCTTTTGTCCTCCTCATCAGTGAATCTGAATGTGACATTCTCTAACAAGGTTGGTAGAATGGTTGCATGACTTAATTATTAACTCAAAGGCAGCTAGCATACTTCAACAAATAGTATTTCTTCTGACAAACTGCTTGTCATATTATGGCCTTATTTGATTAACTCACTCCTTTGGGGGTGTTCATCATCTCATTATACCTTTAATGATAAAATTCCTTTCTACTTTGTGCTATTTTACATTATGTTAAAAAGGATAAATTCATTTTTTGCTTTTAAAAAGGATTAATTCATTTTTTGCTTGTCACTTACATAATTTGATAAATATTTAACAGAAGCAAGTTGATTGAATTTCTGCTAAAACTATACTTACTACCAAAACATGTCCAGAACACCTTAAAACTTGGTCTGTGGCCATCAGTGAAGCAGGTGGTAACTTGAATGGAACTTTCCATCTTGAAGGTCACATGAAGTCCATCTTGTTTGTAGTTCTGCAGACCCACCAAAATAAATGCCAAGAAAGTTTTCTACTCCAGTAAAAAATAATGGTTTTAGTAGATTACACTAGATAGATTTTAAATTGGAAAATGGAAACCATGACTGATGTAGCATGTCACTGAATTAATCAATTGTGAGAGATAGTACATCTTCTGGTTAAAATGTGGGAAAATGAGGGACAGTGTTCTGAGTCTCTGAGGCTGATCACAAAAGCCAGGAAAAGATTTTAAACTTATGTTAGTGTGGTGAAGGCACATTATGCCCAGACACTGAATCTTGTCCCAGCATGTGGACAAGTTCCCCCTCCTTCAGGAGGAAGACAAAAACCAAGGCATTAGCCAGGCCAGCGCATGCAGTGCTCATGCAAACACCAAATATGGGGAGAATTCTAGCTTCACGCTTTCTATAGGCTGAAGCCAGTTGTTTATGAGAGTGCCCATTGGTCAAACACAGCCTCGAGGAATCTATGAGTATCACCCCAGTTGGTAAACAAGTTGCCCCCTCCTTCACTTTGTCTCTGTGCTTGCTCGAGAGAGCAACTCTCAAGCCGCAGCCTCTGCCATTGAGTTTATTGCTGTTTAGCTTCTGTTACACATGCACTCATACTGAAAGCCTCTGCATTGTGAGAAGCAATTGGAGGATCATCTCCACAGAGGGAGGAACTTCGCTGAGCCCGAGGAGCCCAGCATCGTCATAGCCAGTCGTATTGACTGGGAGAGCCCATTGTGCCACCGGAGGACTGGACCAACCCTTAAGGGTAAGGCCTGCCCAGTTGCTAGAGAGAAGGGACTTGATAGAGTCCGAGTCCACACTTGCCTAGCCCCACCGTAGCGGGAGAGGAGCCGCCTAATGCAGCCGCACTCTCTCTCTGAGGCTGTTTAACTCAGCCCTGAGAATCTGCCGTATCTCGGCCAACCCCACAGCTTTGCCTGCTGCCGTGTCCTCCGAGCCCACCTGCTGGCAACTGTTGCCCCGCCCTCTTGTGCGAGCTGACTCCTGTGGGCCGACCCCGCGGGCCAAGCCCGACTAGGATCGATCCCTGTTGTCTGGAGGGAATCGACTGAGTTCTGAAGGGGACCTGCTTCTGACCTAAGCTCTGGTTCCATTATTTTCCTCCCCACTATTGTGGAGAGAGGAGACAGTAACCCAACACCACCGTGTAACTCGACTAGGAATCAGTCCAGCGACAGTCGCCTGCTGGACCCCCACTTTGCTACAAACTAACAGTTACAGAGTATCTTCCACGTGCTTTCCGTCCACTAGCACTCAGATCAAAGTATCCGTGTCCAGCAGAGTAATCGCTGATGTATAGATAGATTCCCAGATGACTGGAAACTGGCCAATGTGGTGCCCATCCACAAGAAGGGACGGATGGAGGAACCCGGAAACTCCAGGCCAGTCAGCCTGACCTCAGTGCCAGGGAAAATGATGGAACAGATTATCCTGGAGGCAATAACTGTGCACCTGAAGGATGGCCAAGGGCTCAGGTCCAGCCAACATGGATTTAGGAAGGGCAGGTCCTGCCTCTCCAACCTGATCTCCTTCTATGATCAGGTGACACGTCTGGTGGATGTGGGGAGGCCTGTGGATGTAGTCTACCTGGACTTCAGCAAGGCCTTTGACACCGTCCCCCACAGTAAACTGCTGGCTAAGCTGTCAGCTCGTGGTTTGGACCGCAACACTCTATGCTGGGTTAGGAACTGGCTGGAGGGCCAAGCCCGGAGAGTGGTGGTGAATGGTGCCACATCCAGCTGGCAGCCAGTCACCAGTGGCATCCCCCAGGGATCAGTGCTGGGCCCCATCCTCTTTAACATCTTCATTGATGATATGAATGAGGGGGTTGAGACAGTCATCAGCAAATTTGCAGATGACACCAAGTTAGGAGCAGATGTTGGTTAGTTAGAGGGTGGAAAGGCTCTGCAGAGGGACCTCGACCAACTGGACAGATGGGCAGAGTCCAATGGCATGGCATTTAACAAGTCCAAGTGCCGGGTGCTGCACTTTGGCCACGGCAACCCCATGCAGAGCTACAGGCTGGGGTCAGAGTGGCTGGAGAGCTGCCAAACAGAGAGGGACCTGGGGGTGCTGATTGACAGCTGCCTAAACATGAGTCAGCAGTGTGCCCAGGTGGCCAAGAGGGCCAATGGAATCCTGGCCTGTATTAGGAATAGTGTGGCCAGCAGGAGCAGGGAGGTCATTGTGCCCCTGTACTCTGCATTGGTTAGGCCACACCTTGAGTCCTGTGTCCAGTTCTGGGCTCCTCAGTTTAAGAAGGACATCGAGATACTTGAACGTGTCCAGAGAAGGGCAACAAGGGTGGTGAGAGGCCTTGAGCACAAGCCCTATGAGGAGAGGCTGAGGGAGCTGGGATTGTTTAGCCTGGAGAAGAGAAGGCTCAGGGGTGACCTCATTGCCCTCTACAACTACCTGAAAGGTGGTTGTAGACAGGAAGGGGTTGGTCTCTTTTCCCAGGCAACCAGCACCAGAACAAGGGGACACAGTCTCAAGCTGTGCCAGGGGAGGTTTAGACTCGAGGTGAGGAAAAAGTTCTTCACTGAGCAAGTTGTTCGTCATTGGAATGGGCTGCCCAGGGGAGTCACTGTCCCTGGAGGTGTTGAAGGGGAGATTGGACGTGGCACTTGGTGCCATGGTCTAGTTGTGAGGTCTGTTGGGACAGGTTGGACTTGATGATCCTTGGGGTCTCTTCCAACCTTGGTTATACTGTGGTACTGTGATACTGTGATTATAATACTGCTGCATGTGGCCAGAAGCCGCCCGCGTTCCACCGAGTCGCCATCTAGTGGCCAAGCAGTGGAACTGCACCCTTCATTATATAAATATGGAAATAGTCTGTAATTAGTTCAATTAAGTTCCAATCATAACACTAAGCCACTTGTGGAATCTATTTCACAGACGTGCATGAGAACATGTATATAAGTTGGTGATTCATCAGTTATTAATAATTTTATAATTAGTAAAAATAATATTTTCATAATTAATATTTCATATTCATAAATTTAATAACCTCTTCACCACAGTTAGCCAATACAAATGTATACATTTCTCATGTTGATGAGTGTCAATCTCCCATGATTATATTTAGGTGTCCAAGTATTCTGGTTTGTACATATCCAGGGAACACTGGACTCATTATGTTTTAAAACTGGTTCTGAATTTATATTCAAAGTAATTTGCTGACTCAGGTTATTGACATCAAACACAAGTACAACCCAGTATCTAATGCTTGAAAACATGGACAAAGTCAGGACTTTATGGGATTCACACAGGGTTCAAAACTAGTGCTGGGGTTTTTCTGTGTTTTTGTTTATTTGTTTGTTTGTTTGTATTGTTTTGTTTTGTTTAACTGTTGCCTCTGTTTTCCTATCTATAAAAAAAATTATGTTAACAACTTTAGCTAAAATATTTCTTTAATTCATTTTTTTCTCAACATGAAAATCAGCAGAGAAGGGCATATAATTATTAAACAGTTTTGTTTGAAGGGATTCCAATATGAAAAAAATTGCATTAAAATAATGAGTGATATTTTGTATTTTGACAAAATAGGCTTAAGTATACAGGTCTCAAAATCAAAACCTCTAGGTTTTTTTATGTCTAATTGTAACTGATTGCCTGTTATCGAGGAAGGTGACATGAAATTTCAGTCATAAGCTTTTAACATATTTACCCCCCACCTAGCATTCTAGATAACATGACAATCATGGTTTCAGTTAGTCTTCTGGTCCATTCCTTTGACTCAAGAAAATACTAGCTCAGACAGTGCTTTTCAGGTGGATGTTTGTATAGTTCTTAAAATCCTCCTATGCTGGAGATTTTACAACTTCCTCAGGAAACATACACCACAAGGCCATAAGATTTTGTATTATATCTTTATTATACACATGCTCAAATAATCCCAAGTGTCAACTTTTACTCTTGAAATACAATTTATTTTATAAACTCAGGAACAAGAAAGAAATGCATAGGTGGGAGGGGAGGGGAATGAGTAGACAAAAACCTACAGGAGAGAGATTTTAATGTGTTAAAGGAAGTTTGAAGTTCTCCAAGACTCATGTGATCAAACTAGTCACGGCTTACAACAACTCAAATGCACAAAAAACTCTTCAAGTGAAATTCCTCCAAATTAGAATTTAAGGGTACATGTTTTTTCTCTGCTACCTAAAAAGAGAGGCAGGTCAAACTGAAGATGAAGTTAGATTTACCAAATTACATACCTGAAACTGCATGGACAAATAACCCCTTTCTAATCTTTAGCAAAATGTTTATTCATCTAAAGGAACCATTTTCAGTCTGTGTTCTGCTGTGCTCAGAGTTTTTTGACTGCCAAAGAGTATTTTCAGATGCTGGAGTTTGATCTTTCAGACTCTTTATTCGTAGAAGTTTTACCTTCTGTTGCTTTGGCCTGGGCTGACTTGCAGTATTACAAGCAAGTCCTGGAGTAGCATGAAAGATTTCAGGGTCAAGAAACCAATCTCAAATGGAATTTTGTACACAGTCTCCCAGTTTTTGTCAGTAAGAAATTTTTCTTATGTGAACTGGGGTTCACTGTTGCCCTCACTGTCAAAGAACAGTATTAAAAATGTTATTTCACCAGGACAGACATGGCCTATAATCACAGAATCATAGAATGGTCCAGGCCAAAAGGGACCTCCAAAGGTCATCTAGTCTGACCTCCCTGCAGTCAGCAGGGACATCCACAGCTAGAACAGGCTGCTCAGGGCCAAGTCTTACCTTGAATATCTCCAGGAAAGGGGCCTCAACCACTTCCCTGGGCAACCTGTTCCTGTATTCCACAACCCTCATAGTGAAGAACTTCTTCCTGATATCCAATCTAAATCTACTTGAAGCCATTGCCCTCATCCTGTCACCACAGGCTGTTGTAAACAGTCTCTCCCCATCCTTCCTGTAGCCCCCCCTCAGGTACTGGAAGGCTGCTATCAGGTCTCCCTGGACCCTCCTCTTCTCTCAGCTGAACAACCCCAGCTCTCTCAGCCTGTCTGAGTAGCAGAGGTGTTCCAAACGCATAGTCATTTTCATGGCCCTCCTCTGGACCCTCTCCCTCGGACCCATGTCCTTCCTATTTGAGGATTCCAGACCTATACACAGTGCTCCAGGTGAGGTCTCATCAGAGCACAGTAAAGTGGTAGAATCACCTCTCTGGATCTGATAGCAATGCATCTTTTACAGAATATAGAATTAACCAGGTTCAAGATCATCAAGTCCAACCTATCAACCAACACCATCAAATCAGCTAAACTATGGCACCAAGTGCCTCATCCAATCTCCTCTTAAACACTTCCAGAAATTAGAGAAAAAAGCAACAAATCCTATCAAAATCAATTATTCTTCTCTTTCAGTCATTTGAACAGACAGATGAAACCTCTTGCCTTATGATTCAGATGGGCAAACAGAATAGCATTCAGGGCAATAAGCACTGAATAATTTTGGTGGGAACCTGCCAAAGACTGAAAATTATAGAATGCAAAATGAATGATGAATAAATGAATAAACAAATCAGTTTGCAGAAATTAGGGTTGATTGCTATATGAATTGCTGCCTCACAAATGGGGCTAGATTTGTTCCATAATTGAATGAATTAGCCTTTGTAGCATCTGACTGCATATATGTTGAATTTGGCTGAAAGATTTTCAGCTACTTCTGTAGACTTTGAATGAAACCTACGGAAGTTTGTTCATTGTCATACTTTCCTATGCTCTTAGAAAGAAAGTTGTCATTATTTTTACTGAACAAGTGGTTTGCAGTGCAAACAGAGAATACAATGCAGGGAATACAAAAAGTTCACTGGTACACCTCACTGGCACAGATGGGAAATGAGAAGACAGCAGTGATGTCCATAAGATTTTATTGCTGTATACACAGAAGTAATAATAATCCATAATAGCCTGGGATAGATTAATTTTCTATTTGGTGTAATTATCAGGGTTTGCAGGCAGAAAGTGAACTTTGGATTACCTACAATATCCCATCAAAGTTATTTTTTTTCAAGTGCATTTTTTTTCTTCACACATTAATTTTTGATCTGCAGCAGGGGGAAAACGTCACCTGCCACCTGAAGTTTTGGGTAATCCATTCCCAGACACTCATTTGAAACCAGTAGGTGACAGTTGTACTATTGCACCAAAATTCATCTGTCCTTTTAACCTGCAGGTTCCAAATAGGAAGCAAAACAGCTTTTGTTCGTAACAGATCAAATCAAATAAAAACAGTGGTGGGAGATGGATTGTGGGCTGTGCTCAGTTACTCATTTGAAGGAGGGGAGATTTATTGACTGCAGGAGTCAATAAAATTACAGTGCAATCTGAGTTTTCATTCTGAGCCCTGAAGTAACTCTCTGAACTTTGGCAAGAACTTGTTTCCAACAACTTAAACTGTGGCTAAGCCAAAGTACATATGAAGAGGCTAAGGGATATAAAGCATCCCAAACCTGCATGGGAAAAATCTACCTCATTCTGCTGTTAGTGTAGAGGGTATACAGCCCTATGTAGCTGGCACATTTTTCTGCAAGCATGTAAGTGAACATGGTGTGGAAGGTGAAGGCATCCAGCTCAGTCCTTAACTTTCCACTGTCTGAACCCCAAGAAAGCATGGTCAGCCTAGGACCAGCCCTAAAATATTATGTACATTGTTTCTTTGCTTTTAATAATTTTAATATTAAAGTCAGGATGGTTATAGATATGGGTTTTAAAGTAATTATAAACAAGACAGAGTCAATGCCTTATGAGTTTTCATAATAAGAGTAGTGGACACTCACTTAAAATGGTAAAGATAGAAATAAATGTTTGATTTAAGTGAGAGTCATGGAACCATAGAATCACAGAGTGATCTGGGTTGGAAGGGACTTCGAAAGGTCATCTAGTCCAAACCCCTCTGCCGTAACAGGGGCATCTTCAACAGATCAGATCTCCAAGAATCCCGTCAAGCCTCACTTTGAATATATTCAAGGATGGGGACTCAACTACTTTCCTGGGCAACCTGTTCCAGTGTTTCACTACCCTCATGGTAAATAATCTGTTCCTAACATCCAAGCTAAATCTGCTCTTCTCTCTTTCCAAACCATTGACCCTCTGTGAGAGTCTAAATTCCTTGTATGACTCAACAAAGATAAAATCACTTGCTGCTTGCCCAGACAATATGTTGTTGGGCAGAGCCACTGGAAAGAAGGTGCAAAGAACAATCCTGGAAGCAAATCACCTTGTGATTGCATCGTGATAACACTGACTGCAGCTGGCCTACAACAATAGCCCAAGGACCCAGCCATCACGCCTTCAGGACAAGATCATTTCCAGGAATGGAGGATGGCGAGGCAATGGGTGTAATGGGTGTGTGGGCAGGTTAGATGGAGAAGGGGAAGGTGGAGGCCTTCCCCCCCCTCCATCTAGACCCCTGCCTAAACACACAGGAATACACAGAAAGATTTCCTGGGGAACAATACCTGGATATTTACCTAAGGAGGATTTCCTGGCTCCTGAATTCCTGAGGGACAATGCTTGGACACATACCTAAGGACTAAAACTGTATAAAAGACTTGACCAGTACTGGCTTAGGGAATGTAAAATGCAGAAGAAGGACCATGTCACTGAGGAGGAAGGAAAAGCCTGGGCCAAGGCTGCGTCAGAGAAAAGAGGCCATCGAGCCTGGGAGAAGCAGACTGAACCCTCTCTCCGTGTCCTAAGTCCCGCTTGCTGCCACTCATGGAGCTGAAGAAGCTGCCCAGAGGGACCACATCTCTTCTCCAGCCAAAGCCTCAGCACCCTTTCTCTACAGACCCAGCATCTCCTGCAGCACCTTTCCTCCAAAGACTCAAACTGCCTTGGGGGGGGTGAGGGGTGTGGTAATATAATTCCTTTCCTCTTCTCCCTCTCTATCTTCTCCCTCTCCCCTTCTTATTTCCATTTTATTTATGTAATAAATAGTCTAGCTCTTGATATTTTGGCCTTGTTTTTGCCTCCAATTTCACAACATGGGAATATTCAAAAGAATTGAGTCTCCTTCCCTCTCCAGACCGAGACACCCTCATACTATCACTACAGACCTTTGTAAACAGTTTCTCTCCATACTTCCTGCAGGCTTCCTTCAAGTGCTGGAAGGTCATTATTAGGTCTCTCCCCAAAGCCTTCTCCAGGTTGAATAACCTCAGCCCTGTCAGTCTGTCTTCATAGCAGAGGTGTTCCAGAGCCCTGATAATTTTCCTGGCTTTCCTTTGGACTGTTTCAATCAGGTCCATGTCCTTCCTGTATTGAGGGCTCCAGACCTAGATGCAGGGGTCCAGATGAAGTCTCACCAGAGCAAAGTGCCAGAATCACATCTCTTGATCTGCTGGTTACGTTTCTTTTGATGCAGCCCAGGTTGCAGTTGGACTTTTGTGTTGCAAGAGTACATTGTCATGTGTAACATATTTAAATTTATAAAACTTTGGTACTCATACTTAACAAAGGGAAAGCAAATTATCCACTGGACTTAATGAATTTGGTCTCAATAGCATGCATTACTTCAAGAGTCTTGAGGACAAAAATATTCAAGTGAAGGAAAAAGAAGGGAAATGGCATAAAGAAACTAAATATCTTTCTCAAATAAAATGAATGAGTTTTGGGTTAAAAAATATTCTCAATCCAGTAGAGGTAAATGCTAATAAAATATTTAACAGTTACCACATAAGAGATGTGCTGTTAAAGAGCAGAAAATAGAGATTCATTCAAGAGCTTTAAAGAGACAACAGCCTGTATTGGAAGAGATGATACAGAACTACAGATAGCTTACTGGCAGAGGTGTTCCCCAGGGCTCAATTTTGGGGTCAGTTCTCTTTAATATCTTTATTAATGATCTGGAAAAAGGGACTGAATGCACTTTCATTAAGTTTGCAGATGACACCAAACTGGGTGGGAGTGTTTACCTTCTTTGCCTCAAATTTTAATAGCAGGATAGGTTGTCTTCTAGACAACTGGCCTGCAGAGCTGGCAGAAGGAGGCAGGGAGCAGTATAGTTCCCCTGTGATCCAGGAGGAATTAGTTAGAGACCTCCACAGCTGCTACGATCCCCACAAGTCCATGGGGCTGGATGGGATCCATTCTAGGGTGCTGAGAGAGCTGGCAGATGAACTGGCAAAGCTGCTCTCCATCATTTGTCAACAGTCCTGCCTCACTAGAGAGATCCCAGATGACTGGAAGCTGACCAACGTTGTGCCCATCTACTGGGTAATGAAAGGAAACTAGGTGATTTTTATAGTGCAGAGAATTGAAGTAGAAGGCTCCCCAGTGGCATATTCAGGCTTGATTTAGCTATTTAATCACAGACATAAGACAGCTGCCTGTACAGAAAGACACAGCTGTCCTAAAGGCTCTGTGTCATCTATGTCTATCCTGGAAGGATATGCTATGCACTGAAGACCATATCAGTGTCAGAAGCCTGTGGAGGTAATTTAGTTAGTCAATATCTCTGCTAGCCACTAGAGCACCCTTGTATCTCTGCCTAAGTTCAAACTAGATTCACTGTTTATGAGAGTGAATAGAATAGAATAGAATAGAATAGAATAGAATAGAATAGAATAGAATAGAATAGAATAGACCAAGTTGGAAGAGACCTTCAAGATCATTGTGTCCAACCTATCATCCAACACTACCAGCTCCACAAAGAAAAGGAGAAGGATTATAGTTGTTGGGGACTCTCTCCTGGAGGGTACTGAGGGACCCATATGTTGTCCCTACCCATCCCACAGGGAGGTCTGCTGCCTACCTGGCACGCAGGTTAGGGACATCACAAGGAGCCTCCCAAAGTTAATCCAGCCCTCTGACTATTACCCTCTGCTGGTAATACAAGCTGGGAGTGACAAAATTGACACGAAGGGCACCTTGGTGATAAAAAGGGAATTCAAGGCCCTTGGACAATTGACTGATGGGGCATGAGCTCAAGTGGTGTTCTGCTCAGTTCCCTCAGTGGCAGGGGAGTACACTGAGAGGAACGGGAGAACCCATACCATCAACAAGTGGCTCAGGGAATGGCGCCAGCAGCAGAATTTTGGTTTCTTTGATCAAGTGGCATCTTTGATCATGGGGCAACTTTTACGGCACCCAACCTGCTGGGTCCTGATGGGGTGCAATTATCTGGTAAGGGCAAGAGAGTCCTAGCACTAGAGTTGGCAGGGCTCATTATGAGGGCTTTAAACTAGGTCTGAAGGGGGTGGGTGAGGAAATCAGTCTCTCTGAAGAGGAAAGAGTGGGAAGTCAAGATCCCAGCTGAAGTGCATGTACACCGATGCATGCAGCATGGGCAATAAGCAAGAGGAGCTGGAAGTCCTGGTCCACCAGGGTGACTACGATATAGTTGCCATCTCAGAAACATGGTGGGATAACAAGCACGATTGGAGTGCTGCACTGGGGGGTTACAGGCTCTTTAGGAGAGACAGATGAGGGAGAAGAGGAGGAGGGGTGGCTCTGTATATTAGGGAGTCGCTCTCTGCCACAGAACTTGAGGTGTTAGATGAAGGGATTGAGAGCCTGTGGGTTACAATCAGAGGGCAGCCTAACAAATCTGACATCCATAGCCCACCCAACCAGGATGAGGAGGCAGATGAATTATTCTATAAGCAATTGGAGGCTGTCTCAAGATCATCAGATCTTGTCCTAGTAGGTGAGTTTAACCTGCCATATATCTGCTCGGAACTTAATTCAGCAGAGAGGAGGCAGTCCAGAAGATTCCTGGAGCACATGGAGGACAGCTTCCTGATGCTTCCAATGAGCTCATGACAAGCTGTTAAGTGAGCCTACCAGGGGACAGGCTCTGCTTGACCTGCTGTCCCCCAGTAGAGAAGAGCTGGTGGGAGTCGTGATGGTGGGAGGCTGCCTAGGGTGCAGTGACCAGGAGATAGTGAAGTTTTCAATATGCAGGGAGATAGGGAGGAGCACCAACAGAACCTTCACTTTGGACTTCCAGAGGGCAAACTTCAGCCTGTTTAAGTAACTTCTCCACAAATTTCCCTGGACATCAACCCTCAAGAACCGAGGGGTCCAGGACAGTTGGACCTACTTCAAACAGGAGCTCTTGAAGGCACAGGAACTGGCAGTTCCCATATGCTGAAAAATGAGCTGGCAGGGAAGGCAACTGGCCTGGATGAGCAAGCAGCTCCTGAAGGAATTAAGGGAAAAAAAGAGGCTGTATCACCTTTGGAAGGAGGGGAAGGTGTCTCGAGGTATGTTTAAGGAAGTTGTTAGATCATGCCGGAAAAAAATTAGAGACACAAAGGCCCAGTTGGAACTGGAGCTGGCCACCTCTGTCTAAGACAATAAAAAGCATTTTTACAAACATATTAACACTATAAAGAAGGGCAAGAAGAACCTGCACTCCTTAATGGACCTGGAGGAGAACACTGTGACTGAAGATGAGGAAGAGGCTGAGGTCCTGAACACCTTCTTTGCCTCAATTTTTAACAGTGAGGCAGGAAGAGTTCAGGACGAGTGGCTTCCTGAGCTGGGCAAAAGGGTTGGGGAGCAGTGTAATGCCCCGGAAATCCATGAGGAATTAGTTTGGGATCTGCTGAGCCCCTGGGACACTCACAAGTCCATGGGACAGGATGGGATCCATCCTAGGGTGCTGAGAGAGCTGGCAGATGAGCTGGCCAAGCTGCTCTCCATCATTTTTCTCCAGTCCTGGCTCACCGGTGAGGTCCCAGATGACTGGAAACTGGCCAGTGTGGTGCCCATCCACAAGAAGAGACGGATGGAAGAACCTGGAAACTACAGGCCAGTCAGCCTGACCTCAGTGCCAGGGAAAATTATGGAACAGATTATCTTGACGGCAATAACTGCACACCTGAAGGACAGCCAAGGGCTCAGGTCCAGCCAACATGGATTTAGGAAGGGCAGGTCCTGCCTCTCCAACCTGATCTCCTTCTATGATCAGGTGACCCACCTGGTGGATGTGGGGAGGCCTGTGGATGTAGTCTACCTGGACTTCAGCAAGGTCTTTGACACCGTCCCCCACAGCAAACTGGTGGCTAAGCTGTCAGCTTGTGGTTTGGACTGCAACACTCTGTGTTGGGTTAGGGACTGGTTGGAGGGCCAAGTCCAGAGAGTGGAGGTGAAAGGCGCCACATCCAGCTGGCAGCCAGTCACCAGTGGCATCCCCCAAGGATCAGTGCTGGGCCCCATCCTCTTTAATATCTTCATTGATGATCTGGATGAGGGGATTGAGACAGTCCTAAGCAAATTTGCAGATGACACCAATTGGGAGCAGATGTTGGTCAGTTAGAGGGTGGAGGGGCTCTGCAGAGGGACCTCGACCGGCTGGACAGATGGGCGGAGTCCAACGGGATGGCATTCAACAAGTCCAAGTGCTGGGTGCTGCATTTTGGCCATGGTCAAGTGTGTGACCGTTTGACACTGCGCCTTTAACGACAAACATTGCTGAGACACTGGCTAAATGTTTTCGGTACTAGAACCAAAACATTCTGATATTCTAAATGAATTTCATTGGTTGATAAACAAAAATGCAGCTTTAGATTGTGAAGCAGTTGGAATTTTTTTTTTCCTCAGTTCAGTTCGGTTTGGGGAGTTGGGGGAGTTGGAGTTTCAGCCTGTTCTCCCTGCCTGCTTCTGCGAACTGCTGGAGTTGGCCTTCAGATAAGCAAAAACTAATCCTGCATGGGCTTTTGAAGCTTACTAACAACTCTTTCCCTTAGTAATTTGCCTTTCTCTCTCTCTAACCCCTTTTTGGGGAAAAAGGGAGGTAGGGGGGGAGAGAGGGCTTCCAAGGAGGGGATCCCTCCCTCGGGGAGGGATTTTTGTTGTGTTATTTGTCTTTGCTGTGTATTTCTGTGTATATATTGTAAATACCTGTATATATTGTGTTATATATAACCTGCTTTCCATATATGCTTGTAAATATATAGCTTTTGCTCTTTTGACTGGGCTAGTTGTGGTTTCTTACTCTGTGGAGGAGGGAGAGCTAAGCCCTCTCTCAACCTACCACATTATTGGCTGCCCAACTCGGGGCTTGGTGTAGTTTGATTTATTGCTTGCTTGAGTCGGACGAGCAAACATGAAGTTGTTTTGGCTTTTAGAGCGTCTGTTCTTCTCAGTCTTTGGTGTATTGATCTAAAAGTATTGCCTGGGTATGATTATCGATCAGATAGGTAAATATATAATGCAAAAAATGTATTTGTGGTTTAAGTACAAGATGCAGCTCCTATATGATCGGTGCCTGGAATTCTTTTGGGTCAGACGATACAGAAATGTAACATCTACTACTCTCCCTATTGAGATAAAGGAGTTTAAAATTCCAGTCGGTGAAAGGGTAATTTTGAGTGATGGCTGGGATCCAAAGCTGATTTTCTTGATGTGTGTAGTCCTGCTATTGGTGATGATTAATGTATATTTGCTAGTAACATTGTACCGGGAGAGAAAAGTTTGTAAGGCATGTTTTGTTATTAGATGGAGGACAAAGAGATGAAAACACCACCCTGGCTCTGTTTCAGGAACATCCAGTGAGGATGATAATGGGGAATCTGTGTCAATTAAGGATAAAGCTAAAAAGTCTATCGGTAAGGCAGCGCTGAATGGCACTGGTAATGATTCTGGCAAGCAGCCAGGGGCTGCAGCAGCCCCAAACATGGTGGCTCCTGTGTCCCCGGCAGCCACCATTAATGAGGCAAAGTCATTTCCTCCTTCTTCCATGGCAGGAGCGGAAGCGTCCTCCAAAGCAGCTAATCTGTCTCAAAGCTTATCAGCTTCTGATATTAAGGCAGCTGGAAACCCAAACACAGCTCCAGTAAATCAAGTAGCAGTTTTAACAGCAAGGATGGGTAAGCCTAAAGCTGATTCAGGAGCTGACGGGGATGCACAGCAAGGTTCTTCTGCTGGGGAGGAAGAGAAAATTTGTCTTAAAAATATAGCTGAGCTATTGAGATCATCAGAGGATCGAGATGCATCTCTTGGTAGGACAGCAGCTAGTGGTGGTGCTTCTCAGCTTAAAGGGATCCTTGAGAGAGTGACAGAAAGGTTGTTGGGACCACAAGTTGAGGAAAAGGAGGCAAAGGAGCAAGAAGAAGATGACATAACCGGCTGCTCTTCACCGCATGAGGAATTACGAAATGTGAGAAAAGACTATCTCAGAGCAGATAAGGAGCCAGTTTTCGCTTGGCTTGGTAGATGTTATGATACAGGTGCTCCAGCTCTAATGGTTGGAGACAAGTCAGCAGCCCAGCTAGGAACTCTCTCAAAGGATAATGGAATAGATAGACATCTAGGCAAGGCTCTCGGTAAGGTTAATCTGTGGATACGCCTTCTAATGGCGGTTCTCATGAGATACCCTTCCCGAGATGATCTTCCATGGAATCCTAAGCCCTGGACTACCATAGATGAGGGAATTAAGCATCTGAGAGAATTTGCTGTTAGAGAGATACTCTATGGTGAACATGAATCTCTGAATCCTGACGATATTCCTGTAGGAAATGGTCTTGCTAAAAAGCTCATCAAGCTTGCTCCTTCTAATTATGCAAACATTCTGGCAAGCAGAATTGTAGCAAGAAATTATGGTGGAGCTCCTCCTACGGTTGGCCAATTCACTGATCAATTGAGACAATTGGATGATAGCATGACACGTGTTTCTTTGGTTTCAGCCATTGAAACTCTGTCTGGAAAACTGGAGAATTGCGTGAAAGAGCTGAAGGATGAATTTAAAAACACCATATCCCAATTGGCACAAAGAGATAATTCCAATTCTTCCTCCAGGTGGGTGCAGGTTTCATCTGTGAGGAATAGACATCCTCCAAGGAGGTCATTCCAAAACAGACCAAACCAAAACAGACCACCAAGGCCATCACGTAGGACTATTTGGATTACCCTGCGTGATCAGTTTGGTGAGAACATGAACAGATGGGATGGCCAACCAACTTCTAATCTTTTCAGGAGACTGAGGGAACTGCAAAGTGGCAGAACCCGAGGTAGCAATACCAGAAGCGTAGCTGTTACTTCCACAGTTCCCCAGGACAACTCTAGTAGCTCCAACAGTGACTCCAGTTCTAACACTGCACAGTGTGCTCGTTGCACCTGTGGACATGTTCCCCATAACTAGGGGTGCCCTGCCTCCCGCCAGGGGGAGGAGAGGGGTAATAGAGATAACAGAATCTATTGGGATGTGTACATCCAGTGGCCTGGCACTTCACACTTTCAGAAGTACAGGGCCTTGGTTGACACAGGAGCTCAGTGCACCATATTGCCATCAAATTATCAGGGATCGGAGTCTATAACTATTCTGGGAGTCACTGGTGGATCTCAAGAGTTAAATAAGGTGGAGGTTAATATAAGTCTAACTGGTAAACAGTGGAAGAAGCATACAGTTGTGACCGGACCTGATGCACCTTGTATTTTGGGAACTGATTTTCTGAGAGAAGGGCGTTTCAAGGACCCTACCGGTTACAAATGGGCTTTTGGAGTAGCTTCTGTAGAAATTGATGGACAAAAGCTGAAGCTGTCTGCTAGACCGAACTTTCTGATGAATCTGGAGTTGTGGGACAACACAAGATTCAGGACATTAAATTTCCGGTTGCCTCTCGGACTGTGCATCACAGACAATACAGAACCAACCGTGACCCTTTGTTGCCCATTCAGAATCTGATTTGTCAGTTGGAGAGTCAGAAAGTCATCAGCAAAACTCATTCACCTTTCAACAATCCAGTGTGGCCTGTGCGAAAGCCGAATGGAGACTGGCGTCTGACAGTGGACTACCGAGCCCTGAATGAAGTAACTCCGCCTATGAGTGCAGCAGTACCAGACATGATGGAACTCCAGTATGAGCTGGAATCCAAAGAGGCCAAGTGGTATGCTACCATAGACATTGCTAATGCCTTCTTCTCTATTCCCATAGCAGAGGAATGCAGGCCTCAGTTTGCTTTCACCTGGAGAGGAATCCAGTACACTTTCAACAGATTGCCAATGGGCTGGATCCACAGCTCCAGCATCTGTCATGCAGTAATCCATGATGCTCTGGAGGAAGGTGGTGCTCCAGAACACATCCAGTTCATCGATGATATCATCGTCTGGGGTAAAACTGCTGAGGAAGTCTTTGAGAAAGATAACAAAATCATGGACATTCTTCTGAATGCAGGTTTTGCTATCAAGAGAGACAAAGTGAAATGTCCTACCACAGAGATCCAGTTTCTGGGAGTGCAGTGGCAGGATGGACGTCGACACATGCCAGTGGATGTGGTAAATAGAGTCTCTACCATGGCAAATCCCACCAACAAGCAAGAAACTCTACGTTTCTTGGGGATAGTAGGATTTTGGAGACTACACATTCCTGGATAGAGTCAGATTGTGAAACCTCTGTATGATGTGACTCGAAAGAGGAACAGTTTCCACTGGGGACCTGAACAACAAGCAGCCTTTGACCAGATAAAGCAAGAAGTAGTTCAAGCAGTGGGACTGGGACCTGTCTGAGATGGTCCAGACATTAAGAACATTTTGTACACGGCTGCAGGTGACAATGGTCCAACCTGGTGTTTGTGGCAAAAAGCTCCAGGTGAGACACGTGGACGACCTCTTGGCTTCTGGAGTCGAGGTTACAGAGGTTCAGAGGCAAATTACACTCCAACAGAGAAAGAGATTCTAGTTGCCTATGAAGGAGTGAAAGCAGCTTCTGAAGCAATTGGAACTGAATCACAAATTCTCTTAGCTCCCAGATTGCCAATTTTGAATTGTATGTTCAAAGGCAAGGGTTCCACACCACATCATGCCACAGATTCCACCTGGTCCAAGTGGATGGCTCTGATAACACAGAGAGCTCAAATGGGAAATCTTGAAAGACCTGGTCTGGTGGAGGTGATCTCAAGTTGGCCTGAAGATACCACCTGTACTAAACCTCCAGAGGAGAGAGTAACTCGTGCTGAGGAAGCTCCTCCTTACAATGACCTTTCTGATAATGAAAAGAAATATGCTTTGTTCACAGACGGTTCCTGTCGTCTCGTCGGGAACAAGCGAAGATGGAAGTCTGCAGTGTGCAGTCCAACACGCCGAGTTGCAGAGGCGAAGGATGGAGAAGGAGAATCCAGTCAGTTTGCAGAGGTAAAAGCTGTCCAGCTAGCTCTCGACGTAGCTGAACGTGAGAGATGGCCAAAGCTTTATCTCTATACCCACTCATGGATGGTAGCCAATGCTCTGTGGGGTTGGTTAAAGAACTGGAAAAAGAATGGTTGGCAGAGGAAAGGAAAACCCATCTGGGCAGCTGAACTGTGGCAAGACATTGCTGATCGAATCGAGAGAATTCGAGTGAAAGTGAGACACATTGATGCTCACATTCCTAAGAGCAAAGCTACTGAGGAACAGCGGCACAACCATTAGGCAGATCTAGCTGCAAGAGTTTCTCAAGTAGACAAGGACTCTGAACTTGATCTCGACTGGAAACACCGAGGTGAGATATTCTTAGCTCAGTGGGCTCACGATTCATCAGGATATCAAGGCAGAGATGCAACATACCAGTGGACTCGTGACAGATCCATAGACATTTGCATGGATGCTATCACACAAGTCATCCATGACTGTGACATTTGTGCTGCTATTAAGCAGGCAAAGCTAATTAAGCCCTTGTGGTATGGTGACAGATGGTCCAAGTACAGGTATGGTGAAGCTTGGCCCATTGACTACATCACTCTACCACGTTCTCGTTCTGGTAAGCAATACGTGCTTACTATGGTAGAGGCGAACACCGGATGGCTGGAAACTTATGCAGTTCCACATGCAACTGCACGCAACACCATTCTCGGTCTGGAGAGACAGATCCTGTGGAGACACGGAACTCCAGAGAGGATTGAGTCAGACAACGGAACTCACTTCAAGAACAACCTTGTAAAGAGCTGGGCAAAAGAGCACAGTATTGAGTGGATTTTCCATATTCCTTACTATGCAACAGCTGCAGGGAAGATTGAACGCTACAACAGTTTGTTGAAGACCACTCTTAAAGCCATGGGAGGTGGATCTTTGAAAAATTGGGAGAAACATTTAGCACAAGCAACCTGGCTGGTGAATAGTAGAGGTTCAGTGAACCGAGCTGGAGCAGCACATTCAGATATGCTACAAAAAGTAGAGGGTGATAGAGTTCCTGTTGTTAGAGAAAGGAATCTGTTAGGTAAAACTGTTTGGGTATTTTCGCCCTCAGGAGAGGCTAAACCTGTCCGAGGGGTGGTTTCAGCAGAAGGTCCAGGTCACACTTATTGGGTAATGCAAGAGAATGGTGAAATTCAGTGTATTCCACACAGAGATTTAACTTTAGCTGAGAGAGTTTAATTTCAGACTGTTGTACAGCTACATTGCGTCCAAAGGAAGAATCCATGTGGAATCTACAGTGCACGAACCCTGAGAACCCTGAGAGCCCTGAGTCAACTGAGAGTCCCTGTGTTCCTGTTTCCCTGTTTCCCTTTTCTTCGCTTTGTCTGCAGAGAGACAAACTGTTTTCCATTTTCTTGATTTTTGATTTTTTTGGACTTCTGAATCATCTACATCTGAGTATAGCCGGAACGGACTATGAACTTGACTTACAAACTGTAAATATTGTTCTGGATTGGATGGACAGTACGAACAGCCAATGAAATTGTTTAGAAAGGGGTGGACTGTGGTCGTTTGAGGCTGTGCCTTTAAGAACAAGCAGTGCTGAGACACTGGCTAAATGTTTTCAGTACTAGAACCAAAACATTCTGATACTCTAAACGAATTTCATTGGTTAATAAACAAAAATGCAGCTTTGGATTGTGAAGCAATTGGAATTTTTTTTTTCTTCAGTTCAGTTTGGTTTGGGGAGTTGGGGGGGAGTTTCAGCCTGTTCTACCTGCCTGCTTCTTCTGTGAACTGCTGGAGTTGGTCTTCAGATAAGCAAAAACTAATCCTGCATGGGCTTTTGAAGCTTACTAACAACTCTTTCCCTTAGTAATTTGCCTTTCTCTCTCTCTAACCCCTTTTTGGGGAAAAAGGGAGGTAGGGGGGGATAGAGGGGGGTTCCAAGGAGGGGATCCCTCCCTCAGGGAGGGATTTTTGTTGTGTTATTTCTCTTTGCTGTATATTTCTGTGTATATATTGTAAATACCTGTATATATTGTGTTATATATTACCTGCTTCCCATATATGCTTGTAAATATATAGCTTGCTCTTTCAACTGGGCTAGTTGTGGTTTCTTACTCTGTGGAGGAGGGAGAGCTAAGCCCTCTCTCAACCTACCACAAAGTGCCACGCCCAATCCTCTCTTGAACATCTCCATGGACGGTGACTCCACCACCTCCCTGGGCAGCACATTCCAATGACTAATGACTCTCTCTGTGAAGAACTTTCTCCTCACCTCCAGCCTAAACTTCCCCTGGTGCAGCCTGAGACTGTGTCCTCTTGTTCTGCTACTGGTTGCCTGGGAGAAGAGACCAAACTCTGCCTGACTACAACCTTCAGGTAGTTGTAGAGAGTAATAAAGTCACCCGTGAGTCTCCTCTTCTCCATGGCACTTGGTGCCATGGTCTAGTCATGAGGTCTGTGATGACAGGTTGGACTCGATGATCTCTTCCAACCTTAGTGATATTGTGACCCTGTGAAGACAAGCAGAACAAAATAAAATAAAAATCAAATTATGGAAGGGAAAGATAAGAATAAAAATTATTCAGTGGTGCAGCTGTTTAGATTTGTTTTCTTCTCACCTTAGAAATTTTGTCAGATGTCCAACACAGACTGCCTAGCTCATTTGTGGTTTTTTTTTGTTTGTTTGTTTGTTTTGTTTTCCTTTTTTTTTTTTTGTGTGGGTTTTTTTTTAGTATTCTAGTACACAAAATATCATAAAATGTACAATAAAGGTATTCTAGACAAGAGGGAATACAACTGTGAATGTGCAAACCTCTGCATGTGTCTACGTATGTTACATCAGTTAAAAAGGAAAGTATAGTTTCTTGATTGCCTATGCAATTCTATTTACTAAATAGCAAAAGCACTAGACATACATTTTTCAGGGAGCATTATATGGGCCAAAGGTCACAAAAATAGTTTCAGAGGCAGCCTGCCCCTTTACTTTCTTGAGGTCTTGATTACAAATTTATAAGAGACATACCCTAGACATTGAGAGATGGTCTTAAAGATTACTGTCCTTCCTACCATCTGCACACTCCCCTGGGAACATTAGAAACCCTGTCCATCAACCAAAATAAACAGCTCTTCTCATGAACATGCCCAAAGAATGCCCTATAAATCATATCTGTCAGAAATGCTAGTAGCATTGCAGGATATAAAAATCAATTCAAAACTCATTAGTTCACCTGACAAGTGCTTAATCTTATATTGTTTAATGCCAGCCTGAACAACTCAGACAGAACAGAACCATGCTAAGCACTGGCTGGACTTTCTATTGTAGAAAATTTTGAAGCGATTATAACTTAATCTTTCTCTCAAATCTTCTTCATTTCCATTCTCCTTTTCTCTATACCACCTACCAAAAGATATTGACTCTGAAAGAGTTTTCTTACTTCTGAAAGGATCATTATTGTCTTATTCAATATCTATCAAGAGTCCAGATCTGAATTTTTCAAGTGTCTTCTGCTAAACACGATAAACAACTATGGACTGGATTATATACAATATAGTTCAAAAGTTGCCAAGCAGAATGGAGATACCACTAACTTTTTTTATCAGGTCTTTAATACATCTTTTAAACTGCCAGCATGTAATAAAACATGAAATAATTTCTAGATTATGTGGGATAACAAGAAAACAGAAATACAGAAAGCAAATGTAAAGGTTCCCTTCGTTCACAGACAGGGAACAAGATATATTACAGTCTCACATGGAAACTGTATTTTGTGAATTTCCTAAAACGTTGGAGAAATGTGTAGTTTGATTTCAGTGACTTTATTCAAGTGATTTCAATGTGACTAGAGACTGTTCTTTTGCACTCAAACTTGCTGGTGTGGAATGGCTTGTATCCAGGCTATAGAACTCCCTGATTCTCCAAAATTAGAATAGAATAGAATAGAATAGAATAGAATAGAATAGAATAGAATAGAATAGAATAGAATAGACCAAGTTGGAAGAGACCTTCAAGATCATCATGTCCAGCCTATCATCCAACACCACCCAACCAACTAAACCATGCAACCAAGTACCCTATCAAGTCTCCTCCTGAACACCTCCAATGATGGTGACTCCATCGCCTCCTCAGGCAGCACATTCCAATGGGCAATCACTCTCTCTGTGTAGAACTTCTTCCTAACCTCCAGCCTAAACCTCCCTTGGTGCAACTTGAGACTGTGTCCTCTTGTTCTGGTACTGGCTGCCTGAGAGAAGAGACCAACCTCTGCCTGTCTACAACCTCCCTTCAGGTATTTGTAGAGAGTGATAAGGTCACCCCTGAGTCTCCTCTTCTCCAGGCTAAGCAACCCCAGCTCCCTCGGTCTCTCCTCATAGGGCTTGTGTTCCAAACCCCTCACCAATTTTGTTGCCCTTCTCTGGACATGTTCCAGCAAGTCAACATCCTTCCTAAACTGAGGGGCCCAGAACAGGACACAGTACTCGAAGTGCGGCCTAACCAGTGCAGTGTACAGGGGCACAATGACCTCCCTGCTCCTGCTGGCCATGTTGTTCCTGATACAGGCCAGGATGCCATGGGCCCTCCTGGCCGCCTGGGCACACTGCAGGCTCATGTTCAACATACCATCGACCAGTACCCCCAGGTCCCTCTCTGCTTGGCCTCTCTCCAGCCACTCTGACCCCAGCCTGTAGCACTGCATGGGGTTGCTGTGGTCAATGTGCAGAGCCCGGCACTTGGATGTGTTAAATCTCATGCCATTGGATTCTGCCCATCTGTCCAGCCTGTTGAGGTCCCTCTGCAAAGGATACATGCTTACTACTAAATCTTCAAGGGCTGTTTAGAGGAGCTTCTAATGGCAATGACCAACACCACACCCAGGATGATTACAACAGTTTTAGTAAAATGGATGATCAACTTCCAGTGTAGAGCTGAATTTACTGATACATATTTAATCTTGCATTTCTGATTATTTTAACAGCATATCACAGAAATACCAGAATCACAGAATGGTACAGATTGGAAGACACCTCTGGAGGTCATCTAGTCCAAAGCCCTGCTAAAGCAGGCTCACTCAGAGCAGGTTGCACAGGAACTTGTCCAAGTGTGTTTTGAAAGTTTTCAGAGAAAGTTTTCAGGTTCACAACCTCTCTGAGCAGCATGTTCAAGTGCTCCATTACATGCCAAGTAAATAAATCTTTCCTTATGTCTAAGAGAAACCTCTGTTCTACTTTGTGCCCATTGCTTCTTGTTCTATAACTGGACATCACTGAAAAGAGATTAGCCTCATTCTCTTGACACGCAAACTTCAGATAATGGCAAGCACTGATAGGATCCCCTCTCCATCTTCTCTGCTCTAGTTAAACAGCCTCAGGCCTCTGTCTTTCCTTACAAGAAAAATGCTCCAGTCCCCTCATCATCTTTGTAGTCCTCTGGCGGACTCACTCCAGTAGTTCTCGGTCTCTTTTAAACTGGGGAGTCCTGAACTAGACACAGTATTCCATATGTAGCCTCACTAAGGCAGAACAGAAGGGCAGAAGAACCTTTCTTGAAGTGCTGGTCACACTGTTCTTAATTGTAGAATCATGGAGTTATAGAAATGGCTTTGACTGGAAGGGACAGTAGAGATCATCTACTGCAACCTCCTTACCAAGAGCATAGACTAGGTTAACTCATCCTAATGTACCACTGCCTTCCTAGTCACAAAAGCACTCTCCTGGCTCATGGTTAACTTGTCCACAAGGACTCCAAGGTCTTTCTCCACAGAGCTGCTTTCCAGTAGGTCAGCCCCTAACAGGTACTAATTCACAGAGTATAGTATCCAAGATCACACAATTGAAAATAAAATTTCCCAGAATAATAAAATAAGTTTTAGGAAGAGAAATGTTATTTTGATATGGCCTTTAAAGAGACATTAGCAACATCTGAACATCCATATGATATAGAATCATAGAATGGTTAGGGTTGGAGGGGAGTTCCAAAGGTTATCTAGTCTGGGGTTGCTTAACCTGGAGAAGAGGAAGCTCAGGGGAGACCTTATTGCTCTCTACAATTACCTGAAGGGAGGTTGTAGAGAGGTGGGGGCTGGTCTCTTCTCCCAGGCAACTAGCACCAGAACAAGAGTGTGCCCCAAGGATCGGTGCTGGGCCCCATGCTCTTTAACATATTTATTGATGGTCTGGATGAGGGCATTGAGTCCATCATCAGTAAATTTGCAGATGACACGAAGCAGGGGGGGAGGTGTTGATCTGCTGGAGGGTAGAGGGGCTTTGCAGAGGGACCTCAACAGGCTGGACAGATGGGCAGAATCCAACAGCATGAGATTTAACACATCCAAGTGCTGGGTTCTGTGCTGGGCCACAGCAACCCCATGCAGAGCTACAGGCTGGGGTCAGAGTGACTGGAGAGTGGCCAAGCAGAGAGGAACCTGGGAATACTGGTTGACGGTATGCTGAACATGAGCCTGCAGTGTGC
Organism: Dryobates pubescens; assembly: GCF_014839835.1. Classification (NCBI taxonomy): domain Eukaryota; kingdom Metazoa; phylum Chordata; class Aves; order Piciformes; family Picidae; genus Dryobates; species Dryobates pubescens. Next base: position 80,058,366 of record NC_071657.1, on the reverse strand, counting down.
CCAGGCAGCCAAGAGGGACAATGGCATCCTGGCCTGTATCAGGAACAGTGTGGCCAGCAGGAACAGGGAGGTCATTGTGCCCCTGTACACTGCACTGGTTAGGCCATACCTCGAGTCCTGTGTCTAGTTCTGGGCTCCTCAGTTTAGGAAGGATTTTGACTTGCTGGAACGTGTCCAGAGAAGGGCAACAAAATTGGTGAGGAGTTTGGAGCACAAGCCCTATGAGGAGAGACTGAGGGAGCTGGGGTTGCTTAGCCTGGAGAAGAGGAGACTCAGGGGAGACCTTCTTGCTCTCTACAGCTAACTGAAGGGAGGTTGTAGACAGGCAGAGTTTGGTCTCTTCTCTCAGGCAACCAGCACCAGAACGAGAGGACAGCCTTAAGCTGCACCAGGAGAGGTTTAGGTTGGATGTTACGAGGAAGCTCTACAGAGAGAGTGATTGCCCACTGGAATGGGCTGCCCAGGGAGGTGGTGGAGTCACCATCACTGGAGGTGTTCAGGAGGAGACTTGATGGGGTGCTTGGTGCCATTATTTAGTTGATTGGGTGGTGTTGGATGAGGGGTTGGACACGATGATCTTGAAGGTCTCTTCCAACCTGGTCTATTCTATTCTGTTCTATTCTATTCTATTCCAACTCCCCTGCAGTGAGCAGGGACATCTTGTGTCAGATCATGCTGCCCAGAACCCTGTCAAGCCTGCCTCTGAATGTCTCCACAGGATGGGGCCTCAGCTACCTCCCTGGGTAACTTGTTAGAATATTCTACTACCTTCAGGGTAAAGAACTTTCTCCTAATATCCAGCCTAAATCTACTCCTCTCTAATTTCAAACCATTGCCTCTTCCCATAGCACTACAGACCTTTGTAAACAGTCCCTATGTGGCCTTCTTGTAGGCCCTTTTCAGTCACTGGAAGGCCACCATTAGGTCTCCCCAGAGTCTTTTCCTCTCCAGGTTGAATATAGAAGTGAAGTGGGTTTTTTTCCTCAATTTGAACGTAATGTAAGCTGAAAATTGAAAAGCCATATCACCTGTAGAGAGGCAGACATTCAAATCTGGAACAAGGAATGCATACAGCCAGTCTCAAACAAAGCTAATAGCACTGCACAGTAACTTCCCACATAAATATAGCAAAGAGCCAACCTGTAAAAAGGCATTCTAGTGAGACCACAGTGCTGGTTGGCCTTGGTGCACTCACTCTGGACTTCTAATGTCAGATGTGTTGTGGGAGGAAGAATTAACCCTGTATTTTACTGTTGCTTATAAATGTTATGCACGCCGCTATAATTGCAAATTAGAGTTTCAGCAGGGATGAAACTAGTGTTTTCTTTATTTTTTTTAATTCAAATTTTTGAAGCAAGAACATGCTTTGTCAGTGTTGTGAATCACTGCAGAATGTACCTTTTCTGCACCACATGGATTTTGCTGAAGTCAGGCATTAGATCCGAATTTGGAATTTTAACTGTTAGCTAATATTTTTTGGTCTTTTTTTTTTTTTTTTCCTAACTGATATAAGATATATACAAAAAAACTGGCTGTTATGATGACCAAGTATTTAAGATGGCAGGAAAGTAGGTAAGATTTTTGGATGAGAATGTGATTTGGGAATGGGAATGTGGAAATACTTAGTTTGGAACTTGAATAAGAAAAAAAGAAAAAAGGATTTGTGAGTCATTGAGGGGAAAACAGGTGAAAACCAAGCAAAGATGTAAGGGAAGAAACTGGTACTGGTGCTGGACCAGAACAGGGTGAGAAAGTATATTCTATTTTGACTTCACAGAGATTGTATCAAACAGCTAAGGACATCCATCAGAAGCTGATAACAGATGCTCAGGAATAATTTACAGTCTGTGCTGGTTTAGAACAACAAGTTCTGTGAATATATCTTCTGTCTGCTTTTTGCAGAGCAAAAGGAAGTGAGAAAAGTGGAACAATACAATAAGATTATAAAATGCTGTAACATTTGGACTTAAGGAAATGGAAATAGTGGGTGAGTTTTTTGATAAGCATAAGAGAGCATGATAACCCTTCTTGATGATGTAACTTCTGGAACAATGAGTGACTTTTAGTTCACTATGATTGTCCTTCCTACATGGCTTGTTTTGAAAGGGGTGAAAATGGCACTTCCAATTTAATAGCATCTATAATAATCCTTAGAGTTTTTACAGGTCTTGTCCTCTCTCTCCTTTACTCCCATCTGTATTTCTAAGCCATCTGCTTCCCCATATTCTTCAGTTTTTTAACTTAAATCTGCTTCTTCCAGGCTATCTGAGTACTTCCCCTAATTTCTGAGTTATTACTTCCCCAGACTGCTACCCACCACCAGTTCACAACTCCCATCAGTCTCTAGAGCAATCAACCTCACTCATCTCTCTCTGGGTTTGTGTTTTTGGGTGTTTTGTTTTGTTTTTTTCCTTCTGATCATTATTGTCTTCTCTTTCCCCTAGTACTGTAGTCCTACTTCTACCAGTCTTTTGCTGGGGATGGTTCATCTTCTTTCTTCACCTCTAATACATCAGAAAATGATATAATAGCAAAACAGCTACAAATATTTGTGTATTTAATCTTTTAGCTCACAGATATGCAATGCTTTTAATGCCTTGCCATTCTAGGCAAGCCTTTGTATGGGTTCTCTCTCCTCATCTATACTCTTCACAAGATCCCTTGTAGCTAGATCTTTCTTCCTTCCATACAACCAACACTCAACTCACCACTGTCCCTTATAGAGATGAAATCCTCCATGAGGTGGAGAACATTATAAACTCAATTACTGGAAGAAATCAGACAGGACAAATATGTGTAAAGGCACAATTATATTATAGTTGGGATCCTCTGAGGAGTTCCACATGGGACAATACCTTTTTCTGTTTTGGTTGCAGTGACGTACATGAAAATGTTTCACTGCATATTGAGGAGCAATTCCTACTTAAGTAGGGATTAAGAATTCATATTGTGGTACTGATAACAGAAGTAAGAGGTTTTAGAATCTCAAATTTTTCTTCAAACTTTGCAGTATATAATTTTAATAACAACAACAGCAAAACTAAAAGCAATGTGCTATGCTTGGATATGGTTGAAACTCAGCTGGACAAGGTCTTGAGCAGCCTGATTTAATTAAGCCTGAATCTAGCACCATGATAGATTACATAAGACCCAGAGATCCATTCTGACCTTAATTATCTATTAATCCATATTTAGTGGCTGTTAATAGTGACTGCCTTGAAAATTAATATTTGAAAGAGGCACAAGTAATGAGACATTTATTTACTGTAACTTCTTGTGGGTCTTAAAATATTTTATTGATATATAGATATGATCTTAAAATCAAGGGAAAAATTCTTTTCCCAATGTGGGAGAAGGAACGATAATTTAAGTGCAAGTTCAAAACTCAATGGAAATCAATTAGGTTTGAAAATATACCTGATATTAGGCATGTGTTACTTATTTTCTGGAGATGTAACTAATGGTGAAGAAGACGTATTAATAACAGAAAAAGACATTTCCCTGAGATTAGAATGAGATTACATTTCTCACTACTTCACCTTGGAAAGTCTTTTACTGTTCCTCAGAAAACAAGACCATTATAATGAAAAGTCTTCTCTTGGTGACCCTTGATATCTTATTAGTAAATAAGATCTTTCTTTCCCCAGAGGCTTGACTGACTAACAGCAGTGAAGCTGAATTCTTAGGTCGCTATTTGTATTGTGAGCAATACGGGAAAAAAAGTTCCTGTGGGTTTGTGTCCCATGTTTCATTTTATGCTCCCCCATTTACAAACAGATTCAAAAAATGTTTTCGAACCCTGGGAAAACTTTAAGAATCCTACTTTGTAGTTAATAGAGAAAAATCACATATTTTATAATTAAACATAGGGAGGATTAAGTAAGAAAAACATTTCATAGATAAATAAAGTTTCACAGCATCAGGCCAAGATATTTATTGAGTTGAAAGGTACTTACCTTTTAGCTCACACCCATGTAAAAATCTATTCATAGTAACTGTGTTAAAAAACAAAAGGCTCTCCCAGAATTTATTGTAAGCAAAGCCTTTGACACTGTCCTGCACCACATCTTGATCTCCAAACTGGTGAAACATGGGTTTGATGGGTGGACCACTAGATGGATAAAGAACTGGCTTGATGACCACACCCAAAGAGTGGCTGTCAATGGGTCCATGCCCCAGTGGAGGCCAGTGACAAGTGGAGTCCTTCAGGGATCAGTCCTGGGACCAGTCTTGTTCAACATGCTGGTGACATGGACAGTGGCATTGAGTGCAGCCTCAGCAAGTTTGCTGATGACACCAAGCTGTGTGGAGGGAAGGGATGCCATCCAGAGGGACCTTGACAGGCTGGAGAGGTGGGCACAAGACAACCTCATGAGGTTCAACAGGACCAAGTGCAGGGTCCTGCATCCGGGTCGAGGCAATCCTGGAAAGCAGCCCTGAGGAGAGAGACTAGGGGGTGCTGGTGGAGGAGAAGCTCAACATGAGCTCTCAGTGTGCACTTGCAGCCCGGAAAGCCAATCAGATCCTGAGTTGCATCAAGAGAAGTGTGGCCAGCAGGTCAAGGGAGGCGATTCTCCCCCTCTCCTCAGCTCTGGTGAGACCCCACCTGTAGTACTGCATCTAGCTCTGGAGCCCCTATTACAAGAGGAGTATGGACATGCTGGAAGGTGTCCAGAGAAGAGCCACAAGGATGATCAGAGGGCTGGAGCACCTGTCCTATGAAGACAGACTGAAGGAGTTGGGGCTGTTCAGTCTGGAGAAGAGAAGGCTCCGAGGTGACCTTATTGTGGCCTTGCAGTATCTGAAGGGGGCCTCCAAGAAGGCTGGGGAGGGACTTCTCAGGCTATCAGGTAGTGATAGGACTAGGGGGAATGGAATGAAGCTGGAGGTGGGGAGATTCAGGCTGGATGTGAGGAGGAAGTTCTTCACTGTGAGAGTGGTGAAGCCCTGGAATGGGTTGTCCAGGGAGGTGGTTGAGGCCCTGGCCTTGGAGGTGTTTATGATCAGGCTGGATGAGGCTTTGGGCAGCCTGATCCAGTGCAGGGTGTCCCTGCCCATGGCAGGGGGGTTGGAACTAGATGATCCTTGTGGTCGCTTCCAATCCTGACTGATACTATGATACTACTGTGATAATGGGGTAATTGCTCCATCACCTTTTATGAACTAATGGGAAGAAATCAGCCACAGGAAAAAAGGAAGATCCCAACCTGCTTTTTTGTATTTAATTCTTATTAATTTATTTAATAATTTTCAGTATGGCATCTTCATTTTAAATACACCTAGCATATGGAGAAATAAGGTGAATTCTGAGAATAAGAAAGTATTCAAACCCCTTGAAAATGACAGTTACTCTAAAAGCCCCAAAAGTGAGAGATATCAGACAATTGTCAGATTGAATATCTACATAAAATGTAGACAAAACTAGTATTTGTAGCTCAGAATCTCAGTATCTCAGAGATTTCAGACATCTGAAAATTTTTATAATTCCAAAAAAAGGACAAAATATCACATAAATATTCCTATAATACTTCTATGCATAGTTAAAATATTTCATATTCTAATTATTACTAGGTACATACTGTCATTATTAAATATTGCAACAAAGATCATTGTGTTCTTGGATATTATCTTCCCAATTTGACATTCAAATGTCCTATGAAACATGAAACAAAGTGTTACGCTTTTATTTTAATATATCTGTGGAAAATGAAAACCAATTTATATGAACATGTATGGATAAGGACGAGATCAGAGGATTAAATTGACATAAATTTCCTCAAAGGAACTAGAAAGCCAGGAGACCATCACTTTGCCATGACACCCTTCACATTTATCTCCACATTTTACAAATTCCAACTCTGCTTTAGAACAAACATATTCTAAAAGGAATTACATCAGATTAGGTTGATGTAAATGCTCACCTTGAACTAAACTGTTTCAATTTGCTGTACATTATAAATAAACAAATATGATGACCCTAAGCGATGTTTGCTGTTCTGACTTGATATCATTTCTGACCTGAAAATATCAATTACTTTCACAGGCAAGTTCTAACCTTCCTTTTCCTTTGATTTCATACTTAAGTTAATGGATTGTTCAGTCAGAAGGGATTCCTGAGTTAATGTAATCTGACCATCTGTGTAGCAGAAACCATGGGACTTCCTTGCAAGAATTTCTGCCTGTACTATTTTCTTTTTTTCAAGAAATCTATTATTAATTTATTTTTAATTGTCATTGTAATAAGTTTGGCCATTGGAATGTGCTGCCCAGGGAGGTAGTGGAGTCACTGTCCCTGGATGTATTCAAAAAGGGATTGGATGTGGCACTTGAACAATGGTTTAGTAGTCATGATATGTTTGGTGACAGGTTGGACTTGATGATCTCTGAGGTCTTTTTCAACCTTATTGATTCTATGATTCTAAGTTCATTAATAGTCTAAGAAATTCATTCTAGATAGGACTACATCCCTATGGAAGTAAGTGTAACAATTTTAACATATAGAAATACTTATTAATAATTAAAAAAAAAAAGGGTTTGGATTGTGGGTTTGTTGGGTTTGTTGGGGGTGTTTTTGTGTTGTGGCTTTTTTTTTTTGGTTGGTTGGGTTTTGTTTGTTGTTTTGTTTTGTTTTGTGGTGGTGTTGTTTTGGGGTTTTTTTTTGGTTGGTTGGGTTTTGTTTGGTTGGTTTTTGTTGTTGTTGTTTGTTTTTTTTTCCCCACTCCAATGAACACAGATTCAGTTAGACTATTCTTGGGGAATATTAGGACACTTCAACAACTAAACCCACAGTGTAAAATACAGTACCTCTGCTGTGAATCCTCTCCCAAGTCTGACACTTTTAAACCTTTAGCTGCTATTTTTCCTATTCTGTTTTAGTAGCAAATTTAAAGAATAAGTCTGTACAGTAAAATGTAGTTTCAGAAATAACTGAACCTGGAAACATTATAGCTGTCAGTTTATACATTATTTACAACAAATCTCACCCAGATGTAGGTCTGTAGTGGTGTAACTACACTGCTTCCAGGACAGAGAGTATCTCTGAATGGAATTATACTATACTACATAAACATATCATCTCATTTAGAGACAATCCTGGCATCTCTGCATGAGGTTCTGTGGTACCAGGTAGGTAGCTCTATGCTGAGCTCTTCAGGGCATGAACTACCTTTTCATTATAAGCATGTATGTCTAACTGTCTTTCCCTGGGGCCTCTAGGTACTGCTGTGCTAGAAATAAATTAGAATAATGAATAAGTGACTGGGACACATACAATCCAAGAATCTCTGATGTATGCAAATGATGTTCAGTGCAAAAGGCTTAATACTAAATCCAGATGATAAGGTTAACTTACAGTTCTATCTTGTGCATTTTAAATTTTATGTGAGCTTCTGGTCCACCAGAAGAAAAAAATAAAAAGGAAAAGAAATGTTAAATGATAGCATCCATCTGCTTACTCTTAGCAAGGACTCCAGGAAATTCTTGAATACTTGCAGTAAGCTCTGACAGAGGAATACTCTAACAGTAAAACCCATTGTCAGAAACTAAGAAAATTATTCTGTTCCAAATAATCAGCCATATATTTGCAAAACTATCTGCTTATGAATTCTGCAGCATGCACAGCTCAGAGACATTGTAGGGCTGCAGTTCTAGTAGGGATTGTGCAGGTAAAAAGTATGTTAGCTGGTCAACATCCTTGAAGTGTGATTCTCTTCATTATTTTTGGTCTTCGTAATACATTGAAACATACACCTCTTCAAGTAGGAGTATACAGTCATGATACCTTTGACCTGGTGTTTGAAGGAGATAATTTAATTAGATGCAATTGCCAATAATGGCAAAGGTTTTTTACCTGATATTATAAATCACAATCTGGTAGTTTCTGTTGTATGTATTGGTGTTGAATGTCCCATGATATTTTTGTAAGATGTATGTATTTCTACAGTGTATTTGCCTCCCATCTACTTTGAGGTGTTTTTGTTTGTTTTGTTGGATTGTGGGTTTATTTTAACAAAAATAAGAAAACAAAAATTCCAGTTAAAGAAAATTCTCCCTTTTGCAGAAGGATTGAACAAGAACAAAAGCAGGAGTAATAGCAATCTGCAAAAATCACATAATCAGTTTGGTAGTTATCTCACAAATAATTTGTTGTGGAGTTTTATTTTCTGTTCATCTTGTCTTGAAGGCTCAAATGTATAGCAAACTATAAATAGCTGTTGGTCCTTGCTCAGGTGAGACCCTCATCTACCAGTCAACAGTGGCTGTCCAAAGAGTACCTAAGAGCATCTTCTCTTCAAGCCTTTTTGATAAAGAGCATTTTAATATTGATATTAACAGAAGTGGCAAGTCATCCCAGGATTTATACTTTGCATTTTCATCAAGGTTCCTACTGTGATGTGAGTAATTATGGTGATAAAAACCTTGCATGCACCAAAGTTTTCCCTACAAGGTTTACAAAAAGTGGTGTAAGAAGAATAAAAATGTAAAAACATGAAGCAGAATAAAATCACTTATTCTTTCATATCAGAGCCATTTTCTGCACAGAAATCACTGGCCAGCATGCTTTTGTGGGAACAAAGCTTGCGGTCTCAAGAAGCACAGGGAAAAAAAATTCTTTTATGATAGTGATATCTCTTCCCCTGTGATATATTTAGCACTTATGACAAGAACTAGGGAAATAGTCTAGCAGTGCTTCAGCTGATAAAAAAAGATGATCAAGAAAAAATATTATTATTATTTGTGTATTGAAGTCCTGCATCAAGTTTAATTTTAATTTCCTTAAGCCCAAGGAAATTAAATCTGCTATTTAAATTCCCAGAAAGGCTGATCATGCAATGAAACACAGGAACTGTGTTAAACACTCTTCTTTAGAAGCTGTTGGTATTTCAATCCACTCTTTCGATGAAGGACGGATTCTTTTATAGATTCCCTGAATTAACCCAAGAAGGAACCAAGTAGTTGATTTATTTTTTTCACATATACAGGAGAAAAAGTTAGAAATATAAAAAAGGCGGAAGAAATAAGCAAGGAGTAACAAAGCAAGAAGATAATTACCACCATGGATCTAGCTGATGTTTGCTGATCCCTGAAGGTCTTGATCCATGGTGGGGAGGCTTACAGCAGCAAAGGCTGAGATGTTGGAGCCAGATAAGGCCTTGCCTCTTGATCAGTCTGGAAGCTTCAAACTCTTCCCATTGCCTCTTGGGTTTTACACCTTTTTCAGTCTCATATATATCACACTGTCCCATTCAGTTGAACACATTTAACTGGTGTCAACATCGGTACCAGGAGTGGTTTACCTGTGCCAACTACAGTCTGACAGTAACATTCCTGAAAGTGGAACTTGTGGTGTTGTCTGGTTATCAGCTGTTATTGTCACAGAGCTTGTGGTAACAGTGTGAAAACACTTTGGGAAACTGTCATGTCAGTCACCTTTTGAGAGTCTTGTCCATGAGAAAGTCCACAAATACTTGTCTCAGCAAGTCCCAGCATCTGCTGTCTATCATTGTCTATCATCTATCTCCTCTTGAAACAAGAGTGTGAAGGCAAACCATGAGGATGTGAGTCCGGTTTACTGTGGCATCCAGCGTCAGCACAGAGCTTGTGGTCCTCTGGGACAATGTGAAATATTTTGGGAGGGTGAACAATGCTGAGGCAATTAAAGAGAGACAAATTAACTCCTTACACTTGGTCAGAAGTGCAATCAGTGTTTGTGACAGAAGGGTGATATTACAATGTATGAGATATGATTTATACTGTTTTCTGGATAACTGCCAGTCCTCTGAGTTGAAATTTCCAATCTGGGCTTCAAATATCATAGATATTAGAAAATCTATGTCTTATTAATTAACCAGGCAGAAGGAGATTTCTAATTTAACAGGATTAAGATTCTGGAGCATGAAAAATGTTCTAATAAATTATAAGGTAAATTTTGACGAATTGAACACCTTCTAAATATTGGTGTTTCCATTCTCAGTTTAGCATGCTTTCCTTAGATGTTTCATGTGTGTTTTAGCTCATATGCATATATAGGTATTTTACTGGAAATACAGAAGGTTAAAACCAACCTGAGACCCTGACTGATGTTAAAAATCACTTTAATAATAAATACTAATGGAATACTCATCTTACAGTCATGATTAAATGAGTGAGAATCTTTTCTAGAACAATTAAGTTCTGGGTCCTTGCATCATTATCTGAAAACACATTATTCTTCCCGGCACAAAGTGTCTGCTACTTACTTCTGTGCTGCAGAAACTCATACTTTAGCCTGCAAACATATTTGTGCTATTACCACAGAAGCTGCTCTATAGCAGATCCCATGAGAACCACTAAAGGTAAAGAGATAAGTCTAGTTTCTCTGTCATTCTAAGAGTGGGCCTCACTATGTTCTGGTAAGACCCAGAGTGAGTCAGAGTTACCTAATTTTCCATTAGAAAGAAAAGGCAAGAAATTAATGTTGTGAGAGCATTAAGAATAATAACTTGCATCCAAAGGATTAAGGAATGCAGCAAGCTATGAGGAAGATGTTAATTTCTGCATCTACCTTAGCAAAGGATCCTGTCTTCTCTCTATCAGCAATGACTGCGCTAGATCTTACCAGGATTTTTACACTGACACTAAAAAATTCCTTGCATTTTCAAACACAGAAAAATTTATATTTTTCTCCCAACATCTGACCGACTGGACAGATGGGCGGAGTCCAATGGCATGGCATTTAACAAGTCCAAGTGCCGGGTGCTGCACTTTGGCCACGGCAACCCCATGCAGAGCTACAGGCTGGGGACAGAATGGCTGGAGAGCTGCCAAACAGAGAGGGACCTGGGGGTGCTGATTGACAGCCGCCTAAACATGAGTCAGCAGTGTGCCCAGGTGGCCAAGAGGGCCAACGACATCCTGGCCTGTATTAGGAATAGTGTGGCCAGCAGGAGCAGGGAGGTCATTGTGCCCCTGTACTCTGCATTGGTTAGGCCACACCTTGAGTCCTGTGTCCAATTCTGGGGCCCTCAGTTTAAGAAGGACATTGAGACACTTGAACGTGTCCAGAGAAGGGCAACAAGGCTGGTGAGAGGCCTTGAGCACAAGCTCTATGAGGAGAGGCTGAGGGAGCTGGGATTGTTTAGCCTGGAGAAGAGAAGGATCAGGGGTGACCTCATTGCCCTCTACAATTACCTGAAAGGTGGTTGTAGACAAGAAGGGGTTGGTCTCTTCTCCCAGGCAACCAGCACCAGAACAAGGGGACACAGTCTCAGGCTGCGACAGGGGAGGTTTAGACTCGAGGTGAGGAAAAATTTCTTCACTGAGCGAGACATTCGTCATTGGAATGGGCTGCCCAGGGAGGTGGTGGAGTCACCGTCCCTGGAGGTGTTCAAGAGGAGATTGGACGTGGCACTTGGTGCCGTGGTCTAGTCGTGAGGTCTGTGGAGACAGGTTGGACTTGATGATCCTTGGGGTCTCTTCCAACCTTAGTTATACTGTGATACTGTGATGCTGTGATAGATATCATTGTGACTAAAACTAAAGAAATTACTAAGTAGAAACCTTTGAAATGAGAAAGAAAGCAAATCAGCAGATCTACTGGACACCTAAGATTAATCAGCTTCAGTGCCTTGTGGAAAGAGTTTAAGAGTCAGAAAGAAGAACAAGAAGGTAGCAGATGAGGAAGACGTGATGAGAGAGGGAGAGGTCTGATATACATATTATCTCAACTAATCTAGCATAAAGTTTCTTTGACTCAGAAACTAGACACCAGGAATTTATTAAACTCAGGCAGCTCTCAAAAACAGAGTGGGAGTTGTTTATGATGGAGGTCTTATCCACCTGTGTCCAGCATGAGATGGAGATGTAGTTCTCTTGCCTGGTACTTCCATCAACAGAATGAATAGAATAGAATAGAATAGAATAGAATAGAATAGAATAGAATAGAATAGATCAGGTTGGAAAAGACCTTCAAGATCATTGCATCCAACCCATCAACCAATCCGACCCACCTAAACCATGGCACCACGCACCTCATCAAGTCTCCTCCTGAACACCTCCAATGATGGTGACTCCATCACCTCCCTGGGCAGCCCATTTGTGGTGGGTTGAAAGGAAAGGCCCAGCTTCCCCTGCCCCACTAAGAAGAAATAGCCACAGCCCGTAAAGCAAAAGGGAATGCTGTATTTACAAAAGCAATGACCGCTCAGAAGCAACCAGCTAGAAGGGTGACCGAAGGAAGCGAAAACTGCCCGAAGTTCCAGCTGTACTGAATCTTAAAACCATACTCCCACATATCAACCAATGAAATCCATTTAGAATGCCAATATTTACAAAAATGTTCAGCCAGAATGTCCCTTCCTTAAAGGCACAGCCTCAAACGGTCACACCATTCAAATGAGCAATCACTCTCTCTGTAGAGAACTTCTTCCTAACAACCAGACTAAACCTCTCCTGGTGCAGCCTGAGACTGTGTCCTCTTGTTCTGGTGCTGGCTGCCTGGGAGAAGAGACCAACATCTGCCTGTCTACAACCTCCCTTCAGGTAGTTGTAGAGAGCAATAAGGTCACCCCTGAGTCTCCTCTTCTACAGGGTAAGCAACCCCAGCTCCTTCAGCCTCTCCTCGTAGGGCTTATGTTCCAAACCCCTCACCAACTTTGTTGCCCTTCTCTGGACACATTCCAGCAAGTCAACATCCTTCCTAAACTGAGGGGCCCAGAACTGGACACAGTACTCGAGGTGCGGCCTAACCAGTGCAGTGTACAGGGCCAGAATGACCTCCCTGCTCCTGCTGGCCACACTGTTCCTGATGCAGGCCAGGATGCCATTGGCCCTCTTGGCTGCCTGGGAACACTGCAGGCTCATGTTCAGCCTACCATCGACCAGCACCCCCAGGTCCCTCTCTACCTGGTCACTCTCCAGTCACTCTGACCCCAGCCTGTAGCTCTGCATGGGGTTGTTGTGGCCAATGTGCAGAACGTGGCACTTGGATGTGTTAAAACTCATGCCGTTGGACTCTGCCCATCTGTCCAGCCAATTGAGGTCCCTCTGCAGAGCCTCTCTACCCTCCAGCAGATCAACACCTGTCCCCAGCTTGGTGTCGTCTGCAAATTTACTGATGATGGACTCAATGCCCTCATCCAGACCATCAATAAAGATGTTAAAGAGCATGGGGCCCAGTACTGATCCTTGGGGCACACCACTAATGACTGGCCGCTGGCTGGTTAACAGCTTGTTCCAACCAAATCTGATCTTGCTGAACCTCATGAGGTTCACCTGGGCCCACCTCTCCAGCCTGTTCAGGTCCTTCTGGGTGACATCCCATCCAGCCAGTTTATCAACAGCACCACTCAGCTTAATATTATCTGCACACTTGCTGATGGTGTACATGATCCTTCTGTCTTAATGATTGATAAAAATATTGAACAGTATAGGTCCCAGTGTGGACCCCTGAGGGACACCACTCATCACTGCTCTCCATCTGGACTTCAAGCTGTTGACCACTATTCTCTGGATGCAACCATCCATCATTTTTCATCAGTCCTGGCTCACTGGAGAGATCCCAGATGACTGGAAGCTGGCCAACGTGGTACCCATCCACAAGAAGGGCCGGCTGGATAAGCCAGGGAATTACAGGCCTGTCAGCCTGACCTCAGTGCCAGGAAAGATTATGGAACAGGTCATCCTGAGTGCAATCACACAACACTTAGAGGATGGCCAAGGGATCAGGCCCAGCCAGCATGGGTTTAGGAAGGGCAGGTCCTGCCTGACCAAACTGATCTCCTTCTATGATCAGGTGACCCGCCTGGTGGATGTGGGGAGGCCTGTGGATGTAGTCTACCTGGACCTCAGCAAGGCCTTTGACACTATTCCCCATAGCAAACTCCTGGCCAAGCTGTCAGCCCATGGCTTGGATGGGAACACACTGCGATGGGTTAGGAACTGGCTGGAGGGCCCAGCCCAGAGAGTGGTGGTGAACGGTGCCACATCCAGCTGGCAGCCAGTCACTAGTGGTGTGCCCCAGGGATCAGTACTGGGCCCCATGCTCTTTAACATCTTTATTGATGATCTGGATGAGGGCATTGAGTCCATCATCTGTAAATTTGCTGACGACACCAAGCTGGGGGCAGGAGTTGATCTGCTAGAGGGTAGAGAGGCTCTGCAGAGGGACCTCAACAGGCTGGACAGATGGGCAGAATCCAACGGCATGAAATTTAACACATCCAAGTGCCGCATTCTGCACATTGGCCACAACAACCCCATGCAGAGCTACAAGCTGGGGTCAGAGTGACTGGAGAGCAGTCAGGCTGAGAGGGACCTAGGGGTGCGGGTCGACGGTAGACTGAACATGAGCCTTCAGTGTGCCCAGGCAGCTAAGAGGGCCAATGGCATCCTGGTCTGCATCAGGAACAGTGTGGCCAGCAGGAGCAGGGAGGTCATTCTGGCCCTGTACACTGCACTGGTTAGGCCGCACCTCAAGTACTGTGTCCAGTTCTGGGCCCCTCAGTTTAGGTAGGATGTTGACTTGCTGGAATGAGTCCAGAAAAGAGCAACAAAGTTGGTGAGGGGTTTGGAACATAAGCCCTACGAGGAGAGGCTGAGGGAGCTGGGGTTGCTTAGCCTGGAGAAGAGGAGACTCAGGGGTGACCTTATTACTCTCTACAACTACCTGAAGGGAGGTTGTAGACAAACGGATGTTGGTCTCTTCTCCTAGGTGGCCAGTACCAGAACAAGAGGACACAGTCTCAGGCTGCGCCAGGGGAGGTTCAGGCTAGATGTTAGGAAGAAGTTCTCTACAGAGAGAGTGATTGCCCACTGGAATGGGCTGCCTGGGGAGGTGGTGGAGTCGCCATCACTGGAGGTTTTCAGGAGAAGACTTGATGGCGTGCTTGGTGCTGTGGGGTAGTTGTTTGGGTGGTGTTGGTTTGGTTGATGGGTTGGACGCGATGATCTTGAAGGTCTCTTCCAACCTGGTGTATTCTATGTATTCTATGTATTCTATCCCTTAGCAACTGAACAGTCCATCCATCACATCCATATATCTCTATCTTGGTGACAAAGTTGTTGTGGGAGACCATGTCAAATGCCTTGCAGAAGTTCAGATAGATCACATCCTTAGGTTGTCCGTTGTCCACTGATGCATTCACTCTGTCATAGAAAGACACTAGGCTGGTTAGACAGGATTTGTCCTTAATGAAGTCATGCTGGCTGTCTTTAATCACCTCCCTGTCCTCCATGTACATTATCAGCCATAGAAGAATATGCTCCATGATCAGATTTGCTTCTGTTTTTTCCCCTGCATTACTATGAGGTTATGTGTATGCTGTAAATTAGTTGAAACAAGGTGCATCATGCATGGAATCCCTTTTTAAACAGGGTGTTATGCTGCTCGTGATGTCTCATGTTTTTGATACCACTTCTCTTTCAAAACATGCAGGACATAACACTGAAACATTACCATGGCAAATTCAAGTGTGGAAACCTTGACTGCAGAGGTTCTTGGTGCTAGGCTATAGCTGGGGAAAAACACTTCTGTGTGAAGTCTCCACAAAACCAACACATCTCAGGCAGGATATCCCAGAGTAAGAGACTGATTGGAACACACTGCCAGGGAATCAAATGGGAGCCATGAGGGACATGGTAGGCAATTCAGCTAAGTGACTCAAGTTCTCAGTCTTGAATCATGACTATGGCACCGTGTGGTGGTGAGAGAAAGTTCAGTTCTCCCCACACACACAAAGAAACCACAGCTAACTCAGTCGGAGAAGTGAAAATGGATAAGAGCTGTATTTACAAGCAAGATGAAATGCAGATGGACAATATACAGTATTTACAATATATACAGAAATATACAGCAAAGAACATAATACAGAACAAAACTCCCCCCTTCAGCCAGGAGGGTCCCCCCACCCTGTTCCGCCCATCTAATCTAAAACAATATCTACAGTTTGTAAGTAAAGTTCATAGTCCATTCCGGCTATCCTCAGACGTAGATGATTCAGAAGTCCAAGAAAATCAGGAAATAAGAAAATGGAAAACAGTTTGTCTGTTCCCAGAGGAAGCGAAGAAAAGGGAAATGGGGAAACAGGGCCTCTCAGTTGACTCAGGGCTCTCAGGGTTCTCAGGGTTCGTGCACTGTAGATTCCACATGGATTCTTCCATTGGGCGCAATGTATCTGTACAACACTCTGAAATTAAACTCTCTCAGCTACAGTTAAATTTCTTTGTGGAATACACTGAATTTCACCATTCTCTTGCATTACCCAATAAGTGTGACCCGGACCTTCAGCTGAAATCACCCCTCAGACAGGTGTAGTCTCTCCTGAGGGAGAAAATACCCAAACAGCTTTACCTAACAGATTCTTTTCTGTAACAACAGGAACTCTATCACCTTTTACTTTCTGTAGCAGATCTGAGTGTGCTGGTCCAGCTTGATTTACTTAACTGCTACTATTTACCAGCCAGGTTGCTTGTGCTAAATGTTTCTCCCAGTTTTTCAAAGATCCAGCCCCCATGGCTTTAAGAGTGGTCTTCAGCAAACCATTGTAGTGTTCAACCTTCCCTGCAGCTGGTGCATAGTAGGGAATGTGGAATATCCACTCAAGTGCTCTTTGGCACAGTTCTTTACAAGATTGTTTTTGAAATTAGTTCCGTTGTCTGACTCAATCCTCTCTGGAGTTCCATGTCTCCACAGGATCTGTCTCTCCAGACCGAGAATGGTGTTGCATGCAGGTGCATGTGGAACTGTATAAGTTTCCAACCATCCAGTGTTTGCATTTACGATAGTAAGCACATATTGCTTACCAGAATGAAAACGTGGTAAAGTGATATAGTCAATCTGCCAAGCTTCACCAT
Source organism: Dryobates pubescens (assembly GCF_014839835.1). Lineage (NCBI taxonomy): Eukaryota > Metazoa > Chordata > Aves > Piciformes > Picidae > Dryobates > Dryobates pubescens. Next base: position 80,041,536 of record NC_071657.1, on the reverse strand, counting down.
ACCTGTACTTGGACCATCGGTCACCATACCGTAAGGGCTTAATTTGCTTTGCCTGCTTAATAGCAGCACAAATGTCAGTCATGTATGATTTGTGCAATAGTATCCATGGAAATGTCTATGGATCTGTCACGAGCCCACTGGTAGGTTGCATCTCTGCCTTGATGTCCTCACGAATCGTGAGCCCACTGAGCCAAGAATATCTCACCTTGGTGTTTCCAGTCGAGATCAAGATCAGAGTCCATATCTACTTGAGAAACTCTTGCAGCTAGATCTGCCTGATGGTTGTGCTGCTGTTCCTCAGTAGCTTTGCTCTTAGGAATGTGAGCATCAATGTGTCTCACCTTCACTGGAATTCTCTCAATTCGATCAGCAATGTCCTGACAGAGGTCAGCTGCCCAAACAGGATTTCCTTTTCTCTGCCAACCATTCTTTTTCCAGTCCTTTAGCCAACCCCATAGAGCACTGGCTACCATCCATGAGTCGGTGTAGAGATAAAGCTTTGTCCATCTCTCACGTTCAGCTACATCGAGAGCTAGCTGGACAGCTTTTACCTCTGCAAATTGACTGGATTCTCCATCTCCATCCTTTGCTTCTGCAACTCGGCATGTTGGACTCCACACTGCAGACTTCCATCTTCGCTTGTTCCCAGCAAGATGACAGGAACCATCTGTGAACAAAGCATATTTCTTTCCATCATCAGAAAGGTCATTGTAAGGAGGAACCTCCTCAGCACGAGTTACGCTCTCCTCTGGAGGTTTAGTACAGTTGGTACCTTCAGGCCAACTTGAGATCACCTCCACCAGATCAGGTCTTTCAAGATTTCCCATTTGAGCTCTCTGTGTTATCAGAGCCATCCACTTAGACCAGGTGGAATCTGTAGCATGATGTCGTGTGGAACCCTTGCCTTTGAACATCCAATTCAAAACTGGTAGTCGAAGAGTTAAGAGAAGTTGTGACTCAGTTCCAATTACTTCAGAAGATTCTTTTACTCCTTCATAGGCAGCTAGAATCTCTTTCTCTGTTGGAGTATAATTAGCCTCTGAACTTCTGTAACCTCGACTCCAGAAACCAAGAGGTAGTCCAAGTGTCTCACCTGAAGCTTTTTGCCACAAGCACCAGGTTGGACCATTGTCACTTGCAGCTGTGTACAAAATGTTCTTAATGTCTGGACCATCTCGGACAGATCCCAGACCCTTTGCTTGAACTACTTCTTGTTTCCTCTGGTCAAAGGCTGCTTATTGTTCAGGTCCCCAGTGGAAACTGTTTCTCTTTTGAGTCATATCATATAGAGGTTTCACAATCTGACTGAATCCAGGAATGTGTAGTCTCCAAAATCCCACTATCCCCAAGAAACGTAGAGTTTCTTGCCTATTCGTGGGATTTGCCATGGTAGAGTCTCTGTTTACCACATCCACTGGAATGTGTCGGCGTCCATCCTGCCACTGCACTCCCAGAAACTGGATCTCTGTGGTAGGTCCTTGTCTCACTTGATGGTGAAACCTGCTTTCAGAAGAATGTCAATGATTTTGTTACCTTTCTTGAAGACTTCTTCAGCAGTTTTACCCCAGATGATGACTTCATTGATGAATTGGATGTGTTCTGGAGCACCACCTTTCTCCAGAGCATCATAGATCACTGCATGACAGATGCTGGAGCTGTGGATCCAGCCCATTGGCAATCTGTTGAAAGTGTACTGGATTCCTCTCCAGGTGAAAGCAAACTGAGGCCTGCATTCCTCTGCAATGGGAATAGAGAAGAAGGCATTAGCAATATCTATGGTAGCATATCATTTGGCCTCTTTGGATTCCAGCTCCTACTGGAGTTCCATCATGTCTGGTACTGCTGCACTCATAGACGGAGTTACTTCATTCAGGGCTCGGTAGTCCACTGTCAGACGCCAGTCTCCATTCCACCTTTGCACAGGCTACACTGGACTGTTGAAAGGTGAATGAGTTTTGCTGATGACTTTCTGACTCTCCAACTGACGAATCAGATTCTCAATGGGCAACAAAGAGTCACGGTTGGTTCTGTATTGTCTGTGATGCACAGTCTGAGAAGCAACCGGCAACTTAATGTCCTGAATTTTGTGTTGTCCCACAACTGCAGATTCATCAGAAAGCTCAGGTCTAGCAGACAGCTTCAGCTTTTGTCCATCAATTTCTACAGAAGCTACTCCAAAAGGCCGTTTGTAACCCTCAGGGTCCTTGAAACGCCCTTCTCTCAGAAAATCAGTTCCCAAAATACAAGGTGCATCAGGTCCGGTCACAACTGTATGCTTCTTCCACTGTTTACCAGTTAAACTTATATCAGCCTCTACCTTAGTTAACTCTTGAGGTCCACCAGTGACTCCCAGAATAGTTATAGACTCCGATCCCTGATAATTTGATGGCAATATGGTGCACTGAGCTCCTGTGTCAACCAAGACCCTGTACTTCTGAAATTGTGATGTGCCAGGCCACTGGATGTACACATCCCAATAGATTCTATTATCTCTATTATCCCTCTCCTCCCCCTGGTGGGAGGCAGGGCACCCCTAATTATGAGGAGTATGCCCACATGTGCAATGAGCACACTGTGCAGTGTTAGAACTGGAGCCACTGTTGGTGTTGTTAGAGTTGTCCTGGGGAACTGTGGAAGTAACAGCTATACTTCTGGTATTGCTGCTTCGGGTTTGCCGCTTTGCAGTTCCCTCAGTCTCCTGAAAAGATTAGAAGTTGGTTGACCATCCCATCTGTTCATGTTCTCACCAAACTGGTCACGCAGAGTTATCTAAATAGTCCCATGTGATTGTCTTGGTGGTCTGTTTTGGTTTGATCTGTCTTGGAATGACTTCCTTGGAGGATGTCTGTTCCTCACAGATGAAACTTGTATCCACCTGGAGGAAGAATTGGAATTATCTCTTTTTGTCAGTTGGGATGTGGTGTTTTTAAATTCATCCTTCAGCTCTTTCATGCAATTCTCCATTTTTCCAGACAGAGTTTCAATGTCTGATACCAAAGAAACACGTGTCAGGCTATCATCCAATTGTCTCATTTGATCAGTGAATTGGCTACTGTAGTGTTCCAGCAACTGTCTCTTTCTTAAAGGCACAGCCTAAAATGGTCACATGATGGAAAACAAGGACAATTGCAAATACCTCTTTAAAACCTGGGAAACAATATGGTAAAACTAGAAATAAGTTCTTATTACTATCTAGTTCCTAACTCTAAAGGTATTGTAGCTGACAATGAGACAATACAATAACTGCATAGTAAGCACTTAACTAACAGCAAGAATATTGTAATCAGTATGATAAGTAGTCCTAAAATTACTCCTCCTTTCCTGCCCCTCTCAAAGAGAAATACCTCATGATAACAAGGCAGCTAGGAAAACTAAATGTATTTTGCTGTCTGAAAATACCTGTAATTTATTCCTGAAAAGTATAGAGATCATGCTGATAATACAGGACAAAATGAGGAGGGATGAAACCCTGCTAAGATTCCTGTACATTTCTTATGTCCTCTTACAATCTTCCTGCAGTGCTCAAATCACAGCCTTGAGTACAAAGAGTATAGGAGTAGTTTTAACAATAACTTTGCTTAAGCCAGATTTCTACTTCCCTTATCAAAGTTGAAGGTTTTATCTTTTCAAGTACTTTTATTATTTTCACTTTTTTCTCCTCTCTTAGAGTATCTTTTATGGCTTACACAGGAACAACAGCCCTAATGTGTTCTCTCTTAGCATCCTGTACACATTCCCTGCCCTCACCTTCACTTCTCTTTTCTCTTAGAAGACCTTCCTTGTTAGATCCATGAAAAAGAATAGAATAGAATAGAATAGAATAGAATAGAATAGAATAGAATAGAATAGAATAGAATAGAATAGAATAGAATAGAATAGAATAGAATAGAATAGAATAAACCAGGTTGGAAGAGACCTTCAAGATCATCGTGTCCAACCTATAATCCAACACCACCCAATCAACTAAACCATGCAACCAAGCATTCTGTCAAGCCTCACCCTGAACACCCCCAGTGACGGCGACCCCACCACCTCCTCAGGCAGCCCATTCCAATGGGCAATCACTCTCTCTGTGTAAAACTTCCTCCTAACCTCCAGCCTAAGCCTCCCCTGGTGCAGCCTGAGACTGTGTCCTCTTGTTCTGGTACTGGTTGCCTGGGAGAAGAGACCAACCTCTGCCTCACTACAACCCCCCTTCAGATAGTTTTGCATCAAAAATATGTTATAGAAAAGATGTTGGAAGAGATGTAGATTTTGTTTCAAGAGCTGCTTCTGTTAATATTATGCGGATAAACCGCTTGCTTATCATCAATAATAACATTCAATAATATAGTTTTCTGTATAGCACTTAGCACTAATTCTGATGGAGTGCTCTTCCTACCAGTAGTAATGAGTGACCTGGTATGGTCCCTTCCAGAAAAAGTAGTGCAGAATTGAGCTAATAACAGGTACAGTGCTCAGTGAGTCTGCTAGTTTAAGTACCTGTGTGCTGCATCCTTAGTATAGGAGAGTGTGAAAAGTGATTGTTTTGTTCTGGTGTGTATTTTGTTTATTTGTTTGTTTTGGGTGGTTAGTTGGTTTTGGGTTGGTATTTTTTGGGGGGTGGAGGGGGGAGAAGTGTTGTTGTTTTGGTTTGGTTGTTTGTTTTTAACTTTAGAAATTATCTCCATGTGTGTGTCAAATCCTCTCTAAAGCTGTTTTTGGTGTTTGGTTTTTTTTGGTGTGGGTTTTTGTGTGTGTGTGTGTGTGTTGGGGTTTTTTCTTTTGGTTGGTTGGTTTTTGTTTGGTTTGGTTTTGTTTTTTGTTCCCGACCCTTAATTGTAGACCAAGCATTCTTGCAAAAGTCTGGTGGCAACAATGCTTCTGGGAGGGAAGAGTGGGATTAAAAACATACTTAAGCTTGCTCCCTACAGCATATGTACAAAATCTGACTTTTCATTTGCTGCAAGAGTCTTTCTGCAAACAGAAAAAGAAAAAAAGAAAAAGGTGGAAGCCTCACATCGAAGGAGACATCGGTGAAATACAGGTATTTGGCAACCAAAGTAGAGAGATCCCCACAACACCCATCAATAAGAATGAGAGTAGGAATTGCATGTCTCCAGATACAGCATGCGATTGAGGCAAGAGGTGCCTTTGGGCAAAGTGGGGCCTTTCCTTCAGCCCATCACCCCTGCTGTAAGTTAGTTTAGGGAGCAAAGCTAGCAGAGAAGCTGCGATTTTCCTGCACATGGCATCAGCTTGGAAATTTCCACTTGGGCAGGCATGAGGCCAGCAGATGGCACTGCAAAGTAGCCCAAAGGAGGAGCGTTGCCTCTCATCTTATCGCAGGCAGCCCATTCATAGCAGCTGCCTTCTATCTGGATTGAGGGTGCTCACAAACCACAGGCATTTTTATTGTTATTATCCTCTCACACCGTGCTGCACACCCCTGAGATGCAAAATACAGTAATCAGCAAGAGTGGAAATAGAAAGCTAAAACGCCTGAAAATTGGGTTATTCCCCTCTTTAAGATTGCAGGTGTGCAGTAGTAGGAAGATTTCCCTAACACTCCAAATTGCTTTCATGTCTGATGTTGTTCTTTCACTGTTTTCTTTTTATTTCACCTTTTATATTTATTCTCCCTGCCCTCCCAGCCCCTCACTATCTGCCATTTCCCTTCACCTTGATTCTGCCCCCCTACAAGTCTTCTCAGCTTTCTTCAGGACTATTCAGTTTTAAAAGTTTGTTTCCTCCACATGAATTGGGAAGCTCTTCCTCTATCAGAGCTGCAGTGCTTTCTGTGTTTCTCTCAGGTCTGAAGATGAGAGACTTCAATTTCCCTTTCTGTTTCAGACACAAAAGATATAGGTCTCTACAAGAAAAGATATAGTCCTGGCAATGTCAGTGTCCTGTCATGTGACTCTGTACTGTTCATTTTCCTATTTACCTTTAATAATAGTCACTCTGTTTCATTAGCTCAAAGGAGAGCCAGTCTCTTTCATACTACACATGATAGCACCATGGAGATTTGATTTTATCTTATTGGGAGATATCATCATTTTAGTAGTAATTACTCTTCAGGTTGATCATTAACTTTCTATGTAAAGCTTATATTAACTTTGAGAAGTGATATGAGGAAATAAGAATGTAAATAATCACTTAGAAACTATGTAACATGATTTAAATTGCCACTTATTTATAGCATTATTGTGTACACAAATAAATTAATCACCTTGCTAAATGGGCTTTTAAAAAAAGTGTCCTTGTAGTTTATGCATAGGCAAAACAAACACTGCCATCATATAATGAGATCTGCATTTGCAGATTTGTTTGGATCTGTATCTTATTGGTACAGGATGATGCAGAAGAAAGCAGCCTTGGTCTGGAGCAGTATTTTGTACATGGAAAGGAGGTTTTATTTCCCATGCTTGTGTGAAGCCTGGAGCTCCAAACCAATAGAATAGAATAGAATAGAATAGAATAGAATAGAATAGAATAGACCAAGTTGGAAGAGACCTTCAAGATCATCGCATCCAACCTATCAACTAATCCAACCCACCTAATCAACTAAACCATGCAGCCAAGCACCCTATCAAGTCTACAATGGGCTATATGAGGTTCATGCATGATCCTTACATTGCCCTGACACTGCAACATTACAGAATTTTGATGGACTTAAAATTTATGAAGACCATTTTGGCCACACAAATGCTGTGTCATAGGTTACCATGATTTGAGGCTCCAAGAGTGTCTGATACAATGGTACAAGTCCATCCTTTGATAAATAATGAAAGCCCCAGACATTCATTCATAAAGAAACATATTGCATACAGAAAAAGGGAGAGATTAGTCATAAGTATGTAAGATTACTTATTTGGTGTTTCCAGAGGAAGAATAATAAGTGTCTACAGTGCTGTGGAAGATCACTAACACTAGCACTAGCTTTGTTCTGTATTAAGATGTGTTTATGGGACTGTTGTAGTGTGATGGTTTAACCCACCCACATCAATAAAATGCTCAGCTAAAACCCAGCTGGAGAAGTGAATGAAGCTGTATTTTGCAAGCAATAATGGAATGCAATGAATATATACAAAATACACAGTGTTTAAAATATTATACAAGAATTTACAGGAAAAAAACAACACAGAAATCCTGCTTGGGATCCACCTCACCACTCCCCCTTCCCCATCTCTCCCCCTCCCTTTTCCCTCTAGTTACTTAGAAGAAAAGAGAAGAAGAGAAAAAGATGTTAGAGGAATTTCAGTTAGCTCAAAAGCTTTGTTAGAGAAAGCTAGTAATGCTTATCTGAAGGTTTGCTAGGTAAGAGGCCTCTCTCTGTCCAAGGGCAGCATGCGTGCATTCCAGCACAAAGAGACGGAGAGTGAGAATAGAATGTAAGATTGTAAAACTACATCCCACTCATCTACCAATGAAATCTGTTTAGAATTAATCTTTGTTTTCTTTTTTACACTGGACTGCTCAGCTAGAGAGTTTTGCAGTTATCTTTTTTCTTAAAGGCACAGCCTAAACTGTCACAGGGACTGATTCATAGATGTATTATCCCACTCATATGCATTTGTAAACTCAATAAAATAATCAGCCTTTGGGTGAGTGGGAAAAGCTGAACTGGCAATGCCTCTCAGGATGTGGGAAATCAATGAAATGAACCACTAGCTCTTGATTTGGTGAAGAAATTGAGGGTGTCAAGAATATATTCTGTTTGCATAATGCAAGAAATTCTCAGTCTGTAACTACACAGCCTCATTCCCCTTTGATATTTTGTGACATTTCCACAGGTCTTCTTCCTGTTAACATGTTTAAATACACATTTTTCAAGGATAGTTTGACATTAGAACATTTACTGCTAAGGGCATGCAACAGTCTAAAGCACTTGTTCAGCACAACCTACACAGTGTCCCAACATGTTACAATGTTCATTCATAAAACCTCCAGGCACTGAGCTACAGAGTAAGTTATTGATAATAGAGCAATATTTGTGCCTTCCCTGGGGAACATGAAATCCTCACCTTGCCAAGTGCCAACACATGTGGCCTAAATGTTACAACCTCGCAATCAAGGTCCTTTCCATAATTTCAGCAGAATTAGAGAGAGGTTTTAATGTTCTGGACACCTGACACAATGTTCCTAGACTGTCAGTTCAGTTACTTTATCTATGGTCTTCTGTAATGATATTAGGATTAAAAAGAATATTATTAGCACTGAAACAGGCAAGCATCTCTGCTCCTTACCCATCCTGGCTGGCTTAAACACCTCACAGAAAATGAAGGCAATGTTGTGGGAACTTTGTTTTGTATCTCTGTTGGTAACCTCAAAGGGATCTTACAGGAAATTCTATACATGCATATTTTAAATGTTTAATACATACAGCTTCACAGCTTCTGTTTGGCATAATTTCACAGTTATGAAAACAGAGCTATAACAAGATTAAAGCTTCTTTTTTTTTTCTCTCCTTTTTTTTTTTTTTTTCCCTAAGGAAAAGAATGAGTTAATAATACAAATAAGAATGGATCAGAAAACAAAACACTTTTTTCTTTGTTTCCTGTACCAAATTAACAATTTTATCTTACAGTAGGGGTGGCTGTAATTAGGGAAATGGGTGGGTCTGCACAAACAACGTATTTCCACTTATTATTGCAAATATTGCCCAACAGAAGTTTGGTATCTATAGAGATTCCCAGCACTGTTTGAATATGGGTAGGGAAAAGAATAATATAGATATACAGATATACACACATATACACTTAACAGTACTCTTCTTTATAGTGGTACATTAAGCTAATGCCACATTGTTACAATATACTTCTTAGAGAAGCAAAAGCACATTATGACCTGCACAATTGCAGTAAACAGTAGATGGCTATGCAGTAATGAGACACTAAAAAAATATTTATCACATCGTCCCAGAGTATTGCCATTCTTATTTGTTGTCAGGATGAATAGCTAACCTTGACCCATGGCCTTTGGTTCTGTACCTTTTCAGATGTGTGGTGACATTGCCAAAATGCAGGCATTTTATTGAAAATGACCTGGTCCTGGTGCAATTACTCAGTTACTCAAACTTATACTAGTCTAGAGTAAGCATGTGCAGGGACTGTGATATGGGTCTTTGTGTCTATTCAAGGAGCGTGGATGAATTGCACAATGACATCCTTAAACCTCTCCAGTCTCTCTCTTTTTTTTTTTTTCCTTCCTCCCTCCCTGTCCCCACCCCGCCCCTGCCCTGGCAGGTCATTTCTTTATAAAAAGGTCTCCTTCTGGAAGAAGAGTTTCCATGTGTAAAATTGTCTCTCTCTGATCTGGCAGTTTTTCTTTGTGTGTCTCACCTGCCTGAACTTACAGACATCTGTCCCTGAGAAGTCTGATTTATACTTCAAACAGCTTTAAGAAAAAGAAAGGCCCAAATTCATTCATATGAGGAAGATTTTTATTCAGAAGAGTTTAGTACTTGAGGCTTTTTCTTGTGTTCCTATTTGATCTCCTGAAGTAAAATGTCTTGTCTGTTTCATTTTTTCTTCCTCTGCATTGCCTCTTTTTCACTGTTTATCTCAGTTTTTCATCCTCAGCTTCTATTTCTGTCCTTCCTATTTTTTCTTCATCTCATGACCTACTTCAATTCCTGGGTGACCTGTGTCCTTTTAGTTCTCCAGGTTTTTTTCACCAGGTATTCAAATGCTCATACACCCCACTGGCAAATACTTGTTTCTACTCTGCACTCTTCAAGTATAGTTTTCAGCCTAGGAAAACAGTCACTATTTAAACTGACAAAATAATTCTAAATCCCCATTTTAGTTCATTATAAATGAGACAAGTTGGTGGGTTTTACACTAGGCAAAGTTAGTGTGAAGCTTTGCTGAGTCTGCCTGTTTTTAACTGAACATAAATATTGAATAAATTAGTCAGTTAGAGGGTAGAAAGGCTCTGCAGAGGGACCTCGACCAACTGGACAGATGGGCAGAGTCCAATGGCATGGCATTTAACAAGTCTAAGTGCCGGGTGCTGCACTTTGGCCACGGCAACCCCATGCAGAGCTACAGGCTGGGGTCAGAGTGGCTGGAGAGCTGCCAAACAGAGAGGGACCTGGGGGTGCTGATTGAGAGCTGCCTAAACATGAGCCAGCAGTGTGCCCAGGTGGCCAAGAGGGCAAATGGCATCCTGGCCTGTACTAGGAATAGTGTGGCCAGGAGGAGCAGGGAAGTCATTGTGCCCCTGTACTCTGCATTGGTTAGGCCACACCTTGAGTCCTGTGTCCAGTTCTGGGCCCCTCCGTTTAAGAAGGTGTGACTGTTTGAGGCTGTGCCTTTAAGAACAAACAGTGCTGAAACACTGGCTAAATGTTTTCGGTACTAGAACCAAAACATTCTGATATTCTAAACGAATTTCATTGGTGGATAGACAAAAATGCAACTTTAGATTGTTGGAATTTTTTTTTCCTCAGTTCTGTTTCGTTTGGGAGTTGGGGGAGTGTGGTGTTCAGCCTGTTCTCCCTGCCTGCTCTCTCTGCGAACTGCTGGAGTTGGCCTTCAGATAAGCAAACACAATCCTGCATGGGCTTTTGAAGCTTACTAATAACTCTTTTCCTAAGTAACTTGCCTTTCTTTCTCACTAACCCCTTTTTGGGGAAAAAGGGAGGTAGGGGGGGGGAGATAAGGGGTTCCAAGGAGGGGATCCCTCCCTCGGGGAGGGATTTTTGTTGTGTTATTTCTCTTTGCTGTATATTTCTGTGTATATATTGTAAATACCTGTATATATTGTGTTATATATAACCTGCTTTCCATATATGCTTATAAATATATAGCTTGCTCTTCGACTGGGTTAGCTGTGGTTTCTTACTCTGTGGAGGAGAGAGAGCTAAGCCCTCTCTCAACCTACCACAGAAGGACATCGAGACACTTCAATGTGTTCAGAGAAGGGCAACAAGGCTGGTGAGAGGCCTTGAGCACAAGCCCTGTGAGGAGAGGCTGAGGGAGCTGGGATTGTTTAGCCTGGAGAAGAGAAGGATCAGGGGTGACCTCATTGCCCTCTACAATTACCTGAAAGGTGGTTGTAGACAGGAAGGGATTGGTCTCTTCTCTCAGGCAACCAGCGCCAGAACAAGGGGACACAGTCTCAAGCTGTGCCAGGGGAGGTTTAGACTCAAAGTGAGCGAGTCATTTGTCATTGGAATGGGCTGCCCAGGGAGCTGGTGGAATCACCGTCCCTGGAGGTGTTTAAGGGGAGATTGGACGTGGCGCTTGGTGCCATGGTCTAGTTGTGAGGTCTGTTGGGACAGGTTGGACTTGATGATCCTTGGGGTCTCTTCCAACCTTAGTTATACTGTGATACTGTGATACTGTGATTGAAGGCAAAAACATGTTTCAAAGGATAGACACACAGGCATATATATCAGATATACTTACCCATTAATCTATATTGTTTGTATTCTAGGTAGTAAAGTACACTGGAAAAATAGTAAGTAAGTTTGGGTGCTAATTTTTCTGTAGCTGCCCACTTTAAAGCAAATACTTCCCTATGGCTTTTTCACTTATTCCACATCAGTCTCATAGTCCCGTAGGAGGAGACTTGATGGGGTGCTTGGTGCCATAATTTAGTTGTTTAGGTGGGTTGGATTGGTTGATTGGTTGGATGCAATGATCTTGAAGGTCTTTGGGGTCAGAGTGGCTGGAGAGCAGCCAGGTAGAGAAGGACCTGGGGGTGCTGGTCGACGGTAGGCTGAACATGAGCCTGCAGTGTGCCCAGGCAGCCAAGAGGGCCAATAGCATCCTGGCCTGCATCAGGAACAGTGTGGTCAGCAGGAGCAGGGAGATCATTCTGCCCCTGTACACTGCACTGGTTAGGCCACACCTCGAGTACTGTGTCCAGTTCTGGGCCCCTCAGTTTAGGAAGGATGTTGACTTGCTGGAACATGTCCAGAGAAGGGCAACAAAGTTGGTCAGGGGTTTGGAACACAAGCCCTACGAGGAGAGGCTGAAGGAGCTGGGGTTGCTTACCCTGTAGAAGAGGAGACTCAGGGGTGACCTTATTGCTCTCTACAACTACCTGAAGGGAGGTTGTAGACAGGCGGATGTTGGTCTCTTCTCCCAGGCAGCCAGTACCAGGACAAGAGGACACAGTCTCAGGCTGCACCAGGGGAGGTTTAGGTTGGATGTTAGGAGGAAGTTCTCTACGGAGAGAGTGATTGCTCATTGGAATGGGCTGCCTGGGGAGGTGGTGGAGTCTCCATCACTGGAGGTGTTCACGAGGAGACTTGATGGGGTGCTTGGTGCCATGGGTTAGTTGTTTAGGTGGGTTGGATTGGTTGGTGGGTTGGACGCGATGATCTTGAAGGTCTCTTCCAACCTGGTTTATTCTATGTATTCTATGTCTCTTCCAACCTGGATATTCTATTCTATTCTATTCTATTCTATTCTATTCTATTCTATTCTATTCTATTCTATTCTATTCTATTCTATTCTATTCTATTCTCCATAAATGTTAATAATGGTCAAGTCTCCAAGCAGCAAAGGGAACCTTCTCTGAAGTCATTGCTACAGGTGATGTCTTAGCAAGGAGATTTTAGCCTTGTAAAGCAAATCTCATGTCAGCACTACAGAAGTCAGAAATAAAGATTGACCTTAGTAGAAGGTCTTTCCTGACCCTTTATAGAAGTATCTAGCAACTAGCTTCCCTGGCTCACATTTCAACTATATAGATTACCTGTTTTGTGCAGCTTTGTAATGTGGTGTATCAAAATCCAAAGCTTATAATATAAACATCAAGTGTAAACAAAACTATCTCATGGGACTATCAGGAGAAACCTAGCTTTTATTACTGTTTCAGCCACTTACCTTTTGTGTGATCCTTTGCAACAGCAGCATTAACATCTGTAACAGTCACAAAACTATTCCTCATCATAAAAAGTCTTTTAAGACCTGTGCATGAAAGTAGGTGTATTATGAGTATTGTGGACACTGAAGGAATACAGAAAACCCCTGCATATAGAAATACTAGCTTCTTGAAGAAGTATGTTGGGAAGCTGTGTACACAGGAAGGGAAGGGTTAAAGACTGCTGCTTCTTTTTAACATGATGGCTAGCACCTCAACCTCACTGTGTGTGGAGCATTCTTAGCAAGTCTACAGTGTTTCACCAATTAGTTACTGCTCACATTGCCCCAGTTTCATAAATCACAGTCATCTAAGTCCTGGTCACAGAACACCAGAAGAATGTGGTTAAGATATTTTTATTTGAAAGGGAGGTGGGGGAAGAAGGAGAGGGGAAAAAAAAAAAAAAAAGGAAAGAGAGAGAAAGAATAAATGTGTTTATAAGCATGCTCATTTTCTTTTTTCTGATATACAACCAAACAAAAGGAAACAAAATTTATTCTCAATACACAGAAGTTGAATAATTACCTCTCTTCCTTAAGGCAGTGTTATCATATTCAATGTATTTTTTCATTAAGCATATCAGACAGAGATCAATGAATGTCAAAGAGTTCTTTCTTCCCTGTAGCAGTGAATGCTAATGATGCTGAACTGCTATGATACGGCACACACCTCTTGAAAAGGAACAAATGCCATGCACTCCATTAGAAACCTAAAAGTCTTTGCTACAACTAGAAGCTCCATTTTGAGTCTTGATGAATTGAAAGTTACGTGGCTACAAATCCATTAGTATAGGAAAGGCTCTTTTCTTTTTTTTTTTTTTTTTTTCTTTTCTGAGTCCCCAGCTAATGCCATGAAGGCAGGAGATGAGGGGATTGTGTACTGGAAATCTCTTTTGAAGTTGTTTAAAATACAAATGGAAAAACACAAACTTACTGTGATTATAACCAAAATGCTGAAAAATTAGAGATTTTCAGACATGAGAGTCATCCAACTCAGCAGAGGCAAGGGTGATTTTGTGACTGATATTTCACCATTGCTATTGCACTTGCTGGTTATATGCATCAGCTGATTGCAATGCAAACAGTCATTCCACTAAAGCCTCTTTCTGACACTTTAATTTTTTAAAAAACTCTGGAGCTCTTTCAAGCCAATATAGAATAAAATAGTGTAGTTCAGGGACAAAAGGATAGATTTGTTTCAGCTTCATGCCTTCTTCCCAGTTTATCAATAATACCTTAAATTTAACTTGTAGTTACTAAATGTTATTTTTTTCATGAATAAAATTAATCAATTTAACTGCATCCAGTCTCAGCAATAGATCTTTTTTTCTGGAAATAAGAGCTATACCAGTGAAATAGATACATAAGCATTCAGTCAATATAGAGGGAAAAAAGGGTATTTCTGCAGTATAGTTTCATGTGAGCTTTGCATCTACTTTTTTTTTCACATGAAACCCAATCAGCAGGGATTAAAAAGAGTCTCTCTGAAAGTGAAAAAACTCATGTGCTTGTGTGTCTTCTAACTGACCAGATGAACAATTACCTCCTGATGCTGGATATTCATAAAGATAGAATAGTCTTTTAGGTTTAATTAATCTGCATCATTAAACATGGTGAATTATACATCTGCTATGGAAGGTCCCAAGAACAGAAATATGAAAAAAAATTGTGTGTCCTTTCAACAGCATTGCTCACTGGGTTGGGTTAATGACTAGATTAAGTAGTCATGGATCCACTGACTTCAACAGAGCAGTTGTAGTTTCTATAAACAGAGGATGTCCTGGGGTTTATCAAATATCATATCAGAAATAGGATGAGGAAAGTCTTTATTGTTTGGCACAAAATATTCCCAAGAGACCCCTACTGAAATACTGCAGAATAATTCAGGGAAAGAGGGAAGAATTGCACAAAAATAGTTTTTCCTTTGAAATTTAAGTTGTCTTTTTGAAGCATCCTGGCACTTGTAACCACTGCTGAAGTATGAAGTTGTCTTGGGATTATTCAGCCATCATGTTTGAATAACAAGGTTATGCAGTTTACTGCTGTCATTTTCAGTTGGATAGAGGACAAATGCTGCTGTATCATTATCTGTCATTATCTGTCAAATTTAACTTTACTTCTACTTTAAGGTCCTGTATGAAAACACCATGCAATTTTTTTGTGGTTTGTTTGTAAAGCAGATAGGTTTGGATAAATAGACACAGATTAAAAGTAAAATGATGTGGAAGATAGTGTACATATTTTGCCCTACATAAATTACATTTAACTTCTATCTGCAACAATTTGGTGGCCTGCAGACATGATGCTGGCACTCTGCAGCTTCATTTTATGTCCTGAATAAACCCACAATTTATAAATATTTATCCTAGCTGAACTATATGTATGCATCCAGGTTTTCTGTGTCACAACAAAATGAGACTATTCTCCCTTTTACTTTTGTACTGCTGTAACTTTCTTACCCCTGTAGCAGAGGGCACCCAGCCCAAACTATGACAATACAAAACACCTGGTCCCTACTGCTGATCCCTACTGTAGTTATCTTTTATTGGACTTTTTGATTCTATTGTACAAGAACATTTTACATCTTTTATAGCAAATAACAGGCCAAGTCCTGCCTGACCAACATAGTGTCTTTCTATGATGGTGTAACTACATAAGTGGACAAGGGAAGACCAAGAGATGTGATCTGTTTGGACTTTTGCAAAGCTTTTGAAAAAGTGCCCCACAAAAGCCTTCTCTCTAAGCTGGAGAAATGCAGATTTTATGGGTGAACTGAAATTGGTTGGATGATCACATGCAAAACGTAGTCCTCAACGGCTCAATGTCCAGATGGAAATGGGAAACAAGTGATGTCCCTCAAGGGTCTGTGCTGGGACCAGTGCTGTTCACTAATACTTCATCAATGATAGTGAGACAGAGTACACACCTCAGAAGATTTGCAGATGATGACAAGCTGAATGGTGGGGTTGGTAAGAATGGAGGATGAGATGACATATGGAGGGACCTGGGCAGGCTGGAGTGGTGTGCTAAGGAGAGTCTTGTGGGATTCAGAGAAGAAAAGTGCAAGGGCCAGCACCTAGGTAAGGGCAATACACAATGGGAGATGATGAAATTGAAAGCAGCCCTACAGCAAACAAATTTGGGATATTGGTGGATGACAAGCTGGAAATGAGCTAGCAATGTGCACTTGGAGCCCTGGAAGCACCAAAAGAAGCATGGCCAGCAGGTCAAGAGAGGTGATTCTGCCACCCTGCCCTGGTAAGACCTCTGGGACCACCAACAGGGCTTCAAACTAGATTTGAAGGGGGAAGGGGCTGAAACCAGTCCCCCAGACAGGAGTCTGAGGGTGGTAAGCTGGAGTGAAACCAGCAGGGGTGAAACCAGCAGCCCAGCAGAAGTGCATGCACAATAATTCATGCAGTATGGATAACAGACGAGGACCTGGAAGCCTTGGTACAGCAGGAAAGTTATGATGCAGTTGGCATCATAGAAACATGGTTGGATGACTCACACGACTGGAGAACTGTAATTGATGGCTACAGGCTCTTCAGGAGAGACAGATGAGGGAGAAGGGGTGGAGGGGTGGCCCTGTACATCAGGGAGGCTCTAGATGCCATGGAACTAGAGAGTAAGGATGCTCAAGTTGAGTGCCTGTGGGTGGGAATTAGTGGGAAGGCCAACAAGGCTGATATCCTGGTTGGAGTCTGTTACAGACCACCCAACCAGGATGAAGAGGTTGATTAATTATTTTATAGGCAGGTAGAGGCTGTCTCAAGATCACCAGACCTTGTCCTTATGGGCAGTTTCAACCTGCCAGACATCTGCTGGGTACTTAGCATAGCAGAGAGGAGGCAGTCTAGAAGGTTCTTAGAGTGTGTGGAGGATAGCTTCTTATGACAGGTGGCCTCCTGAGCTTGCATATAGACTCATGGAGCAGTATACTTCTCCTGTAATCCAGGACAAAGAAGTTAGAGACATGCTCAGCCAATTGAATTCCCAAAAATCCATGGGACAGGATGGGATCCATCCTAGGGTGCTGAGACAGATGGCAGATGAGCTGGCTAAGCCTCCCTCCATCATTTTTCAACAATTCTGGCTCATTGGAGAGGTCCCAGATAACTGGAAGGTGGCCAACATGATACCCATCCACCAGAAGGTTCAGAAGGATGAGCCAGGGAATTACAGACCTATCAGCCTGACCTCAGTGCCAGGCAAGATTATGGAACAGGTCATCTTGAGTGCAATCACACAGCACTTAGAGGATGGCCAAGGGATCAGGCCCAGCCAGCATAGATTTAGGAAGGGCAGGTCATGCCTGATCAACCTGATCTCCTTCTATGATCAGGTGACCCGCCTGGTGGATGTGGGGAAGGCTGTGCATGTAGTCTACCTGGACTTCAGCAAGGCCTTTAATAACATTCCCCACAGCAAACTCCTGGCCAAGCTGTCAGCTTGTGGCTTGGACAGCAGCACTCTGTGTTGGGTTAGGAACTGGCTGGAGGGCCGAGAGTGGTGGTATCACAGTATCACAGTATACTGTGATAAGGTGGTGAATGGTGCCACATCTAACTGGCAGCCAGTCACTAGTGGTGTTCCCCCAGAGATCAGCATTAGACCCCATTCTGTTCAATATCTTTATTGATGATCTGGATGAGGGCATTGAGTCCACCATCAGTAAATTTGCAGATGACACCAAGCTGGGGGAGGGTGTTGATCTGTTAGAGGGTAGGAAGGCTCTGCAGAGGGACCTTGACAGGCTGGACAGATGGGCAGAGTCTAAGGGCATGAGATTGAACACATCTAAGTGCTGGGTTCTACACATTGGCCACAACAACCTCATGCAGTGCTACAGGCTAGGATCAGGGTGGCTGGAGAGCAGCCAGGCAGAAAAGAGACCTGAGGGTACTGGTTGACAGCTGAACATGAGCCAGCAGTGTGCCCAGGTGGCCAAGAAGGCCAATGGTATCCTGGCCTGTATCAGGAATAGCATGGCCAGCAGGAGCAGGGAGGTCATTCTGCTCTTGTAATCAGCACTGGTTAGGCCATGGCTTGAGTACTGTGTCCAGTTCTGGGCCCCTCAATTTAAGAAGGACATTGAGGCTCTTGAACATGTCCAGAGTGTTGGGAAGAAATCCAGTGGCCAGCAGGGTGAGGAAAAGCCTCAGAAATCAATATGATTGATAAGCAAGCTTCAACTTTATTGTTCAAAAGCACGGCTTATAAATCATCTCAGCTAAATATGCACAAATGTCATTATTCTATTGGCTATTAGTCCAGGGTTACATTATAATATCCAGCCTCCTTGTGGTTAGGTCTACGTGCAACTTCACAAGCTCCTTTCTCAGTAGTTCTTTGTTTCACATATACTTTGTTTCATATGCTGTTATCTTATAAGCAACTGCGAGCACAGCCACAAGGCTATGGTGGCCTTGCTACATCAGCACACTAGCTTACTGTGAGCAGTAAACAACAAGATGGAATCTGGCCCACACACTTTGTTCAAGCAGCTGTTCCGTAGAACCATGTCCCTGCACAACACAGAGAAGGGCTGCAAACCTGGTGCTGGGTTTGGAGCCCAAGCCCTATGAGGAGAGACTGAGGGAGCTGGGGTTGCTTAGCCTGGAGAAGAGGAGGCTTAGGGGAAACCTTGCTGTCTACAACTACCTGAAGGGAGGTGATAGACAGATGGGGGTTGGTCTCTTCTCCCAGGCAACCTGTGAACAGAAAGAGAGGACTCAGTCTCAAACTGTGCCAGAGGAGGTTTAGGCTGGATGTTAGGAAGAAGTTCTTCACAGAAAGAGTGATTGTCCATTGTAATAGGCTGCCTAGGGAGGTTCTGGAATCACCATCACTGAAAGTGTTTAAAACCAGCCTGGATGCAGCACTTATTACCATGGTTTAGTTGATTAGGTGATGTTGGGTGATAGGTTGGACTTGATGATCTTGAAGGGCTTTTCCAACCTGGTTTATTCTATTCTATTCTGTAACACCAAAGAGATGTGTACATGCTGGAGTGGATTCAGAGAAGGGCCACAACAATGATTAGAGGGCTGGAGTACCCCTCCCATGAAGGCAGGCTGAAAAAAATGGGGCTGTTTAGCCTGGAGAAGAGAAGGCTCTGGGGAGACCTTGTAACTGCATCAGAATGGGATGCACAGGAAGGCTGGGGAAGGGTTGTTTAGAGAGGCTTGCAGAAATAGAATGAGGGACAACAGTTTTAAACTGAAACAGGGTGGATTTAGGTTAGGCATAAGGAGGAAGCTCTTTACAATGAAAGTAGGAAAATTCTGAAAGATGATTCCCAGAGATGTGGTTGAGACCCTGTCCCTGGAGGCTTGGTGTTTCCCTGGGCAGCTTGATCTAGTCGCAGGTTTCCTTGATCTCAGTAGGAGGGCTGGACAAGATGGTCTTTGAGGGTGTTTTCCAACCTGATGCAATCTGTGAATCTGCAAATCTGTAAATCTGTAACATTACTCATGCTAATTGAAGACAGTTTATCTTGTAGTCAAAAATTAAAAGAAGTAATATCTAAACAGGCCTTAAAGCCCACAAGCAAAATCATACCGAACTCTGAAATGTAGTTAACAATTTTAGCGCTTGTGAAAGATTTAGGCTTTTGAAACATTATATATGAATTAAGCATCTGGAGAGAATATAAAATAAAAGGAAATTAAGAAACTCATTTAGAAGGATATGAATCCCCTATAGAAAGTGTGCCAGTCATGATGACAGAAGGCAATCTGTAACTCATGCAAAGGAAAGCATACATTAATGCATTAATTTTAAGAGTCTCAATCTAATTTTTATTTATATTTAAGCTTTTAATCCTCAAATAATTAGTCATTACTAGTATTTAATGACTGGTTTGCTAATTGGGTATCCCTATATGGAACTAAAGGCAGTTAAACCCTAGCAAGCTGATCATTAACTACAGTAATGATCAAATTGTCTGGGATTATTACTTATAAAAAACATAATTAACACTTTATAACAACTATATTTTATTCTGTGTTTAGTTTCCTCTATAGAAAACATGCTGGAGTACTTCCATGAGTCTGTGCTAAAATTCCCAGTATTAGAAATGTTGTGGTGAAAACATCTATTTCCTCCAATTGTAGGGGAAAATATTTAAATCTTTTCCTCAAATAACTTTATAGGAGGTGGCTTCATGTCAGATACTGGTTGAAGAAGAGAATATTGATAAATTCTAGCAGTTGAGAAAAATAACCAAGAAATAACAATTCAGAAGATGGGGAGTGAATGGAATCTAACTCAGATTGTGTGAGAGAAAAAAAAAATCCTTCCCCCAGTTCCCCCCTTCCCCATCCTGCCTCCTCCCTTCTTAAGAAGCCATAAGAAAGGGAGACAAAAATAAATAGGCAGGGGGCAGAATGAGAATTCTCTTAGTTGATTTACACAGAATATTTTACTCCTCCACTACAGAAGTATCAGATTACATCTATCTATATATATAACTGAAGGAAAGGGAAAAGAAAAAAAGCCATGAGGATCCCAAAACAAGAAAGAATGTACCCACATGCTCAAGACCCAGAAAAGCAAGAGACAGACCAAGAATCTCCTGTCCAGGATGGTAATGCCCTACAGTCATAAAATGTTGTAAACTCATGATTCTGATAGTGGGGAATATTATGTGGCTCTAACCACTACAACCTTTCTTATGGATCAAGTCCCATACTACTTTCATTTTTGTCCAATTTCCTACCATAAGTAATAACTTTTGCGCCAGGCAACATTCAACGTGCTTGGTTGCCAAAACATCAGACCTCAGGAATGGAGATGACTTAAATATTTTTCTGACAGCTGCAGTGAACATTTCCTTTATGAGGATAGGATAACAATGAGGATAATCAGCTCAATTAGCTCAACCAGCCAGCTGGTTACCTCATTTTTAGTTCTGAAGCAACTTTTCTGTTATTAAACTCTCCATTAGGGGGTGCATTATCAGAAACATGTGAGTAAATACTGTATTCTGGGCATAAAACCAAAGTAGGCATCTAAATTTGACCAGCAGAGTAGCTATCTCAATGTTATACATTTTCTTGATCTCCATTGATGATTAAAGCAGTTTTATTACTTAACTCATACACACACAACTCTTTGTACATACATATCTTCCTCTTTTAGATGCATGTATTTGAATCTCTCTATGGGTGAGTGATTTGCAGATCTTACAGGAAGGTCTAACCAATCAATAACATTTCACCTGTTCTTATTCACTAACCTGGTCATATTCACAACTCAGCACCATGTTAACCATTTGTTATTCTGTCCTCCTCATGTTGCTTAAATCAGTCTATACATGGATATCTCATGTTGTTACAATTACTTTTCCTTAAATTCATCAAAAATTATTAAACTCAAGAATATGGGCTCTAGAGATCTATCAGTTTCTTACCGTATTCACTTTCAGATTTTCTCCACCAAAACACCCAGTTTTTGACAGAATACAAGAATGTTTTCGTGCCCAGGTACTGTGTTCCTAGACTTTGTGATCATAAACTGAGTCTGAAAGCCAAATCTGATTACTTCTATTTTTGGCTTTATTTAGGTCCTGATTTTATTTCTTCATTCCAGAGGAACTGCATCTGCTTTGAATTTCTGAGTGAACATTAATCAGCACAGGCTCAATGTTATCTAATGATGTGGTTTAAGCAGTCTAATCTTGCTCTGTGATTCACCTTTCCTATTCCTCTTCTATCCCTCACATTTTCCTATATATTCCTGCTACCTAGTAAAGGTTAACTGTAGAAGCTAGCTATATATTTGGGATGGAGGTTTTGGTGTGGGTTTCTGGTTTGGGTTTGGTTTTTTTGTGTTTTTGTTTGTTTGTTTGCTTGCTTTTTAAGGTGCTTAGGCTCTTTGGTTGTCCATTTTTGTCCACATCTGTCTAGTTTACCCAGGACTTATCTGTCTGTCATTGTGGAGTTCTAATGCTAAGCTAAATGTAATTACAATTCACTTGCTTTTTTGCAGACAATCATGTTTAAGTGCAGTGGACTCTGGACTATGACAAATATGCTCAGGCAGTACAGAAAAAAACTGAGCCATGAATTGCCTTGTCACAGAAATACAAAATGACCACTTTTACTCATGTTATGAATAAAGAGGGGTAAGGTGGGAAATTAATAAAAATAGAAATTATTTATTAATTTAGCTCTGCCACCCATATAACTTCATACAAAAGTTATGAAATACTATACAGATTCAGTATGTTTAGTTGAAAAATATCTACAGAATATTAGAATGGTTAGAAATAGTTTGAGAAAGCAGTATTTGGAAAAGATAAATCCAAAAGCAGGATGTTGTCCCTACTAACAAAAAGCAGGTATTTCCCAGAGACTCTAGGAATATTCCAACTTATCACAATGCTGCCTGCCAGTTGTGGAATTTCTCTGGTGTCTTCCTGAAACTGCTGTTGCTAATCCACATGTGTGAGGGGCAAACACCCAAGAGAGAGATACCCTTGTGTTCCGCAGCACTCCTTTATATACATCCAAGTGAAATTTTATGTAATAATGGTACCAGAAAGCATGTCCCAAAACCCAAAAAGTTCAGACAATGGATAATTATCAGTTCTCTGATTAAACATGCCCAGGTTTATTTCAGCATAGGGGTCTGTGCCTGGTGCATAACTTAGGAGGGAAGTTCCCATGTGCATCCACCAACCACAGGCTTGGGGAGGGGAAGATGCCTTCCCCTTCTCCCTTTTCCCATGTTTCTCTGTTTTTCCTGCATTGCTGCTCCATGGAGTGGAGAAGGAGTTTTGGGTGTAATGCCACAATTCATTAGTAGAATTCTGAAGAAAAGAAAGGGGAAAGAGAGAATACAGTGAGTGTTGTCTTTCCATTGGTCTCTTTTCATGGTAATAATTTTTCTTGGCTTCTTAGAAAATTTACATAGTGAAATACCTGGGAATAAGGCAAAAAAGAGAGTAGGGTTACAAAGACTTCTTGTGCACAGAGTAGTAATAATGATGGGAATATAATTCAAGTGAGATGCTTAAGGTATATGGGTGGCCAGAATGATTTAAAGGGTGTGCTCTAGGAGCTCACACTATTGGTACTTCCTGAAATTTGATACAAGAATTGAATAGATACATCTCTGGGAAATAAGCAGATACCATAAATGATCCATAGTGTGCCTACAGGTCTGAGAATTCCTCTGATTTGAAGAAGTTGCAGGAGTTCTTACATTTAACCCACCTACCCTCTAACAGATTGACATCTGCTCCTAACTTGGTGTCATCTGCAAACGTACTGATGATGGACTCAGTCCCCTCATCCAGATCATCAATAAAGATATTGAACAGGATGGGGCCCAACACTGATCCCTGGGAGACACCGCTGGTGACTGGCTGCCAACTGGAGGTGGCACCATTCACCTCCAGTCTGGGCTTGGCCCTCCAGTCAGTTACTGACCCATTTCAGAGTCAATCTGTCCAAGCCACGAGCTGACAGCTTTTCCAGAAATTTGTTGTGGCAGACAGTGTTAAAGGCTTTGTTAAAGTCCAGTTAGATTACATCCACAGCCTTCCCCACTTCCACCAGGTGAGTAACCTGATCTTAAAAGGAGATCAGGTAGTTCAGGCACAACCTGCCCTTCCTAAATCCATGCTGTCTGGGCCTGATCCCTTGGCCATCCTGTGAGTGCTGTGGGACTGCACTCAAGTTGACCTGTTCCATAATCTTGCCTGGCACTGAGGTCAGGCTGATAGGTCTGTAATTCCCTGGCTCATCCTTCTGAACCTTCTTGTGGATGGGCATCATGTTGGCCACCTTCCAGTCATCTGGGACCTCTCCAGTGAGCCAGGACTGTTGAAAAATGATGGAGAGTGGGCCAGCCAGCTCATCTGCCATCTGTCTCAGCACCCTAGGATGGATCCCATCTGGTCCCATGGACTTGTGAGGATCCAAGTGTCTCAGCAGGTCCCTTACCACTTCCTCCTGGATTACAGGGGGACTATACTGCTCCCTGGCTCCATCTGCCAGTTCAGGAGGCCACTTGTCCTAAAGACAACTCTTCTGAAGGGACAAAAAGCCTCAAAAATGCCCTTTATCAGACAATGGGGCAGGAGCCAGCAGGTCTGGTTTGTCAGGAAAATGCCTATGTTGCCCAGGTTTGTCTGAACATGTCCTGGAGTCCAAGTGGGTCATATGTGTGTGCCTTTGGCCATGTTTGGAGGAAAGTCATTCTATAGGTTGAAGTGTCAGGTTTTTATCTCTTAATCTTTGTTATCATTGGCCATCATTGTCTCTGGAAGTCTATAAATACCAGCCCAAAGAGCCAGTGCCTTGCCTTGCAAATGTCCAAGCATTGGGAGAAGTCACAAGACTTGCTTGAAATCCAAGCTGTGCTTCAGTTTACCCAGAGAGGATTGCAAGACCCCTCACTGTATTGAATTGTAAAGCCCAGGAGCAGAACAGACGTGTCTTGCTGGGCTGAGAGACAAAACCCAGCAGGAGCCAAGAGTCCATGGAACAGTTTCATTTTATTGGAAATAGCAACAAGCACCACTGTGAAGATTGCACCTGAAGAACCTCTCCAAACAGGCAAAGTTACAAAGCCAACAAGCCCTGCAAGCCTCAGCAGCAACCTCTTTTCTACAAACCTTTCAGCTACAAATCCTTTGGAGATAAACCCTGTATATGCTACATTGTTATAATATAGATTTTATACAGATGGAGTGTGTCCAGAAAAGGGCAACAAGATTGGTGAGGGGCTTGGAGCACAAGCCCTGTGAGGAGAGACTGAGGGAGCTGGGGTTGCTTAGCCTGGAGAGGAGGAGACTCAGGGGTGACTGTATTGCTCTCCATAACTACCTGAAGGGAGGTTGTAGACAGACAGATGTTGGTCTCTTCTCCCAGGTGGCCAGTACCAGAACAAGAGGACACAGTCTCAGGCTGCGCCAGGGGAGGTTCAGGCTAAATGTTAGAAAAAAGTTCTATACAGAAAGAGTGCTTGCCCATTGGAATGGGCTGCCTGGGGAGGTGGTGGGGTGGCCGTCGCTGGGGGTGTTCAGGGCAAGGCTTGACAGGATGCTTGGTTGCATGGTTTAGTTGATTGGGTAGTGTTGGATGATAGGTTGGACACGATGATCTCGAAGGTCTCTTCCAACCTGGTTTGTTCTATTCTATTCTATTCTATTCTATTCTATTCTATTCTATTCTATTCTATTCTATTCTATTCTATTCTATTCTATTCACCTCAAGCAATGCTTCCAGGACAAGATGTAAGGAGAAGACATTACATTATTCAGCAAAGTGATACAGTCTATCAGAAGGCAAGTGTGTCACATCTTAACTGGTCATTTTTTGCTGACATTCATGTAATTAAGGCATACAATATGTCAAAATAACAAAACAATATTATAACACATCCAACTGAATTCTGCCTAGTTTCTCTCCTTCAGTTACAAGGTGCTTACATTCTTTTTAGAGACAAAGATAAAACATAGCTTTCGCTAATTCAAACAAAGGCAAATTTTCCCTATAAACTTCCAGAATTATCCAAAACCAACCTCTTCCTACATCTGCCCCTGTTTTCTAATAGAACACTTTTGATTTACCTTTCTAAAATTCTTTGCATACATAGAAGCAAGCAAGTTAAAACTAACTATATAGCAAAAGCTAAAGCTCTGTAACGCAGCATGTCTAACAGACTTATGTAACCCATAAAAGACATAATACTCAGGTTGAGCTAATTAGAACATTCTAATATACGGTTAAAGATAACAAAAACTTTCAGCTCATTTCAGTAACAAGAACACATTCCTTTCCACTTATCTTAGAAGGTCAGGACACAAACAGAACAGTTACTTCTTCCAGACAGAAAGTTTCATCTCACAGCTTTGAACTTACTTCTCTGTTACCTGCCTGATCTCTCAAAGGAAAACCAAGATCTTACTAGTTCCAGTTTTTATATTCTCTCTCCTTATTAACAAAGAAGACTTGATTAGGCCTGAATACATTGTACACAAGGATTAAGAGACAAAGATCTACAAATAGAGTAAACCCAATCTTCAGTACTGTATTTTACAATCTGCTTTAAAGGTATGTTACATTTTTATTTTTCTGAGTCAAAAATCATAAAATTGTTCAATATTAGCAAGATTCTGCTTCATCCGTAAAGGCAGAGCTGGCCAGGCTCCATCTCCACAGATAAAGAAAATACTTGCAGGCAAACAGCAAGAGTGAAGAGGCTCCTTCACTGGGTCAGAGATGATGTCATGAATATTCATGGTTCTGCCCAATATAAAATTGAACATAACATTATAATCCATTTTCACTCATCCTAATAATACTGATCTGTTGATGCTTTGTCTTGGTAAGGAAAGGTACTGAATCCTGTTGATACTAACTTTGGCCTAATGTTCTTTGCTCTTCTTTCGAATTTTTCCTAACTAAAACTTCCAGAATTCTTATATCCTCCATAAATTTTGTCAAATCATATTTGAAACCACATATAAAATTAGAATTTGAGAACATAACATTCTTTAACCATTTTTTTTGGTGACATAATATCTGAATTCCCCTTTTTTGGTTTTTATATCCTAAAATGAAAATATCTTTTGCACTCTAATTAATTTTTTACTTTCCCTTTAACTATTTAAAATTATGACAAACTGGTGAGTTACCATATAAATCCATATGAACATATTCCCTAATCACACAGCAATTGAGCAACCATGATATTTAGTCCTATTTTATATGTTTTTAGTACATTCTTATGATTGATGCTTTTGGTGTTATATTGTCATAACACTCATTGTGATTGGCATTAGGTAGGTCTGCTGATTTTCAACTTCATGGGAAATTCTATTTGTTCCACCTTCTTGATTCATGTTCTGTTATTTGCTGAGATGATTGCAGTACTGCATTGCAAAATTGATATTTCCAGGTATTGACATGGGTTAGCAATTTCTTGCTGGTATCACTAAAGCCTTAGTTATAAAATACGCATCCCTCTTTTTTTTTTTTTTTTTTTTTAATATATATATATGTTATCCTTATCATAAAGCTATTATGAATACAAAGAAAACACCAAAAAAAATCATTCTATAATATCCCTATATGAAACTCTTAACTTATACTAATCCCAAAAATCCCTAAAATCTTAGAGAACTATGTTAAAATTCAATTATCGAATCAATGTCTAAAAAACAAACAAAAAAGATGTTACATTAACTAAAGTACACTTTTTAAAATTAAAATCTATTTACTACAACCCTTAACTATATTACATGGAGCTCCTTTGAAATGCTATAACACACACAACAAAACAAAACCAAGAAGGTTCAAACCAAAAGAAAAATTTAAAATCCAAACTTGTAGAATAACTTATTCTACTTAAACTTATATATTATTATTATTATCATCACTTATATCTTATTATTAATCATCATGTCTATTATAATCAAATAGTAATTACAATAGTATAATTAATGTATGTTTTTATATTATCATTACTTATTATAATAATTATTATTACTTATTATAATTACTAAATACTTATTATTGTTAAATATTTATACCTTACTATAATTACTAAATACTTATAAATACTAAATACTTACTATTCATTAGGCTTACTGGTAAAACTTAACAAAACATTAAATTAACAAGTCTCTATAATACATTACAATAAGAAATAATGAAATTTAGCAGTGTTGCTTTAAATCAGAATAACTTTCACAGACAGGAGAGTCTTATCAGAAAGAGATGTGGGGGGAATAAAGTGGAGGGGGAGCTGACTGGCTCAGCAAAGTCACTGTAGGTACAGCTTCCATCAGTTCATCTACAGTACTGCTGTGTTTAAACCCCTCCTGCTTCAAGCTTAGTTTAAAATCCTTTCAACAAGCCCCACCAGCAAGTGTGCCAAGATCTTTCTCCTCTTCTGAGACAGATTGTGGTAGTTTAGGCTGGGTGCTGGCCCGGATGCCACTGCACAGACCACACCTGGGAGGTTCCAAAAGGGTCCAGTCCACTGGGTGGTTACAGCAAACCAGGTATTTCACCCACAATCCTCTGCTCCTCTATAAAACGTCCATGCGGGCTCTTCACTTCCTCTTTTGCCCCCCGCTGCTGCCTAGGTAAAATGGTGTGAGTTGCCTCCCTTGGGCCTGCCCAGGCTCAAGGCTGGGTTGGGGGGGGGAGGAAGAAAGAGCCCTGGGGGGTTTTGGGTGTACCCCCAGGTGGGGATGGGATGTTCTTGGGTATGTTTTGGAATCTCTCTCTCTTTGTCACAGTATTTGTGGGTTTTTTTTGTTGTTGTTGCTTTGTTTTTTCCATTTAAATTTCCACCATTTTTTTGCAATCTGTTTGTCTGAGTCATCATTTTTGCCTATGGTGGGAGAATTAGCCTCCCAAACCACAATAGTCATGGTGAGCCAGGCAGGAGTTGGTTGCTGTGGCAAACTGCAGATTGGATTGCAAAAGATGGAGAGTTTAAAGTCAGATGTGGGGTGTTGCTTTCTTGGAAGTTGGGGCTCAAGTTTTCTTGTAGGGGCGACTGTGTGAACTCCTGTGGACTGCAGAAGGACACCTGGTATGTGGCTGATGATGTGGAAGTCCCTCCTGTTGCTTGGGAACAGCGAGGGGTGGCTCTTTCTGTGACTTTCTGCTCAGGATAGCTTAAGAATGCTTGGGTAGCCTAAGAAGGTGAGACCTGCCTTCTCCTCCTTGTTCTCTGCAGAGTGACAAGCAGCAGGGAGTGGAGCGGCAGCGGTGAGCAGAGCAAGGTTGGGCAGCTGTTGCTGCGGGAGAGGGCCACCCACAGTGAGCAGACAAGTGATGGCTTCTGAAACCTGAAGGCGAGTGGGGACTTCAGCTGGAAAGCCATTCTCAAAGGCTCTGAGAATGTGCTCATGGCTTTGGCTGATATAGCTATTTGGATGCCCAAAGGGGTGGAGGTGACTTTGCATCACGGCGACAGAGACAGTGGGGGCCGGGCCAGGCTGTGTTCAGACAGCGGCAGCAGCTGTAATTCTTTCCCTGGTGTTTTTGGACATGTTCCAAAAATGGCACCGATCTCCTGGCTCTGCCTCCTCTCTTCTCAGCGAGTTGTGGTGCAGCCACTCCCTCTTCCGGGGGAGCGCTGTGAAACAGATGCGGTGATGCCTCAGTATGCGAATGCCCAGTGTGGGGGCGATGTGCCTGCAATGTGCATTTGTGTAGCTTTGTTGCATCTGGAAGTGGTCAGCTGCAGCTCCCTGGAGGGATGGGAAAAAAGCGGTCATGGAGCCTGATTGCTCCAACTGGCTTGCCCTGGGGGTGGAAAAAGCCACTGAGTAAACGTAAATGCAAATAAAGGCTTCACTGAGAACTTGTGAGGTATTTCCAGGTGACCAGGACGTCCCAATGAGTCCATGAAGAATTCACACTGCAGAAGAATGACTGCATCACTGGGAGGTTCCATCATATAAAGAAGAAGAACTGGAATGGACTGATACTTGAGCCTGAATGAGAGACTGTGTGGAAGGATGCCCAGATGAAGACATGGACTTTCACTAGACATGTCATCAGAAGAGTTCCAATTTGATATGTTTTGGGTACAGAGATTATGGATGAAATAAGGGGTGGTGTGTGGTGGTTTAGGCTGGGTGCTGGCCCGGATGCCACTGCACAGATCACATCTGGGAGGTCCCAAAAGGGTCCAGCCCATGGGGTGGTCACAGCAAACCAGGTATTTCACCCACAATCCTCCGTTCCTCTATAAAACATCCACGCGGGCTCTTCACTTCCTCTTTTGCCCTCTGCTGCTGCCCTGCTGCTTTTGAGCAGAAAACTAGAAAAATATAAATAATTCACTATTGGGTGTAAAAAGGAAAACAAAACATTATTCTAAACAGATTAATTTGGTAGTTGTTCTATGATATCTTGCACATTTTACTTCCATTCCCATTCCTTCTTTTCTTCTCTCTGGCTGTTCTGCTGTGAAGATAACACTTCCGGCTGACCTTGAGATAGAGATAAGACTAACATGCTTCTCTCCCAGTTTCTCTCTCTTTTGGTACAGGGGGGTCTGGGAGGTTTTTCTGAGGGAAGAGGGGGAGGCAGTGGAGCAGCTTCCTTATTTTGACCAGGGGGGATTCAGTGCTATTTTCTGAATGTAAATACTTGTACAATATTGTAAATCCTGTATATTTTGTACATATTCATTACATTCCATTGCAGAGTGTAGGTTTTGCTTTGTAAATACAGCTTCTATTTGCTTCCAAGTGAGTCAGTTGTACTTAGTTAATGTAATGGGAAGTTTCAACCCACTACATGAGTTTAAACTGGGTAGGAACAAATACTGGAACTTGTGTTTCCTATTTTCAGTCACCTTCACCTAAAATCATTGGTTTCTACTCCCAGCAATAAAGACACTGGAATACATTCATCAGTCTCTGAAGAATAAGAGGATTACAGGATGCTAAGATATTTATATACATTTATTAGATACCCTCTCAGTCTTCTCTTTTCCAGACTAAAAAGCCCCAGGTCTCTCATCCTTTCTTCATGAGGCAGTGCTCCAGTCCCTTAATCATCCTTGTAGCCCTCTGTTGGACTCTCTCAAGTAGATCCTTGTCCCTCTTGAATTGGGAAGCCCAGAACTGGATGAAGTATCCCAGGTAGGACCTCACTAGGGCAGAGTAGAGGGGCAGAAGTATCTCCCTCTATCTGGTGGACACACTCCTCTTAATTCACCCCAGGATACCATTGACCCTCTTGGCCACATTTCTGTCCCATGGATAACTTCTTATCCACCAGGACTTGGAGGTCCTTCTCCACAGGGCTGCTCTCTAGCAGATTACCTCCTAACCTGTACTGGTGCAGTTTATTATTCCTTCCCAGGTACAGTTTATTATTCCTTTCTTGTTGAACCTCCTTAGGTTCCTCTTTGCCCAGCTCTCCAGAAGATGGCATGGGACCATGAGGACTGTAAGTTCATTGCCATGGAGGCCACCATTCAGGAGTTGTTGACTTTCTTTAGGCAGGACACAGTATCTTGGGAAGAGGAGACTTTTCTTTCTGTTAACCTTTCAATGCCTGCCTTCTTATATGAAGAACTCACTAACAGTGGCTTCCATGGCAATGAACTTGCAGTCGTCACAGTCCCATACCATTTTCACCATCAAACACAATAGCAGTTTTCACTCCGAGATATAGCTGGTTGATTTGCCTGGCTCAGAGAGAGAAAATAAGACCAAGCCTGAGGGAGACTGACTAAAAGAAGACTCATGTATTCTAATTAATTTCATCCTTACCTCAGCTGAATTTACAAAGATTTTTTTCAGCTTTAGAGCGT
This sequence comes from Dryobates pubescens, assembly GCF_014839835.1. Classification (NCBI taxonomy): domain Eukaryota; kingdom Metazoa; phylum Chordata; class Aves; order Piciformes; family Picidae; genus Dryobates; species Dryobates pubescens. The sequence goes on along the minus strand of NC_071657.1, from coordinate 80,010,367 downwards.
CAGCTTTTTTAGAGTCATATATTTATAATTTGTCTTGATATTTTGGAAAGAGGAAAATTTTGGAAATCAGTCACAAAGAAAAATATTTCTTTTTTTCACTCCGACTAGCTCTTTCTTAATTAAACACTAGCTTTTGATAATGAGATTTAAAATAGCATCAATATTCATGAAAAGACATGGTTTGGCTCAAATGGTGGAAGAAAATGCTGAAGCTCTCTTGTTTGCTGTAGAATCATTCGAATCATTCCCAAAATATTTGCTTTTGCTGTTACTTGTCTATTCTTAATTTTTCTATCTTTCTCTTTCATTTTCTTTTTTCTTTCTTTCTTTCTTTCTTGTCCCCCCCCCCTTTTTTTTTTAATTTTTTTTTTTTTAATATTTGGATGTCCTTTATATTTTTCCCCCAGATTTCTTATTACCACATACAAGACTGGACAAAATGTTAGTAAATTAATCTAAAGGGAGCAATCCCACATCAGGAATTGTGCCAGATGATCTATGTAGTGTTCTCCATCTGCTCCTTCCCTTGTAATGTACTTCTCACTGACTGGTTTCACTGACTGTCAATATAAACTGAAAGAATGGCATGGATATGGATTGATTTGTAAAAGTGGTTGAGTGCTTTGTCACAGATAATTTGTCTTCTGTAGTGCTCTTTTTCTATTTCATTCTGTTATGAAATGATATGTCAATGGAAGACATTTCAATTTACAAGCAACAATGAGAAAGAAAAGATGGCATCTGGGGTACACTTCCAGGCCCTTCTACACCACATCAGAGCTGCAGCAAAGCTGATAATCATCACCATAAATGAGTGAGTTGTGAAGAAGTCTTTCTTTTGCTAACACTGAGCAATCATGCTGTCTTCACCGTCTTTTCCTTGCAGTTAGGAGTGTTGGGAGTGCTCCCTTCAGGACACAATTAATCCACCTATGTTAAAAATAAATTAGTAAGAATTTTCTTCAAGGGAATACCTCAGAGTTTTACGATTTCTAGATGCCTGCTATCACAGGCCTAATTTAAAGCTCTCTGTCCTGAAAGAGATCCCAAACCCTTTCTGTTGATGATTCAGAGTTTTGAGGATTTAGTGTAAAGTGCTGGTAGAATTAGAAACAAAGCTTTGTCTGTCTACATTTCTATTTCTATTAGGACTATGCTTAGGTAAAGATGCAGCAAAAGAAAAGGTGTTAAAAATTCTTGCAGACCTCTAAAGCCTTAGAAGTGAGGAACATTACCTCTGAATATAGGTCTGAAACATTCTTCACATTCTGCAGTTCCCTCAACTAAGAAATGCAGCTGCTGAAAGGACATTGGGAATTATATTTTTACCCCTGTAGTTTTCTCTCCCCCCTCCATATTACCAAATAATTACTGTCTGGGAGTTTCTCTGAACAGAGGCAGAGGAGGTTAGGAACTGATAATCAAATTAACATTAGATGTCTTTATATCACATTGACTTCCACAGGAGGAAGATATTTCTAGCATTCACTTGTACTAAGTTTGTCATTTTAATTTCTCAACATGAAGAAAGAAGTGATTACATAGCTTATCATCAGTGTCCCATCCAAACTGTCTGTGCAACCACTTCTAGGGTTCAGCTGCACTGAAAAAAACCCAGACTGCTCTCTGCTCCAGTTTGACTTTCATGTATCATGGCTGTCCTCAGATAAAACACACCCACGTAAGCCAGCACTGAGGGCAAGTGCTCTGTTGTGCAATAAATGTGGTGATGGTGCTTCAACAATAGTAAGAAGGATTTTTCCATGTCCTCAGGTTACAGTCAGTTTTCAGTACTACTCTCCTTTAATTCTGTCCTATGACAAGCTCCCTAAACCTCAAACTTAACTTTGCCCAGTATAAATTTTCAGAACATATGTTTTATGGTCTCAGCTTGATGTTATCCCTGATTTCTGTGTTTATGTTCAGGATTCTCTCAATGCTGTCTCTTCAATCTATCATTCTCCAGCTCTGTTGTGGTCTCCCCAAAAAGCTAACACCATTCATATCTTTATCTGAAAGAAAAATGCATTCTTTTTCTCATTTTTTGTTTAAATCTGAAAGACAGATAGATGATTGCTATCTTATGTAAGCATCCATCTTACTTGAAATGCAATAATCTTGTCTGATTGTGTGAATAAGCAGTTAGAGAATTATTTCCCACTTTCCGCATAACATTGAGTGCCCTTTTATTTTTATTTTTTAAAAATTATTATTCCATATCAACTGGTATCTTGGCTTTGCTTTGTGTTGTAGAGCTTTCTAGGAGTTTAATCACAGGCATAACTAACCATGGTTATGTATTCCCACTGCTATATATCATGAGGGAAAAAGCATATTCAGTGGCATGCTCATCTTTTTCCAGGTTTTGAGTTGGGTCATGGTTGAGCTACATTTTTAACTCTTAGATGGAAGGAGGAAAAGCTTTAAGATCTTTGAGTCCACCTGTCATCTTTAACTATGGCATACAATACTACTGTGCACTAATTGTGTCTCAAAAAAAGAAACCACCATTCCAGTGATCCTCCCTGATCTCCCAAAATCTATAAAGGATTACACAGCTGCTAATCTTAGGTGAGGTGTTTTTTTCTTATGCACAAAAGATTTGTTTGCTGCTTGCTTAGCTATCTCCCCATCTTTTTCCACTTTCCATCATGGTCATGGGCCCACATATGTATCAATCTTGCATTATGCTGTAGGTGCACCTGTGGTAGGCAAACTCTTGTCTGAAGTAAGTCTGAAAAGTCTGTACTATGGCAGCTTATTCTGCAGAGGCACAAGAATATACTAATGAATTTTAGCACCTTGGTAACACTGGGCTGCAATTATATGCTCAATTCTTTCTTTTCTACCTTGATCCTTCCTAGAAATGTAGGAGAAGCTGGACTAAGAGGGGAAAAAAGAAGGAAAAAACAATCAACCAACCAAAGAAAAAAAAATTAAGAAGAAGGGGAAAACACTTAATTTAATTCTCAAAAAACCTATGCAGCCTGGACATCAGGTTTTGGAAAAAAAAACACACATTGACACCAGGAAGAAAGATTCTGAAAACTTGCATCAGAAAGCAAATGCACACTACTATAAAGCCCTAGTGCACCATCCATCCATCTGTTGATGGTTATCACTTAGGCAGGTACGTGATGATCTGAAAACTAAAATGAGAATGAGAGAATTGGGATAAACTTACTCCATCAGCTAGATGAGTGTCTCGGTCCGGAGAGGGAAGGAGACTAGTTCTTTTGAATATTCCCGTGCTGTGAAATTAATCGGCACAAACGAGGCCAAAATATCAACAGCTAGACTATTTATTACATACATAAAATGGAAAATGGAAATAAGAAGGGGAGAGGGAGAAGATAGAGAGGGAGAGAGAGAAGAGAGAGAGAGAAGAGGAAAGGAATCATATTACCACACCCCTCACCCACCCCAAGACAGTTTGAGTCTGCGGAGGAAAGGTGCTGCATGAGGTGCTAGGTTTGTGCTGAGGCTTTGGCTGGAGATGCAATGTGATCCCTCTGGGCAGCCCGGGTCTGTAGAGAAAGGGTGCTGAGGCTTTGGCTGGAGAACAGATGAGGTCCCTCTGGGCAGCGTGGGTCAGCTCCATGAGTAGAGGACATGGAGAGAGGGTTCAGTCTGCTTCCTTCCTTCTCAGCGGCATGGCCCTCCTTCAGCGTTTTTCTCTCTGCGTTTTTCTTCCCTCCATTGCGGTTTTCTTCCTCTGCGGTTTTCTTCCCCCTGAGCCAGTAGTGGTCAAGTCTTTTATACAGTTTTTAGTCCTTAGGTATGTGTCCAAGCATTGTCCCTCAGGAATTCAGGAGCCAGGAAATCATAAGTATCCAGATATCGTTCCCCAGGAAGTCTTTCTGTGTATTCATGTGAGTTTGGACAGTGGTCTGGATGGAGTGGGGGGGGGGCCTCCGCCTCCTTCCTCTCCATCTCCCTGCCTACCCACTTATCACACATCAGGAGACAGGTGGAGAGTCCACTGACTCATCACCCTCCCTTCCTGGGGGTATCTGATAGCTGTCTTGAAGGTGTGATGGCTGGGTCCTTGGGTCATTGTTATAGGCCAGCTGCAGTCCAGTGTTATCACGAAGCAATCGCAAGGTGATTTGCATCCAGGATTGGTACTGTCTGGGCAAGCAGCAAGTGATTTTATCTTTGTTGAGTCACACCAGGAGTTTAGACTCTTACAATGAGTAATCTAGAGTTTTCACTATTTGACAACTGTTTGTCATGTAAAATGACTGTGGGTGGAAATCTTGTCCTGAAATCAAATGAAAAACTCATGTTGACTCCATGTTGATATGTCCTATGTTCCTGTCAGAATCACATCCCACTCTCCCTTATTACCTCCCTTAGTGCAGGAATTAATGAGGGCATGTCTGTGTGACTCAAAGAATATCTCACTTTTCATGCCAGTTCAGAGATTTGACCTACCTATTTTGTCTGGTGACTGCCAGCCATGAATGTCAGTGGAAGGTGTGCATCTGTCTGCAGGAAGAAGTCTGGTACCATCAGCTTGTTACACATAACACACAAAGTGGCTGCCAGATGACAGACATGGATCCTGTCCATCCTAGCTTATATGTGCATGCTGGTTTGGTACAAAATTGCCCATATAGAGACACTCTTTAGAATGAACTTTTCATAGTTTCAGGTGCTGATGAATGTGGTGACAACAACCCGTGACAGGGAAGAAATCTATGATTGCAAAGAAATTTCTTTGCAAGTATATCTGTGTACATACATTTTATTATATTTGTATGCATATGTAAGCATATAGATATATACATATATATGCTTACATGACATAGACCTATGGCCAAAATTTTGATGTAATTGGTATCTGTTCTGTTTTACCTCCTTCAAACTTTATATAGTTGCAGAGTAGTTGGGAAAAACAATATAAAAAGAATGGAAATATTTTCTGCTGACACAGAATTGCTCCCATTTCTGGATTGTGATTAATGAGGACAAACCTTGGAAAAGGTTCAGACTTATGTCAAAATATTCAAGTACTTATTGGAAGCTTGTCCAAAAAGCTGATTTGGAAGAGAGAATTTTGTTTTTCTTTCTTTACTGCTTTGGCATCATTTTACAATATATGTGTGTAAATATTCCCCAGTTAATGTATGAATAGATTTGGAATAATTTTTATCCCATAGTTATAAGGCCATTTACAAGGAACTTCCACAAACAATGTAGAAAATGTGGAAGATTTATAAATAATTGAACGGAAAATTTTCCCCACGGTTATTCATTGTATACTTTACCAGCCTGTAAGGAATTCCCTTGTGAAAAAAAAAAACAACATTAAACATTCACATTTTTAAAGCTATTTTTGTTACATATGTAGATAGTGCATAAAAGGAAAGCGCTAGTGAAACATGTTGTCTGGATGTGGCTCTGAGCAAACTGATCTGGTGTGAGGTGTCCCTGCCTGTAGCAGTTGGATTTGCACTAGATGATCCTCGAGCTCTCTTCCAATCCTGACAATTTTGTGATCCTGTGATTATTTGAACTTAATAAATCTAATAAGATACAGCTGTTGCCCACCCCCCAAAAAAGGACACAATCATAAGATGTAGGATGCCATCCAAAAGAATCAAAATGCTTAACCCTGAGAAGTGAGTCCACATGAGATTCACCAAGGCCAAGTGCAAGGTCCTTCACCTGGGTTGAAGCAACACCTAGTATCAGTAAGGTTGGGGGATGAACCAATTGAAAGCAGCCCTGTGAAGAAGGACTTTGTGGTATTGGTGGGTGAAAAGTTGGACACGAGCCATCACTCTTAAGTTTGCATCCCAGAAAGCCAGCTGTATTCTGGTCTGCATCAAAAGGAGCATGGCCATCAGATAAAGGAAGGTGATTCTGCCCCTCCACTATGGTGAGATCCTACCTGCAGTACTGTGTTCAGCTCTGGAGTCCTCACCACAGGAATGACACAGACTGTTTGGAGTGGGTCCAGAGGAGTGTCATAAAAATGGTTAGAGGGTTGGACTACCTCTCTTGTGAAGAAAGGCTGAGAATGTTGGTGGTGTTCAGATTGCAGAAAAGAAACCTTACAACAGGCTTCTAATCCTTAAAGTGTAGTATAAGAAAGATGAGGCCAGTCTTTTCATCAGGGCCTGTTGCAGCAGTAATAATTTCAAAGAAAAAGAAAGTAGATATAAACTAGATGTAGGAGACATGTTTTACAATGGGAGTGATGCAATTCTGCACAGATTGCCCAGGTATGTGGTAGAATCATAGAATCAATAAGATTGGAAAAGACCTCAAAGAATATCAAGTTCAACCTGTCACCCAACACCTCATGACTAATAAACTGTGGCTTCAAGTGTCATGTCCAATCCCTTTTTGAACACTTCCAGGGACAGTGACTCCATCACCTCCCTGGGCAGCCCATTCCAATGATGAATGACTCTCTCAGTTAAGAACTTTTTCCTCACCTCACGACTAAACTTGCCCTGGCACAGCTTGAGACTGTGTCCTCTTGTCCTGGTGCTGGTTGTCTGGGAGAAGAGACCAATGCCCACCTGGCTACAACCTCCCTTCAGGTAGTTGTAGACAGCAATAAGGTCTCCCCTGAGCCTCCTCTTCTCCAGGCTAAACAATCCCAAATCCCTCAGCCTCTCCTCGTAGGGCTAGTGCTCAAAACCTCTCAACAGCCTCATTGCCCTTCTTTGGAACCATTCAAGAGTTTCAATGTCCTTCTTAAATAGAGGGGCCCAGAACTGGACACTGTACTCAAGGTGTGGCCTAACCAGTGCTGAGTACAGGGACAGAATGACTTCTCTGCTCCTGCTGGCCATATTATTTCTGATGCAGGCCAGGATGCCATTGGCCTTCTTCACCACCTGGGTACACTGCTGGCTCATGTTCAGGTGGCTGTCAATCAGTACCCCCAGCCACTCTGACCCCAGCCTGTAGTGCTGCATGGGGTTGTTATGGTCAAAGTGCAGCACCCAGCACTTGGACTTCTTGAATGCCATCATGTTGGACTCTGACCATCTGTCCAGCCTGTCAAGGTCCCTCTGCAGAGCCCTTCCACTGTCTTACAGATCAAGACCTGCTCCGAACTTGGTGTCATCTGCAAATTTGCTGATGATGGACTCAATCCCCTTATCCAGATCATCAATAAAGATATTGAACAGGATGGGGCCCAGAAGTGATCCCTGGGGGGACACCACTAGTGACTGCTGCTGCCAGCTGGATGTGGCACCATTCACCACCATTCTCTGGGCACGGCCCTCCAAGCCAGTGCCTAACCCAACACAGAGTGCTACTGTCCAAGCCACAGACTTACAGCTTGGCCAGGAATTTGCTGTGGGGGACAGTGTCAAACACCTTGCTGAAGTCTAGGTAGACCACACCCACAGCCTTCCCCACATCCACCAGGCAGGTCACCTGATCACAGAAGGAGATCAGGCTGGAGAGGCAGGACCTGCCCTTCCTGAGTCCATGCTGACTGGGCCTGATCCCTTGAGCATCCTTCAGGTGTGCAGTGACTGCCCCAAGATGATCTGTTCCATAATCTTGCCTGGCACTGAGGTCAGGCTGACAGGCTTGTAGTTTCTGGGTTCATCCATCTGGCCTTTCTTGTAGATGGGCATCATGCTGGCCAGTTTCCAGTCATCTTGGTTCTCACTGGTGAGCCAGGACTGGTGGAAAATGATGGAGAGAAAGCCTTATCCCTGGAAATATTGCAGATCAGATTGGATGGGCCTCTGAGCTACATGATATAGCTGAATGTGTCCCTGCACACAGAAATAGGGGTTGGACTAGATAACCTTTAAAAGCCACTTCCAACCCAGAAACCAGGATAAAGGCTATAATATTAACATTGTCTGTGGAAAAAAAAAAAAAAAAAAAAAAAAAAAAGATTTGTCATGTAAATCTGGAAAATTTTGTTGTGATGTTTTCAAATAAAATTATGTTTCCAGCAATACTGAAGCAAACTGGTTTTTTTTCAGAATGTTGAATCTAATAGAAATGCATAAGTTTCATATTCAGCAGTAATTTCTTATTCTAGCAAGGAGAATTTGTATTAGAGTGAGGTTCAATTATTAATAAATTGTTTGCTGTTAGATTATGTAAAAGGGATTCATACGCTAATGTTAAAAAAAAAAAAAAACAACAGAGATACAGATACCAAACATAGGTCCTGAAGAATGATCATTTCAATCTCACTGAGGCAGTGTCTGGATATGGGTTTCCCAGATGTTCTGTTGAATTTCTTGCATTGGACTGGTTGACTGAGGTCTTACATGCTAGATATGACTGGTTCTTACCTATGAGGCAGCCTGAAGGGTGACTATGGGCATAAAAATTCTCAAAACCTCAACTAAATAGGTCTTTCCCAAAGGCACTTATTTCTTAAGGTACTTATTTCTTAATAGATTGTTTATTAGTTAGATACATTCCTGTTACATGAATTTTGAGCACCTTGCATCATAATTTCAGAACCCAGGAAAAAGAATTTAGATGTCTGACAACTATGCTACCACCCCTTTCAGGTTGTGTGTTCATGGAACTTATGTTGTGAAAATTTAGGGATAATAAATCTGTGAAAAGTCATGAAACACAAGCATCTCTGAGGAAAACCTCTTGGCTATTGCTGTGATGAAGAGGTTATTAAATTTATGACTATGAAATATGAAAATATTATATTTATTATAAAATTTGTTAATAACCAATTAATCACTAATTTATATACATGTTCTAGTGCACATTCGTGAAATATATTCCATTAGTGGCTTAGTATTGTGATTAGAACTCAATTGAACTATCTACAGAATTACTTCTATATTTATATAACAAAGGGTGCAGTTCCACAGCTTGGCCACTAGATGGAGACCTGAAGGGGCACGGACGGCTTCTAGCTATATATAGTGCCATTAGGATACGTCAGAGATGCAGAGGCTTTGAATGGAGTGCCAGTGGATAGAATGCACATGGAAGATACTTTGTAGCTGTTGTTTGTGGCCAGGTTGAGTTCTGGCAGACTACTGTCACTGGTCTGGTTCCTAGGCAGGTCTAGGCGGCAATGCTGGTTGGCTGTCTTCTCTCTCCGCAGCAGTGGAGAGAGAATGGAACCTGGGCTTAGCCCATAAGCAGATTCCCTTCAGGACTCCGCCGGCTCCCTCCAAACAATAGAGAGCAGTCCTGGTGAGGTCGGCCTGTGGGGCTGGCCCTCGCAGTTGGCTTGCACAGCAGGGCAGGGTGACAGTTCCCAATAGGTGGGCTTGGAGGTTTCCTATCAGGCATGGCAGCAGGAGGGGTGGACCTGGTGGGGTTGCGGCCCGACTGCGATGGGCTCCGGGGCTGGCATGGAGCGGCCCCAGGGAAGAAGCGTGGCTACATGAGCGGCGACTTCTCATTTTCTTAGCTTAAAGGGTCCTGGGTATGGCGCAAAGACAGTGTTCTAGGACTCCCTGAGGTTTACAAGGCTCTTTTCCCACAATAGCAAGGCTAGGCAGATATGGGGACTGCTGGATTCGGTCAAGTCCCTTCTCCCCAGCAACTGGGCAGATCTTACCCTCGGGGGGTGTCCAGTCCTTGGTGTCACGGTGGGCTCTCCCGGTCGGTGTGACTGGCTGTGACAACGCTGGGCTTCTCGGGCTCAGCGAAGGTCCTCCCTCTGAAGATAATTCTCAGGGCTGGTTCTCATCATGCAGAGGCTTTCAGTATGTGTGCGTGTATGAGTGAGACAAGGCTTGATAGCAATGAGCTCAATGGCAGAGGTTATAGCAAGAGCGTTGTTCTCTCGAGCAAGTAGAGAGCCAAAGTGAAAGAGAGGGAAACTTGTTTACCAATTGGGGTGATACTTATATATTCCTCGAGGCTGGGTTTGACCAATGGGTACTCTTGTAAACAACTGGCTTCAGCCTATAGAAAGTGTGAAGCTTAGAATTATGCCTACACTTGGTGTTTGCATGAGTACTGCATGCGATGGGGTGTGCAGTAGGCTGTACTAGCCTGGCTAATTGTCTCGGTCTGGAGAGGGAAAGAGACTCAGTTCTTTTGAATATTCCTGTTTCATGAAATTAGAGGCACAAATGAGGCCAAAATATCAACAGCTAGACTATTTATTACATAAATAAAGTGGATGGGTCAGAAGGGAAGAGAGAGAAAATACAGATTGAGAGAGAGAAGAGAGAGAGAAGAGGAAAGGAATTATATTACCACACCCCTCACCCCCTCAAGACAGTTTGAGTCTGTGGAGGAAAGGTGCTGCAGGAGATGTTGGGTCTATAGAGCAAGGGTGCTGAGGCTTTGGCTGTAGAAGAGAAGTGGTCCTCTGGGCAGCCTCTTCAGCTCCATGAGTTGCACGCGGTGGAACTTAGGGCACGGAGAGGGGGCTCTGCTTCTTCCAGGCTCCATGATGATGTCTCTGTCATTTTTTGTCTCCTGGTATTCCCTCCGTTTTCCTTCTCAGCAGCATTGTCCTTCTGTGTTTTTCTTCTCCCGTGTTTTTGGTTCTGTGTTTTTCTTCTGTTTTTCTCTTCTTCTGAGCCAGTAGTTGCTCAAGTCTTTTATATAGTTGTTAGTCCTTAGGTATGTGTCCAAGTATTGTCCCCCAGGAAATCAGGGGCCAGGTGGCGAATCTGTTGTCTCATCATCCTCCCTTTCCAGGGTATTTGATGGGTAAAGATTATCTTGTTTTATGCATATTCCTGAAGGTGCCCTTGGTCGTTGATTTTATCTTTGTTGAGTCACATCATGAGAGACAAGCTTTGGTCTCTCACACCACCCAATCAAAGATAAAAGCAAGCAAGAAAGAAAAGAAAGGAAAGGAAAGAAGCTGTAAACAATTTTTACAATAGACATAAGTTTTGATTGGCTAATGGCACAAATCTATTTTATGCCATCATTAGATACAAATTGCATATCGGACACTACATGTTGAATCACTGTACAAAACAGGGACTTACACAAGGTGAAAGAGTAACAATACTAACAAATAGAACAAAAATAAAACAGGTAATTACACAAGGTGAAAGCATCCCTGTTCCTCCTGGAAGCCAGGAGCACAAATCCATATCCCGCCACCATGTCAGTCCTTCAGTTTGGAATTGAAGTGAGAGTTTCCTTCCAGATCTTAATGCATCTGTGGGGCTATGGAAAGTATAGTCCTTGAAAAGATGTCTTCTGTGATGCAAAACTTGAGAGGTCTTCTATATTGTAACAAGACAAGGCCTTCTGACAATACATCAGGTAATCATCATTAGAACTTAAATGAGAAACACAACCTCACAAGTACCTGTACAGATGGGTGGGCACCGTGAGCTTCTAAAAGGTTAAAAAGCCTCTCACTCCTGGCCATCTCTTTTGTTTCACAAAGCATTTCTTAATAGGGCACTAAGTTTCACAGGGAAGTCAGACCAAAACCACTGTTGGTACCAACAAAATCTTCCCTAGAAAAATGTACACTTTAAAAGGCTTATTCCAAAATATTCTTCTCCAGGAAAAATACACAATAGATTTTTCAGGAGAGGTCGCACACAAGAAAAACAACAACCTGGCCTTCTCAAGGGAAAGTCACACTATTTCCCTGAGAGAACCAACACTTGCAAAAGCTTCTCAGCTTTTGTTACTCAAATATTCTGTTACACCAGGATGAAAACCCTGCTTTTCTTAGGGAAGAGTCACTCTGCTTCTCTGAGAAAACATACACCTGCAAAAGTCTCTCAACTTTTGCTGCAATACTGGGCTTCTCGGGGAAGCCACACTTCCCCAAGAGAATACACACTTTACAAATATCACAAAACCTGGGTTTCCCAAACCAGGGTACTGAGAATTCTCAGGGAGGTCACACTATAAAATCAACATTTGTACCGCAGTTAATCCAACCTATCATTCAACACCATCTTATCAACTAAACCATGGCACCAAGTGCCTCATCCAGTTTCCTCCTAAACACCTCCAGTGATGGTGACTCCCTGGGCAGCACTTTCTAATGGCCAATCAGTCTTTCTGTGAAGAACTTCTTTCTAATATCCAGCCTAAACCTCCCCTGGCACAGCTTGAGACTGTGTCCTCTTGTGGTGATGGTTGCCTGGGAGAAGAGACCAACACCCACCTGGCTACAACCTCCCTTCAGGTAGTTGTAGACAGCAAGGTCTCCCCTAAGCCTCCTCTTCTCCAGGCTAAGCAACCCCAGCTCCCTCAGTCTCTCCTCATAGGGCTTGGGCTCCAAACCCAGCACCAGGTTTGCAGCCCTTCTCTGGACACGTTCCAGCAAGTCAACATCTTTCCTAGACTGAGGGTGCCAGAACTGGACACAGGACTCACGGTGCAGCCTAACCAGTGCTGAGCACAGGGGCACAATGACTTTCCTGCTCCTGCTAGCCACATTATTCCTGATACAGGCCAGGATGCCATTAGCCTTCTTGGCCATCTGGGCATACTGGTTCCTCATGTTCACCCTACTATTAACCAGTACCCTGTGACAGACTAAAGCTTGTCTCTCCTGATGTGACTCAACAAAGATAAAATCACCTTTGCTGCTTGACCAGACAATAGCTGATGTGTATTGGGCAGAGCCACTGGCACAACACTTGGGAAGGTGTAAAGATAACATTGCTTACAGGACCACAGCTGGCTTGACAACAATGGACCGAGGCCACCTTCAGGAATATGCATAAAACAAAATAGAATACATTGAATACATTGAATACATAGAATAAACCAGGTTGGAAGACACCCTCAAGATCATCGCATCCAATCCAACACCACCTAAACAACTAACCCATGGCACCTAGCACCCCATCAAGTCTCCTCCTGAAAACCTCCAATGATGGCGACTCCACCACCTCCCCAGGCAGCCCATTCCAATGGGCAATCACTCTCTCTGCAGAGAACTTCTTCCTAACATTCAGCCTGAACCTCCCCTGGCGCAGCCTGAGACTGTGTCCTCTTGTTCTGGTACTGGCTGCCTGGCAGAAGAGACCAACATCCACCTGTCTACAACCTCCCTTCAGGTAGTTGTAGAGAGTGATAAGGTCACCCCCGAGTCTCCTCTTCTCCAGGCTAAGCAACCCCAGCTCCCTCAGCCTCTCCTTGTAGGGCTTGTGTTCCAAACCCCTGATCAATTTGGTTGCTCTTCTCTGGACTCATTCCAGTAAGTCAGCATCCTTCCTAAACTGAGGAGCCCAGAACTGGACACAGTACTCGAGGTGCGGCCTAACCAGTGCAGTGTACAGGGGCAGAATGACCTCCCTGCTCCTGCTGGCCACACTGTTCCTGATGCAGGCCAGGATGCCATTGGCCCTCTTAGCTGCCTGGGCACACTGCAGGCTCATGTTCAGTCTACCGTCGACCAGTACCCCCAGGTCCCTCTCAGCCTGGCCGCTCTCCAGCCACTCTGACCCCAGCCTGTAGCTCTGCATGGGGTTGTTGTGGCCAATGTGCAGAATGCGGCACTTGGATGTGTTAAATCTCATGCTGTTGGACTCTGCCCATCTGTCCAGCCTATTGAGGTCCCTCTGCAGAGCCTCTCTACCCTCCAGCAGATCAACTCCTGCCCCCAGCTTGGTGTCATCAGCAAATTTACTGATGATGGACTCGATGCCCTCATCCAGATCATCAATAAAGATGTTAAAGAGCATGGGGCCCAGTACTGATCCCTGGGGCACACCACTAGTGACTGGCTGCCAGCTGGATGTGGCACCATTCACCACAACTCTCTGGGCTGGGCCCTCCAACCAGTTCCTAACCCAATGCAGTGTGCTCCCATCCAAGCCATGGGCTGACAGCTTGTCCAGGAGTTTGCTATGGGGAATAGTGTCAAAGGCCTTGCTGAGGTCCAGGTAGACTACATCCACAGCCTGCCCCACATCCACCAGGCGGGTCACCTGATCATAGAAGGAGATCAGTTTGGTCAGGCAGGACCTGCCCTTCCTAAACCCATGCTGGCTGGGCCTGATCCCTTGGCCATCCTGTAAGTGCTGTGTGATTGCACTCAGAATGACCTGCTCCATAATCTTTCCTGGCACTGAGGTCAGGCTGACGGGCCTGTAATTCCCCTGCTCATCCAACCAGCCCTTCTTGTGGATGGGTACTACGTTGGCCAGCTTCCAGTCATCTGGCATCTCTCCAGTGAGCCAGGACTGATGAAAAATGGTGGATAGTGGCTTGGCCAGCTCATCTGCCAGCTCTCTCAGCACCCTACGATGGATCCCATCTGGTCCCATGGACTTGTGGGGGTCCAAGCTGCTGAGGAGAGCTCCAATCACTTACTCATGAAACACAGGGAAACTATGCTGCTCCCTGGCTCCTCCTGCCAGCTCTGCAGGCCAGCTGTCTCGTAGACGTTCTGCCCTGCTAGTAAAAACTGAGGCAAAGAAGGTGTTAAGTACCTCTGCGTTTTCCTCATCCTGTGATACAACATTTCTCTCCATGTCAACCAAGGAGTGGAGGTTGTCCCTGCCCTTCCTCTTGCTATTAATATATTTATAGAAGGACTTTTTGTTGTCCTTCACAGCAGAGGCCAGTCTAAGCTCCACGTATCAAGTACCCTGGAAAGGGAGGATGGTGAGACAATGGATTCACCACCTGGCCCCTGATTTCCTGAGGGACAATACCTGGACTCATACCTAAGAACTAAAAACTTTATAAAAGACTTGAGTAACTACTGGCTCAGGAGAAGTAAAACACAGGATAAGGACAATGCTGCTGAGAAGGAAAACATGAGAGAAGGAAAAGCTTGGCGCAATACTGCTCTGAAATAAAACCAGGAGAGGAAAAGTGACAGAGACATCACCATGGAGCCTGGAAGAAGCAGAACCCTCTTTCTGTGTCCTAAGTTCCACTGGGTGCAACTCATGGCGCTGAAGAGGCTGCCCAGAGGACCACAACTCTTCTACAGCCAAAGCCTCAGCACCCTTTCTCTACAGACCCAACATCTCCTGCAGCACCTTTCCTCCACAGACTCAAATTTTCTTGGGGGGGGAGGAAGGGGTGAGGGGTGTGGTAAAATAATTCCTTTCCTCTTCTGTCTCTTGTTTGTGCCTCTAATTTCACAACATGGGAATATTCAAAAGAACTGAGTCTCTTTCCCTCTTCAGACCGAAACATACCCCCAGGTCACATTCTGCCTGGCTGATCACCAGCCATTCTGTCTTCAACCTGTAGCACTGCATGAGGTTGTTGTGGCCAGTGTGTAGAACCCAGCACTTAGATGTGTTAAATCTCATGCCATTGGACTCTGCCCATCTGTGCAGCCCATCAAGGTCCCTCTGTAGAGATCTTCTACCCTCTAACAGAACAACACCTGCTCCCAACTTGGTGTCATCTGCAAACTTACTAAGGGTGGACTCAATACCCTCATCCAGATCATCAAAAAAGACATTGAACAGGATGGGGCCCAGCACTGATCGCTGGGGGACACCACTAGTGACTGGCTGCCAGCTGGATGTGGCACCATTCACCAACACACTTTGTGCTCAGCCCTCCAGCCTGTGTCTATCCCAACACAGTGCTGCTGTCCAAGCCACGAGCTGACAGCTTGCCAGGAGTTTGCTGTGGGGGATGGTGTCAAAGGCCTTGCTGAAGTGCAGGTAGACTACAGCCTTCCCCACATCCACCAGACGGGTCACCTGATCATAGACGGAGATCAGGTTGGTCAGGCAGGACCTGTCTTTCCTAAATCCATGCTGGCTGATCCCTTAGCCATCCTGTAAGTGCTGTGGGATTGCACTCAAGATGACCTGTTCCATAATTTCCCCTGGCACTGAGGTCAGGCTGACAGGTCTGGAATTTCTTGGTTCCTCCTTGCAGCCCTTCTTGTGGATGGGCATCACATTGGCCAGTTTCCTGTCATCTGGGATCTCTCCAGTGAGGCAGGACTGCTGAAAAATGATGGAGAATGGCTTGGCCAGCACATCTGCCAGCTCTCAGCACCCTAGGATAGATCCCATTTGGTCCCAAGGACTTCTGGGGATCCAAGTGGCTGAGCTGGTCTCTAACTACTTCCTCCTGGATTGCAGGGAGACTATAGTGCTTCCTGACTCCAACTATCATCTCAGGCGGCCAGTTGTCTAGAAGACAACCTCCCCTGCTAGTAAAAATTGAGGCAAAGAAAGTGTTAAATACCTCTGCCTTTTCCTCATCTTTAGTTGCAATATTCCCCTCCATGTCCACTAAGGAGTGGAGGTTGTCCTTGCCCCTCCTCTTGCCATTAATATATTTGTAAAAAGGGTATTTTGTTTTCCTTCACAAAAGTGGCCAGTCTAAGGTCTAAATGGGCTTTGGCCTCTCTAATTTTTTTTCTACATGACTTAGCAACATTCTTAAACATTTCCTGGGTTACCTCTCCTTCCTTCCAAAGATGATACACCCTCTTTTTTCCCCTTAATTTGTTCAGAAGCTGTTTGCCCATCCAGGCTGGCCGTCTGCCCTGGCGGCTCATCTTCCGGCACATTGGCACAGCCTGTTCCTGTGCCTTCAAGAATTCTTTCTTGAAATAGGTCCAGCCCTCCTTGACCCCTCTGTTTTTAAGGGCTGTTTCCCAAGGAACCTTCAGAGTTAGTTCCTCGAGTAACCTGAAGTCCACCCTCTGGAAGTCCAGAGTGGAGGTTTTCTTGCTGCCCCTCTCACCATGACTGCATATTGAAAACTCAATTATTTCATGGTCACTGGACCCCAGACAGTCTCCAACCACCACATTTTCCACCAGTCCTTCTCTGTTTGTGAAAAGAAGGTCAAGCAAAGCCTTAGCCCTGGTATACTCACAGCAGGTGGGATAAGAATGTATCCTCTGTACACTTGAAGAACCTTCTAGACTGCCTTCTCTCTGCTGTGTTAAGTTCCAAGTAGACATCTGGAAAATTGAAATCACCCATAACAACAAGGTCTGGCAATCTTGAGACAGCCTTTAGTTGCCTACATAATTATTTATCGACCTCTTCATCTTGGTTGGGTGGTCTATAGCAGACTCCAACCAGGATGTCAGCCCTGTTGATCTTCCCTCTAATTCTCTCTCTGTGAAAGTCTTATTTCATTCATAAAATCCAATGTTGCAAACCCAGGTTTAGTCAGAAAATTCCATGTGTGACATAATTTTGAGAGGATAAAAAAGGAGTATATGTGTGTTTGGTTTTCTCAGACATGAGGTGGCTGAGCTCTATGCTGCCAGGGGCCTCATTCTGCTATGGTATCTAAAAAAATAACTTCACAAATGAAAAGATATTTTAAAAGGAAAGAAAATTCCATGCTGCAGCATCAAGGAAATATTTGAACAGTAAAGGGAATCAAATGCCAGATGAAGGATTTACAACACTATAAAAGATCACCAGTAATCTCTCATAATGCACACACACAGACACAGAGGTCTTGGTTGACCTCTCAGCTTATTTATATCTGTCTTTTCCAGAATACTCATTTATTCTTATTTGGGCAGGGAGATAATTTAGACTCATAAAGCTGTTAGTGTTGATTATCAAACCCTACTACAAAGTTAAAGTGTTGCAAAGTAGCTGAATTCATCTACTGTCTAGCATATGACAAAAATCTACCATAGAATCTTTTTTTGCTTCTGTGCATTTCTATGCCCCTCACTGTTAAGAACACATTTGGTTGGTGATACCATCTCTGGTAGAAGTAGCTGGGGCAAGAGCATGTGTTATGGGTATGTAAGCTGCAATCAGTTTCCTCTGACAGACTCAGGGAAAAGGAAGGGAGAATAAATCCCACATAGCAAAATATACAGTAGGACTTGTATGAACTGGATTCACCTCTGCTTCACTCTGGAAAAATCAACTGACCGAAAAAAACCCAACCCTCAAATCAAACTAAACCCAGAAAAAAACCAGAAATTACAAAAAAACCTGCACAGAACCACTACCCCCCCTGCAAAAAAAAAAAAAAAAACCACCACACCAAAAAAAACCCAAAACAAACCCCCACAAAAAAAACAAACAACAACCCACCCCCCAATGAACAAACAAAACCCCCAAAATTAAACCAATCAAAAAAATCCCAAAACAAGAAAACACATATATACAAAACAAAACAAGTCAAAACCTTAATCCCAACAGTAAATTCTGTCCATTCTGTTTAACGTATTTATGAATAGAGGTGCAAAGACTTGCATTCCCAGGACTGTATTTACTGTTACAGTATCACAGTATCACAGTATAACTAAGGTTGGAAGAGACCTCGAGGATCATCTAGTCCAACCTGTCTCCACAGACCTCATGACTAGACCATGGCACCAAATGCCACGTCCAATCTCCTCTGTTGTACACATTATTCATATGAACAAGAAACCTAGTACCCTTAACACCAGTGAAGGTGCTAAAAGGCTTCATAGCTGTGACGGGTTGAGGCAGACCCCTTCCCCACCACGGGCAAAAATAATGACTCAGACAAATGGATTGCAAAAGTGGTGGAAAGTTCAAATGAAGAGCAGTGACTGTTTACAGAAAACCAGAAGCGCAGTGACAAAGGAGATCCCAAAACACACCCAGAAACATCCCATCCCCACCTGAGGGTACACCCAAGACCCCCAGGACTCCTTCTTCCCCCTCCCACCCCACTGCTAGGCTAGTCTCAGCTGGCCATATCTGAGACTGCTCATCCCCCCAGGCTTGGGCCTAGCCAGGCCCAAGGCTGGGAGACATCTCTCCCAAGTTACTAGGTGGCAGCGAGGGAAGAAAGAGGAAGTATCAGACCCTGCACTGAGATCTTGTAGTGGCACAGGGAATTATGGTATGAAATACCTGGTTTCCTGTGTCCACCCATTGGGCTGGACTTTTGGACACAGGAAGTACCCCTCATATGAACACAGCAGAGGGCACTCAGCCCAAACTGCTACAATAGCATTCTTTACTTTCTTGTCCTATGCTTTCTTATTCACATTGAATTCTATCCTCTCTTGAAAGAAACAGTCTATATCTCTTTGAAGAAAAGGAGAGCAAATCAGATACCCTGGAACTGGTATCCGATGCTTTTTAAAGTATTTATAGAGTACTCTGCCTAGCCTTCATTTGTTGCTTCAAAGGGGGAAGACCAGCAGATCTTGTGTCATGTCTGTTGGCTTCATAAGGGAAACTTCAATAATTTTGTATGTCGAGGATACATAATACACTTGTCACTCCTGAGATCGCGCCCACTGACTTTAGCTAGAGGAAAAATATGCTTTCTTTCCTCAAAGAAAAGTAGTGTAGCATAGCTGTGTTTCAATTTTCAAAGTACTTTTCCTTCTGACCCTGAGTGTATAATTTTGTGGTCTCTTATTCTACTTGTTGACTCAATTACTCAGTATGGAACAAAAGATGATTTCCAGAGATCTTATCTGCATAAAAACATCCTAATAGCCTGTGGTCAATCTACTGTGCATATTTGTGATTAACCTAAATAAATTAATAGATTATATTCTCTTCCACAGTTAAGTAAACCTTGCAAGTCTTTACAATGGAAATAACTTTGTTCTTTTTTTCTCTTCTTGTTTGTTTTCCAACTGTTTGGATAATATTCAGCTCAGAGTTCAGAATAGAATAGAATAGAATAGACCAGGTTGGAAGAGACATTCAAGATCATCACATCCAACCCCTCAACCAATCCAACCCACCTAAACAACTAACCCATGGCACCAAGCACCCCATCAAGTCTCCTCCTGAAAACCTCCAATGATGGTGACTCCACCACCTCCCCAGGCAGCCCATTCCAATGGGCAATCACTCTCTCTGTAGAGAACTTCTTCCTAACATCCATCCTGAACCTCCCCTGGTGCAGCCTGAGACTGTGTCCTCCCTTCAGGTAGTTGTAGAGAGCAATAAGGTCACCCCCGAGTCTCCTCTTCTCCAGGCTAAGCATCCCCAGCTCCCTCAGCCTCTCCTCATAGGGCTTGTGTTCCAAACCCCGCACCAACTTCGTTGCTCTTCCCTGGACTCATTCCAGCAAGTCAACATCCTTCCTAAACTGAGGGGCCCAGAACTGGACACAGTACTTGAGGTGTGGGGATCCAAGCAGCTCAGGAGAGCTCCAATTACATGCTCATGGAACAGAGGGAAACTGCTGCTCCCTTGCTCCTTCTGCCAGCTCTGCAGGCCAGCTCTCTGGAAGACATTCTGTCCTGCTAGTAAAAATTGAGGCAAAGAAGGTGTTAAGCACCTCTGCCTTTTCCTCATCCTTTGTTACAGTGTTCCACTTCATGTCCACCAAGGAGTGGAGGTTGTTCTTGCCCTTCCTCTTGCTATTAATATATTTATAGAAGGACTTTTTGTTGTCCTTCACAACAGAGGCCAGTCTAAGCTCCAAATGTGCTTTTGCCTCCCTAATTTTCTACCTATATGACCTTGCAACATCCTTAAAAATTCCATGGGTTGCCTCCACTTTCTTCCAAAGATGATACACCCTCTTTTTTTCCCTTAGTTCTTTTAGAAGTTCATTGCCCATCCAGGCTGGCCGTCTGCCCCACTGGCTCATCTTTTGGCACATTGGCACAGCCTGAACCTGGGCCTTCAAGAGTTCTTCCTTGAAGCAGGTCCAGCTCTCCTGGACCCCTTTGTTTTTAAGGGCAGTTTCCCAAGGAACCTTCTGAGTTAGTTCCTTGAGTAACCTGAATGTCTTTAATATCTTCATTGATGATCTGGATGAGGGGATTGAATCAGTCAGCAGCAAATTTGCAGATGACACCAAGTTGGGAACAGATGTTGGTCAGTTAGAGGGTGGAAAGGCTCTGCAGAGGGACCTCGACCGACTGGACAGATGGGCAGAGTCCAATGAGATGGCATTTGACAAGTCCAAGTCCCGGGTGCTGCACTTTGGCCACGGCAACCCCATGCAGAGCTACAGGCTGGGGTCAGAGTGGCTGGAGAGCTGCCAAACAGAGAGGGATCTAGGGGTGCGGATTGACAGCCACCTAAACATGAGCCAGTAGTGTGCCCAGGTGGCCAAGAAGGCCAATGGCATCCTGGCCTGCATTAGGAATAGTGTGGCCAGCAGGAGCAGGGAGGTCATTGTGCCCCTGTACTCTGCATTGGTTAGGCCACACCTTGAGTCCTGTGTCCAGTTCTGGGCCCCTCAGTTTAGGAAGGACATCGAGACACTTGAATGTGTCCAGAGAAGGGCAACAAGGCTGGTGAGAGGCCTTGAGCACAAGCCCTATGAGGAGAGGCTGAGGGAGCTGGGGTTGTTTAACCTGGAGATGAGGAGACACAGGGGTGACCTCATTGCCCTCTACAACTACCTGAAAGGTGGTTGTAGCCAGGAAGGGGTTGGTCTCTTCTCCCAGGCAACCAGCACCAGAACAAGGGGACACAGTCTCAAGCTGCACCAGGGGAGGTTTAGACTCGAGATGAGGAGAAAGTTCTTCACTGAGAGAGTTGTTCGTTATTAAAATGGGCTGCCTAGGGAGGTGGTGGAATCACCATCCCTGGAGGTGTTCAAGAGAGGATTGGACATGGCACTTGGTGCCATGGTCTAGTCATGAGGTCTGTGGAGACAGGTTGGACTTGACAATCCTCGAGGTCTCTTCCTACCTTTGTGATACTGTGATACTGTGATTCTGAAGTCCGCCCTCCAGAAGTCCAGAGTGGAGGTCTTCTTGCTGCCCCCTTAGATTGACCGAATACTGAAAATTCAATTATGTCATGGTCACTGGCCCCTAAACGCCCTCTGACTACCACATCACCCACCAGCCCTTCCCTATTGGTGAAGAGAAGGTCAAGCATAGACTTACCCCTGGTAGGCTCACACAGCACCTGGGATAGGAAGCTATCCTCCATGCACTCTAAGAACCTCCTAGACTGTCTCCTCTCTGCTGTGTTGAGATCTCAGCAGATATCACACGGGTTGAAGTTACCCATGAGAACAAGGTCAGGCAATCTTGGGACAGCCTGAAGCTGCCTATAGAATGCTTCATCAACACCTTCCTCCTGGTTGGGTGGTCTATAACAGACTCCAGCCAGGATGTCTGCCCTGCTGGTCATCCCTCTAATTCTCACCCACAAGCACCCAACCTGATGATCCCTGATTTCCCGCTCAATGGCATCTAGTGCCTCCCTGATTTACAGGGCCACTCCTCCACCCCTTCTTCCTTGCCCATCTCTCCTAAAGTGCCTGTAGCCATCAATTGCAGTGTTCCAGTCATGTGAGTCATCCCACCACGTCTCTGTGATGGCAACTACATTATAACTTTTTTTTAATGCAAAGGCTGAATATTCTCTGCCAGCTTCTGTTTGACTCTAAAACTCTGATGGCATGCACAATAAATAGTAACATCTTCTACTTTAGGTCATGATTCACAAAATTGCAGGGTTTTAATTATTTGGTTATGTATTGGCTGTTTTGAGAATTCCAGCTGGAATGCATTAAACAAGTGCATCAAAATTATCGTATTGTCTTCTTGGGTAACAAAGAAAAACAGAAACATTTTTGTGTGAAAATGAGGCAGTTGTACTGGAGAATATGAGCAAAATATAGAAAACTGGGTGGAGAATCTTAGCCTTAATCACTTACTAGAGTTTACAAAGTGACAATTATCTGCAATACAGGCAGAACTGCATAATGAACAAAGTTTGTCACATTTCAGTGAATATCAAAACAAAAGCCAATTTCTGAAAATGTTCTGCAAGTCCATAAAGCTGTATTTATACACTTTAGGAAAATAGAAGTGTCTGGATGTGTCATGGGTTTTAAAATTTTGTGTATTTCATGATTAGTTTTTATTTATTATTATTATTTCATTATTAATTTTTTTCTCTTACTATGAAAATATGAGCATATTATGATTTATTCTGCACCTGTCCCAGTGGAGTTATCCTTCAGGACAGCAGCAACTGACCAGTGTTTGCTCACTGATCAGATCTGCCATAGCCCAAGTTCTCACTACCTGATTAAGGGCTCATGATCTATAGGAATCCTTGTTGTGCATACCTACAATCTTTCCTCATCTATGCAACCTTTTTTTATAAAATCTCAAAGTAAAGTCTGGGTATCAGTTTTCATAAACTGAGGGAAAGCTTCCTCAGTAAGACTTGAGTGAAAGACCAACCTTTCATGATCCTGGATTGAGTTTCAAGCTGTGCTTTCTTTTTCCTTTTTTTTTTTTTTTTTTTTTAACAGTTAACAATGATGTCCTTCTCCGGTGAATTATCTCAGGATTAATGGAGAGAGGTTATTCAGGCACAGTTTAACATTATTGATTCTATCATCATATGAGACATTGCTGGTTGACCATTATGTCTTGTTTGCACTTCATAATGATGTTGAACAGGATGTGAAACACCATAACGAATCAACAGCAAATGAAAATTTCCCATGTTTTCTGGAGGGGAGAGAGAATCCACTACAAACAAAGCAAAAAAAAAAAAAAAAAAAAAAAAGAAAAGAAAAAGTATTAAACTGTGCTTTAATGGGTTACTTTGGCAGCCTTCATCAGTTTGCTTTTCCAAATCTGCTAAGCTGACAGAAAAGTCAACAATGATGTGGCCCTCTCCCAGGTCCCTTACTTTCCAGCATTGCCACCTCCTGCTGTGGCTCTGACTTCCCTGTGAAAGCCAAAGGGCCAACTTATGACTACAAACCTCCCTTTTCCAGGTCACAGCTTCTTTCAGGAACATAAATCCTCTGCTGGGATGAGCTAGCTGGTATTTGTGACAAGATCACTGCTCCTGGGCATAAAAGACTACACTTTTTCAAGAAGTCATTTCACAAGAACAGATTTCCAAAGTACTCCAGTCTTCTCATTAACTTTGCAGCAGTTCTTATATATTTCATCTCCTTTTGCTGGAAGCTTCAGTCCTCTTAATCATAAAATGTGTATGCTTATTCATATCAAAGTATCACTTCTTTTTTTTTTTTTTTGAGATAATTATTTACAAGGAAATCAGCAGAAACTGTGTCTGTGTGGTTTTCTAATTTTTATATCTTTATCCCTGTAGTTCATTGTTTTGTTGTGGTATTGGGGTTTTATCTTGTTTTTCTACAATTATGATAATTTTAAACAGATAATCAAGAAACAGGAAGATAAATATTTTATAGAAACTAGTAATGAGAAATACTCTGAATTTCTGATTGAGCAGGAAGACATACATTAGCATCCCTAAGGAAGAAGTTCACATTTGAGTTTTAGCAATTTATAAATTGCATAACAAACATGTTAAACTCAAATCAAAATGTACCATGTGTTTTGAGCAGTGAAGACCACTGTGGACCAGAACTTTTGAATCTGGATAAAGGTAGAATATCCGTATTCTTACACTTGCATATGAAGATTCTCTTCATAACCTTTCCAGTTCTTCACTCTTTTATGATGAAAACTCAAAGGTATGTTCCTGACAAAGAGAAATTAAAGAAAATATGGAAGGAAAATGGCTGTTCACTGGACTCTGCCCATGGAAACAGCAAACCGTGTAGTATGGGATTTACAAGGGATATGACTGCTTCAAGTCAAACTCAAAACCAACTATGATCTCAAAATTATGAGTTTATAGGATGAATTATGATGTTAGGGCCTCATTATACTCTCAAAATTATCCAAGCTTCTCCAGAATTAGCACAAATGTTAGGAAGACTTGAAAACAAATGATAGCCACAAAGCCAAAAACTCTAGTGTTCAGTATGCATACTGTTGAGATACTGTTGATCTCCTTTTGCACAGAGTGGGAAACGGGTGCTGTGAAGTACTCCTGAAAAGATGCACCCAGTATGCTTACTCATGGAGTGAACTAAAAAACCCTTGTCTATATCTCACATGTATAAGAGTCATTATTGAAATTTAATAATGTTTTTCTAGGAAAACTCCAAGTATTTTTGTAAACATTTTCTTGCATATTTTAACATATATAAGGTCATTTTACTTCAACTCATTTGATGTCCTTGAGCATCTTCAGTTATTATGTGTAGGTCTGGTGAGCTGATCTCAATCTCTTCTTTCTTCCTGTGTCAGCATTCAAGAGAATTAATGTCATAGAGACAATATGGAGAGAATTATGGTAGTTGAGCATCAATCTGTTCTGGTTTACAGACAAACCACAATGACGATGGAATACGAACCACCTTGATAAAACAAAAATGATACTTCCATGAAACATTAAAATCCCTTTCTTCAAAACTGATTGCAATAATTTCCCTGAGAAAGCAATTTTTAAAAAATCCATTGCTTAAATCTTATCAAGTTTTAATTAGGAGAAAAATGTAACGAGGAGAAACAGACAAATGCAATCTGAGTTCTCTCCGTATTTCTTTTCATTGCTGTAGTTTTGGAACTATTAAAGAACCACAGCTCATTGTACTAAATAATATATTAATATGGGTTGCTCTTTTAAAAAATTGATAGTAATTTTAAGCATCAGAGCTCATCTGTATTAGTGCATTTTGACTTACCAATGGAAAGTGTTCAGTAATATCAAAACAAATCCCATCAAAGGTGTTGCAATGTTAGAAGAATTGAATTATGAGGTTATTCCAAAATCTCTAATGGTTTTGACAAACTAGCCTTGACCCTTTACAATAGTCCCTTGAAGCATGCTACCATTTCACTTAGTATGCTACTGTCTGGAGCAAGGATCTTACCTCAGTTTCTGTTTGCAAGGACCCTGTCAAACAGCCAATGCCATGCAAATAGGTAAAGAAATAAGCCTCCCATATTATCTCTCTATCATGAAAACATATTGAGTCTCCAGATAGCTTAACAAGTGTTATAATAAATTTTAGATTATTTCCTATTCTGACGTGACAGTGAATAAAATACACCCCCCCCCCAAAAAAAAAAAAAAAGGCAAAAAAAAAGCAGCCTCTGCAGTTCGGCTGGTATTGCTTTTGGCTTGATAAAACTTGAGGTGTTTGTCTTCACTAGACTGTCAGCCAGCCCTTGAATGCTGAGAGATTTCTAACTTCTCCCTTGAAATGTGTCATGATGGATACAAGGTGACTGTAGGTGTTCAGAAGAAAATATGAAGATGGACTCCTCCTCTTCTTCAGTGACCTAAATCAAAGAAAAATGAATTTGCACAGAAATTAACCTGTGCTCTCCTATGCTGTAGAACCTTTTTTGCCAAAAACTCTGTGTCTACCTGGTAAGGCTTGTCCTCTCCAAAGAATAATGACATGGTTTGAGCTGATAGAGCAAGGATATTGCAAATTGTATTTAAACATTTAAAAGAATTCTCATCACCTGAACATCACACAAAACATTTACTTTCTGTAAGCTAAATAAGGCACATAAGGCAACTCATGGCCACAGAGTCCACATTTATATCTTTCAGTTTAATGATACCAGGAAATACTGCTGCTCTGAAACTCTGTGTCCCACTTTGAATTACTGGAACAGTCCCTAACAACTTTTTTTAGTCTGCTGCAGCTGGCTGTACCAGGAAAGAGTTAATTGGAGTTTGATTAGAAGTACCCAGCTGCATTATAAGAGTAACAAATAACACTTGTATGCAGGTTCCTCTGTTTATAAAACTAAGTGGGGATGGGAATGTACTGAATATCTTGACATCCTGAGCTAACTGCAAAGGTCCTTCAAACTCTCGTTTGGCCACTAATGAACCAGAAGGAAGATGAAGAGGAGGAAGGCAATTGCTGGGCAGGGGGTGTGAGACCCCCTGAACAGGCTGCATGCATGAGCAGTAGAGTGAGGAGTTACCTGACATGATTGTGAAATATGGGAGGGTCTTTGGATCTAAGACCCAGCCTCCTGTGATGTTTTGGTTCTGTGTCACAGAAATCAAGACTATAAACTGACTATGATCAAGACTATATTGGAGAAGCTCTGATGTTTCTCCAATCCAACAAGACAAGATTGGGTTCCATGGGGATGCCCACCTGGATGGGAGATGGTCAGCTCTGCCATTTTACAATCTTCAGTACCACTGTGTTTCTTATAGAGTGTTTAGGGTAAGTTAGTTGTGCTTTGCTTGGGATTAGGCTCTGCTTTTGGGTTGTGGGTAGCTTGTGGAGTTGTGCCTTGCTTTGGGATTTCATGACTTAGAGCGCTCTGGTGCAACCTTGTCTGCCTTTATAATAAAGAAAGATGTACCTATAGGCACCTGCGTCATGGTCTTTCAGAGAGCAGGAAAGTTTCGTACTGTGGATACTGACATATTTATGTCAGATGGCTTCCAAGCCTTAGAATAGTTGTGTGTACATGCAATTCATTAATATTGCTGTCACCTTAGCTACCAACTAACTTAATTCTAGCTAGTTGTCTCACATAATAACAACTTTACTAAGGTTAGAAAGGTATACTCTCTCAAAGCAGGAAATACTGGAAAGAGAAATATCAGTGCTATTCTGTTATAGCCTGCTTCCACATAGTCATTTGGACACAGCCTTTTGTTGATCACACAATGCTAATTACCCAGGAGATCACTCTTTTGGGAGTACAGACATGGACTGATGCTCAATTAGAATTTATTCTGTCAGTTCCAGACGTGAAGAACTATATTTCTTTTAATACTCTGTCAATATGCCTTGGTGTGCCTCCAGAACAGCTATTGTCATCTTTGAAAATGTTTCATGTCATGACTCATACTTTAAAGAAAAATATTCCCAAACCATTCAGAAACTCATCTAGAGGAGGACAACTTATTACAGAATCACAGATTCACAGTCACAGAATGTTAAGGGACCTCTGGAGGTATGCCTAGATCAAGTTGGACATAAATGTATCCAGATAAGTTTTAAAAGTTTCCAGAGAAGGAGATTTCACAGTTTCTCTGGGCAGCTTGTTCCAGTTCTCTACTGCCCTCAAAAGAAGTTTCCCCTTAAGTTCCTGTGTTCTAATTTGTACCAGTCACCACTTGTCCTATCAATGGCCACCATTCCCATCTCCACAACCTCCACCCCTTAGATACTTGCATACAATGACAAAATCCTTTCTCAGTTTTCTCTTTCCCAGTCCAAAGAGTCCCAGGTCGCTCAGCCTCTCCTCATAAGAGAGATACTCCAGTCCCCTAGTCATCACTGTGGCACTCTGTTGGACTGTCTCCAGTAGTTCCCTGTTCCCTTTGAACTGGGGGAGACTTGAATTGGACAAGGAATCCTGTTGTAATATAGATTTAATATTGATGTTATATTTGCCTCGTGCAACGCTTCCAGATTCATGGTCGGGGTCACCATTTGTTGTTGTATAGGTGTTTTAAATCACACAGAGCAATGCTTCCAGGACAAGATGTAAGCAGGCGAAGACCTTTTTTACATTATATAGTAAAGTTATATAGTCTATCAGAAGGCTCATGTGTAACATCTCAATTGGTCATTTTCTACTGGCATGCATGTAATTAAGGCATACAATAGGTCAAAATAACAAAACAATATTTTAACACAGCCAACCAAATTCTGCCCAGTTTCTCTCCTTCGGTTACAAGGTGTTTACATTCCCCTCAAAGATAAACCATAGCTTCTGCTAATTTGAGCAAAGGCAGATCTTCATAGCCTTCCAAAGCTATCTGAAAACAACCTACAAACTCCAAACAGCAAAAATAAAAAGCAGATTGAAAAAGAAATTTTTTTTAAAATCAAATATAATATGACCTTATTTAATACAAGTCTGTGGTGAAAGGTGCATTATGCACAGAATTATGCCAAAAATAAGCCTAAAACATGTCCCTATATGTTTTGCTCAAATGCCCCTTCCACCTCTCTTCTGGAGTGGGCACTTTAGCCCAGATCTGAAGACACAAAGGGGTCAGGTGTTAGTGAGCTTAAGTAAACAGACCAACATAGCTTTTGTTGGGAGTAAGCAAGTCTACCTGGACCTCAGCAAGGCCTTTGACACCGTTCCCCATAGCAAACTCCTGGCCAAGCTGTCAGCCCATGGCTTGGATGGGAGCACACTGTGATGGATTAGGAACTGGCTGGAGGGCCCAGCCCAGAGAGTGGTGGTGAATGGTGCCACATCCAGCTGGCAGCCAGTCACTAGTGGTGTGCCCCAGGGATCAGTACTGGGCCCCATGCTCTTTAACATCTTTATTGATGATCTGGATGAGGGCATCGAGTCCATCATCAGTAAATTTGCTGATGACACCAAGCTGGGGGCAGGAGTTGATCTGCTGGAGGGTAGAGAGGCTCTGCAGAGGGACCTCGACAGGATGGACAGATGGGCAGAGTCCAGCGGCATGAGATTTAACACATCCAAGTGCTGTATTCTGCACATTGGCCACAACAACCCCATGCAGAGCTACAGGCTGGGGTCAGAGTGGCTGGAGAACAGTCAGGCTGAGAGGGACCTGGGGGTGCTGGTCGACGGTAGACTGAACATGAGCCTGCAGTGTGCCCAGGCAGCTAAGAGGGCCAATGGCATCCTGGCCTGCATCAGGAACAGTGTGGCCAGCAGGAGCAGGGACGTCATTCTGGCCCTGTACACTGCACTGGTTACACCACACCTTGAGTACTGTGTCCAGTTCTGGGCCCCTCAGTTTAGGAAGGATGTTGACTTGCTGGAACGAGTCCAGAGAAGAGCAACAAAGTTGGTCAGGGGTTTGGAACACAAGCCCTACAAGGAGAGGCTGAGGGAGCTGGGGTTGCTTAGCCTGGAGAAGAGGAGACTCAGGGGTGAACTTATTACTCTCTACAACTACCTGAAGGGAGGTTGTAGACAGATGGATGTTGGTCTCTTCTCCCAGGCAACCAGTACCAGGACAAGAGGACACAGTCTCAGGCTGCGCCAGGGGAGGTTTAGGTTGGATGTTAGGAGGAAGTTCTCTACAGAGAGAGTGATTGCCCATTGGAATGGGCTGCCTGGGGAGGTGGTGGAGTTGCCTTCATTGGAGGTTTTCAGGAGAAGACTTGTTGGGGAGCTTGGTGCCATGCGTTAGTTGTTTAGGTGGTGTTGGATTGGTTGATGGGTTGGACGCGATGATCTTGAAGGTCTCTTCCAACCTGGTTTATTCTATGTATTCTATGTATTCTATGTATTCTACCATGCATCCAGCTTGTGGGGTGCTTATGTTGTGCTTGTGCCTCTTCCATGTATGGAAGAATTCTGGCCTTATGCTTTGCTGTAGGTTAATGGGAGTGTTTACCAAGTTTTACTATTAGTCAAATTCAAGCCTCAAGTAAATTATAAATACTAACCAAGTTGTAAACCACTTTGATCTCTTGCTCTTCTGCATGTGCTTGACCTCAGGCTCTGCTTGACCTGCTGTCCTCCAATAGAAAAGGGCTGGTGGGAGATGTGACGGTAGGAGGCTGACTAGGGTGCAGTGACCACGAGATAGTGAAGTTTTCAATATGCAGAGAGATAAGGAGGAGCACCAACAGAATCCTCACCTTGAACTTCCAGAGGGCAAAATTCAGCCTGTTTAAGAAAATTATTTGTAAAATTCCCTGGGTATCAGCTTCATTGATGATCTGGATGAGGGGATTGAGTCAGTCAGCAGCAAATTTGCAGATGGCACCAAGTTGGGAACAGATGTTGGTCAGTTAGAGGGTGGAAAGGCTCTGCAGAGGGACCTCGACCGACTGGACAGATGGGTGGAGTCCAGTGGGATGGCATTTAACAAGTCCAAGTCCCGGGTGCTGCACTCTGGCCACGGCAACCCCATGCAGAGCTACAGGCTGGGGTCAGAGTGACTGGAGAGCTGCTGAACAGAGAGGCATCTGGGGGTGCGGATTGACAGCCACCTAAACATGAGCCAGCAGTGTGCCCAGGTGGCCAAGAGGGCCAATGGCATCCTGGCCTGTATTAGGAATAGTGTGGCCAGCAGGAGCAGGGAGGTCATTGTGCCCCTGTACTCTGCATTGGTTAGGCCACACCTTGAGTCCTGTGTCCAGTTCTGGGCCCCTCAGTCTAAGAAGGACATTGAGACACTTGAACGTGTCCAGAGAAGGGCAACAAGGCTGGGGAGAGGCCTTGAGCACAAGCCCTGTGGGGAGAGGCTGAGGGAGCTAGGATTGTTTAGCCTGGAGAAGAGAAGGATCAGAGGTGACCTCATTGCTCTCTACAACTACCTGAAAGGTGGTTGCAGCCAGGAAGGGGTTGGTCTCTTCTCCCAGGCAACCAGCACCAGAACAAGGGGACACAGTCTCAAGCTGTGCCAGGGGAGGTTTAGACTCGAGGTGAGGAGAAAGTTCTTCACTGAGCGAGTCGTTCATCGTTGGAATGTGCTGCCCAGGGAGGTGGTGGAGTCACCGTCCCTGGAGGTGTTCAAGAGGAGATTGGATGTGGCACTTGGTGCCATGGTCTAGTCGTGAAGTCTGTGGAGACAGGTTGGACTTGATCCTTGGGGTCTCTTCCAACCTTAGTTATACTGTGATACTGTGATACTGTAATTAGAATTTAAATAAAGATTTACCCTGGTATAATAACATAAAATTAAGGCATAGCTTTAACTGTGTTGTTACTAATGAACAATATATTCAGTTTTATATCAAATCTGATTGACTTGTTGTCTATGCAATTAGAATGTGAATGTTGAGATTATAATGTAAGAAATTAGGGGAAGCTGAAATGCTTCCTTTGTCACACATCACTAATAAAACGTAACTTCATTCTTTTATTATCTCTCCTGAGAGGATCTTGTAGGTAGCAGGCATGATAGACCATAAATAAGTTTAGATTAAAAAACAAAACAAAACAAAACAAAACCAGTCATTCCTCTTCTTCAAGGTCAGGAAACAAACTGATATATACTTAATTTTTCCCTTTTGGAGGGCAATAAACTCAGAGCTGGCAGCCACAGAAAATCAGGTTTTTGGTTATTTTTTTGTTTCTTGTATTTAGCAATTTTAGAGTTATTGGGCCATAATAAAGTGGCAGCTTTGAGTCTTCTATATGTCCTTTGTTAACGATAAAACATTCCTCTAGCTTCCCGTATGGCTGACACTGGGAATTCTTAAGCTTTCTAGCCAAACCAGCATAAAAGAGATTTTTCTTCCAGTATCATATTTGAAGTAAGAAGATCTACCTTTTCCAAATAATGTTACATGGAGGTGCAAGGTCATACATCAGACTGCCATCAAATGAATCAGAGCCTTTAATTGCATAAAAATATAGAAAGTCATACTGGATGCCAGGGTTCATGTGATCAGGGTTCATGTGATCAGGGTAATCCAGGCCCTCAAAATTGATGATTAAGCTTTTAAAACCATCATAAATGAGTTAAAAAAGGTTCAATTAGATGCACTAACTTATTCAATAATATTTGAATGAAAACTAAGTCTCATTTAACAGTGAAATAGGGGAAAGACAGTGACTGCAACTACTGTAATATAGTATAATTGTGAAACATAGGAAAGATAATAACTAGTGTAGTCATTAACTGAGTGCATTGAACAGCTTAGAAAGATAAGACAATGGCAATAAGAAATAGTGTTTTAACTTCCTGCAGGGCTTTCCATCAGATGATCTCAAATATCTTACAAAATAATAGCAGTGATTTGCATTGCTTCTGGGAGGGACGTTGTTTTTATAGCAGTATGAGATTATCTCATTCAGCATTTAAGAAGAGACTGGATGGGGCACTTGGTGCCATGGTTTAGTTGATTAGATGGTGTTGGGTGATAGGTTGGACTCGATGATCTCAATGGTCTTTTCCAACCTGGTCAATTCAATTCAATTCAATTCAATTCAATTCAATTCTATTCTATTCTATTCTATTCTATTCTATTCTATTCTATTCTATTCTATTCTATTCTATTCTATTCTATTCTAAGCTCCCAGGACCTGAGACACTGAACAAACTATTCAGTGAATATTCATGACAGTTCATCTGTCTAATCCTTGGCTTGATGCTATCAGCATACAATACATGAAAATAAAATTATATACAATTTTAAGTAGCTACAGACTCACAGACTTATGTGAAAATGCAGCCCTCATTTAAGCTTCTCCTTGAGAAAATGCATTGAAATTTTTTGCTGCATCACTTCAACTTCCTAAGTGGTGTGGACAGTATCTACTTAAAAGGAATGATTCAGACTATGTAAGGTTCTGGAGACATCTGATATTGATAGGCATCCCCTTGTTGGACTGTAGATTATCCCCAGCACTAAAATGCGTGCTGCCATATGCATTCAGGAGTGCAGTCTAGGTTGAAAACTATGTAAGCTCAGCAATAATTCATATGCCTAATTTTATATTTTAGACATATTTAGAATGATAAAATACAGCCACTTTAAATCAAAGTTACTGATGTAGGTTTTGCCCTGAAATAGTAGATGTTGACACTGAAAGGATAAAAAAAAGCGGATAAAAAAAAAAAAAAAAGAAGGCCTGAATGCTTACAATAGATATATAAGAGGTATCTTCTACCAGCTGGAAAATATATAGGTTTTTATTTGGTATCATTAGTTTTTCCGAACTGGGAACCATGAAGTTGGATTTTACACAGGTATTTCCATGTCAATGTATACATTCTATATCCCTGAAGACAACTTATACATACTAACACACAACTTTGAAAATATAAATATGGCAGACTGTGTTACCTATTTGATGATAATGGGTGTGCTTATCAATACCAAATCAATTAATGTACAGTGCACTTGGCAGAGATGATCACATTAATTAATAATAATGAATTAACAAGATGGTAAACAAAGTTTTCATCTAACATATTGCTAGGGCTATGCCTGTAACAGAACTATAGCTTTGACTAACTCGCTGGTATTGCAGTTTTCCATTACTAAATTCTTACCAGGATGTGGGTAAACCTGTTTTGTGGAGGTCCAGCTCACAGATGATTTAAATGTGAAAGGCTAAGTGGTGGGAGGATGCTTCATCAATTTCAGGTAAGAAATACATAAAGTTGCAGAGTAATTTAATATAATGTTTGTGCACTAGAGAACTAGCCTGAAATCATTTTGGTTACTATAATTTTTATTATTTTTTTTTTCTATTCCCTAAAAGTAGTATAGTCTTTCAAATTTTCCACACAATTCCCTGTTAACTGTTAAGTTTTCCAGGAAGAATTATTTATTTATTTAATTATTTAAACTATATTTTTAATTTTCCTGCATGACATGATGGCTGAGAGTCATTCACACAAGTTCTTTTTGTAGGGGGAAGGCTGATACAAATGTTCTGAGATCCAAACCAGAAATAAGATGCTGAAAAATTAAATACCTAGTATTTAATGCACTCTTTTAATCAGCCATGGGAAGATCAATCAGGGTATATCAGGAAGACTCCTTTCAAGGGTTTATTTTCTCCTACAGAAACCACTGAATTCATCAGAATACAGCTCCTCTCCTTTTCTGTCTTTTCTGGCATTGTCAGAAAAGAGGTCAGACCTCAAAAGACAAAAAAAGGCTTCTGCAAATGTGAGCATTTCTTCTAAATGCACAAATGCTGTTAATATGCAGTTGCAACCTGGTTTATTCTATTCTATTCTTTACTATTTTTAACTTGACTTAGTTTCTGCATCCAAATGATAATCCAGCTTTCTACTCCGCACTTATCTGCACTTGTCTGCACTTATCACACTGTTTCTGTGTAAAGCTGTTGAGTTACACAGGATAGCTTCATTTTGAAAATCTGAAATCCACAAGAATACAATAAACCAGCTTGGAAGAGATCTTCAAGATCATCATGTCCAACCTATCATCCAACAAAACCTAATCAACTAAACCATGCAACCAAGCACACTATCAAGTCTCCTCCAGAACACCTCCAGTGATGGTGACTCCACCACCTCCCCAGGAAGCCCATTCCAATGGGTAGTCACTCTCTCTGTGTAAAACTTCCTCCTAACCTCCAGTTTAAACCTCCCCTGGTGTAGCCTGAGACTGTGTCCTCTTGTTCTGGTACTGGCTGCCTGGGAGAAGAGACCAACCTCCACCTGTCTACAACCTCCCTTCAGGTAGTTGTAAAGAGCAATTAGGTCACCCCTGAGTCTCTTCTTCTCCAGGCTAAGCAACCCGAGCTCCCTCAGCCTCTCCTCATAGGGCTTGTGTTCCAAGCCACTCACCAACTTTGTTGCCATTCTCTGGACATGCTCCAGCAAGACAACATCCTTCCTAAACTGAGGGGCCCAGAACTGGACACAGTGCTAGAGGTGCAGCCTAACCAGTGCAGTGTACAGGGCCAGAATGACCTCCCTGCTCCTGCTGGCCATACTTTTCCTGATGCAGGCCAGGATGTCTTTGGCCCTCTTGGCTGCCTGGGCACACTGCAGGCTCATGTTCAGCCTACCATCAACGAGATCCCTTTCCACCTGACTGCTCTCCAGCCACTCTGACCCCAGCCTGTAGCTCTGCATGGGGTTGTTGTGGCCAAGTACAGAACACGGCACTTGGATGTGTTAAATCTCATGCAGTTGGACTCTGCCCATCTGTCCAGCCTGTTGAGGTCTACAGAGCCCCTCTCGCCTCCAGCAGATCAACTCCTGCCCCCAGCTTGGTGTCGTCAGCAAATTTACTGATGATCGACTCAATGCCCTCATCCAGATCATCGATAAACATGTTGAAGAGCATGGGGCCCAGCACTGATCCCTGGAGCACACCACTAGTGACTGGCCGCCAGCTGGATGTGGCACCATTCACCACCATTCTCTGGGCTCAGCCCTCCAGCCAGTTCCTAACCCAATGCAGTGTGCTCCCATCCAAGCCATGAGCTGACACTTCGCCAGGAGTTTGCTGTGGGGAACAGTGTCAAAGGCCTTGTGAAGTCCAGGTAGACTACATCCACAGCCTGCCCCACATCCACGAGGAGGGTCACCTGATCATAGAAGATCAGGTTGGTCAGGCAAGACCTGCCCTTCCTAAATCCATGCTGGCTGGGCCTGATCCCTTGGCTATCCTGTAAGGGCTGTGGGATTGCACTCAAGATGACCTGTTCCATAATCTTGCCTGGCACTGAGGTCAGGCTGACAGGTCTATAATTCCCTGGCTCATCCAATTGGCCCTTCTTGTGGATGGGCACCACGCTGGCCAGCTTCCACTCCTCTGGGACCTCTCCAGTGAGCCAGGACTGATGAAAAGTGATGGAGAGCAGCTTGGCCATCTCATCTGCCAGCTCTCTTAGCACCCTAGGATGGATCCCATCTGGTCCCATGGACTTGTGGGGATCCAAGCGTCTGAGTAGATCTCTAATTGTCCCATCCTGGAACAGAGGGAAACTATGCTGCTCCCTGGCTCCTTCTGCCAGCTCTGCAGGCCAGCTGTCTGGAAGATATTCTGTCCTGCTAGTAAAAATTGAGGCAAAGTAGGTGTTAAGTAACTCGGCCTTCTTCTCATCCTTTGTTACAACATTCCCCTCCATGTCCACCAAGAAGTGGAGGCTGTCCTTGCCCTTCCTCTTGCTATTAATATATTTATAGAAGGACTTTTTGTTGTCCTTCACAGCAGAGGCCAGTCTAAGCTCCAAATGTGCTTTTGCCTCCCTAATTTTCTTCCTACATGACCTTGCAACATCCCTAAACATTCCATGGGTTGCCTCCCCTTTCTTCCAAAGATGATACACCCTCTTGTTTTCCTTTAGTTGTTTTAGAAGTTCATTACCCATCCAGGCTGGCCGTCTGCCCCGGCGGCTCATCTTCCAGCACACTGGCACAGCCTGTTCCTGCGCCTTCAAGAGTTCCTCCTTGAAGTGGGTCCAGCTCTCCTGGACCCCTTTATTTTTAAGGGCTTTATCCCAAGGAACCTTCTGAGTTAGTTCCTTGAGTAACCTGAAGTCCGCCCTCCAGAAGTCCAGAGTGGTCTTCTTGCTGCCCCTCTTAGCTTGTCTGAATACTGAAAATTCAATTATCTCATGGTCACTGCCCCTAAACACCCTCTGACCACCACATCACCCACCAGCCCTTCCGTATTTGTGAAGAGGATATCAATATTCTCTGTGACAAGAAGGGACATATATCCCAGGCTGCCTTTTATGCAGATGTTCACCATTTGCTGGACAGAATCCATCTGACCTGGAGGCTGTTAGCAGCATAGATGGGCAGTAGTTGTGCATACTGATGAGATATCTGGATTTCCTCACATTGCTAATATGATGTGAAGTAGTGGTATGATCTAATCAGTAATCTAATGTTCTTTGACTGCTATAGATCCTAAATGCCTTTAGAAATTAAAATACATCATAGATGAATTATTCCTAGTTTCTAAAAACTGGTTTTACTTTTGTTTGTTCCTAGTTTGTCTGTGCTTGTTAACATTAATACAACCTCACATAGTGCTTAATGTTCACACTTTGTTAAACAAAGAACATCTTGGAAATCAAATTCACAAGCCGCCAAGGTGAATAAATGGAGACCTAAGGTAACATTATTTGGAAAAGGTAGATCTTCTTACTTCAAATATGATACTGGAAGAAAAATCTCTTTTATGCTGGTTTGGCTAGAAAGCTTAAGAATTCCCAGTGTCAGCCATACGGGAAGCTAGAGGAATGTTTTATCGTTAACAAAGGACATATAGAAGACTCAAAGCTGCCACTTTATTATGGCCCAATAACTCTAAAATTGCTAAATACAAGAAACAAAAAAATAACCAAAAACCTGATTTTCTGTGGCTGCCAGCTCTGAGTTTATTGCCCTCCAAAAGGGAAAAATTAAGTATATATCAGTTTGTTTCCTGACCTTGAAGAAGAGGAATGACTGGTTTTGTTTTGTTTTGTTTTGTTTTTTAATCTAAACTTATTTATGGTCTATCATGCCTGCTACCTACAAGATCCTCTCAGGAGAGATAATAAAAGAATGAAGTTACGTTTTATTAGTGATGTGTGACAAAGGAAGCATTTCAGCTTCCCCTAATTTCTTACATTATAATCTCAACATTCACATTCTAATTGCATAGACAACAAGTCAATCAGATTTGATATAAAACTGAATATATTGTTCATTAGTAACAACACAGTTAAAGCTATGCCTTAATTTTATGTTATTATACCAGGGTAAATCTTTATTTAAATTCTAATTACAGTATCACAGTATCACAGTATAACTAAGGTTGGAAGAGACCCCAAGGATCAAGTCCAACCTGTCTCCACAGACTTCACGACTAGACCATGGCACCAAGTGCCACATCCAATCTCCTCTTGAACACCTCCAGGGACGGTGACTCCACCACCTCCCTGGGCAGCACATTCCAACGATGAACGACTCGCTCAGTGAAGAACTTTCTCCTCACCTCGAGTCTAAACCTCCCCTGGCACAGCTTGAGACTGTGTCCCCTTGTTCTGGTGCTGGTTGCCTGGGAGAAGAGACCAACCCCTTCCTGGCTGCAACCACCTTTCAGGTAGTTGTAGAGAGCAATGAGGTCACCTCTGATCCTTCTCTTCTCCAGGCTAAACAATCCTAGCTCCCTCAGCCTCTCCCCACAGGGCTTGTGCTCAAGGCCTCTCCCCAGCCTTGTTGCCCTTCTCTGGACACGTTCAAGTGTCTCAATGTCCTTCTTAGACTGAGGGGCCCAGAACTGGACACAGGACTCAAGGTGTGGCCTAACCAATGCAGAGTACAGGGGCACAATGACCTCCCTGCTCCTGCTGGCCACACTATTCCTAATACAGGCCAGGATGCCATTGGCCCTCTTGGCCACCTGGGCACACTGCTGGCTCATGTTTAGGTGGCTGTCAATCAGCACCCCCAGGTCCCTCTCTGTTTGGAAGCTCTCCAGCCACTCTGACCCCAGCCTGTAGCTCTGCATGGGGTTGCCGTGGCCAAAGTGCAACACCCTGCACTTGGATTTGGTAAATGCCATCCCATTGGACTCCACCCATCTGTCCAGTTGAGGTCCCTCTGCAGAGCCTTTCCACCCTCTAACTGACCAACATCTGCTCCCAACTTGGTGTCATCTGCAAACTTGCTGATGACTGACTCAACCCCTTCATCCATATCATCAATGAAGATGTTAAAGAGGATGGGGCTCAGCACTGATCCCTGGGGGACGCCACTGGTGACTGGCCACCAGCTGGATGTGGCACCATTCACCACCAGTCTCCGGGCTTGGCCCTGCAGCCAGTTCCTAACCCAGCACAGAGTGTTGCTGTCCAAGCCACGAGCTGACAGCTTATCCTGCAGTACGGTGTCAAAGGCCTTGCTGAAGTCCAGGTAGACCACATCCACAGGCCTCCCCACGTCCACCAGACGGGTCACCTGATCATAGAATGAGATCAGGTTGGAGAGGCAGGACCTGCCCTTCCTAAATCCATGTTGGCTGTATAATCCAAGAGTTTCCTAAAATAAATGGCCATGAATGTTGTTGTAATTTTTTCCCAGTTGATTTTATTTAATTGTTAATATTTATTTTAAGAAAAAAACAAAAAGCAAAAAAAAAAAGCACCCCACAGAAAAATACCCAAATCGACAAAAAACCAACAACAATAAAGAAACAAAGCATTTTATTTACTTTAGTATTGTAATTGTATTTTACATGCCTTGCAACTGATCTAATCCAGAATGATACTGTTTAATTATATAGATCTAAGAATAAACTATGGACAAACAGGAAAAAAAAAAGGGCACTCACATGCACACTATGTAAAATATCTTTCCAATGAGCCTCTTCCTGCAGAATCTACTTGGTAATTCCCTTATCTTTTTTTCACTCACATACTTATATTCACATTTAGTAAGAAGATCCATTTTTCCTTACGTGAAGCAATGAAATGTTTTTAAGGTTTGTCATTAAGCTTATAAGGAAGACACTCTTATGAAGTAGCTTCTGACATGTCAACATCTCCGCCTTTTAAAAATAGGACACAACAGCTTTTCTAGTTTCTAAGGATGACGTTCTTATGCAGAGTCAAGGCAATAAATATCAGTTTCCGCACTGAAGTAAAAACATGCAGCAGACTGTAGTTGTGATGGTATAATGTATAATGCCATGTCTCTTCAAAGCCATTAGAACCTGACAAACTGGTGCATATGAGATGTTTCCCTTTTTTCACTTCCCACAACCCTATTTGGAAAAAAAGACATGTATGTCTGTGGCAAATCAATTTAGAATTTTTCTAAAGATTTACCAATAAAGTAAAACAAAACAAAACACACAAAACACACACCCCCAAAAAAACCCAAAAACACAACCAAAAAAACCTAACCAAACAACAAACAAACCAACCCCCCACAAAACAAAAAGCTGCATCAGGCTGTGCAGCCATCCAACAAGATCTGGACAGGCTGGAGAGCTGGGTGAAGGCAAACCTCATGAAGTTCAATAAGGACAAGTGCAGGGTCCTGCATCTGGGGAGGAATAACAACATGCACCAGTACAGGTTAGGAGCTGCCCTTCTGGAAAGCAGCTCCATGGAGAAAGACCTTGGAGTCCTAGTGGACAGCAAGTTCTGCATGGGATAGCAATCTGACCTTGTGGCCAAGAGAGCCAATGGTGCCCTGGGGTGCATCAAGAAAACTGTGTCCAGCAGGTCTATGGAGGTTCTTATCTCTCTCTACTCTGTCCTGGTGAGACTGCACCTGGAATACTTGCATCCAGTTTTGGGCTCCCCAGTTCAAGAAAGACAGAGACCAGAGACCTGCTGGAGAGAACCCAATGAAGATCCACGAGGATGATAAGGGGACTTAGCATCTCCCCTATAGAGACTGACAGCCCTGGGGCTGTTAAGTCTTGAGAAGACTGAGAGGGAATACGATCAATGTCTATAAATATCCAAGTGGTGGGTGTCAAGTGGAGGGAGCCAATCTCTTTTTGTGGTGCACACTAATAAGACAAGAAACAATGGGTTCATGCCTGAACATAGAAGAGAAGCCTGAACGTGAGGAGAAACTTCTTCACAGTGAGGGTGACAGAGCACTGGAAGAGGCTGCCCAGAGAGGTTGTGGAGTCTCCTTCTCTGGTAACTTTCAAAACCCAGCTGGATGCATTTCTGTGTGGACTATCCCAGATGATTCCTTTGTCAGGGAAGTTGGACCTGATGATCACCCGATGTCTCTTCCAACCTCTAATGTACTGTGATACTATGACAAATTTAAAAAAAAAAAAAAAAAAAAAAGGAAAAAGAAACCAATCCCAGTTTGAACATTCTCTATCTAAGTCAACTGCTAAAATCATGCCCTAACATAAATCAGTGAATCTCAGTCTCACCTTTATATTGTGAATTGTGCAGAAGTAAATACATATGACTAGTGACAAGATGGCTTTGAGAAAATGAGACAGGAATTTGTAAGGAAGAAAGTAATTCTGAAAGAAAGAATATGGAAGGAAGAAATTCATAAGGAATTTGAAAAGAATGTGGAAGAAACTTGTAAGGAAGAAAGGAACTTGGAAGGAATTTATAAGAAAGGAATTTGGAAGCAATTTGGAAGGAAGGAATTCTGAAAGAAGGAATTTGGAAGGAAGGATGGAACTTGGAAGGAAGGAATAAATTCAGATGGAAGGAACTCGGAATGAAGGAACTTGGAAGGGAGGAAGGAATTCATAAGGAAAGAATTCAGAAGGCATTTGGAAGGAAGGGAGGAAGGGAAGTATAAGGAAGGAAGAAAGGGAGGAAGGAAGAGAGGAAGGAAGGAAATAAGGAAAGGAAGGAAGGAAGGAAGGAAGAAAGGAAGGAAGGAAGGAAGGAAGAAAGGAAGGAAGGAAGAAAGGAAGGAAGGAAGGAAGGAAGGAAGGAAGGAAGGAAGGAAGGAAGGAAGGGAGGGAGGAAGGGAGGAAGGGTGAGTGAAAGGGAATGACAGTGGAAGGGAGGGATAGAAGGAGGATAGAAAGAACAATGAAATACCTGATAGAGCTACAGTGCATTTGTGGTTATATGGAAGCACTGGATATTGCTTTAATGATTTAATGGTTGAATCACAGCACAACAGAATGATTTAGGGTGGAAGGGACCACTGATGGTCATGTTCAGGGCAAATATGTACCTTATGTATAATATGTCTTTCCCTCTCTCTCCACAAAAACATAAAACTTCCTCTCTGTCTGCTCCTTGTGTGCATATACACATGCATACAAACAGAATTTCTAATATAATACAAAGATGTGAAACAGACTCCCAGAAATAAAAAAAAAAAACTTATGAAAATTAATTCAAATATCACGGCCCTTACCTTTAACCAGATCAGACAGTTTAGTTACACAATGCATGTAGTTCTTTGTGCAGAGAAGGAAATAGACTATATTCTGCAGAGATCATTAAGTATATATTTTTATTATATCCCTCTAAATGAATGCATAGTTTAACACAATGCATTTGTTAATTATTCATGTAGGAATTTTTTGGTACAGTCCCTGTAGCAATGAGGTTCAGAACAGCCAATATACTTCAGGAGTGTATATTTTAAGTAAGGTAATGAAGTAATAGAATAATTAATTCAGGAAAACATTAATTCACCACTTCAAATCTTGTATTAAAAGATATAGACAATGTAAGAAAGAGATTCTGTAACTCCTACAAGAGCTGTGGTTGTGGTGCAAAATTCACCAGGTGATTCTCTCAGCCCCATGTTGCCTAATCATTTGAACTACATAACCACAACAGACACTCCTGGTTCTGAAATGTGTTAATCCATGTATATTCTTCAACAGTGGAGGTCAGGAGCCACTCAGAATACAGAGTTTAATTACAAATGCTATAAAAAGACCCCTCTACCATGTCATGCCTGGTGATCTAATGTAATAGATTCATATCCATTAATGAAATTTTCTCCCATGACAGTTATAAAGTTATTCTATGGACTTTTGTAAAACAGAGCATCAACCTTATCAGTTAAGAGAGCAGATTTTTCTCAGGTTTTATCATCTTTAGATAATGTCTGAAAATATCAAAACCAACTTTTTGCTGCCACCTTTTAA
The DNA here is from genome assembly GCF_014839835.1 of Dryobates pubescens. Taxonomy (NCBI): domain Eukaryota; kingdom Metazoa; phylum Chordata; class Aves; order Piciformes; family Picidae; genus Dryobates; species Dryobates pubescens. The sequence goes on along the minus strand of NC_071657.1, from coordinate 79,967,734 downwards.
TGCTAAATTCTTCAAGCCTGAGAAATATTAAAAAAAAAAATAAAACATCAACAAAGAAAACATGTAAGGGTGCACATGATGCTGCTCTTGGCCACACTAACACCTTATTATTTTGTGCATTCTAATCAATTTGAATTTACAGACCCTCCTTACTCTGTGTGCAGCTCGCTAGAATCTTTTCTCTTGCATTCATGCACCTACCTATGTACAGTGAAGTTGTTTTAACTTTCTATGTCCAGTCACCACTGTGCAGTCCTTCTGTCCTTACAGGACTACCATGTGATCACAGCTGAGCCAAGATCTTTCTGAGAAGACATTGATCACTTAAAGGGTAATTAGGATTTTAAACTCTCAGAGCTTATGTTGCCTTATTTTGTGCAGAGTAATTCAAGCCACAATCATTCCATCAGTGTTGATAGGAATAAGTACTACTGGATAGGGGTTAAAGACAGGGGCTATATCTGCCTAGATACGCACTTCAGTGGTTTACTTTAAGTGCTATACAATTTGTATCCAAACTAAACATATCATTATGCAGAACAAACTGATTCATTCTAGCTAACCTTCTGCTTCACTGTTTCCTTGCTGACAAGTCTTTTTCCATGTTTTCAAAAGAGAGTGAGCTCAAATACAGGAGAGAGAGAGAGAGAAAGAGGACAGGAAGTTCAAAATAAGGGAAAACAGCTAGATCTAATCCTATGGCAAGTCAGACACTCAAGGTACATACATTTCAGGTGTCATATATTTCTGGTTTATAATGGAGAAACTGTGACCTGGGATAGTGTCAAAAAAAAGTCGCAATAATCCAACAGCATGAGCAGAAGAGCCAGCCAGAGAGGAATTCCTTCTTTCATGGAGAATCTATTTATTCCAGCACAAAATCAAAGCAGTTCTCATCCAGCTGCATTTTGCACAAGATACGCACTGGTACAAATTACTATGGCAGCACCAACCAGTAGTGCCTTGCAGTGACATAAATACACAGGAGATTACTACAGTGATAGAAATACCAGTGAAGTTGTAATTACAGCTGTTGAAAGGAATACATTATAATTTAAAAAATTATGTATGGCCTTCACAGGTCTGCCTCTGTTTCTGGAACTAAACGTGTTTTTCAAGCAACCACCTAGCTCATTAAGCTACACAACCATGAAGAATTTGCATTTTCAATGTGAATCAACTAAGTTTCTTAATTTATGTTCACAAGGCCTCTAGACTTTCCCCTTAATTTATTCAGCAAATTTCACCTCTTTTAGAGAAGACATATTGAATCTCAGGGCCTGGGATTTGATTGATCCCAGTGTAGAGGTAATATGTTACCTTGTTGCAGCAATATCTGACAGGCATTTATTATGGATTTTAAAAGGATAAGGAATCTCACATAAGAGCTACAAAAGTCTGTGAAATCCCTTAAGGTCATATGCAGAGAAGAATTTTGAAAGAGAAAAAGCCACTTTACTATTAAAATATAATGATCTGTTGAAGAGCAGAGAAGACCGTGTAAAGTCTCACCTAAATCTCACTAAAAGGGGTGGGAGTCAGGTAATTATGAATTTATATTAAAAATATAAGGAAGGCAACAGAGGCATTCAATTATTATGCTTAATTGGTTAAGGAATACAAAAAAGTTCTGTCATATTCTATTGGGGATATTTAAAAATAAATATTAAGAAAAATATATTCAGATGAGAATCTAGAGGGTAAAGAAAAGAGCATATCTGGTGAACCAAAAGACAGTAATTAGTTAGCCATGTGAGATGCTAGGGGTTATTATCCTGAGTGACCCATTAAATCACTGTTTCTGATGGTTACATTTAGCTTAGTGAAAACATTAATTTACTTATCAATTAGTTATGACATTTATTTATTTTCTGAGGTTATATAGTTTGAACTTCTTCTGTAGTAGTAAAAAATGAAAACTTTTTGGTGCATTAAAATATATAAGAAAATGTTGCAACATTTGTGCAGGAACTGAGCAAATTTACATTACTGAAATTTGGCCTGAATGCTGGAGATTTTCCTATGTTACTATATTCAGAAGGTAGCTGCATTTTAATTACAGGTAAAATTATAGCTAGGTGAGCATATTTCTTATGCCACTTGCTCACTGTAGGTCTCAAGATAATAAGCTTTAAACTGTGAGTTAACTACTATTTTGAGTCACTGAGAACATTTTCAAGCAATTTGATAATCTGTAAATTATATTTAAGGATTTCAAAATGACCTCAAAGATGCAGATGTAACAAAATTATTAATTTCTGTAAAACAACAGTTTCAGATCTTCTCAGCATCACTCAGATCCCAGTATACATGCAAAATGTGGTTTTAAATAAAGCATAGACTGAAATATGCATTAAGTCACAGCCTTGTTTCTGCTCTATATAACTTGTATTGATTTGTCTTCCCTTTTCTCATGTTTGAAATAAGTTAGCTGTCAAAAGCTATTTAATACTGAGACTAAGGCTCAGTAGGCTGATTTTGTAGTGGAAGAGATGAAGCGTACTTACACCTCCATCCTCCTAATGTGGTGTGTGGGTGGCAACCTCCACCTGAGATGCAAGAATATTCTAGGATAAAATTGGACAGAAGATAATATCATATGCCATCATGGCTTTACAGTCAGAAATAATCTAAGCTGAGTTTTTACCAATTAGGAAACTAAACTTGTTTGAAAGTGAATAAAATTCTTGCTCCGGTGCAGATTTCTGAACACATTACCTATCTGAAACATCTGTTTCTGATTTATTTCTTTTTAACTGAATGTGTCACAGAATATTTTTAACAATTTAAAAAAAAAAAAAAAATTCCTAAAGTTTGATGCTTTAAGGAAACAAGTTTTTAAGTACAAAGACAACTTACGCAACATACAGCCAGCTTTCTTACCTTGATTCTTTGATGCAATACACAAATCATCTAAAGAACGTACAAAGGGCTAGCCAAAAGTGGTACATAGCAACTAGAATCTAAATGTTTAGGTCACCTTTTTGTGCAATTTTCTTCTTCTCTAAAACTGAGTCCTTTGAAAATTGGTAGCACTGATCAATGACTGAGTTGTAGTTGAATGAAAAAACCCTATGAGTAGAGCAGTAGGTGACAATTGTATAAACCTACCTTAGACCCCATCTGTAGATGTGTAAAAATCTCAAATGGGATACACAAAGTGTTAGGATGAAGTCTATCCAATAGCTAATAGAAAAAGTCATTCTGGGCAGTAACTGAATTTTGTAATTATAAAAGAGCTTATTCTTTGTGCTATGCTTTGAATGGTCAGGAATATGTAGATGAAAATGCTTGTGTTCAGTTAATAAGCTGATCACTATGCTGCTGTATCATTTACTGTATTCAATTTTACTTTTGAAGTAAGTGAGATGAAGACCTATAAGGCATGAAATAAAACCAGTAGTGCTTCTTCAGTTTTAACAGTATCTAATGACACCCAGCCCAGCTTATCACCCATTCTTCATAGCTGGAATGTAGATGGTCCGGAGGGGGGTGCAGGCTATGTGGCTCCTAGGCTGATGTAACAACAGCTATCCCATTCATGTCAAAGCATACTCTATGGCTGATGTTAGACATTACCTCACTAAATACAATGCTGGGCAAGTCTGAAAGACGAAAACATACAGTCTAAGCTAAATTTTTGCATTATTGATCTCTAATGTTTAGGGGGAAAATGAGACCAGCTCCATATTGCTCTTGCTGTATGTATCACTAGCACCCTAGGAGCTAGGAGTTTACTCTAACCTGTGATTTGAACTGATTCATACAAGCTGCTTGAAGCCAATTAGCACAATGTAATCACAGTAGTGGTGGTAGTACTCTACTTCCAGCAATGTGTGCTGACAGCTTGCTAAAGGGATGCAGAAAGGAAGGGAAAAAATTGAGTCAGCACCCTGCACTGTGTTTCTGCAGGTTGCAGTGCTGAGGTAAGTATTAGTCTGCTTTGATGTCCATGTTGGACAGGCATTCACAAGGCAGAGGAGCTGTTGGGGAAATAAAACATGAAGCAACAAGAAGGTAAAGCTCACATGGGGAATCAAATTCTTCAGACAGGCTGTTTAGCTGCTCTTTGGCTGATGAAGTGAACTTTCTTTGCTAAAGTTCAACAGTATCTTTGTTTTGATCAGACAACTCAGTCCACTGCTTTCCTCAGTTCTTAAGTCCAACTTGTGCACAGTCCTTTATGAACACTCCAGCACACATGTGATCCATCATTATATAAAATACATTACATGCAAAAGGTCTCCTAACTGTCTTAGCTATGTACAAAATATGGCCCTGTGTGACTGTTTCTCCATCTCTAGGAGACATTTATTTGTTCCTGACAAAACACAGTATCTAAGTAGAATAGAATAGAATAGAATAGAATAGAATAGAATAGAATAGAATAGAATAGAATAGAATAGAATAGAATAGAATAGAATAGACAAGGTTGGAGGAGACCTTCAAGATCATCGTGTTCAACCTATCATCCAACACCACCTAATCAACTAAACCATACAACCAAGCATCCTGTCAAGCCTCGCCCTGAACACCCCCAGTGATGGCGACTCCACCACCTCCCTAGGCAGCCCATTCCAGTGGGCAATCACTTTCTCTGTGTAAAACTTCCTCATAACCTCCAGTCTAAACCTCCCCTGGCGCAGCCTGAGACTGTGTCCTCTTGTTCTAGTACTGATTCCCTGGGAGAAGAGACTAACCTCTGCCTGTCTACAACTCCCCTTCAGGTAGTTGTAGAGAGCAATAATGTCACCCCTGAGTCTCCTCCTCTCCAGGCTAAGCAACCCCAGCTCCCTCAGTCTCTCCTCATAGGGCTTGTGTTCCAAGCCCCTCACCAACCTTGTCGCCCTTTTCTGGACATGCTCCAGCAAGTCAACATCCTTCCTAAATGGGGGGCCCAGAACTGGACACAGGACTCAAGGTGCGGCCTAACCAATGCGGTGTAGAGGGGCAGAATGACCTCCTTGCTCCTGCTGGCCACACTGTTCCTGATGCAGGCCAGGATGCCATTGGCCCTCTTGGCTGCCTGGGCACACTGCAGGCCTACCATCAACCGGCCTACCATCAACCAGCACCCCCAGGTCCCTCTCAGCCTGACTGCTCTCCAGCCACTCTGACCCCAGCCTGTAGCACTGCATGGGGTTGCTGTGGCCAATGTGCAGAATACAGCACTTGGATGTGTTAAATCTCATGCCGTTGGATTCTGCCCATTTGTCCAGCCTGTCAAGGTCCCTCTGCAGAGCCTCTCTACACTCCAGCAGATCAACTCCTGCCCCCACCTTGGTGTCGTCAGCAAATTTACTGATAATGGACTCGATGCCCTCATCCAGATCATCAATAAAGATGTTAAAGAGCATGGGGCCCAGTACTGATCCTTGGGACACACCACTAGTGACTGGCTGCCAGCTGGATGTGGCACCATTCACCACCACTCTCTGGGCTGGGCACTCCAGCCAGTTCCTAACCCAACTCAATGTGCTCCCATCCAAGCCATGGGCTGACAGCTTGGCCAGAAGTGTGCCATGGGGGACAGTGTCAAAGGCCTTGCTGAGGTCCAGGTAGACCACATCCACCAGGCAGGTCACCTGATCATAGAAGGAGATCAGGTTGGTCAGGCATGACCTGCCCTTCCTAAACCCATGCTGGCTGGACCTGATCCCTTGGCCATCCTCTAAGTGCTGTGTGACTGCACTCAAGATGACCTGTTCCATAATCTTGCCTGGCACTGAGGTCAAGCTGACAGGCCTATAATTCCCTGGCTAATCCAAGCAGCCCTTCTTGTGGATGGGCACCACATTGGCCAGCTTCCAGTCCTCTGGGATGTCTCCAGTGAGCCAGGACTACTGAAAAATGATGGAGAGCAGCTTGGCCAGCATATCTGCCAGCTCTCTCAGCACCCTAGGATGGATCCCATCTGGTCCCATGGACTTGTGGGGATCCAAGTGGCTAAGCAGATCACCAACTACCCCATTCTGGAACAGAGGAAGACTAAGCTGCTCCCTGGTCATTCTGCCAGCTCTGCAGGCCAGCTGTCTAGAAGATATTCTGTCCTGCTAGTAATAATTGAGGCAAAAAAGGTGTTAAGTAACTCTGCCTTCTCCTCATCCTTTGTTACAACATTCCCCTCCGTGTCCACCAAGGAGTGGAGGTTGTCCTTGCCCTTCCTCTTGTTATTAATGTATTTATAAAAGGACTTTTTGTTGTCCTTCACAACAGAGGCCAGTCTAAGCTCCAAATGTGCTTTTGCCTCCCTAATTTTCTTCCTACAAGACCTAGCAACATCCTTAAACTTTTCATGGGTTGCCTCACCTTTCTTCCAAAGATGATACACCCTCTTTTTTCCCCTTAGTTCTTTTAGAAGCTCATCACCCATCCAGGCTGGCCGTCTGCCCTGGCGGCTCATCTTCTGGCCCATTGGCACAGCCCATTCCTGCATCTTCAACAATTCTTTCTTGAAGTAGGTCCAGCCCTCCTGGACCCCTTTGTTTTTAAGTGCTGTTTCCCAAGGAACCTTCTGAGTTAGTTCCTTGAGTAACCTGAAGTCTGCCCTCTGGAAGTCCAGAGTGGAGGTCTTCTTTCTGCCCCTCTTAACTTGACCGAATACTGAAAATTCAATTATCTCATGGTCACTGGCTCCTAAACACCCTCCGACCACCACATGGCCCACCAGCCCTTCCCTATTGGTAAAGAGGAGGTCAAGCATAGCCTTACCCCTGGTAGGCTCATGTGACTGTTTGACACTGTGCCTTCAAGAAAGGGGCACACTGGCTAAATGTTTATAAAATATTTTTGTATTCTAAATGAATTTCATTGGCCAAGTTAAGGTGGGAGGTGAGGTTAGTCCCAGCACAGCTGGAACTTTCTCTCAGTTTTCCTTTCTTCGCTGTCCCTTTCGGCTGGATCTGCTTCTGGGCTCCTTGCCAAGAGATAAGAACTAACTCCCTGTGCATAGGCCTCTGTCTGCTGTACTAACTCCCCTCTTTTCTCGTCTTCTACCTCTTAGGGGGGATAAGGGAGGTAGGGGGGTGAAGGGGGCACAGGGGGAAGCCCTCTCTGTTGGGGGTCTGGTCTCTGACTGTGTTTATTTGCTGTATATTCCTGTATATATTGTAAAATACCTGTATTTGTTGTGTTACATATAATCTGTTTCCTTGTAAAATACTCTCATTTCTCCGACTGAGTTTTAGCCACGGTTTCTTTCTCAGTGGGGGAGGGAAAGCAGACCCTTTCCTTTCAAACCACCACAGCTCACATCACCTGGGATAAGAAGCTGTCCTCCATGCACTCTAAGAACCTCCAAGACTGCCTCCTCTCTGCTGTGTTGAGATCCCAGCAGGTATCACACGGGTTGAAGTCGCCCATGAGAACAAGGTCCGGAGATCTTGAGACAGCCTTAAGCTGCCGATAGAATGCTTCATCAACTTCTTCTTCCTGGTTGGGTGGTCTATAACAGACTCCAACCAGGATGTCAGCCCTGTTGGCCTTCCCTCTCATTCTTACCCACAGGCACTCAACCTGATGATCCCTTATCTCCACCTCAATGGCATCTAGTGCCTCCCTGATGTACAGGGCCACCCCTCCACCCCTTCTTCCTTGCCTGTCTCTCCTGAAGAGCCTGTAGCCATCAATTGCAGCGCTCAAGCCATGTGAGTCATCCCACCACATCTCTGTGATGGCCACTACATCATAACTTTCCTGTTGCAGCAAGGCTTCCAGCTCCTCTTGATTGTTCCCCAAGCTTCGTGCATTGGTGTACACGCACCTCAGCTGGGCTGCTGGTTTCACCTCTGGCTCAAGCTTATCACCCCCATACTCCTGCCTGGGGGGAGTGGTTTCAGCCCCTTCCCCCTTTGAATCTAATATCGAATTCTAGAATCTAGTAGATTTCAACCAATTACAGTATCACAGTATCACAGTATCAAAAAGGTTGGAAGAGACCTCGAGGATCATTGAGTCCAAACTGTCACCACAGACCTCATGACTAGACCATGGCACCAAGTGCCATGTCCAATCTCATCTTGAACAGCTTCAGGGATGGTGACTCCACCATCTCCCTGGACAGCCCATTCCAATGACAAATGACTCTCTCGATGAAGAACTCCAAACCTCCCCTGGTGCAGCTTGAGACTGTGTCCCCTTGTTCTGGTGCTCGTTGCCTGGGAGAAGAGACCAATCCCTTCCTGGCCACAATCACCTTTCAGGTAGTTGTAGAGGGCAATGAGGTCACCCCTGAGCATCCTCTTCTACAGGCTAAACAATCAGCACCCCCAGGTCATCCTCTGTTTGGGAGCTCTCCAGCCACTCTGACCCCAGCCTGTAGTTCTGCATGGGGTTGCTGTGGCCAAAGTGCAGCAACCAGCACTTGGACTTGTTAAATGCCATCCCACTGGACTCCGTCATCTGTCCAGTCAGTGTAGGTCCCTCTGCAGAGCCTTTCCACCCTCTAACTAACCAACATCTGCTCCTAACTTGGTGTTATCTGCAAATTGCTGATGACTGACTCAATCCCCTCATCCAGATCATCAGTGAAGATGTTAAAGAGGATGGGACCCAGTACTGTTCCCTGGGTGACTGGCCGCCAGCTGGATGTGGCACCATTCACCACCACTCTCTGGGCTCGGCCCTCCAGCCAGTTCCTAACCCAGCACAGAGTGTTGCTGTCTAAGCCACGAGTTGACAGATTAGCCAGCAGTTTGCTGTGGGGGATGGTGTCAAAGGCCTTGTAGACCACATCCATAGGCCTCCCCACGTCCACCAGACGGGTCACCTGATCATGGAAGGAGATCAGGTTGGAGAGGCAGAGCCTGACCTTCCTAAATCTATGTTGGCTGGACCTGAGCCCTTGGCCATCCTTCAGGTGCGCAGTTATTGCCACCAGGATAATCTGTTCCATCACTTTCCCTGGCACTGAGGTCAGGCTGACTGGCCTGTAGTTTCTGGGTTCCTCCATCTGACCCTTCTTGTGGATAGGGACCCCATTGGCCAATTTCCAGTCATCTGGGACCTCACCGGTGAGCCAGGACTGGAGGAAAATGATGGATAGAGGCTTGGCCAGCTCATCTGCCAACTGTCTCAGCACCCTAGGATGGACCCCATCTGGTCCCGTGGACTTGTCTGTGTCCAAATGGCTCCGCAGGTCCCAAACAAATTCCTCATGGATTACTGGGGTATTACACTGCTCCCCGATCCCATCGCCCAGCTCAGGAGGCCACTCATCCTGACCTCCTGCCTTGCTGTTAAAAATTGAGGCAAAGAAGGTGTTCAGGGCCTCAGCCTTTTCCTCGTCTTCAGTCACAATTCTGCCTCATGAGAAGATTGCATAGGGCTGTTTATTCCTGCATGGGTTACCACTGTGGTGGTGAGAGATGTTCTCCCACACACACATAAATAAACCACAGCTAACTCAGTCGGAGAAGCAAAAATGGAAAAGACCTATATTTTACAAGCAGGATGAAATGCGATGAATATATACACAATATACAGTATTGTATATTTACAATATATACAAAAACACACAGCAAAGAATGTAACACAGAAAACCTGCCTTCCTCCAGTGAGGAGGGTCCCTCCCAAAAACCCCTTCTGCCCCTTCCTCCCTTTTTTCCCAAAAAGGGTTAGAGAGAGAGAAGTAATTATTAAGGGGAAAATTCTGTTAGTTCAAAGTGTGTGCTAAGGAAAGGAAAAAAAAAAAAAAGAATAAGTTTCTTGTTAGTGAAGGTCAGCACCTGCCAGCACAGAAAGAAGACACCTGTTCAGACAGACTGAAAAAACAGGCTGGCTGAGACTCAAACTGAACTAAAACTAAAATTTAAAGTTACATTCTACCAATCTACCAATGAAATACATTTAGAATTATCTTTGTTTTCCTTATTACACCAAAACATTCAGCTAGAGTGTCTCAGTAACTGTCCCTTTCCTAAAGATGTGGCCTAACACTGTCACAACCATAAATCAATGACCAAACCTGATATTGTCTTCCCAGTGTCTCATTTGATTTAGTAACTATTTCACTTGTTAACTTATGCATAAGCAACTACAACCATCCGATGACACTGGGACTCAAACATCCAAACAAAATTCAATGACCTCATCCTTCCCTCAATATGCAATATTCTTTGCTCCATCTGCCCTTTCCCTTTCAATATAGACCTCATGTTCTTCCATGGATTTCATTTCTTCTTCTACCTAAATCTTTACCAAATCTTACTCCACTTACCAGTGATCCTCCAAAGAGATTGTTTGAATATTGCGCTTATCTGTACATTTAGAATCCTATTACAGAAAGCTTCCCTTATTTTCTTTTAGTAATCTGTGCTAGTTAAAGAAATTCATACAATTAACCTAATATACCTGGAAACATGGTATTCCCCAAAACATAGTATTCCCTTGCAGAAACAAGAATAATTATTTAGAAGTTCAGACTAGGAAGTGGCTGCCTAATGGTAACAACATTGATTCTTCTTTATGGTATTTCATACAAAGTCTCTCCTGAAACACTTTACAGAATTAGTATATGTCCATATATCCCAGAGAGAATGAAAATTTAGTATAAGTAATGATGGAAAGACATAGTGAAATGAGGTTTAAAAATAGATGAGCAAGATGTTATGGAAAGAAATGTGTGAAGAATATTTTCCACATGGCAAAGCCTGTAGAAAAAAAGGAGCTTATAAAAATAATTTTTTACTTCCTAGAATTTGACCCCAAACTTAGGAAACTGCATGAAATTTTTGCAAATATTTATTCTAAGAACTAATCAGTTAATTTGGTTATATGTGTGTACTTCAGTATTGTGGTCGTTTGAGGCTGTGCCTGCCTTTAAGAACAAACACTGCTGGAACACACTGGCTAATGTTTTCGGTACTAGAACCAAAACATTCTGATATTCTAAACTAATTTCATTGGTTGATAAACAAAAATCCAGCTTTAGATTGTGAAGCAGTTGGAAATTTTTTTTTTCCTCAGTTCAGTTCGGTTTGGGAGTTGGGGGAGTTTGGTGTTTCAGCCTGTTCTACCTGCCTGCTTCTTCTGCGAACTGCTGGAATTTGCCTTCAGATAAGCAAACACTAATCCTGCATGGGCTTTTGAAGCTTACTGACAACTCTTTTCCTTAGTAACTTGCCTTTCTCTCTCTCTAACCCCTTTTTGGGGAAAAAGGGAGGTAGGGGGAGAGAGAGGGGGCTCCAAGGAGGGGATCCCTCCCTCAGGGAGGGATTTTTGTCATGTTATTTCTCTTTGCTGTGTATTTCTGTGTATATATTGTAAATACCTGTATATATTGTATCATATATAACCTGCTTTCCATATATGCTTGTAAATATATAGCTTGCTCTTCGACTGAGTTAGCTGTGGTTTCTTACTCTGTGGAGGAGGGAGAGCTAAGCCCTCTCTCAACCTACCACAAGTATGAACTTTTCTTAAGTACAAATGCTCTCTACATGTTTTTGTTTAGAATTATTCTTGAAAAAAATGCTTAAAGTGTCATCAAATGTTAAAAAATTGTCTTGAAAGACAAGTTATTCATCCCACTTAACATAACAAAATGAGTCCCTCTTCATTCTACATTTCATATACTGCAACAGTAAGGTAAATATGGATGCTGACTGAAATCATAATTGACCTAAATATCCCTTAAAGATGATAAAAATATTTCTCTACATAAGGAGACTGTAAGTTTACTATATTGATATTTGAAGTTAAGCAGGTGAATCTTCAGAGAAGTGTTCAAATATTTTCCCTAACAAGTAAACCTAATTTAAATAACCTCTCATAGCTTAGACATTAGGCATTATGGAAATAACTCTGATACCTAAAGCACAGCTTCAAAGTGCTCTGTAAATTATTGGGAGAAAATGCAAACAGAATTTAAAAAGGAACCTTCAAATCCAAAGTTAGTTGAGGATTCATTGGAGATACTGGATATTATGTGTCAGTGTTTTGTGCTGAATAGCCTGCTAGTTGTAATCAATAATATAAAGCGTATTAATGTTTACATGTATTTTTGATGCATATAATTAATATGTTCTCCATTTACAACTATTCTGACATCAGGAAAGGAGATTCAGCATATTGAGGGAAGAGGATTATGAATGCAATACAAACCCTGAGCACTTATGCCATCCTTTTCTCTCTGCTTTAGCATCTGCCCAAACTCTGAACAATTAACAAGAAGATAAGGAGCTCTGAAGACAAGTGTAAAGCACCAACCTAACAGTCTACCTTATATAAAATATTGAGCATGATGCTCTCTGTGAAACACATCAAGAAACATGAATGGCCTCATGATGCAGAGAGGGAATTTTACTACCAGCCAGCTTATAAATCAGCTTTCTGGTTTATTTTAAATCCAATGGATAAGTCAGTCACCTAATCAGCAATTTGGCATTCTACTTCAATGCTTTCTCTTCCAATTAAATGTCTGTTCCAGTCTGTCAACATTTGTGAAAGTACTTAGGATACTTGGACATGTACTTACTGTTACTGTAGAGCCAAATGAGCCTCAGCACAAACTCAGACAGTCCCTGATGTGTCTAGACATGGTCCCACTCTCCCCACTCCTTCCTGCAGAAAATACGGGTAACGTGAGAAAAGGAACAAAGGGGACAGGACCATGCGTGTCTGGTAAACAACCCTGTTTCTGGGGTAAGAGCACATATACTGGCCACTTCTCCTGTCTAACCAGGCCTATGTTTCTGCCTTTTATGGCCACAGCCTGGCAGAACCCCTTCTCATTGGGTAACTATGTGCTAGCTTCAGTTGTCCTATTGGGCCAATTGAATCTCAGGCAAGATGTATATACAGGCTATTTCTAGTCTCCTTGCCTTGTTTAAGCCTTGCCTTGCTTGAACCTGCTTGGACCTGTCTGGCTTGAACTTGCCTTGAGTTGTCTCTCCTCAAGTTGCTCTGTCCAGAGCCTGGGATAAAGCCACAAGCCTACACACCGCAAGCTATGAGAGAAGCTGCAAACTTAGGAGCTGGAGCCAAGCCTGCTTTCCCTTGCAACCAGAATTTTGCTGTGCATCAGTTTTTCCAGGACAAAGGAAATGCCCATCGCAAGAAGAATCGTAAACAGCCTGCCATCCGCTGAAGCCAGACGAGCCCTGGGACCTGTGGCATTCCTGCCGCCAACCTGCCATGCCTGGAGCACGACAGCATCGCAAAACCTAACATCTAATACACAGCAGCAGCACTCCCCACTTGGGTGGAACCAGCTGTGAGTAATTAATGAATTGTCTCTTTGGCTTAACAGTTCATGTCAAGTCTCCCCCAGTGTGGTCAAGCACCATTTCACTCATGGGGTTCTTTCCTTCTGATATTCCTACCGGTTTGTATAAAATTGTTAAAGTAATTATAGTTGCCTAAATACTGTACATTCCCACTGTAAATACATGTTCTAACCATACATTTGGCCTATTTAATAGGAAGACAGAATATCCTAATCTATCTAGGACCTATATCATTATAATTAATAATACAAATTATTTGTTTTGAGAACAATACAAGATAGCTAAATGCATGGGCACCCCTGGAACTGTATGAATTTTCTGAAGACAGGAGTATGTTCTGCTGTGACTCAGGAATTTTTCCCATCATCTGACCAGTTGTCCTGGACAAGGCATTAACAAGACAGCTAAATCTGTTTTGAGCCACTGCCCCTTTCTCCTCCCTCTCTGTTACAGGGTCCAGATTGAGGTCAAGGAGCCTAATAGGCAGGCGCTGTTAAGGCTGCCTGGAGGGGAGTGGAAGCTGAACCCGATCCCTGAGCCTCACATTTCAGAGAGGCAACTGCACGTGTCAGACACCATGAGAGAAGGCATGTGCAGTTTACTCACCACATAAACATTTTTAATTGATTGGCAGGATTTGAATGGCTAATGTGCCACTGGGCCATTCAGTTTTCAAAAAGGGAATTTATAGGGGAAGACCTTGTATACCTTTGACTTGTTGCATTCATAGCTTGCATGCTTGTCACTCACTTCTCTCTCCCCCCCATTTGTTAAGGGGATTCAAGGCAGCAATAAGTACCATACTTGCTCCTATCTTCAGAGTAATTAGTTGTTGTTTTTTTTTTTTAGCATCATAGTGCTTGAGTTGGGCCTCCACTACAGCAGCCTGCTCCCTCATTTCGTATAAATTTGTGAATACTGCCCTTTGGACTATAACAACGAACTCAAACACTGCTTCATTCAGCAAAGGTTTTGGTAGTTAGCAGCTAGGTGGTTCGTGAGTAAAATACGCTATTTTACATGGTTATTTCTGAGGTTGATAGCTTGTTACTCCCTTGGTTAACTCCGTTGTGAACTTTTAGGTGGTCCATCTACGCCACCCGAGGCAGTACTGCTGTTTAGTGTCACGCACGTAGGGAGATTCGAGTTTGTTCCTCTGTATTCCAAATTCCGATTGTTCTAGACTGTTACTCTACTGTTTATTAGCCTTCTACCATCTGTAAGAAACCTGTCATCAACTGGGCAAACGAACCTGAATAAAATTGGTTCAGGAAAGCATTTTTTGATAATTAATAAATAATATTAATATTTTATCATATTTCCAGCCAATAAATTTTTAAAACTACAACACCAGTGCTGCTCAGTATTTGTCAAAGACACTTTCTAGGAAAGCCTCTAGGAAAAGAAGACTAGTGACTCATTGTGAATTTTTTGTCTGGTTTACTATTATCTTGTCACAGACATTTAAAACCAGACAGGTAATGTTTACCTTAAAAATCTAGCCTAAAATCCTGTGCTTGACAGTGGTGTGAAACAACTTGTGTATTCTCACATCTTCTGGAAATTTTCTCTGCAGAGGGTTTCTGACTGTTTTCTTGTTGATTTTTTGATTAGTAATACCCTTTTTTTTCCCCCAAATTAATTTGCCTAATTACAATAGAACTTATATTGCCTCTCAAATGAACAGGATAAAAATGAAGCTTTAACTTGTCTCAACATGCTTATCACTAGCTCCATTTTCAAAAACATTGTAATTGTGATGAGCTGCAAAACAACTGCAAACAGGGAAGAAGTACTTGGAAAGAGAATACTTTCAAAATTGCAAAATATGCAGATGTTGTGCTGCTGTCAGGTGTCATCCCTCCCTTTTCTTGTGTAGACTCTGGCATCATGTATCACTATACTGCTTAATAGAAATCAGAATTCTTTCAACAGTGAAGAAGAATTTTGTGCACCGTGGAAGATATAGTCCACCATCTGTTTCTGGACCATAGAAAAGATTGAGAGCAACTAAGACAACAAAAGAATTCCTAGACCATATAATTTTTTTTAGTTGTGTTTTTCTTTATTTGTTTCTTTTCAGTAGATTTCTTTTCCCTCTCAGGTTGAAAATGTATAAAAAGAAAATATTTTCAAGTGACTTCACTTATCACAGTACAAGTGATATGCTGAAGATACTTATTCTGGAATTCCTCTGACTTATTTTATGACCTAAGTGTAGGTATTTCATCACCCTAGAGTCACTACAAGCACAGCTTCTAGGCCAAGATGTTACCAGGCAAAGACATTTATTATGTTATACAGCAAGGTTATATACTCTATCAGAAGGCATGTGTGTCACATCTTAATTGGTTATTTTCTATAGGCATGTGTGTAATTTAGCCATACGGTAGGTTAATAACAAAACAATATTTCAGCACATCCAACCAAATTCTGCCAAGTCTTTCTCCTCAGTTACAAGTTGCTTATGTTCTTTTCTAAGTCAAAGATTAAACATGGCCTTCTCTAACTCAAGCAAGGGCAAATCTTCCCCTACATCTCCCTCTTTCTTTCTCTCAATTACTGATAAGGTGTTCATTCCTAACTCAAGGGCAAAACATAGCTGTTGCAAAGCTATGTGAAAACAACCTTTCTCCTACACCCAAGAACAGGTTTGCTCTGAAATATGTACCAGCATGTATTAGGTACTCTCTTATTTCTGCTTTAGTGTAATTCTATTTATGTAATTATTTATTTTAAATTTAGTATCTGCCTAGCACATTAATTATGATATATTTTGATTTATAATAGAGCCTAAGTATGATAGTTGAGATCATACACTTGGACAAACATACTAGGAAAGGTCATATAAGAAAAAATACATTACTTCAAAGGAGAAAATCTGGCCAATATTACAGATAGAAAGTAGGAGGAAAAAATTTAATGATCTTGTCTCCAGTAAGCTAACATACATAGGAGTCAAGCTTTTATTTTTTTGTTGTGATTTCATGGAGTTATTTACTGTGGGAGTTTAATCTACTTTAGACAAAGCATTTAAGTGTCTTCATGTAGCCGTTTAAATGTATGCTGGTTATCTAAGATACCATCAAAGTCAAAGAAGACCTATACAGTGCAATTCTTGCTGCGATTAGACCTATGGCTAAAATCAAGTTCCCTACTTAGGAATCTGTTGACATCTATATGGATCTTTATGGCTTCTACGCATGCATGCATGACCTTCATTTCTGTTAACTTAATTGGGAGTTTAGAACCTATCTAAATACAGGCACTAGTTAAGAAGTCTTAATCTGCAGCTGAGCCCTCCTATTGGCATCCAATTAACTTGTTTAAATACCAAGTGCTTTGAGATAGCTCATCTCACCCTTGTCTTCTGACTAGCTGAGGAGCTGTAGAGACATAAGTCCTATATCAAATCTACAAGTCTGTTCTGGATATCTCAAACATTCCTGTATATGTCAGAAATCACTAGGTGTTTAATTGTTCTGAGACCTAAAATTCTTTGTATCATCCTGGAGAAGGTATTTGATGCATTGCTCTGTCACAGGATATCACAGAAGATCAAAGCAGTAGGAAATTCAAGGGTTATACTGCCAGAACAAATTTATGTCAGAAAACCCATCCTTGGTGTCACTTTCTGAGGCCAACATGATTCCCTCCCATTCCTTTATTATTAAAGTAACACAACTGAAAAACAGATTGAAAAAGTCTGCAGGCAGGTTTATAAAAAAGGTCCATGCAACTTGCTTGGTAGTGTGTCTGTATAGATCTTACAAAGACTGGAACATGAAAAGGTCATATAGTGACCATGGTGACTCTGTTTGCATTATCTGTAGGGTGTTAAGTTATGCTGTAAATAAGCTAAACAATGCAGCCTTACAGGTTTGCAAAAAAAAAAAAAAAAAAAAAACCAAAAAAAACCCCACAAACTTCTTTCATACAACTTTTAATGGGTTTCTTTCCTCCTTGAACCTTCCCAGGGATTGTTCTACCTAATAAATTTTATTGGTCATAACAATGTTTGCAGTCTAAAAACTTAACAGATTTGAAACACAGCTGCACTATCCTGGCAAACCAGACCAGCTTCAGGTAATAAGATTTATTTTCCTTTTATGCTGCCAAGTCAACCTGAAGACAATGTTAATAGAAAAGGTCACAGACTGATAAGTTGACATGTCTCTAATTCTTCAGGACAAATCCGTGGATGGGGAATTGAAATGTTACTCTGCAGCTCCTCAGGGGCAGAGACATTAAAGTTAAATGTTACAGATGTGAAGGAATGGCAGCAAGCATGTTTGGTTTGCAAAAGAGCTTGTGGCTGTCATGGTAGGAATCTAGCAGACACCAGCAGAATTTATTTTCTGAGCTAAAGAGTATTTTAATGATATACTGCAACCACCTCTGCACAGATATATCTGCTAGGGTTCAATTGGTGGCATGCAAAGAACATAGTTCAGAGGTAGACCAGGTCAATTTTAAAGAAAGATTGATTTTTTATTTTTTTTTTTTAATTTTTGTTTATGCTAACTTATATTTTGCAATGTGTGGAAGATAGGGAATGAAAAAAAAAAAAAAAAGAAAGAAAGAAAAAGGAACAAATGAAAGATACTCTTCCTTTCTCAGGATAATGGTTTAAGAATTCCAACTTTTCACTTGGAGGCAGTTTGCTTGTCTAATATTCTTAAATTCATCATTTCAATGAAAAGTCTCTTTTTGCCTTCAGTGGTGACACTAGTACTAGTAATTTGAACTGGGACAGGGAAGTTCCTGGGACCAGAATACAATCATCCCTATCGTTAAATTGCTGGAAGAGCCCTTCGTGTAACCCACTCTCTCCTAGAGGATCTGCAGATACAGGTTGCAACTTGGGACAAGCCAGTGACCATTCCCAACTAGCAGTTTATATTTGTCTGAAGGGTAAGGGTAGCTACAGGATGGAAGCAGAAGGGTGGTCTTGGCAAGAGAAGAGCCTTTGGCTTTTTTAATAGAGGTACAGGAAGTAGTATATGGACCATCTCCAGTTTTGCTCATCTGTAGTGAAGAATTTGCAGCTAAGGTTTGCAGAAACAGAATAAGAAACAACCTGTGTTTGACCTTTCCTTGGGCTGGCAGAGAATGAAGGAAAAATTAGGCTTTTCTTCTTACCTCTTGAAGTTCTTGCGGGGATAAACAGGTTATCTGCTGTATTCTTCTGTGCTGCATTGTCTTCTGCTTCTTCATGTAAAACCTTGGTGATATGAGTCCAGTGTGTCCTTGGAAGATGTAAAATTGACTGTGAGTGAGGACTCCATTTTTTCATTCATCTGTTGAACAGGTTTGTGAAATGTGAGATACCATCACCAGAAAAACATGAGTAATTCATGTTCATACAGAGGCTGCTAATGATACCTCTGTTATTGTGACTCAGGGGAGAGTAAATGATAAATTCATCTTTTTTTTTTCTTTTTTTTTTTTTTTAATTTTCCCCCTGGCTTTCAGTCTGAAAGACTGACACATTATAAGCAAAGGATAATAAAATAGTTCTGCATTAATTATTTCCATTGTCTTTATAGTAAGACTTCCTAGTAAAGATCAAAGTCCCATTGTGCTTCATGCCATATGAACACATTGTGTGAAGAATTCCATTCCATGAAGAATAGAAGGATGCCCATGTGAAAACAGAAATACATGGTGATATTTCCTTTCCACTATGAGCTTTCAGGTGTATAATCAATTATGTTACATTTCACAATATGTTGGGAAATTGTAATTGTATATAAAAATACTAGCAGATTGTTCATGTATTTGAGGACAACTGATATCAAAGCACCTCTGATACATTAAGAATTAAATTCTGCATTTTGAGTCATAATAATAGTCATTGTTGTCAGCTTGCTTTCTGGATTTCCTTGGCCATTGCAGTGGCTGTTTCTAATTTCCTAGTACATGGGTATGTCTAGAGGTGAGCAAGAGGTGTGTCACTTGGCTGTGAAGTAGGAACATTTCAGGCAGAATATTTTTCTTCATCCCATGCCCGTTATACCAGATTAACTAAGCAAGTTAGTTAATTTTTTGGGAAGCAACTCATACTACATTCATCTCAGATGGATGGCACTGTTTGTGCTGCTGTCACACTAATGCAAAAGATACAGAATTTAACAAACATTAGATAAAAGCAAGAAAACAAACAAAATTCCAAAATACAGTGAGAAAAAACACCTGAAATGAAGGATTTTGTAGAATCATAGAATTGTTAGGGTTGGAAAGGACCTCAAGGATCATCTAGTTCCAACACCCCTGCTATGGGCAAGGACACATCATACTAGATCAGGTTCCTCAGAGCCACATCCAGCCTGGACTTAAAAACCTCCAGCAACTGGGGCTTCCACCACCTCTCTGGGCAACCTATTCCAGCTTCTCTCATGGGGAAGAATGGCTTCCTAACAACCAATCTGCATCTACCCATTTCTGGTTTTGTTCCTTTCCACCTAATCCTACCATTACCTAACACTCTAAAAAGTCCCTCATCAGCTTTCTTGTAGGCCCCCTTCAGATACTGGAAGGCCACAATAAGGTCTCCTCAGAGCTGTCTCTTCTCCAGACTGAAAAGCCCCAAATCCTTCAATCTGTCCTCATAAGAGAGGTGCTTCAGCCCTCTAATCATCCTTGTTGCCCTTCTCTGGACACATTCCAGCACATACAGATCTTTCCTGTAATAGGGGCTCCAGAACTGGATGCAGTATTCCAGGTGGGGTCTCACCAGAGCACAGTAGAGGGGAAGAATCACCTCCCTCATCCTGTTGGCTATGCTTCTCCTGATGCAGCCCAGGATGTGATTGGCTTTCAGGGCTGCAAGTGTACACTGGTGGCTCATGTGAGCTTCTCATCCACCAGTACCCCAAAGTCCTAATCTTCAGGGCTGCTTTCCAGCCAGTCACTGCCCAGTCTATATCAGTGCTTGGGATTGCCCCAACCCAGATGCAGAACCTTGCATTTGGTCTAGTTGAACCTCATGAGGTTGGCTTGTGCCCACCTCTCCAGCCTGTCAAGGTCCCTCTGGATGGCATCCCTTCCCTCCAGTGTGTCTGCTGCTCCACACAGCTTGGTGTTATCAGCAAACTTGTTGAAGGTGCACTCAATGCCACTGTCCATGTCACCAGCAAAGATGTTAAACAAGACTGGTCCCAGGACTGATCCGTGAGGAACTCCACTTGTTACTGGCCTCCACTTGAACATGGACCCATTGACAGCTGCTCTTTGGGTGTGGCCATCAAGCCAATTCTTTATCCACTGAATGGTCCATCCATCAAACCCATACTGCACCAGCTTGGAGACCAGGATGTCATGCAGCACAGTGTCAAAGGCTTTGTCCTTGGAGAAGCCATGTTGGTTGTACCAATCACCTCTTCATTATTCTTCTGTCTCAGCAGTGCCTCCAGGAGGATCTGCTCCATGATCTTACCAGGCACAGAGGTGAGACTGGCTGGCCTATGGTTCCCTGTGTCATCCCTCTTTCCCTTTGACATTGGGAGTTATACTTCTCTTCCAGTGAGTGGGGACCTCTCCAGACTGCCATAACTTTTGGAATATAATAGACAGTGGTTTAGCAACCTCATCCTCCTGTTTCCTCAGGACCCATGGGTGTATCCTATCGGGTCCCCTGGACTTGAACACTTTCATGTTCTTCAGATGGTCACGAACCTGATTTTCACTCACAATGGACAGTTTCTTCTTCCAGACCCTGCCATTACTGATGTTGGGTGATGGGTTGGACTTGATGATCTTGAAGGTCTTTTCCAACCTGGTTAATTCTATTCTATTCTATTCTATTCTATTCTATTCTATTCTATTCTATTCTATTCTATTCTATTCTATTCTATTCTATTCTGTTCTATCCTATTCTGTTCCATTGTTCTGGGAGTACATCTGGAGCCCTTGCCAGTGAAGACTAAGGTAAAAAAGTAATTGAGAACTTCAGCCTTCTCCATGTCATTTTTCACTAGTTCAACTTTTCTCTTTCTGAGTGGGTCCACACCTTTCCTAGTCTTCTTTTTATTATTAATATACCTATAGCAATTTTTACTGTTTCCCTTGATCTCCCTGGCTAGATTGAATTCTAACTCATTTACTTAAAATGAGTGAAGGATGTGACCAGCTTTACATCACTTTTTTTTGTTAGTATTTATTTACAACCTCCTCTGGAGTGTCTTTTCTCTGTTTTCTGTGAATCTTGATAGCAGCATTCTAGAAAAAGGCTTCTTTAAATTCCGAGAAAAATCCATGCTGTGGAAAACAGTATGAGAGTATTCATAGTGAAAACATCAAAGCTCCAAACAACAACGACAAAAAACCACCAGAAAAGAAAAAGGAAAAAGCAACCAACTAACCAAAACCCAACCAACCAAACCCCCTACAATCTAACAGTCATTTTTGAAAAATTTTTATAACTCTCTGCGTTATAAACTATTTATTTAAAATTCTTTTTGGATGTAGAATACACAGATGTAGTCTATCTGGACTTCAGTGAGGCCTTTGATACCATCGCCCACAGGAAACTCCTGGCCAAGCTGTCAGCCTAGGGCTTGGACATCAGCCCACTGCTCTAGGTTAGGAACTGTCTGGAGGGCCAAGTGCAGAGAGTGGTGGTGAATGGTGCCACATCCAGCTGGGCCCCGTCCTGTTCAATATTTTTTTTGATGATCTGGATGAGGGTATTGTGTCCGTCATCGGTAAATTTGCAGGTGACACCAAGCTGAGGGCAGGAGTTGGTCTTCTAGAGGGTTGGAGAGCTCTGCAGAGGGACCTTGACAGGCTGGATGGATGGGCAGAGTCCAACGGCATGAGATTTAACACATCTAAGTGCTGGGTTCTACATATTGGACACAATAACCCCATGCAGCGCTGCAGGCTGGGGTCAGAGTGGCTGGAGAACAGCCAGGCAGAAAGGGACCTGGGGGTACTGGTTGGCAGCCATCTGCGCATGAGCCAGCAGTGTGCCCAGGCAGCCAAGAAGGCCAATGGCATCCTGGCCTGTATCAGGAATAGTGTGGCCAGCGGGAACAGAGAAGTCACTGTGCCCCTCTCCTCAGCACTGGTTAGCCCACACCTTGAGTACTGTGTCTAGTTCTGAGCCCCTCCATTTAAGAAAGATGTTGAATTGCTGGAGCGTGTCCAGAGAAGGGCTGGTTTGGAGCACAAGCCCTATGAGGAGAGGCTGAGGGGGCTGGGGTTAGACAAGAGCATGCTCAGGGGAGACCTTATTGTTGTCTACAACTTCCTGAAGGAAGGTGGTAGCCAAGTGGGGGTTGGTCTCTTCTCCCAGGCAACCAGCACCAGAACAAGAGGACACAGTCTCAAGCTGTGCCACAGGAAGTTTCGGCTGGATGTTAGGAGGAAGTTCTTCATAGAAACAGTGATTGGTCATTGAAATGGGCTTCCCCAGGGAGGTGGTGGAGTCACCATCACTGGAGGTGTTTAAGAGGAGACTAGATGAGGCACTTGGTGCTATGGTTTAGTTAATTAGATAGTGTTGGGTGATAGGTTGCACTTGATGATCTTGAAGGTCTTTTCTAACCTGGTTAATTCTATTTTTTTCTGTTTTACTGGGAGGCTAAGGCATTCCCTGCAATCGGTTGTCTGGACAGTGGCATTCTTGCAGCCTGTAGTCTGCATTGTTACTTCCTTCTGAGGGACCTCCATCTGGATTCCTGCCTCTACTTTGGCTGAGTTTGGCAGCACAGACTTCTTCTGACATTTAAAGACCATTATGCTATGAGCACACATCACCCCCCCCACCCCTACCCCGCTTTTTTAATTTGTTTTGGGTGTTTGGTTGTGCCTTTTTTTAACCCACCTGACTTGGCATGTGTTGCTTGCCTCTCACTAGAGAGAAAGCAAGCTTCTCCAAGTGCTGCCACACACTGATCTATTTCTCTCTGTTTAAATTCCCATAGTTGCTACGGTAACTATGATAACTAAGAATAACATTGGCAACTTTCTTAATAAGCTATTCTCTAAGGTGCATCCTAGAGTGGTTTCTTTTTTGAGAAGGTACTGCCTGCTTAGAAAGAACAATCAAGGCCATATTTATGTAAAGAAACAGAGAAAAATAAATATTTGGGTTGGTTTGGGGGTTTTGTGTCTATTTTTGTATTGGGTTCACTTCTCATTAAAGTAATCAATACACACACAATGTGAGAAAAATGAACTTATGCTGACGTTAAATGTGATAGGATGTTCTATTGTTTATCCCCACTTATTTTCAACTTCCAGATAAACTGTAGCAAAATGTAAGTTCAAGTTGGAGTTCAGTCAGAAATGTAAAAACATGAGCCTCTCAGTTAGGAAACCAAGCATCTAGGATATCTTGAAATAGTCTGATCACTAATTATTATCAAAATACATAAAATATTTCCTGCTTTCCACCTTCTTAACCATTGTTGTTTTGATGGTGATACCACACCCATATATTGCTCTTTGTAAGACCTCTAAAAGAATGAGGCTTTGCAACCCTGCTGCTGCTAAAGTCCCTAGATTCAACAATGAACTGTGTAAACCTTTCCCAAATGCTTGAGCATTCTTAATGGGTGGCACTGTAAAAAGGGCAAACAAATTTCATTTGAATCTTAGGCATAATTTCTGTGTATTCAACAGAAATACATGAAATGTCGTGCTATTCATCTATCTCGCAAAACATAAAAATGTTAATTATTAGGCACATTAATGATGCCAGCTGAAAATACACAGAGATTTCAGCTGGTTTTCTCATAAATAAGTCTGCAAACTGTTATCTTGTGAGGTTACATCGACTCTCACAAGAAGCCAGCTTCTCTTTAATCCCATTTTTACGATGTGGTCATGAACCCTGGAAGTGACCCTCAAGTCCCTGGCACTGTCATTGAGACAAGTCAGGAATACAGGTACACTGGTTTAGCCAGTCTTATTTCCTTCAGAAATGATGGTGTGTCTAAAAGCTGAAAACAAATTATGTCTTATTTGTTCATGACAGCAACTGCTTTTCATACCACCTCTGTCTCTGTAAATTATTTGTATGTCAACTAAGATATACAGACACTGAATAAAGATATGCATTTATATATATGTATATTAATATATACATACAGAAAAAGACAAAAGCTCATATCTGTGCATTATCTGATAGGCAGAGCCCTCAAAAAAACTGTGTGTCTTGTACTGTTGCATGAAGGGACTAATTTAATTCTAATGAGAGACAGAAATATCAGGAAGTATTTGGTTCACTGCTGGAAATCTCTGTGCTCTTTCAAGATTTTGTTGTTGACAGGCTGCTGAGGTTTGCCTTGTGAGATTCAACATGATCTCACTGATCAAATGGGTTTGGTGGCTGATGATAAATCATATGTAGCTTGAGTCCAGAAAATGGGTGTCTGAGCAACTTATTCAAATATGTGTTGGCACACAGGGGAGACATTCAGGATGCACTTGGATGTGAACAGATTTACACAGGAACACCCTTAACACTAGGCAGCAATGTCCACTAATGGTTTGCAGGCAACATTTTATTATAAATGCCAAATCATTATTGCCTGCTTTGGTATTCAATATAATAACGTTTATCATGTTGAGTTATTTTGGTATTCATGGGAATGTCAGATGTAATTCCATAGGAACTACTGTTAGAATGAATACCTACTAAATTACAATGGAATTAATACAGAATTAGATATTATGGTAACATTATTATCAAAAGAGGTCATTGTGATTGATATGCTGTTCAAATGAGGGTACTGAAAGAAATTTCAGTCAGACCTGATTAATCAAAATCAGTTTTCAGACTCCCTTTTCATGCAGATTACAACAATTTTCAATGAAATAAATCTACCAGAAGTACCCGTAAGGAGATGGATACCACTGCCAAGTTTTGCAAAGAGCTTCAGTCCATGCTCTGTGAAAAGACATATTTAAGAAGCCAAATTATTGCTAACATTAAATCAATTAGTGGAAAATAGTAATTATTTTATTATTGATTTGGATGATGGAAATTGTTTTGCAACATTTAGTTTCATGGTGAAGGGGGAAGCATTGATATTCTCTAGTCTCTTCTGGAGTAAACACGATATGCCTGGTTTGCTATGACCTGTGATTCAGGAAGTCTCTTTCAGTTCTATGTCAGTAACTCCTTCTCAACTTTATTCTTTTCTACAAAAAGACTAGGGACAAGGACATGAGTTGTCAGTCAACCAGCAGTCAACTGGGATTAGCTCTTTTGCTTCCAAGAGAGGATGGCACATAACTGTTTTACATCTGTTTGTTTGGACTTACTTCTTTACTCATCACAAACCCAATTGTCAACTGATTTTCATTTACCAGGTGTCAATAGCTCAAAAGTCTCTGACTGTGTCAAGCATCAAAATCCTAGGTTGAATAAACTCTTCATCTCTGAATGAACCTAGTTTTGTAAACTAAAACACTTGTTGCCATAGGTTGATGTGAACATTTTCCTTAATAAAAACAGTGTAACAATTTTCCAGAACATAATTTATTTTTTAATATTTGACATGCATTTTCCCTTGCATCCCACTGATCAGGGATGGGACTTATATTTTTAATCACTTGAAAAATTTAGGTGGTTTCTTTATCTTAACCATCTTTTCCATAGAAACATAATGAATACAATTACAGGATAGAATCATAATATTTGAAGATCTGAAAATATAATTTAAGTTAAATTGTTATCAAAAAACAGGTATACACAGTTGTTCCATGAATAGTTTTTATATAAATAAAAGCTTTCAATGAAGACAAAGGTTTTCCCTTGGGAAATGTTTTGTGGCATGGTGATATAAAAAATATATACTACAAAACATGGATGCTAGAAGATGTTTTTAAGCTACAGTTGCAGCAGGTGTTTTATATTTTTATTATCTTTATCTATCCAGACACTGAATTAAGGGTTAATTACTGTGAGTAAATAGGCACTTTCAGACAAAATGCCCTGTCATTGCTTTTTCAGGTGATCAGCCCTTCAGCAGAGAGGACAGGAAAAGGTGATTAGGGTTGGAAAAGAGCAGTATTCCCTGAGTCTTGTTTGGGTTTCAGCCACCTTGGGAAACTGCAGATCTGAGACAAGTGAGGAAATTTAGTTCTCATTACACCAGCTAAAGCCCATTTTCAAGACAAACAGCGGCACAATGGGTTGATGTCAGGGGTTAAGTTGAATACTTGCTGCTATTATTCAAAATCATCCTGTCTCATGCCAGCTTCAAAATGAAAGTACTGGCTGAAGAGAAGTATTACGGGGCTTGAAGTTCAGACTGTATTTGAGAGCATTACAGTTCCAGCTACAGCTTTTGAGTTCAGGGGTTTTGGGTGTTGCATGACTTCTGCTCTGATGGCAGCCAGACTGGGAGGATGTAGTGGTTTATCTTGCTTGCTTCTGCTTGCTGCTGCTTTATCTGCACAGTTAAGGTATTTATGCATTGTATCATTATTATCTCATTTACTCAGTAAACTCTCATTTATCTCACCATTTTATCTCAAGATGGAACATTTTTTGTGTGTTACTTTTCCCTCACTTCTCTGTTGGGGGAAACAGTTGGAAATCCCTAACAGGCAGAAACAGTCAAGCTAAGAAGGGCAGCAACAAAACCTGCACTCTGGACTTCCAGAGGGTGGACTTCAGATTACTTAAGGAACTAAATTAGAAGGTACTTTGGGAAACAGCCCAAAGGGGTCCAGGAGAGCTGGACCTTGTTCAAGAAAGAAATGTTGAAGGTGCAGGAACAGGCTGTGCCAGTGTGCCAGAAGATGAGTCGATGGGGGAGAATAACAGCCTGGATGGACAATGAGCTTCTGGGTGAATTAAGAGAAAAAAAGAGGGTGTGTCATCTTTGGAAGGAAGGAGAAGTAACCCATGGAATGTTTAAGGATGTTGCCAGGTCATGTAGGAAAAAATTTAGAGAGGGAAAAGCCCATTTAGAGCTTAGACTTGCCACTGTTGTGAAGGACAAGAGAAAATGCTTTGTTATGATTAAATAAAAGGATATTTTATTGTTCAATAAGCAGGGCAATTAATTAAAATAGTAATAATTTATTAATCATAAAAATCCCACCAAAAAAAAAAAAAAAGAAACAACTAATTTAAACCTATTTACAGGTTCAAGGTGTTCGGTTGTGGAACAGATACCTCACCAGCAGGAACAAGTAACAATTTAAACAATATGTACAAAAATCCAGAAACAACAAACAGCACTTTAAACTGTAAAGAAAAGGAACCTCGGCAATGAAGCCTGCGATTGCCCACAATGGGGCGGGGGGAATTCCAGAATTCCCTAAGGCAACAGACCTTCAATAGATGCTTATAAAAATCAGATATTGTAATTACTCACTGATCCTGATACCTCCTGGTGCATGTTAAGATCTAGACAAACCAAAATGGTGTCGACCACGTGGAATTCTGCAGGAGCACTGTTTCACTTTCTGTGGGTGTCTGCAGCTTATTACTGAGGCGGGATTTATTCCCAAAAGATTTGTAGCTGAAAGCTTTGTAGAGAGGAGGTTTCTCAGCTGTAATCCTTTTGTAGCAGCGCTCGCTCCTTGCTCCAGTCAAATGAAACTGCCCCAGGGACTCAGCTTCTCTGGGGTTTTGCCTCTCAGCCCGGCAAGACGTGAGGCAGCAACGCTGAGGCAGCAAGGGGTCTTTGTTGTCCTGTCTGGGCCAACTGAAACACAGTTCAGCTTCCTTCCAGAGGGTGGACAACTGCAAGACAACCCTCTGGCTCTTTGGGTTGGTACTTATAGAATTCCCGAGGCAATAATGGCCAGTAGCAACACAGATCTAGGGGTAAAACCCTGATATTGCAACCTATAGAAAACCACCTTTTCAAATGTGGCCAAAGGCACGCCCACCAGCCTCATTGTCTGACTCAGAGCCATCTTGGGGCTTTTTTGTCCATTCAGGACATGCTTTTATAAATATATTAAAGGCAAGAGAAGGGGCAAGGGCAACCTACACTCCTTAGTGAGCAAGGAGGGGAATATTGCAACCAAAGATGAGGAAAAGGAAGAGGTACTTAACACCTTCTTTGCCTCAGTTTTTACTAGTAGGATAGGTTGTCTTCTGGGCGACTGGCCTCCTGAGCTGGTAGATGGAGTCAGGGAGCAGTAAAGACCCCCTGTAATCTGGGAGGAAGTAATTAGAGCCCTCCTTAGCCACTTGGATCCCAAGAAGTCCATGGGACCAGATGAGATCCATCCTAGGGTGCTGAGAGAGCTGGCAGATGAGCTGGCCAAGCCACTCTCCATCATTTTTCAACCATCCTGGCCCACTGGAGACATTCCAAATGACTGGAAGCTGGCCAGCGTGATATCCATCCACAAGAAGGGCTGGAAGGAGGAACCAGGGAATTACAGGCCTGTCAGCCTGACCTCAGTGCCAGGCAAGATTATGGAACAGGTCATCTTAAGTGCAATCCCACAGTACTTAGAGGATGGCTAAGGGATCAGGCCCAGCCAACATAGATTTAGGAAGGGCAGATCCTGCATGACCAACCTGATCTCCTTCTACGATCATGTAACCTGTCTGGTGGATATGGGCCGTGGTTATAGTTTATCTGGACTTCAGCAAGGACTTTGATACCATCCCTCACAGCAAACTCCTGGCCAAGCTGTCAGCCCATGGCTTGGACAGCAGCACTGTGTGCTGGGTTAGAAATTGGCTGTAGGGCCAAGCCCAGAGAGTGTTGGTGAATGTTGCCACATCCAGCTGGCAGCCACTCACTAGTGATGTCCCCTAGAGATCAGTGTTGGGCCTCATCATGTTCAATATCTTTATTGATGATCTAGATGAAGGGATTGAATCCATCATCAGTAAATTTGCAGATGACTTCAAACTAGGGGCAGGTGTTGGTCTTCTAGAGGGTTGGAGAGCTCTGCAGAGGGACCTTGACAGGCTGGCTGGATGGGCAGAGTCCAAGGGCATGAGATTTAACACATCCAAGTGCTGGGTTCTGCACATTGGCCACAACAACCCCATGCAGCACTGCAGGCTGGGGTCAGAGTGGCTGGAGATCAGCCAGGCAGAAAGGGACCTGGGGGTACTGGTTGGCAGCCATCTGAGCATGAACCAGCAGTGTGCCCAGGCAGCTAAGAGGGCCAATGGCATCCTGGCCTGCATCAGGAACAGTGTGGCCAGCAGGAACAGGGAGGTCATTCTGGCCCTGTACACTGCACTGGTTAGGCTGCACCTCGAGTACTGTGTCCAGTTCTGGGCTCCTCAGTTTAGGAAGGATGTTGACTTGCTGGAATGAGTCCAGAGAAGAGCAACAAAGTTGGTCAGGGGTTTGGAACACAAGCCCTACGAGGAGAGGCTGAGGGAGCTGGGGTTGCTTTAGCCTGGAGAAAAGGAGACTCAGGGGTGACCTTATCACTCTCTACAACTACCTGAATGGAGGTTATAGACAGACGGATGATGGTCTCTTCTCCCAGGCAGCCAGCACCAGAACAGTCTCAGGCTGCACCAGGGGAGGTTTAGGCTGGATGTTAGGAAAAAGTTCTATAGAGAGAGAGTGATTGGCCATTGGAATGGGCTGCCCGGGGGAGGTGGTGGAGTCGCTGTCATTGGAGGTTTTCAGGAGGAGACTTGATGGGGTGCTTGGTGCCATGGTTTAGTTGTTTAGGTGGGTTGGATTGGTTGATAGGTTAGATGCGATGATCTTGAAGGTCTCTTCCAACCTGGTTTTATTCTAACTGCATTCTAACACCACTGAAAGGAGACTCATCTCTTCTTCTTGACACTCAGTCTTTTGATACTTACATACATTAATAAGATCTCCTCTGATCTTATTACTAAGCAGCCCGAGGTCTCTCAGCCTTTCCTCATTAACACACATGTTACTGTCCCTTAATCATCCTTGTAGCTCTCTGTTGGACTCTCACTGGATTTTCCCTGTCCCTCTTTAACTGGGAATCTGTGAGAGACTAAATCTTGTCTCTTTTGATGTCACTCAACAAAGATAAAATCACCTTTTCTGCTTTCCAAGACAATAGCTGATGTGTATTGGGCAGATGCCACTGGAACAACTCTCTGGAAGGTGCATAGATAAAGATTGCTCACTAGATTGCAGCTGCCCTGGAAATAATGGGTAGAGGCCACTGCTATCAATAGTCTCTGGAATATGCACATTCACCACCTGGACTCATACCTAAAAACTGTATAAAAGATCAGAGCAACTACTGGCTCAAGAGAAGGAAAACACAGGAGAAGGAAAACACCAGAGAAGGAAAAGACTGGGACAACGCTGCTCTGAAAAAAACAGAGAGAATACCAGGTGAGAAAAATGACAGAGACATCATCATGTAGCCTGGAAGAAGCAGACCAAGAGGACCCCTCTCTCCATTTCCTAAGTTCTGCTTGCTACAACTCGAGGAGCTGAAGAGACAGCTCAGAGGACAGCACAGCCAACAAGGATGACCTCTCCTCCACGCCAAAGCTGCAGCACCCTTAGAGGACACAGTCTCAAGCTGCACCAGGGGAGGTTCAAACTGGATGTTAGGAAGAAATTCTACACAGAGAGAGTGATTGCCCATTGGAATGTGTTGCCCAGGGAGGTGGTGGAGTCACCATCACTGGAGGTGTTTAAGAGGAGTCTGGATGGGGTGCTTGGTTGCATGGTTTAGTTGATTAGGGACGTTGGATGATAGGTTGGATGCGATGATCTTGAAGGTCTCTTCCAACCTGGTCTATTCTATTCTATTCTATTCTATTCTATTCTATTCTATTCTATTCTATTCCTTCACAGACTCAAACTGTCTTGGGGGGTGAGGGGTGTGGTAATATAATTCCTTTCCTCTTCTCTCTCCCTCTTCTCTCTCTCACTCTCTATTTTCTCTCTCTCCCCTTTTGATGCATCCAATTTATTCTGTTAATAAATAGCCTTGTTGTTGATATTTTGGCCTTGTTTGTGCCTCTAATTTCATAACACAGGAATATTCAAAAGAACTAAGTCTCTCTCCCTCCCTGGACTGAGACAGGAGCCTAGAACTGGACACAATACTTTAGATTTGGTCTCACTAGTGCTGAGTAGAGGGAGAGGAAAACCTCCCTTTGCCTGCTGGACAGTCTTCATTATGCACCCCAGAATACCATTAGCCTTTTTGGCCACAAGGGTACAGTGATTCCCCATGGAAAACTCACTGTCCACCAGGACTCCAAACTCCTTCTCCATGGAGCTGCTTTCCAGCAGGGCAGCCCCTAATCTGTGCTGGCGCAGGGTGTTACTTCTTTCTATGTCCAAATGCAGGACTTGACACTTACCTCATCTTTCCTTTCTCCCTTTTACTTCAGTTGGAAAGGAAAAAAGTAATTAAACATGTCAAATCAATCCTTTAAATATCTAGGAAAAAAAAAACCAAACCACCAAAACCCACAACAATACATCCCTTTGTCAAAAAATGGGGATTTTATTTTTTATTTTTTCTCAATAATGTCAATTTTGCTCATTTCTTTTTCTCTGTTTTATAATAGGTAAATGTAAATAGCCAAGGACGTGCCTGAAGATAGGCAGCATCTATGTGTGATTTGCACTTGTAAGTGAGCAGCTGAAAGCCTCCTTCATACTAATAGCCTCCAAAGTGGCATACATACAACACAGAAGATGCACAGTACAATTCATTGTTATGTATGAGGAAAAGTGAATGAAAATAAATATTGTAAAAGTTGTGGTTATTTCATCTTTATCTCATTTTTTAAAAAATATTTTGTAATGTACATAATGTATAAGTGCAATATTACATGCATACAGTTTATCAATTAATATATGCATGCTCACATGCTGGTGATGTGTATTCAAAAACTATACTGATACTGTGGACAGTACTATGTATTGAGATGTGTTTTGTTAATTTTCTACATTATGTTCAATTACATAAATGCTTATAAAAAGAAAAAATAAAGCACAATTGGGTGAAATCTACATTCCTCAGTTCAGTATTTTTGTAGTTTGAAATTATTTTTTAAATGTCAAATCCAACAAGTAAATGCAATTGCATATTCTTTCCTACCAAAAGAAATTTAAAACATTACAAAAATTAACAGAAGCTCCCAACATTTTATAAGTCTAGAGATGCCTTATTTTTCAACCATTTATCTTTTTGCTCATTGATCATCTCTTTGGATTATAGCAGAGTTTGGGAGTTTACTTGCAGGCATTTGGTTTGGAGGAATGTTATGATCAATATTCAATATGTGGAATTATTAATGGAAATATTAATAACTTTATTAAGCATAAACATTCATTGCAAAATATAAATAAAACCTATTTACTTGTTCAAAATATTTGGTTGTGGAACAGATATCTCACCAGCAGGAACATGGAACAATTTAAACAATATGAACAAAAACCCAGAAACAACAAACAGCACTTTAAACTGTAAAGAAAAAGGGAACATTGGCAATGGAGCCAGAGATTGCCCACAAGGCTGGGGAAGGAACTCCAGAATTCTCTAGGGCAACAGACCTTTAATAGATGCTTATAAAAATCAGATTTCATACATATTCACTGATCATAGTATCCCACAGCACATGTGGGGATTTAAACAAAACCAAAATGGCATCGACCACGTGAAAGCTGCAGGAGCACAGTTTCACTTTCTGTTGCCGTCTGCAGCTTGTTGCTGAGACACATTCAGGATTTATCCCCAAAGGCTTTGTAGCTGAAAGCCTTGTAGAAAAGAGGTTCTGCTGCAATTCATCACAGCGGCACTCGTTGCTTCTTCTAATAAAACAGAAACTGTCCCGGGAACTCAGCTCCTCCAAGGGTTGGACTCTCGGCACAGCGACATGTATCTGTCTGCTCCTTTACAATGCTATACAGTGAGAGGTCTTTGCAGTCCTCTCTGGGTAAACTGAAACACAGCTCGTATTCCAAGCAAGGCTTGCGATTTCTCCCAGAGCTTGGACAATTGCAAGGCAAGGCTCTGGCGCTTTGGGCCAGTACTTATAGATTTCCCGAGACAATAATGGCCAGTGACAACAAAAATTGCGAGATAAAAACCTGACACTGTAACCTATAGAACTGGCCAAAGGTGCACATACCTAGCCCACTTGGACTCCAGAGCATGTTCAGGCAAGCCTGGGCAATGTGGGCACTTTCCTGAAAAAGCAGACCTGATGGCTCCTGTCCCATTGTCTGGTTCAGAGAATTTTTGAGGCTTTTTGTCCCTTCAGGACAAGGAATAGCAGAAAGCATTATTTTGTACCCTCTGACTTATTCAAATTCCTCTCTCACAGCAGATGAGATGCATGCCCCAAAATTTGTCAATAAAATGAAAGAGATAAAAATTATTCTTGGACACACTCGTGTATTTATCAGTAAAGAAAAGGCACATTCTTATTCATAACAAATCCTCCATATAGAAGAAAAAGAGTAATCCGAACTTTTCTGCCAATTCAAAAGGATTTGTAATACATTTAGCAAACACAAACTGCATTAGCATTTCCCAGGTTGATATGTACTGGTCAGGTCTACAAGAATTGAAAGAAAATGTGTTTCTACAAGTAAAATCCCAAAGTGTTACTTTAATTTTAATATCCATGAGCAAAATGCATCAATTTTTTCCTGTATATATGAAAACAAAGTAGTCTTCGTAAGTTATTGTTTAATACCTAATGTCTTAGATCTTGAATCCTATGTTCAGTGAAGTAACAAAGTCATTAGGGTCCCAAACGAAGCATTCAGGATTTCTTATGCAATGTTATCAAGCAACAAAGGCTACTTGCAGAAAAAAAAAAAAATCTCTGTAGAAGATGTTCCTTCACAAATGATGAAACATGTTTCTCCTTCCTTCCAGGGATGTGACAAGAATATGCTAAAGACATGGATAAAACAATCCCAAAATGTCCAAGAGATACCTATGAAAAAATGTGCTGGGTTTTTTCTTTCTTCATTTATTTCTTTCTTCCTTTTTTTTTGTTTGTTTGGTGGTTTTTTTGTTTGTTTGCTTTATTTGTTTGTTTGTTTGTTTGCTTGGTTGGTTTGTTAGTTTGTTGGTTGGTTGGTTTTGGGGCTGTTTGGATAAAGCTATAAAGTTAGATAAGTGTTACACATGGCTGGATGGAGATCAGAGGTAGAATATAAATAGCTAGACACAGGCTTTTTATCCTTTATTAATTTTTGCTCTGTCCTGAACTTTATGGTCCATTTCTTGGCCATGCAGGTATTTGAAATGTGCTTGATGAAGCCAGAAAGGTTTTAAATATCTTTCCAGGGGCTCTGTGATTTCCCTAGTGTAGTTAGACTGTACATTTTTAACTCAGATACCAAATCTTTCACCACAATGTCCTTAGCCCTGAAGATGACCAAATTAGTATCCTGTTGGGTTTTGGATTTTGTTTTGGTTTAGTTTGGATTTGGATCCCTTTTCATTATTTTTTTTTTTCTTGTGTAGGTGTGAGAGACTAAAGCTTGTCCCTCCTTGTGCGACTCAACAAAGATAAAATCACTTGCTGCTTGCCCAGACAATATGTTGTTGGGCAGAGCCACTGCAAGGAAGGTGCAAAGATCATGTAGGAATCCTGTCTACCAATCCTGGATGCAAATCACCCTATGATTGCATCGTGATAACACTGGACTGCAGCTGGCCTACAACAATGGCCCAAGGACCCAGCCACCACACCTTCAGGACAAGATCATTCCCAGACATCAGATACCCCAGGAAGGGAGGATGGTGAGACAATGGATTCACCACCTGTTTCCTGATGTGTAAGTGTGGGGGCATGTAGATGGAGAAGGAGGGAGTGGAGGCCCCCCCCCTCCATCCAGACCCTTGCCCAAACGCACAGGAATGCACAAAAAGATTTCCTTGGGAACAATACCTGGATATTTACCTAAGGAGGATTTCCTGGACCCTGACTTCCTGAGGGACAATGCTTGGAAACATACCTAAGGACTAAAAACTGTTGCAGTTTGACCTGGGTGCCCCCTGCTGTGTTTACTTCCTGTGTCCAGAAGTCCAGCCCAGAGGGGTGGACACAGGAAATTGTGTATTTCCTACCATGATTCTTTGCACCACTATAAGATCCAGTGTGGGGTCTACCACTTTCTTTTTCTTCCTCCTCCGCCAGCCAGTAACTGGGGGAGATGTCTGCTGGCTTTGGGCTGGGCTAGGCCCAAGGCCACGGGGGGATGGGCAGTCTCAGACCTGGCCAGCTGAGACTGCCCTAGCAGAGGGAGGGGGAAGAAGGAGCCCTGGGGGTCTTGGGTGTACCCTCAGGTGGGAATGGGATGCCTCTGGGTTTGCTTTGGGATCTTTCTTTGTCACTGCACTTTGGGTTTTCTGTAACATTCACTGCTTTCTATTTAAACTTTCATCACTTTTGCAATCCATTTGTCTGAGTGTTTTATTCCTGCCCGTGGTGGGGAGAGAGGGGGCTGCCTCAACCCAGCACATTCTTGGTAGCAGAGGATGGTTGTTGTGGGGAGGGGTCGGCTGCCCAGATGGGTTTTCCTTTCCTCTGCCAGCCACTCTTCTTCCAGTTCTTTAGCCAACCCCATAGAGCATTGGCTACCATCCATGAGTCGGTATAGAGATAAAGCTTTGGCCATCTCTCACGTTCAGCTACGTAGAGAGCTAGCTGGACAGCTTTTCCCTCTGCAAACTGACTGGATTCTCCTTCTCCATCCTTTGCCTCTGCAACTCGGCGTGTTGGACTCCACACGGCAGACTTCCACCTTCGCTTGTTCCCGACGAGA
The DNA here is from genome assembly GCF_014839835.1 of Dryobates pubescens. Lineage (NCBI taxonomy): Eukaryota > Metazoa > Chordata > Aves > Piciformes > Picidae > Dryobates > Dryobates pubescens. Next base: position 79,931,805 of record NC_071657.1, on the reverse strand, counting down.
TGACAGGAACCGTCTGTGAACAAAGCATATTTCTTCTCATCATCTGAAAGGTCATTGTAAGGAGGAGCTTCCTCAGCACGAGTTACTCTCTCCTCTGGAGGTTTAGTACAGTTGGTACCTTCAGGCCAACTTGAGATCACCTCCACCAGACCAGGTCTTTCAAGATTTCCCATTCGAGCTCTCTGTGTTATCAGAGCCATCCACTTGGACCAGGTGGAATCTGTGGCATGATGTGGTGTGGAAACCTTGCCTTTGAACATCCAATTCAAAAGTGGCAATCTGGGAGCTAAGAGAAGTTGTGATTCAGTTCCAATCACTTCTGAAGCTGCTTTCACTCCTTCATAGGCAGCTAGAATCCCTTTCTCTGTTGGAGTGTAATTTGCCTCTGAACCTCTGTAACCTCGACTCCAGAAACCAAGAGGTCGTCCACGTGTCTCACCTGGAGCTTTTTGCCACAAGCACCAGGTTGGACCATTGTCACCTGCAGCCGTGTACAAAATGTTCTTAATGTCTGGACCATCTCGCACAGGTCCCAGACCCACTGCTTGAACTAATTCTTGCTTTATCTGGTCAAAGGCTGCTTGTTGTTCAGGTCCCCAGTGGAAACTGTTCCTCTTTCGAGTCACATCATACAGAGGTTTCACAATCTGGCTGTATCCATGGATGTGTAGTCTCCAAAATCCCACTATCCCCAAGAAACGTAGAGTTTCTTGCTTGTTTGTGGGATTTGCCATGGTAGAGACTCTATTTACCACATCCACTGGAATGTGTCGGCGTCCATCCTGCCACTGCACTCCCAGAAACTGGATCTCTGTGGTAGGACCTTTCACTTCGTCTCTCTTGATGGCAAAACCAGCATTCAGAAGAATGTCCATGATTTTGTTGCCTTTCTTGTAGACTTCCTCAGCAGTTTTACCCCAGACGATGATATCATCGATGAACTGGATGTGTTCTGGAGCACCACCTTCCTCCAGAGCATCGTGGATCAGTGCATGACAGATGCTGGAGCTGTGGATCCAGCCCATTGGCAGTCTGTTGAAAGTGTACTGGCTTCCTCTCCAGGTGAAAGCAAACTGAGGCCTGCATTCCTCTGCTATGGGAATAGAGAAGAAGGCATTAGCAATGTCTATGGTAGCATACCACTTGGCCTCTTTGGATTCCAGCTCATGCTGGAGTTCCATCATGTCTGGTACTGCTGCACTCATAGGTGGTGTTACTTCATTCAGGGCTCGGTAGTCCACTGTCAGACGCCAGTCTCCATTCGGCTTTCGCACAGGCCACACTGGACTGTTGAAAGGTGAATGAGTTTTGCTGATGACTTTCTGACTCTCCAACTGAAGAATCAGATTCTGAATGGGCAACAAAGAGTCACGGTTGGTTCTGTATTGTCTGTGATGCACAGTCTGAGAAACAACCAGCAATTTAATGTCCTGAATCTTGTGTTGTCCCACAACTGCAGAGTCATCAGAAAGCTCAGGTCTAGCAGACAGCTTCAGCTTTTGTCCATCAATTTCTACAGAAGCTACTCCAAAAGCCCATTTGTAACCTTTAGGGTCCTTGAAACGCCCTTCTCTCAGAAAATCAATTCCCAAAATACAAGGTGCATCAGGTCCGGTCACAACTGTATGCTTTTTCCACTGCTTACCAGTTAAACTTATATTAACCTCCACCTTACTTAACTCTTGAGATCCACCAGTGACTCCCAGAATAGTTATAGACTCCGATCCCTGATAATTTGATGGCAATATGGTGCACTGAGCTCCTGTGTCAACCAAGGCCCTGTACTTCCGAAAGTGTGAAGTGCCAGGCCACTGGATGTACACATCCCAATAGATTTTGTTATCTCCATTATCCCTCTCCTCCCCCTGGCGGGAGGCAGGGCACCCCTAATTGTGGGGAACATGTCCACAGGTGCAACGAGCACACTGTACAGTGTTAGAACTGGAGCCACTGTTGGAGCTACTAGAGTTGTCCTGGGGAACTGTGAAAGTAACAGCTACCCTTCTGGTATTGCTACCCTGGGTTCTGCCACTTTGCAGTTCCCTCAGTCTCCTGAAAAGATTAGAAGTTGGTTGGCCATCCCACCTGTTCATGTTCTCACCAAACTGATCACGCAGAGTTATCCAGATAGTCCTACGTGATTGCCTTGGTGGTCTGTTTTGGTTTGGCCTGTTTTGGAATGACCTCCTTGGAGGACGCCTATTCCTCACAGCTGAAACCTGCACCCACCTGGAGGAAGAAATGGAATTATCTCTTTGTGCCAATTGGCATATGGAATCTTTCAGCTCTTTCATGCAATTCTCAATTTTTCCAGACAGCGTTTCAATGGCTGAAACCAAAGAAACACGTGTCATGCTATCATCCAATTGTCTTAGTTGATCAGTGAATTGGCCAACCGTAGGAGGATCTCCACCATAATTTCTTGCCACAATTCTGCTTGCCAGAATGTTTGCATAATTGGAAGGAGCAAGTTTGATAAGCTTTTTAGCAAGACCAGCTGCCACAGGAATATCGTCAGGATTCAGAGTATCATGGTCACCATAGAGTATCTCTCTAATGGCAAACTCTCTCAGACGCTTAATTCCCTCATCTATGGTAGTCCAGGGCTTAGGATTCCATGGAAGATCATCTCGGGAAGGGTATCTCAGGGAAACCGCCATTAAAAGGCGTATCCACAGATTAACCTTACCGAGAATCCTGGCTAGATGTCTATCTATTCCATTATCCTTTGAGAGAGTTCCTAGCTGGGCTGCTGACTTGTCTCCAACTATTAGAGCTGGAGCACCTGTATCATAACACCTAGCAAGCCAAGATAGGATGGTTTCCTTATCTGCTCTGAGGTAATCTTTGCGGACATTGCGAATCTCCTCCCTCAGTGACGAGCAGCTCTGCAGGTCATCCTCCTCTTCATCTATCTCATCTTCCTGAACTTTTTGTCCCCATAATCCTGCTGTCACTCTCCTAAGGATCTCTTTAAGCTGAGAAGCACCACTGCCAGCTGCTGTCTTAGCTGCATCTCCATCCTGTGATGATCTCAATAACTCAGCTATATCTCTAAGGCGAACCTTTTCTTCATCTCCAGCAGGCCCTTTCCTAGCAGAGGTTCCCTCACCAGGATCAGCCTGTTTGGCAGAGGTTCCCTCACCGGGATCAGCCTGTCTAGCAGAGGTTCCCTCACTGGGATCAGTCTCCTGCTCTTCTCCTCCATTAGCTCCACTAGCTCCTGGATCAGCTTTGGCCTTTCCACCTCTGGTCTTTAAGACTGCTACTTGTTTAACTGGAGCTGTGTTTGAATTTACAGCCATCCTGATAGAAGCTGACAGGTCCTGATCTAAACCAGCCGCCGTGGGGGCCCCTTCCGGTCCTGTCATGGCGGACGAAAATGACCTTGCCTCACTACCGGTCGCCATCTTGGGAATGGGAGCCGCCCCTGGCTGCTTGCCAAAGTCATAGAGTGGAGCATTTAAGGCTGCTTTGCCAATAGGTTTTGCTATTTTTCTAACTGACACAGCCCCTTCCTCATCACTCGAGGACTCTGGGGCAGATTTAGAGGAACACCTACGCTTCCTAGATTTTTGCTTAATCAGAAAACATGGTCGAGAAACCTTTTTCTCTCTGTGTAGAGCCCACAGCAGATAGACATTAATTATCAGCAACAGCAGGATTACACCCGTCAAATAAATCACCTTAAGATCCCAGCCAGCACTTAAAGTTACTCTTTGACCTCCTGAAGCGTTAAACTCCCTTATCTCGATCGGCAAAGTGGAAGACGTTCTATTGCCGTAATTAGTGAGCCGAAAAAAACCCAAACAGTGTTTATACAACAGCTGGATCCTATGCATAAACCACAAATAGATTTTACGCATTAAATATTTACCTATCTGGTCTAACATCAACCCGATGCAGTACCGGTAGACCAATATAGAACACACGGAAAACAGCAGCTGCTTAAAAACCCACAACAGAAGGACATCGAGACACTTGAACGTGTCCAGAGAAGGGCAACAAGGCTGGAGAGAGGCCTTGAGTACAAGCCCTGTGAGGAGAGGCTGAGGGAGCTGGGATTGTTTAACCAAGAGAAGAGGAGGCTCAGGGGTGACCTCATTGCTCTCTACAACTACCTGAAAGGTGGTTGTAGCCAGGAAGGGGTTGGTCTCCTCTCTAGCAACCAGCACCAGAACAAGGGGGCACAATCTCAAACTGCATCAGGGGAAGTTTAGACTCTAATTGAGGAGAAAGTTCTTCACTGAGCGAGTCGTTTGTCATTGGAATGGGCTGCCCAGGTAGGTGGTGGAGTCACCATCCATGGAGGTGTTCAAGAGGCAACTGGATGTTACACTTTGTGCTGTGGTCTAGTCATGAGGTCTGTGGTGACAGGTTGGCGTCAATGATCTTTGATGTCTTTTCCAACCTTGGTGATACTGTGATACTGTGCTGACTTGTCTACCTTGAATATAAAAAAGTTGCAGCTACTTCTGGAAACGTTTAACTTAAATATCTCTTTTACAAGAACTGCATTTTATTACATTTCCACAGAATTATATTTTTAATAATAAGATTGTGATATTGCTTTTGTTTTATAAGATAGTTGAAATTCTCTCAAGTATGTGGATATTTATGTTTTAAGCTAAGTGAAGTAAATTGAAATGAAAAAATATCTGTATTTTTCCTTTAAAATATTATTTAAAGGACCTTTTCCTTGCACTTAATCCACTTCTAATTATCAGATTGGTGGCATATGCAGCACATTGTGGTACAGGGAGAGAATTTTAGTACTTCTGTGGCACATGTCTATCATTTAAAAGATATGTTTAGAATTTTTTTACTGGTGGGGTCTGTTATTAAGGCCTTTTTGGAGACCCTGGCTTTGGTCTGTTCCATAGACTTTTAGACTAAATTTGCAGCAACAAATTTATTTCCAGCCTGATACAGAGCAAAGTTCCTACCTTGATATGGAATGTAACTTTGCTTCATTTGAATTTATTTGGTTTGTACATGTGAATGTTTTCATGTTATTAGAAAAATACTATTTATGGTATCCAATGTATGTAATTTGTCTATACAAAGAGCAGGTATTTTGCACATTTGCATGGTAGTAAATAGTTAGGTGTATGCAAAGAATAGGTGTGTAGGGGGACCTGTGGTGAGAAGAACACATTTCCGTTCAGATGTTTGAAGTCTAGTATCAGCAATTGGGTAAACACAGTGTGACTGAAGCATTTAAGCTCTTCATGTCTCAAAGTGTCTTAAAGCAATGCATGGCTTTGAAAGACTTGCTTAAAATGGAAAAAAAACCCATGTTTTTTTAGCCTGCAGTTAACTTTCCTCATTAAAGTGTTCTTCTTACTGCTGAAATTTCTTTTCTTTTCCAGTTCTTCACACAATTTTCCAGGATGAAATATCAAGTAATGTAAATGTGTAATGTTCTCAATATCTTCCTTGTACATGACAATACACAGGCTCTTGGAACTGCAAGTCTCACAAATAGCCACTCATCTCCATCACCACCCATAGCAGAAGTGGATAGACAAGGCCATAGACAAAGATAAACCTCTTCTAAGAAGAAAAGAGAAAAGCTACACAATTTTGAGTATAGGGTCTTTGCAGAGGGACCTCGACAGGCTGGACAGATGGGCGGAATACAACGGCATGAGATTTAACACCTCCAAGTGCCGGGTTCTGCACACTGGCCACAGCAACCCCATGCAGTGCTACAGGCTGGGGTCAGAGTGGCTGGAGAGTGGTCAGGCAGAGAGGGACCTGGGGGTGTGGGTCAATGGTAGACTGAACATGAGCCTGCAGTGTGCCCAGGCAGCCAAGAGGGCCAATGGCATCCTGGCCTGCATCAGGAACAGTGTGGCCAGCAGGAGCAGGGAGGTCATTCTGGCCCTGTACACTGCACTGGTTAGGCCGCACCTCGAGTCCTGTGTCCAGTTCTGGGTCCCTCAGTTTAGGAAGGATGTTGACTTGCTGGAACGAGTCCAGAGAAGAGCAACAAAGTTGGTGAGGGGTTTGGAACACAAGCCCTGTGAGGAGAGGCTGAGGGAGCTGGGGTTGCTTAGCCTGGAGAAGAAGAGACTCAGGGGTGACCTTATCACTCTCTACAACTACCTGAAGGGAGGTTGTAGACAGACAGATGATGTTCTCTTCTTCCAGGCAGCCAGTACATAGAAATACTTAGAAATACATAGAATAAACCAGGTTGGAAGAGACCTTCAAGATCATCGCATCCAACCCAGTACCAGAACAAGAGGACACAGTCTCAGGCTGCACCAGGGGAAGTTTAGGTTGGATGTTAGGAAAAAGTTCTATACAGAGAGAGGGATTGCCCATTGGAATGGGCTGCCTGGGGAGGTGGTGGAGTCGCCGTCATTGGAGGTTTTCAGGAGAAGACTTGATGGGGTGCTTGGTGCCATGGGTTAGTTGTTTAGGTGGTGTTGGATTGGTTGATGGGTTGGATGCGATGGTCTTGAAGGTCTCTTCCAACCTGGTTTATTCTATGTAGTCTATGTATTCTAATAAAAGGAGAAATACATACTTTATATTAAAAAGCAAACAACACCCCCCCCCCAAAAAAAAACCCAAATAAAAACCCCTAAACAATCAAAAACCAAACTCACAAATTGTTCTAATTATTAATCTTTTTCATTTGAAAGTGAAATAATTATTATGTGACTAATCCCAGTCCCAGTGCCAGAAGGAATCTACAGAACAGATGATAAAAAGAAAACCCATAGGAAAGATGGCATCAAATAGATTAGATAGCTGTGTCCAGTGTTGAGTAACTCAAACTTATTGTCTTATGAGTGGCTGAGGGACATGAAGTTGTTTAGCCTGGAGAAAAGCAGGCTGAGGGGAGACCTCTTCAGTCTCTACAACTCCCTGGAGGAAAATTATAGTGAAGTGGGTGTAACAAGTGATAGAGATAAAATGGGCTCATGTTACAATAGGAGAGGTTTAGACTGGATATTAGAAGAGACTTTTGTACTGAAAGGGTGATGAAACACTGAAATAGGCTCTCCGGGAGGTGGTTGAATCACCACCTGAATAGTCTGGAGAAGAGTAGGATCAGGGGTGACCTCATTGCTCTCTACAACTACCTGAAAGGTGGTTGTAGACAGGAAGGGGTTGGTCTCTTCTCACAGGCAACCAGCACCAGAACAAGGGGACATAGTCTCAAGCTGTGCCAGGGGAGATTTAGACTTGAAGTGAGGAAAAAGTTCTTCACTGACCGAGTCATTCGTCATTGGAATGGGCTGCCCAGGGAGGTGGTGGAGTCGCCGTCCCTGGAGGTGTTCAAGGGGAGATTGGACATGGCACTTGGTGCCATGGTCTAGTTGTGAGGTCTGTTGGGACAGGTTGGACTTGATGATCCTTGGGGTCTCTTTCAACCTTAGTTATACTGTGATACTGTGATACCATATCTTGAGGTATTTAAAGGACACATGTAGTGATAAGGGACATGATTCAACACCAGACTTGGTAGAGTTAGATAACAGTTGGACTCAGTGACGTAAAAGGTCTTTTCCAACAAAATGAATTCTGTGATCAGCCATTCTTAAACAGAGCTTATAGCTTCAGCTCTGGATTTGTATTTTCTATACTTTCCCAACAGTCATTAAATAATACACCAGTGAGAATTTAACAACTGTAAAAGTGTATACATGTACGCATACAACTGTACTTGTATATGAGTATTTTATAGGTTTATGTATAAATTACAGAGATACAATTTTACATGTGTATGTATGTGCACATGTATGCATATGTATATATTATGTCTTACATCTTCCTTCGGTCCTCATTACCCACTTTCTTTCTGTGTGTTTTGTTTTGTTGTCTAGCTTCTGAGAAACTGATTTATACAGTCACAATAAATTTCTGGTTTTCTATCCTTCTTTCAGGTAACAAATTTTTTATATGCAGCTTAATTATAGCAAAATATCCCTAAGCACATAGAGTGGCACAGAAGAGGATCAAGTAGGTACATTTATATGTGTTTCAAGAGAAGAAATAGCCAGACAAGAAAGAACATGCTACTGCTATTATACAAGAAAAATAGCAAGTTCAGATTCTGATAAATGGCAGAAAAACCTGAGCCAGGTTAAGTTCTGGCTTCATTAGTGCCTCCTTAACACTTTTTTTCCAACAGCGATAATACTCTTTCAAAGACAAGTGGATCAATGCCTGCCTCTGTTTGTTTGCTTGCTACATAGATGAGAACTACATGAACCATAATATATGACTGCAGATGTGGATATCCAGAGCAGAGAAAGTTGTTCCTGAGTGGGGATTTAGTACAGGATGTAACTGAAGGATCTTAGGTGTTCTGGTTCAACACAGTTTGCTCTAGGAAGAAAATGTTCCCTCACAAAGGTTGGGGCCAAAATTAAGACACCAAAAGTCCTGTGAGTTGAGATAGAGAGAGAGTTTAATGGAATGATGCAATGTACATTTACCTTAGCCTATTTAAAAAAAAAAAAAAAAGTCAACAATAAAATTATTTTCCCCACACTGCAAGCCTGCAGCCAGACCAGCAGGATCAGTGAAGGAGATAAAACACCAAAATGCAAAATTATGCAAACCTCCCACCCCCCCAAAAAAACAAAACCAAAAAACCAAACCCAAAACTTATTCAGTACGCATTTCTGAAAGTATGATGGGCATGAGGGCTCAATTTGAAATGGAAGTTCAGTTTCAGGGAAGATTTACACTGTTTGAACTCTGTACTCTTCTGACATCAAGAGAAGCATGAACCAAATACTTCAGTTGGCAAGTATGTGCACAGATCTGCTGAGTACTAGTTTTCATTTTAGACATGGGATTTTCTTGGGATCTATAATATTGATTTGGATTATTTCAAGGAATACTAAGGATGTATCATATTTAATGACACTGAGCTCCTGAGGGTCTTGGAATTCAGAACTGCCTATGCTTGTAATCATTATTCATGTGGGTAACTATGACTGAATAATATCAAATATGAAGTGATTATTTCCACCTTCTAAGTAAAGTGCATGATAATTGGAGTAGACTCAGTTAAATACAGCTACTCTAACAGGAATTCTGATGGCTTCAGTTAGACACCTTCAATCTTCATGTGAGTGTGTATCAGCAGTATCATTTTCATGCTATCTGTGAATCTGCTATAAGCAGAAATTTTAGATCTTATAGAATAAAATGTTACAAGTAGTAGGTATTATACAGATGAAAAAGAGTGTCTAGGTTTGTTCTCAAAACCTGGGACACTTTACATTCTCAAACCACCATTCAAATGTTCATAAACTGAAAATTGACACAGTCTAAAGCTGTAAGATATGGCATGAAAGATGGGACTGAAGACATGTATCCTGAGAATGCAAATGTTCCTGTATTTTAACTATTATTATTTTTTAAGAATACTATTTTTATGACATGGTCAAAAATGTTTCCTTTCAAGCAAGCTGAAAATCTCTGACACCATTATATTGGCCAGCTCATCAGTTAGTGCAAATTGGTATAGCTCCACAGATAACACAGAATCACATAATTGTCAGGGTTGGAATGGACCCCAAGGATCATCTAATTCCAGCCATCCTGACATGGCCTGGGACGCAGAGCCTTTTTTTTGGAAAGTACATAATGGGGAATCAGATGTCAAAAGAAGATTTTGAAACAAAGAGCAATAACATATGATGAAAAGAAACTTGCTTAGTTGCTTTCACGGCTTAGAGAAGATGCTGAAGGTTGTAATGTTCAAAATGCTTTAGATGCTTCAACTTGGCGGGAAGCTTTGATATGGCTACAAGAGGAGAGCAAATTGCTACTTCTTGCCTTTACAATATGGAGACTTTTTAGAGCAATTAGCAGGGAATCATAAAGCCGCTACATCAGTAATTAATGCCACTTCACCAGAACAAAGCTCTTCTTCGACACCTACCCCCATGCCCTGTCGTCCCCCCCTTCCCCCCTCCCCCCCGCTGCCACTATCACTCCCACCACAAGAGCTGCAGATGCTGACCCTGGCACTGCAGCAACAGCAACAGCAGCCTGCTGTTCCCCCGCCGCAGCAGCTTGCTGAATCTCCGCTACTAGCTTGTAACACTTCTAACACTCCTATAGATACATGATCATAAGTAATTTATGATCCTATTGCTACTTGGAAAAAAATTAATCAACATGCTATGGAGGAAACAGGAAAATACTTAGTAGCTCTTCCTGTGTTTGTTAATGGTCAGAGTGATGCTATTTTTGAACCAGTGGCATGGCCACTAACAAGAGACTTAAGAAAGACAGTTGCTGAACATGGTCTGAGTTTGCCTTATACTAAGAGTCTTATAAAAACTGCTTTTATACCACTCTTAACACCATTTGATATTACTTCAGTTATCAGAGTGATATTAACACCAATGCAGTTGGCTGTTTTCGGTACAAAGTGGCATAGCCTATGTCACACAGAAGCAACTGGAAATGCATGAACACCACAAGGGGATCCTTTACATAATGTCTCAGATGCACCATTATTAGGTCTAGCACCACACGCTGACCCATTTCCTCAAACAGGCTGGCACTGAGATATTCTTAATGAAAGCAAACAACTTGCAGAGCAGGCATTATGACATGTTTCTGATTTGAAAAAGCCTGGTTTATCATTCACATCTATTAAACAAGATCCATCAGAAACTTTTCTAAAGTTCACAGATGGATTAAAAGATGCAATAGACAAGTTGAGAATGAAGACACAAGAAAGGAGGCTTGCTACTCCTGCTAAAGGACCCTACAGTTGTAGAAATGATCGAGGCAGGTCAGAAAATGAATTCTGCAATAATAGATTTACAGGCTATGGCCATTAACATAGCTTCCCTGATGGCTGGCGAATTCGCTGCAGCTCGTAAAACTTCTCCAATGTGTTTTAATTGCAGACAAAAGGGATATTTGAAGCAAATTGTTCTATGAGACGATGGCATGTTAATTTTCAGCAAAAGATCTTTTGTTTTAAGTGCAAGAAGGGAAATAATTTCTCTCACCAATGTTCTTCTAAATGTGATATTTGCAGAAATCCTTTACCATCTCAGAAATGGGCAGCAGAGCTGGGGGAGGGAACATGTAATGATACAAAATCCCACCCTCAAACAATCATTAACTCTTTCCTCCCACCCATGGAGAGAAGTGCCAGACTGGATCTTGTCACAGCAGAATCAACTACAATAAGAGATCACAGTGTCCATAAGATGCTGCTAGATGCCTATGGTCCTATAGGTAGAGGGCTTAGTGCCTTGCTCATAGGCTGTCCAAGTGCTACATTAGAAGGACTGTTTGTGCTGTCTGGTGCTATTGATTCTGATTTTGTAGGTCAGATACAAGACTTAAGGTGGACTCCATCCCCTCCTGTCTTCCGTCAGGAAACATTATCGCACAACTCATGCCTTTTGAAAATCATGTGACTAATATAAGTGCAATAAAGAGAGGAACAGATGGCTTTGGATCTACAGGAAAACCTCAAATATACTGGACTCAGACTTTAACTAGTAAAAGGCCTTTGTTAACCTGTCAACTTCTATGTAAAGATGTAAAACCTTCCAAGGTTCAGATTTGTGGTATGATTGACACAGGAGCTGATGTGACCATTATTTCAGCAAAGGACTGGCCAAATTCCTGGCCTTTGACAAAAAATTCAGACACACTTTCTGGTACTGGAGAAGCAACAGCTGCACAGTAAAGTGTCATGTATGTCCATAATGTGGCTCCAGAGGGGCAAATTGCCACCAGTCTCCCATATGTCTCCACAGCACCCATAAATCTGTGTGGATGAGATGTTCTGTCAAACTGGAATATTACTGTTAGCACCACATCACCTTTTTTGAAGGAGTCACTGATTCAACAGTCTCTTCTGCTACAGCTCACTTGGCTTAGTGAAACATCAGTGTGGGTGGGTCAGTGGTCCCTTAGTGAGGAAAAGACCCATGCTCTAAAAAACCTAGTACAGGAACAACTACAACAGGGACATATTGTACCCTCAATTAGCCCTTGGAACACCCTAGTTTTTGTAATAACAGGAGAATGATGCAAGACTTTTGAAAGATAAATGAAGTCATAGAAGATATTGCACCTTTACAACCAGGAATGCCTTCACCCGCCATGATAGTAAGGGTTGGGATATTACGGTCATACATTTAAAGGATTGTTTTTTCACTATTTTTCTTGATCCAGAAGATAGACACAAATTTGCTTTTTCTGTTCCTTCCATCAAACTGTCAGAACCTTTACAGAGATTCCAATGGGAAGTCTTGCCTCAGGGAATGAAAAACAGTCCAAGTATTTGTCAAAAATTTGTAGCTGAATCTCTCTGTGAAATAAGAAAATTGTTTCCAACGTGGTTTATTCTATTCTATTCTATTCTATTCTATTCTATTCTATTCTATTCTATTCTATTCTATTCTATTCTATTCTATTCTATTCTATTCTATTCTATTCTAACAAAAACAGTGCCTCATGTGTCTAGACATGGTGCCCCTCTCCCCGCTCCCTCCTGCAAGAAAAGGGCCAAAAGAAAGGCCCCAACATGTCTAGGTAAACAAGTTTCCTTCTGGGGTAAGAGAACATGTACTGGGCACTGCTTCTCCCCAACCAGGCCTGTGTTTCAGACTTCTATGGCCATAGCATGGCAGAGTCCCTTTTTGTTGGGTAGCTGTTTGCTGGCTTCAGTTGCCCTATTGACCCAATCTCAGGCAAGATATATACACAGGCTGAGTTCTAGTCACCTTTCCTTGCCTGCTTGGACCTGCCTTGCCTCAAGTTGCCTGGTCGTGAGCCTGGAATAGTAGCCATAAGCCTACTCACAGCAAGCTGAAAAGCCACAAGCCATTGGATCCAAGACTCGATTCCCCTTGCAGCTAGAATTTGAGCTGTTCCTCAGTGTGGGATTTTGAGGCAGATCTGCCCTTGCCTCCCACCGGGGCAGAAAAAAAATGAGACTCAAACAAACGGATTGCAGAAGTGATGGAAAGTTTAAATGGAAAAGCAAGTGTTTTACAGAAACTACAAGCACAGTGACAAAAGAGATCCGAAAGCATACGCAGAAACATTCCAGTCTTCCCCTTCTCCCTGTCTGGGGGTACACCCAAAAACTCCAAAGCTTTTTTGTCCCCCCCTCTACAGTTAGGCTAATCTCAGCTGGCCAGATCTGAAAATGCCCTTCTTCCTTCTTCTCTTGGCATTACGCCTAGCCAGGCCTAAGAGGCCTTGAGATAACTCCCCTTCCGTTACCGGATAGGGAGCATCTCCCACGGTAGCAGCAAGGGAAGAAAGTGGAAGTGTAAGACCTTGCAGATGGATTTAGAGGGAGCAGGACATTATGGGTATGAAATATGCTATTTCCTGCATCCAGCCACTGGGCTGGAAACCTGGAGCACCAAAGGTGTACCTTGTGTGGTAGCAGCACAGTATCACCGTATCACAGTATCACCAAGGTTGGAAGAGACCTCGAGGATCATTGAGTCCAACCTGTCTCTACAGACCTCATGACTAGACCATGGCACCAAGTACCACGTCCAATCTCCTCTTGAACACCTCCAGGGACGGTGACACCACCACCTCCCTGGGCAGCCCATTCCAATGAGGAACAACTTGCTCAGTGAAGAACTTTCTCCTCACCTCGAGTCTAAACCTCCCCTGGTGCAGCTTGAGACTGTGTCCCCTTGCTCTAGTGCTGGTTGCCTGGGAGAAGAGACCAACACCTTCCTGGCCACAACCACCTTTCAGGTAGTTGAAAGCAGAAGGCACGCAGCCTAAACTACCACACATACTACCTCCCTCGCTGCTGTGTACAGGGGCAGAATGACCTTCCTGCTCCTACTGGCCACATGGTTCTTGACACAGGCCAGGATGCCATTGGCCCTCTTGCCACCTGGGCACACTGCTGGCTCATGTTCAGTTTACTAGTGACCAGTACCCCCAGGTCCCTTTCTGCCTGGCTGCTCTCCAGCCACTCTGATCCCAGCCTGTAGCACTGCCTGGGGTTATTGTGACCAGTGTGTAGAACCCGGCACTTGGATGTCTTAAATCTCATGCCGTTGGATTCTGCCCATCTGTCCAGCCTGTCAAGGTCCCTCTGCAAAGCCCCTCTACTCTCCAGCAGATCAACTTTTGCCCCCAGCTTGGTGTAGTCTGCAGATTTAAAGATGACAGACTCAATCCCCTCATCCAGATCATCAATGAAGATGTTAAAGAGGATGGCGCCCAGAACTGATCCTCGGGGAACACCACTAGTGACTGGCTGCCAGCTGGATGTGGAACCATTCACCATCACCATCACTTGGCCCTCCAGCAAGTTCCTAACACAGTGCAGGGTGTTGCTGCCCAAGACACGAGCTGACAGCTTGGCCAGGAGTTTGCTATGGGGTCGGTGTCAAAGGCCTTGCTGAAGTCCAGGTAGACTACATCCACAGCCTTTCCCACATCCACCAGACGGGTCACATGATCATAGAAGGAGATCAGGTTGGAGAGGCAGGATCTGCCCTTTCTAAATCCATGTTGGCTGGGCCTGATCCCTTGGCCATCCTTCAGGTGTGCAGTTATTGAAGCCAAGATAATCTGCTCCATAATTATCCCTGGCACTGAGGTCAGGCTGGCAGGCCTGTAGTTTCCAGGTTCCTCCATCTGACCCTTCTTGTGGATGGGCAACACATTGGCCAGTTTCCAGTCATCTGGGACCTCTCTGGTGAGCCAGAACTGGTGGAAAATGATGGAGAGTGCCTTGGCCAGTTCATCTGCCAGCTCTCTCAACACCCTAGGATGGATCCAATCCAGTCCATCTCCAACTCCACAACCTCTCTCAGCAATCTGTTCCAGTACTCCATCACACTCAAAATAAGAAAATTTTTCCTTATGTTCAAATGGAACTTTCTGTACTCTAGTTTTTTGTCAGTTTGCCCTCATCCTATCACTGGGCACTACTGGAAAAAGTCTAGCCCCATTCTCTTAGTATCATAGTATCATAGCATCAGTCAGGGTTAGAAGGGACCACAAGGATCATGTAGTTCCAACCCCCCTGCCATGGGCAGGGACACCCCACACTAGATAAGGCTGGCCAAAGCCTAATCCAGCCTGATCTTAAACACCTCCAGGTACGGCACCCCAACCACCTCCCTGGACAACCCATTCCAGGGCTTCACCACTCTCATGGTGAAGAACATCCTCCTCACATCCAGCCTGAATCTCCCTACCTCCAGCTTCATTCCATTCCCCTTAGTCCTATCACTACCTGAGATCCTGAGAAGTCCCTCCCCAGCCTTCTTGGAGGCCCCCTTCAGATACTGGAAGGCCACAATTAGGTCACCAAAGAGCCTTCTCTTCTCCAGACTGAACAGCTCCAAATCCTTCAATCTGTCCTCATAGGAGAGGTGCTCCAGCCCTCTGATCATCCTCGTGGCCCTTCTCTGGACACCTTCCAGCACGTCCATATCCCTCTTGTAATAGGGGCTCCAGAACTGGATGCAGTCCTCCAGGTGGGTTCTCACCAGAGCTGAGGAGAGGCGTAGAATCACCTCCCTTGACCTGCTGGCCACATTTCTCTTGATGCAGCCAGGATCTGATTGGCTTTCTGGGCTGCAAGTGCACACTGAGAGCTCATGTTGGGCTTCTCGTCCACCAGCACCACCAAGTCTCTCTCCTCAGGGCTGCTTTCTAGCCAGTCACTGCCCAGCCTGGATTTGTGCCTGGGATTGCCTCGACCCAGATGCAGGCACCCTGCACTTGGTCTTGTTGAACCTCATGAGGTTGGCTTATGCCCACCTCTCTAGCCTGTTAAGGTCGCTCTGGATGGCATCCCTTCCCTCCAGCGTGTCTGCTGCACCACACAGCTTGGTTTCATCAGCAAACTTGCTGAGGGTGCACTCAATGCCACTGTCCATGTCACCAACAAAGATGTTAAACAAGACGGGTCCCAGGACTGATCCCTAAGGGACTCCGCTTTTCATTGGCCTCCACTGGGACATGGACCCATTGACAGCCACTCTTTGGGTGTGGCCATCAAGCCAATTCTTTATCCATCTAGTGGTCCACCCATCAAACCCATGTGTCACCAGTTTGGAGACCAGGATGTGGTGCAGGACAGTGTCGAAGGCTTTGCTCAGGTCCAGGTAAATGAGATCAGTTGCTCACCCCTCATCTATTAATTTTGTCACCTGTTCATAGAAGGCCACCAGGTTTGTCAGGCAGGATTTGCCCTTGGTGACTGTTCCAAATCACCTCTTCACTATTCTTCTGAGTCAGTAGTGCCTCCAGGAGGATCTGCTCCATGTCTGCTCTTGACACCTGCCCTTTAGATGCTCATAGGTACTGAAAAGACTCCCTCATTTTTCTCCAGGCCATACAGACACAGGTCACTCATCATCTTCTTATAAAAAAGATGCTCCTGTTCCCTAGCCTTCTTTGAACTCTCCATTGGACTGTCTCCATTAGTTTCCTGATTCTTTTGAACTGAGGTGTCCGGAACTGGATACAATATGCCAGATGTATCCTGCAGGCATTTCCTTATGTACATAGGCTTGAGGTGGATGAGTGAAACCCCTTCAGCTCCATTTTATTCATTTAGAGATCTCTGTAGCATTTTTTTACCATGCTGGTCTACCACATTTTTATTTGATAATTGATCATCATCTCACTTCCCTGTTGTGTCCAATTTAAAGTTTTACTTGCCAGTTCAGCCCATCTGTTGACAAAGATGTTTTTGCCAGTCCTCAAAGATGGACTCATGTTCACCGAAAAGAATTCCTATTGCCAAAACTGGCTGCACAATGTAATTGACATTCAGGATTTATCTACTTCTTCTCAAGTTCTTCCATCTCACCAACAGATTCAAGGAGAAAATCACTTGGACCCCTAAGCCTCCAGTTTGCCTCTGGTGGTTTGAGCCTTAACTGGGACTTAGGAGCTCAGATGGGGGCCAGGCTGAGAATCCCTCCCCAGCTTCCCCTTCCTCTTTCCCAATAGAGAGAAAAAAGAAAGGAAAGGAGAAAATACACCAAGAAATAATTTGGATTTGGCTTGGAAGTAGAGAAGTAAACAATTTTCTTTAAAATGTATATATATATATAAAACAATAACAGGTAAGGTTCACAAGGGTAAGGAACAAGGATGGATGGGAAAAAAAAAAGAAATATGAAGCACAAAACCAGTCCTTTGCAAAGGCGTGGGGTGCAGCAGGGAGGACCATGTGGCAGAGAAGCAGGGGAGCCAGCGGCAGTCCTCATTCAGGCAAAGGCAGGGCCCAAAGATAGCTAATGGCTGCGGTATCCTCCTTTTTATAGCCTTGCTGGGCATGGAGGGGGAGTGAAATAGACTAATTTAGTTTCCCAGGGGGAAAATACCCTCCAGGGAGGGCAAAAGTGCTCACAAGCCCTCCCCCCTTGCTTCCAGGATGGGCATAGCCCATCACAGCCTCCAGAGTCCTCTCCTGGCTCACATGCCTCAAACTGAAGAAATATGACCTCACCCTAAACTTGAACTCTGTTATACAATTACAGTATAGCATTCAAAAGCACTGAGGAAATTTCTAGAGGGAACTGAACTCCAACTATATTTATCCTGTTGCAGGTTTAATGTCAGAAATTTTATGTACCTTGCTTGTAAAAGTCAAGACATTATAAGCTAAAGAAAAGCTCTCAATACTCACCTATGAATCACACATCTGCAAATCTTCATATAAAGCAGCTATTCTTCAGGAAACAAAACAGGCAGATGTTGGTCTCTTCTCCCAGGCAACCAGCACCAGAACAAGAGGATACAGTCTCGAGCTGCTCTGAGGGAGGTTTAGGCTGGTGGTTAGGAAGAAGTTCTAAGCAAAGAGAGTAATTGCCCATTGGAATGGGCTGCCCAGAGTGGTGGTAGAGTCACCAGCATTGGAGGTGTTCAGGAGGACACTTCATAGAGTGCTTGGTTGCATGCTTTAGTTGATTAGGTGGGTTGGATGATAGGTTGGACACGATGATCTTGAAGGTCTCTTCCAACCTATTCTATTCTATTCTATTCTATTCTATTCTATTCTATTCTATTCTATTCTATTCTATTCTATTCTATATTCCTTAGGTTTCTGCACATACAGTCTACTGGGAAAAAAAAGTCTATCAACACTTGTATGAATTGGAATAATTTTGGAGAC
The DNA here is from genome assembly GCF_014839835.1 of Dryobates pubescens. Taxonomy (NCBI): domain Eukaryota; kingdom Metazoa; phylum Chordata; class Aves; order Piciformes; family Picidae; genus Dryobates; species Dryobates pubescens. Next base: position 79,913,666 of record NC_071657.1, on the reverse strand, counting down.
AATTTGGAAATGTCCCTCTTACCAGGACTATTTAAAACAAAGGAGGTAAATTAATTTTGAATGTGAAGGATATTAAATTGTAAATTAGCCCTCTTTTCTTAGCCAAAGAATATCCAAGGCATTAATTATTAAAGTATTATTAAGTCTAAATTAAGACTGAACAAAAGGAAAAAGAAAACCATGAAACCTGTGAATAGTCCACATATAGTACTAGTAGCGACATATTTTTCTACTGAAAAACCCTGAGATGGTGCTGTCATTTGCAAATTAATTAGAAGGTAGATGATATGGTCCTTTCTATATATGCTGAAGCCTAAAGCCTAATCCTACCAAAGATTTTTATGGTTGGAATCGAAAACACTGTGCCCATGCAGTTTAACTACACATATACATACATACAAAATGTATGTATGCATATACATATATGCATGTGTGTACATACAGATGTTTGTATGTATAAATACATCATGTAAAAATATTTATGTATATATATGTATACATATCCTGCTATATATGTATATATATCCTGTTTTATCTTTAAAAAGCTGTGAAAAAATATCAAACCACAAACCAACCCTCTAAGCTACAAAAAAACCCCCAGAATTAACATGATTTGTTTTTTTATGTATGTATTTGATATATATGTATATATATGTATATATGTATTTTTAAGCATTTATACAAACAATTTTGCGAAAGGCCTTCATCAAAGAGACTCTGTGCCTCCACAGACTCGCTAGTAATAATGCAGCCTTCCAGCTATGCGTCATTCACTCATGCCCTGAATTGCTGAAACCTTGGTAGCTCTTTGCAAGTCTGGTGAGGAAAATGTATGGCTTAAGGCTGCCAGTACAATGGGGGGAAAAAAATCTGCTTAGTAACAACCTGTTCCTGTAGTGCTGTGATTGATTATAAAGGGAATTGGACTTGCTTCTCAATCCCCTCCTGGCCTTACATACACATTGATTAACACAGAATAGACCATTTTCCCAGCCTTACTTATTAAAATAATACTAGAGGAGTGAAATCTAATTTGTCTAATAAAAAAAAAAAGTAATATTTTGTTGACTGTAAATTGAATACCAATTACAGAAAACAAAAAGGTTAAAAAAGTAGCATGTTGTTTTTTTCTTCCTGTTTCCTTCATAAGTAGCACATCAGCTGTCATCTCTCACTCAGAAACACTAAACCCCAAGAGATCCTGCATACTTGAGTAAATTAATTATTTAATGAGTGGTGGATTACATGACACAAAATTAGCTAAAATGGCCCAAGGAGATGATGAAAGATTGGAAACTGTGAAACCATGTCTGGATGAATCAGAGAGCAGAAAATAGGCTAGTTGTCTCTAAGCTTAATCCCAAGTGAAGGCTGGAAAAGAAATGCTCCTCCTGAAGGCAGTTCTTTGTTTACAGTAGTTACTGTATTTTGGCATTTTGCATTCAGGCTGCGTTTCTCCTACACAGTGTGTTCCCAGGGGGATATCATTATTACATTGAATAGAGTTTATCTTCTTACGAGATAATGTCCAGAGTGTGTTGGCAACTCAGTTTTTTCACATGATATTTCAACTTCTGCTCAGTTTGAAGCATTCATTCCTTGGTTAGTTTGATGAAAAAGAATAGTAGATCATAAGCATTTATATTTTGTGTGAGTTACTATGAACATCCAACAAAGATCTTGCAAGTTGAACAGATATTAGATATTCTACTTGCTTGTACAATGAAGTTTTGGGTAAGAGAATAAATTATTTCTCTAAAGTAATGATTTTTTTTTTATGTATAAAACAAGCAAATGACAGTCAACAGGCATTCATCCAACCAAAAGTCACTTGGATGTCTCAGAGCTGTAAGTTAACTTCGACCCTGTAAGTCTGTTGTTGTAGAATTAAGTTTCTGACATGCCTCAATCATCTCTACTACTGTAGGTTCCTTTAATGGGAATTGCATTTTTGTATACTCGGGATTTGCATTCTCCATAGTAAGTGTATTGAGTAAAGGTTCTCTTGCCACCTTATTGTCAACTTGTCTATCCCATCCTTTAATCTATTTGTGAACTGTAGAAAAGTTTCTGATGGACCTTGTTTAATTGGTGTGAATTTTAAAGCAGGCTTCTTCAAATCAGGAACATGTCATAATGCGGGGGTGCTCGTTGCGGGGCTAGCAGTGGTGCTAGCGGTAGGGGGTTAGTGGGCTGCTGTTGCTGTTGGTCAGGCACCAGTGCCTGCATCAGCATCTACAGCTCCTTCTTTAGGGGTGCAGGTGGGCTTAGTGCCATGGGGAGTGGAGAGTGAGGAGGAGGGTGGATGTGGATGTTGAAGAACTGCTTTGTTCTGGTGGTGTTGAGGACTGCTGTACTGCTTTACAATCCTCTGCTAACTGCTCTAAAGAATCTTTAACCAATCTCCATGTTGTAAGGCAAGACATAGCAATTTCAACTCGTTATGTTGCCACATCAAAACCACCCCTCTCTTCTCCCAAGTCAAAGCATGAAAAGTGTTTTGCACATTACAATCTTCAGCATTTTCTCTAAGCCATATAAGCAATGAAGCAAGTTGTGCTGGGTTGAGGCAGCCCCCTCTCTCCCCACCACGGGCAGGAATAAAACACTCAGACAAACGGATTGCAAAAGTGGTGAAAGTTTAAATAGAAAGCGGTGAATGTTACAGAAAACTCAAAGCGCAGTGACAAAGAAAGATCCCAAAGCAAACCCAGAGGCATCCCATTCCCACCTGAGGGTACACCCGAGACCCTCAGGGCTCCTTCTTCCCCCTCCCTCTGCTGGGCTAGTCTCAGCTGGCCAGGCCTGAGACTGCCCATCCCCCCGTGGCCTTGGGCCTAGCCAGGCCCAAAGCCAGCAGACATCTCCCCCAGTTACTGGCTGGCGGAGGAGGAAGAAAAAGAGAAAGTGCTAGACCCCGCACTGGATCTTATAGTGGTGCAAAGAATTATGATAGGAAATACAATTTCCTGTGTCCATCCCTCTGGGCTGGACTTCTGGACACAGGAAGTGAACACACCAGGGGGGCACCCAGCTCAAACTGCAACACAAGTTTCTTTTCATCATATGTTATTGCTCTTTTTTTTCAAGATATGATTAATGGCTCCCAGTATTGATTTATCTTCTTTTGTTACTTGCTTCCCCATTACGTGCTCACCCAAAGGAGGCTCCAATCCCCCAATTACCTCAACTGCTCACCTCTGCTTTGCAGGTCTGCAGGTTCTCTTCTTCTTTTATTCAGAGGTGTCTCTGATTTTTCTTACTTTTTTCTTCTTTATTTTTGCTTTATTCCCCTTTTTTTTTCCAGCGTTCAGACATTCACACCTCTTGCGCCTCATATGCCTTTTGCACCTGTCGCACCTCTAGTGCCTTTTGTTATGCTAAGTTGGAGCATGCCACTGGTGCTAGGCTCCTAGGCTTCTAGCATAAAAGTCAATAAATTAATGTCACAGAGATTAATCTAAAGGCTACCATTTGTGACGTCAATGAGCATGACCATCTCCGCAGTCCTGTTGAAGCAAAATTATTTGTAATTGGTGCAAGTGGGAGTCGTAATGTATAGTTGCTCAAGATGCACGTTTGGGGTCACCAATTGTTGTCATATAGGTGTTCTAATCACCCGGAGCACAGCTTCCAGGACAAGATGTAAGCAAGTAAAGACATTTTTTATGTTATACAGCAAAGTTATATTGTCTTTTTGAAAGCATAGGCATCTTAATTGGCTATTTTCTGCTGGCATGCATGTAATTAAGGCATACAATGGGTTAAAATAACAAAACAACATTTTAACACATCCAACCAATCTCTGCCTAGATTTTGCAACAAAAATGGTGAGGAGTTTGGAGCACAAGCCCTATGAGAAGAGGCTGAGGGAACTGGGGTTGCTTAGCTTGGAGAAGAGGAGGCTCAGAGGAGAAATTTTTGCTCTCTACAACTACCTGAAAGAAGGCTGTAGCCAGGTGGGGGTTAGTCTCTTCTCCTGGGCAGCCTGCACCAAAAGAGAGCACAGTCTCAAGCTGTGCCAGGGGAGGTTTAGGCTGGATGTTAGAAGAAAGTTCTTCATAGCAAGAGTGATTGGAATGGGCTACCCAGGGAGGTGGTGGAGTCAGCATCACTGGAGGTGCTTAGGAAGAGACTGGATGGGGTGCTTGGTGCCATGGTTTACTTGATTACAGAATGCTGGATGATAGGTTGGACTCAATGATCTCAAAGGTCTTTTCCAACCTGTTCTGTTCTGTTCTATTCTACTCTACTCTATTCTATTCTACTCTATTCTATCCTATTCTATTCTATTCTACTCTATTCTATTCTATTCTACTCTATTCTATCCTATCCTGTTCTGTTCCGTTCCGTTCCTTTCCGTTCCGTTCCATTCCATTCTCCTTCAGTTACAATATGTTTACATTCTTCTCTGAGTCACAGACTAAACATAGCCTTCTCTAATTCGAACAAAGGCAAATCTTCCCCTACACCTTGAGGCACTACAAACACCCCTGGAGTCCTATTGAGATCATATTTGCAAAACAATGGATCCAAAATATGGGAACTATTACATCCTAGAACTGATCTCTGTTGTAGAGATATCAGCACTTCCTGTGGCATCAATAATGCAAAATGCTGTGAACTATAGGATGGGAAGAATTGGTAATGAATCTCATAGAAAAAGCAGTTTATACACACTTCAAGTTAGAAGGAAGAAGATTTAGCCAGAAATATTCACATCTTGCCTAAGACTCTCATTTCATTTCAGCATCTACAGTTATAAACATTCTTTCAGGTTTGTTTAACCAGAATTAAGAATGAATAAGTATTGTCTCAAGCTAAAATAATTATTAAATAAATTATTTGATGTTTGCAGAAAAAAATACGTATCTTGACCAGGGTTGTACTCTCCAAACTGCAATGTTATCTGTATGTGCCTTTATGTGTAGTCTGTTTTGTTATCTTTTCTATAGTAATTAGCTGTGTGATGATTTTGGATACTGAATAAACTCTTCATCACAATCTATAAACACTATGTAAGGCCACCTCAGAAAGCTGTAACAGGTGTTTTGGACACATGTTTGTAGCATGTTTTCTCATTTCATTAATAAACAAGGCAGCTTTTCAAAAAAACTTTATTTTCAAATACAGGCTGGAATTCTAGTTGTATACTCACTTCCATCTTCTTGGTTTAGGAGTTACACAGGACAGCTCTGATGAGTTGGATAAAAGGAACAAAAATCTGAAATTCAGCTGTCAGATTGGCTTAAAAACTTTATTCAAACTGCATGAGTTTTGTTTGTTTTTTGTTGTTGTTTTGTTCTTGTTGTGTTGCAGCTGTTGGGTTTTTTTTCCTCATTTTAAATGGTAAATGGTTCTCTATTTTCATATTTAAGATATGAAGCTGCTATAGTAAAAAAAAAATCCAGGAATAAAAATAACATTTTTCTTTCTTTTTTGAAGTAGCACAGAAAGATGATATCACTACATTAAACCCTTCTACCTTGAATTGGACATGAATAATTCAAGCTTTCAAATTATTGTTCAGGCACATAACCTTGTCTGCCAGTCAAAGGCCACTCTTTCTGTCCCTGTGCAAATTTAATAGATGTTGATTCAACTCCTCCCCATTCTGCTTTTTATGCCTGAACCTAAATTTATATGGACATGCTGTTTAGCTGTAGCAATGTATGTCTATGCAAGTCTCCATCTGACATTTTTTTCTCTAATATCAGTAGGTATTAAGAATCAAGATACATGAAAGCTTGAGCTTGCTTGAGCTCTATTGAAATAATAATGAAAATAGCTTCTTTCATGAAGAAAAAACCTCAACAGATCAAACAACAATTATTTACAAATTGTAATAACTTCAAGTAATACCAGGCTTGATTACAAATTTTGCAATAAAAAAACATCCTAACTCACAAACACTTTCAAATGACTGTTTGATTAGCTCCTTTTATAAACTCTGCTGGGGTCCAAAGAACAATGGTGATAATATTACAGTTTCTAATTCCTTCATATCTAGATTTTGTGCAAATTGTAATCAAGGAAAATATATGAAATAATATACAGAAATTAATCTGTATCGTCAATAATTGCATTTGTTTATACTGAGGTAAAAGGGCCAATGCCATTCATGTATTTATGAACACAAACTGGAAAAGGAAAAAAAGCCTAATTTTTGGCTCAGCTACAACTCACCAATTATTTAACTTAATTTGAATATAAGATGACAAATCTGTTTATCATTATATTTATACAAGAGTTCTCATCATAGGGTCCTCACCCACAACTGAGATTCCCAGGTGCTATTGACACACAGTAAAGATCTTGAGTAATCTCTTGTATGTCAGAGAAAATTCACAAGAAACCAAAAGCAATAAATCAAATCTTAACAATGACGTGAATCCAGACAAAGCAGTTTACCCTACATATCTCTACATGTTACAATGCACTTTGGCTTTAAAATTTCTTCACAAATTTATCTCCTCTTGTATTTATAGTGGCACAGAAGAGGGAATGTGTTTGTAATGGTTTAGTGCAAGGGCTAACCTGCCTGCTCCCCCAACACAAAAGTGAGAGGAAGAGTAACACACCAACTCAGGTTTGAGATAAAGAAATAAGAGTTTAATATAGCATATTGTGGTGGGTTGAGAGAGAAGGCCAAGCTTTCCCTCCCCCACTAAGAAGGAATGGAAAAAAACACACAACTAACTCAGCCAGTGAAGCAAAGTGGAACGCTGTATTTACAAAGCAATGACCGACGCAGGGAATTTATGTACACAAATATACAAAATTTACAATATATACAGAAATATACAGCAAAGAAACAGAAACAGGAGCAAGACTCCCGGCAGAGGGGTTTTCCCCCTGCCCCCCCCTCAACCCCCTACCTCTCTTTTTCCCCCAAAGAGGGTTAGAAAGAGAAAAGGGGAGTTAATGAGCAGAGGCCTAGAGCAGGGCCGGATTAATGCTTATTAATGCTTATTTGTTATTTTGGCCAGAAGCCCAGAAGCAGACAGCTGGAAGGGGTGAGCGAGAGGAAGCAAACTGCCGAAAGTTCCGGCTGCACTGAAACTTAAGATTATACTCCCACCTATCTACCAATGAAATTCATTTAGAATACAATATATTTACAAAACATTTAGCCAGCACTGTCCCTTTCTTAAAGGCACAGCCTCAAACGGTCACACATATCATAATCAAAATGCATAATTACTTTAGCTTACAATCTAATTAATTTAATAATACCATGCATGATTACCTTAGCTTATCCTATTTGCAGAAGCAGCACAGGAAAAAGCAGCATAATACAGAAAACCAAACCCAGCAGCTACCCAACTCCCACCATTCTGCTGCCATGCCTGCAGAAAAGAACCAACATCCAACAACCTGAAACCCAGAAACAGCAACTGGAATGGGAAGCCTCCCATGTTACAATCCGAACTTCAAGCCCTATAATACTTTGCTCCAGTTAGCACTGTAATTTTTTAAAGCTAATATGACTGCAGCATGGTATGAATAACAGCAATAGGATCATCTACAATATCTGTTATTTAACTCCTTTGCCTGTATCCTGAGCTCAGAGAAGGTTATTTTTTTCACAAGAAGCTGATAGTGGCCACACCCGGGATAGCCATCTGAACTAGCCAACGGAATATGCAATGATGTACTGATGTTTGCTATAAAAGGGGAGAGCTGGCCTGCATACAGATGTGGGTTTAGATTGAGTCAGGAAACAGGGTTTTGTATTTCTGGTGAGCCCATCACTCATTCTATGCATTGTTTCATTACTATTCTTGTTATTTCTGTTCCTTCTACCTTTGTATTGTTATATTAAACTCTCCTTATCTCAAACAACAGATTTTTATCTTTTCCTCCTCATTTTTCACCCCATCCCACCTGTGATGGTTTGAGCTTTACCCAGAGTCCAAGAGCCCAAATAGAAACAAATTTATATGCCCTCCCCATCTCCCTTTTCCCAATAAGGTAAAGCAAATTAGGCAGGAAAAAGGAGAGGTAAAATCATGAAACAAGAAGGTCTGGAATCAGTTTGGAAGTTAAAAAAGGTAATTTTTAAAACAAAATATATATAAACATATATATGTATATCAGTAACAGGGAAGGTTACAAAGGTATAAGGAAAAGGGTAAATTGAAAAATATAAACCAGGCCCAGATGGCATTGGATTCCCTTGACACAAATTGATTCAGTTCTTTAGAAAGTGTGGATGCAACATGGGGGTAAACCAGGCCTTGTGGTTGATGCAGGAGTTGGCAGCAGCAGCAGATGACCTCTCTGAGGCAGGGAAAAAAGAGCTAATAGGCTGAATCACCAATCAGGAGATTTCAACAGCAACCAAATTCATCAAATTCTCAGTATATGACTGATGTATTGAGGGTACTTTAATTCTGATTATCCCCATGAAGAGAAGAAAGTTTGCAGCTACTTTTCCCCTGTTTTACACGATGACAATGAGCAAATTGGTTGAATCTTTAAATATGACTTGGATGCCTTTTTCTGACCTATTTATATTAGTTGTCTACTTCTGCTGTTACTTCTGCCACTTTCAATTCCTTTGAGGATGGAGCCGCATAGTATTCCTGGCTCTTCAGACTCAATGTAGTATAACAGCAAGTCTGTCCTCAGTGAAAAGAAGACACAGAGGTATATTGTAGCTTCTGCTCACTGCTTTTACTAGCAAGTTAAAAGAAAAAAAAAAATAAAAGAGAGAGAGACAGTGTGCATTACAAAGTACTTCATAGCTCAGTTAATGACGCAAAGAAAACAACAGGGTGTAAACACAGGTTTAGCCTTTATTACGTGACCTGAAATTAGCAGCTGTAAATTCATCAGCCTCTTTGGAAGCAGTTCAAGTCAATAATGTAGAGGTGAACAATGAGGAGGAAAGAGTGCAAAGGCACAATACTTGCCTAGTCCTAGCACTAGAGTTGGCAGGGCTCATTAGGAGGGCTTTAAACTAGGCCTGAAGGGGGTGGGTGAAGATATCAGTCCCTCTGCAGAGGAAAGAGTAGGGCACAAGGTAGGGTCAACTGAGAGGTCAGGAGCCCAGCTGCAGTGCATGTACACCAATGCACGCAGCATGGGCAATAAGCAAGAGGAGCTGGAGGTCCTAATCCACCAGGGCAACTATGATATAGTCGCCATCTCAGAAACATGGTGGGACAACATGGGGGGTTACAGGCTCTTTAGGAGGGATAGCGAGGGAGAAGAGGTGGAGGGGTAGCTTTGTATATTAGGGAGATATTTTCTGCCACAGAACTCAAGGTGGAAGATGAGGGAATTGAGAGCCTGTGGGTTAAAATCAGAGGGCAGCCCAACAAATCTGACATCCTGGTTGGAGTCTGTTATAGACCACCCAACCAGGATGAGGAGGTTGATGAATTATTCTACAAACAACTAGAGGCTGTTCCAAGATCATCAGGTCTTGTCCTTGTGGGTGACTTCAACCTGCCAGATATCTGCTGGGAACTTAATTCAGCAGAGAAGAGGCAGTCCAGAAGATTCCTGGAGTGAATGGTGGACTGCTTCCTGATGCAGCTGTTAAGCGACCCTACCAGGGGACATGCTCTGCTTGACCTGCTGTTCTTCAATAAGGAAGGGCTGGTGGGAGATGTGACTGTGGGAGGCTGCCTAGGGTGCAATGACCACGAGATAGTGAAGTTTTCAATATGCAGGGAGATAGGGAGGACAACCAACAGAACATTCACCTTGGGCTTCTGGAGGGCAAACTTCATCCTCTTTAAGAAACTTATTTGCAAAGTTCCCTGGGTACCAACCCTCAAGAACCGAGTGGTCCAGGAGAGTTGGACCTACTTCAAAGAGGAGCTCTTGAAGGCACAGGAACTGGCAGTTCCCATGTGCTGAAAGATGAGCGACTGGCCTGGATGAGCAAGAAGCTCCTGGAGCACATAAGGGAAAAGAGGAGGTTGTATCACCTTTGGAAAGAGGGGAAGGCTTCTTGAGGTATGTTCAAGGAAGTGGTTAGATTATGTAGGAATAAAATTAGAGAGGCAAAGGCCCAGTTGGAACTGAAACTGGCCATCTCTGTGAAAGACAATAAAAAGCATTTTTACAAATATATCACACTAAAAAGAAGGGCAAGAAGAACCTCCACTCCTTCCTGGACCTGGAGGGGAACACGGTGACAGGAGACAAGGAAAAGGCTGAGGTCCTGAATATCTTCTTTGCCTCGATGTTTAACAGCAAGGTAGAAGTCCAGGATGAGTGGCCTCCTGAGCTGGGTAATAGGGTCGGGGAGCAGTGTGATGCCCCAGAAATTCATGAGGAATTAGTTTGGAACCTGCTGAGCCACTTGGACACTCAGAAGTCCATGGGACAGGATGGGATCCATCCCAGGGTGCTGAGAGAGTTGGCAGATGAGCTGGCCAAGCCGCTCTTCATCATTTTCCTCCAGTCCTGGCTCACTGGAGAACTCCCAGATGACTGGAAACTGGCCAGTGTGGTCCCCATCCACAAGAAGGGTCAGATGGAGGAACCTGGAAACTTCAGGCCAGTCAGCCTGACCTCAGTTCCAGGGAAAGTGATGGAAGAGATTATCCTGGTGGCAATAACTGCACACCTGAAGGATGGCCAAGGGCTCAGGTCCAGCCAACATAGATTTAGGAAGGGCAGATCCTGCCTCTCCAACCTGATCTCCTTCTATGATCAGGTGACCCGTCTGGTGGATGTTGAGAGGCCTGTGGATATGGTCTACCTGGACTTCAGCAAGGCCTCTGACACCGTCCCCCACAGTAAACTGCTGGCTAAGCTGTCAGCTCGTGGTTTGGACCGCAACACTCTGTGCTGGGTTAGGAAGTGGCTGGAGGGCCGAGCCCAGAGAGTGATGGTGAATGGTGACACATCCAGCTGGCGGCCAGTCACTAGTGGTGTGCCCCAGGGATCAAACAACATGATAGATAGAATTAACCAGGTTGGAAGAGACCTTCGAGATCATCGTGTCCAACCTATCATCCAACACTACCCAATCAAATAAACCATACAACCAAGCATCCTGTCAAGCCTCGCCCTGAACACCCCCAGCGATGGTGACCCCAATACCTCCTCAGGCAGCCTATTCCAGTGGGCAATCACTCTCTCTGTGTAAAACTTCCTCCTAACCTCCAGCCTAAACCTCCCCTGACGCAGCCTGAGACTGTGTCCTCTTGTTCTGGTACTGGTTGCCTGGGAGAAGAGACCAACCTCCGCCTCACTACAACCCCCCTTCAGGTAGTTGTAGAGAGCAATAAGGTCACCCCCTGATTCTCCTCCTCTCCAGACTAAGCAACCCCAGCTCCTTCAATCTCTCCTCATAGGGCTTGTGCTCCAAGCCCCTCACCAGCCTTGTTGCCCTTTTCTGGACACACTCCAGCAAGTCAACATCCTTCCTAAACTGAGGGGCCCAGAACTGGACACAGGACTCGAGGTACGGCCTAACCAGTGCAGTGTACAGGGGCAGAATGACCTCCCTGCTCCTGCTGGCCACACTGTTCCTGACACAGGCCAGGATGCCATTGGCCCTCTTAGCTGCCTGGGCACACTGCAGGCTCATGTTCAGCCTACCATCAACCAGCACGCCCAGGTCCCTTTCCACCTGACTGCTCTCCAGCCACTCTGACCCCAGCCTGTAGCACTGCATGGGGTTGTTGTGGCCAATGTGCAGAACCCGGAACTTGGATGTGTTCAATCTCATGCCGTTGGACTCTGCCCATCTGCCCAGCCTGTCGAGGTCCCTCTGCAGAGCCTCTCTACCCTCCAGCAGATCAACTCCTGCCCCCAGCTTGGTGTCGTCAGCAAATTTACTGATGATGGACTCAATGTCCTCGTCCAGATCATCAATAAAGATGTTAAAGAGCATGGGGCCCAGTACCTATCCCTGGGGCACACCACTAGTGACTGGCTGCCATCTGGATGTGGCACCATTCACCACCACTCTCTGGGCTCGGCCCTCCAGCCAGTTCCTAACCCATCGCAGTGTGCTCCCATCCAAGCCATGGGCTGACATCTTGGTCAGGAGTTTGCTGTGGGGGACGGTGTCAAAGGCCTTGTTGCGGTCCAGGTAGACTACATCCACAGCCTGCCCCGCATCCACCAGGCGGGTCACCTGATCATAGAAGGAGATCAGGTTGGTCAGGCAGGACCTGCCCTTTCTAAACCCATGCTGGCTGGACCTGATCCCTTGGTCATCCTCCAAGTTCTGTGTGACTGCACTCAAGATATCAGTGCTGGGCCCCATCCTTTTTAACATCTTCATTGATTATATGGATGAGGGAGTTGAGTCAGTCATCAGCAAGTTTGCAGATGACACCAAGTTTGGAACAGATGTTGGTCAGTTAGAGGGTAGAAAGGCACTGCAGAGGGACCTTGACCAACTGGACAGATGGGCAGAGTCTAATGGCATGGCATTTACCAAGTCCAAGTGCCGGATGCTGCACTTTGGCCACAGCAACCCCATGCAGAGCTACAGGCTGGGGTCAGAGTGGCTGGAGAGCTGCCAAACAGAGGGACCTGGGGGTGCTGATTGACAGCCGCCTAAACATGAGCCAGCAGTGTGCCCAGGTGGCCAAGAGGGCCAATGGCATCCTGGCCTGTATTAGGAATAGTGTGGCCAGCAGGAGCAGGGAAGTCATTGTGCCCCTGTACTCTGCGTTGGTTAGGCCACACCTTGAGTCCTGTGTCCAGTTCTGGGCCCCTCAGTTTAAGAAGGACATCGAGACACTTGAACGTGTCCAGAGAAGGGCAACAAGGCTGGTGAGAGACCTTGAGCACAAGCCCTATGAGGAGAGGCTGAGGGAGCTAGGACTGTTTAGCCTGGAGAAGAGAAGGCTCAGGGGTGATCTCATTGCCCTCTACAACTACCTGAAAGGTGGTTGTAGACAGGAAGGGGTTGGTCTCTTCTCCCAGGCAACCAGCACCAGAACAAGGGGACACAGTCTCAAGCTGCGCCAGGGGAGGTTTAGACTTGAGGTGAGGAGAAAGTTCTTCACTGAGCGAGTTGTTCGTCATTGGAATGGGCTGCCCAGGGAGGTGGTAGAGTCGCCGCCCCTGGAGGTGTTCAAGGGGAGATTGGACGTGGCACTTGGTGCCATGGTCTAGTCGTGAGGTCTGTCAAGACAGGTTGGACTTGATGATCCTTGGGGTGTCTTCCAACCTTAGTTATACTGTGATACTGTGATACTTTGTGAAGTCTGAAGTCCATATTTTGCAAGAGACAGAAGAAAATAATTTTATTTTTGATTTATTTGTTTCAAAATCTTCTGAAACCCTAGTTAATTAAGATAAGGCAGAGAATCTACAGTCTTACAGTTTCAGTTTGGGACCACCATCAACTCTTTATGTCTTCTGTTTCAGGCTGGGTGATTACTTTACTTTTTGTTTAGTAAAATGTGCACTTCAAGAAAATGCAACATTTTATGTTCACAGCAAAAGAGATATAGAACAAGATTATTTCTTATATGTTCCTATTCAGGAGAAAAGAAAAATGCAAAGCTTCATCTAATCTCACTAAGAACACCTTACTTTTGAAGAATCATCTCACACATATATTAGAGACCAATATTTGGTGCTAGAAGAGTGGTTTGTCTTTACATTACTGACAGTGAACTTCCAACTTTGGTATAGATATTTAAATTTATATGCACCTCTCAAAGGGAAAAAAATAAAAATCTTATCCTATAATATTGGAACTGATACCATGTTTCTCAAGGAAGATAAAGTGCTCAGTGTGTGACTTCTTAGATAAAAGAGTGAAGGTGATTGTCATGCTTAAATAATAATAAGAAAGCTTCATTTCTGGTTTCTGCATGTCATGTTAGGCCTGTAAATTTAACATGAGATCCAAGAATGAAGTTTCTCTAGAGAAATCAAGCTTTCTTTGTGGTTTATAATAATGCCTAAAATTTGACTTAAAATAGACACTGTTGTCAAGTACCTGTCAAGGTACTGGAAGTACTAGCAATTAGAAATCTAGCAAGTGAGTTATGAAAATATGAATAAAAAGACATCTGCTTGCTAAAACTTAAAATATTAACTTTCAGAATAAACAAAGAGTCAATAGAAAGAATTTTCATTTTTCATCTAAAACAGAAAATAAGGGAATAGGCATGAGTGGAAAAAAAGGAGGAAAGGGAAAATACATAAAATAAAAACAATATATTGATACAAATAAAGAAAATTAAAATAGAAAGAATTATGAAAGATGAAGTAGGTAGTGCGAAAAGAGAGGGCAAATGCATTTTATTATCTCTATGACCTAAGAATATGATCCAAATAAGTGCCACAATGCTTGCATAAAAGACCAAATTTCTAAAACACTATTACTACAGTTAGTGGAAGTATGGCTAGGTTTTAGTCACGTGTGCAAAGACACAGAAATCTAGGGCAGAATTAACCATGAAGCTAGTGAAGTCCTACACACTAGCACAGTTTCGAACGCCTCTCCCATTTTAATATAAAATAGAGAAAAGGCTGTTCATTGAAACAATGCCCTTGTCTCGATATGTTCCAACATATCTATGTCTTTTTTGTAATAGCAGTTCCATAAATAGACACAGTACTCCAGGAGAAGTCTCATGAAAGCAGTATAGAGGGGGAGTATCACCTCTCTTGACCTGCTGGCTACATATTTATTTTGATGCATCCCAGGATATGGTTGGCTTTCGGGGCTGCAAATGTACACTGACTACGGCTTCTCATCTATCAGCATCTTCAAGTCCTTTTCTGCTCTCAAGACAGTCACTGCCCAGCTGTGACAATATCAACTGGTGATGGGATTGCCCCAACCCACCTCTCCAGCCTGTACATGGTCCCTCGGGATGTCATCCCTTTCCTCCAGTGTGTCTGCCGCACCACCCAGCTTGGTATCTTTGGCAAACTTACTGAGTGTGCACTCAATGTCACTGTCTGTGTCACCAATGAAGACGTTAAACAAGACTGGTCCCAGTATTGATCCCTGAGGGTCTCCACTTGTCACTGGCCTCCACTTGGACATAGGCCCATCGATAGCCAGTCTTTGGGTGCAGATGTCAAACCAGTTCTTTATCCATTGAATGGCCTATCCATCAAATCCATATTTTAACAGCTTGGAGATCAGGATATCATGTGGGACAGTGTCAAAGGTTTTGCTCAGGTCCAGAAAAATGATGTCAGTTGCTCTCCCATTGTCCATTGATGTTGTGACCTTGTCATAGAAGGCCACCAGGTTTGTCAGGCAGGATTTGCCCTTGATGAAACTGTGTTGAATGCATCAAATCACCACCGTCTCAGCAGTGCCTCCAGGAAGATCTGCTCCATGATCGTACCAGGCAGAGAGGTGAGACTGACTGGCCTACAGTTCCCTGGATGATCCTTCTTTCCCTTTTTGAAAATGGGGCTTATGTTTCCCCTTTTCCAGTCAGCCATGATTTTTGGAATATAATAAGGAGTGATTTAGTGACCTCATCCACCAGATCCTTTTTAACATTCTTGTCCCTGCATATGCTTTGTAAGGTTTTCTTGAAGTTCTTGGGGGAAGGGTGGTGTTGCTGGTGCCCCAGTGCCCTATAAGATGCTTGGGCATGTCACATGAGCCTTATTTACAATCATGCAAAACTTGCCAGGAACAACTCACCACTTCACATTCTCTTATGGCTGTTTGGTTGTTTGATACAACATGGGCAATTGTTTCATTAGTCTCTCACAAAATAGACCCCAAAAGCAAAAGCCCATTTGCAGTGTAGACAAGCCACTTCTGTGAAAGACAAAAAACCTGTTTTCATAAATGTATTATTGGCAAAAGGAAGGGCAAGGACAACCTCCAGTACTTGGTGGACATGAAAGGGAATGTAATAACAAGAGATGAGGAAAAGGCAGAGGAACTTAATGACATCTTTGCCTCAATTCTCAATAGTAGACTAGGTTGTATTCCAGACAACTGGCCTCCTGAACTGCCAGATGGAGTCAGTGAGCAGTATAGTCCCCCTGTAATCCAGGAGGAAGAAGTTAGAGACCTGCTCAGCCACTTGGATCCCCACAAGTCTATAGGACCAGATGGGATCCACCTTAGGGTACTGAAAGAACTGGCAGATGAGCTGGCTGATGTGTTCTCCATCATTGTTTAACAGTCCTGACTCACTAGAGAGGTCCCAGGTGGTTGGAAACTAGCCAATGTGATACCCATCCACAAAAGGGTCCAGAAGGATGAGCCAGGGAATTACAGACCTGTCAGCCTGACCTCAGTGCCAGGAAAGATTATGGAACAGATCATCTTGAGGACAATGAAAGTGCACCTGAAGGATGGCCAAGGGATCAGGCCCAGCCAGCATGGATTTAGGAAGGCCAGATCCTTCCTGACCAACCTGATCTCCTTCTATGATCAGGTGGCCCACCTGGTGGACATGGGGAAGGTGGTGGATTTAGTCTATCTGGACTTCATCAAGCCCTTTGACACGATCTCCCACAGCAAACTCTTGGCCAAGCCATCAGGACGTGGCTTGGACAGTATCTGTGCTGTGTCAGGACCTGGCTGGAGGGCTGAGCCCAGAGAGTGATGGTGAATGGTGGCACATCCATTTGGCAGCCAGTCACTAGTGGTGTTTCCCAGGGATCAGTGCTGGGCCCCATGCTCTTTAATATCTTTATCAATGATCTGGCTGTGGGGATTGAGTCCATCATCAGTAAGTTTGCAAATGACACCAAGCTGGGGGCCGGTGTGGATCTGTTAGACAGTAAAAGAGTTCTGCAGAGGGTCCTTGACATGATGGACAGATGGGCAGAGTCCAACATGATGGCATTTAATGCATCCAAGTGCTAGGTTCTACACTTTGAAAACAACAGCCTCATGCAGTGCTGCAGGCTGGGGTCAGAGTGGCTGGGGAACAGCCAGGCAGAAAAGGATCTGGGGGTACTGGTTGACAGCTGGCTGAATATGAGCCAGCAGAGTGCCCAGGTGGCCAAGAAGGCCAATGGCATCCTCACCTGCATCAGAAATAGTGCAGACAGCAGGAGCAGAGAAATCATTATGCCCCTGTACTCAGTACTGCTTCAGCCACACCTGGAGTACTCTTTCCAGTTCTCGCCCCTCAGTTTAAGAAGGATATTAAGACACTTGAACATGTCTAGAGAAGGGCAACAAAGCTGGTAAGGGGTTTGGAGCACAAGCCCTTTGAGAAGAGGCTGAGGGAGCTGGGGTTACTTATCCTGGAGAAGAGGAGGCTCAGGGGAGACCTTATTGCTGTCTGCAACTACCTGAAGGGTGGTTGTAGCCAGGTGGGGGCTGGTCTCTTCTGCCAGGCAACCAGCACCAGAACAAAAGGACTGTATCAAGCTGTGCCAGGGAATGTTTAGGCTCAAGGTGAGGGGAAAGTTCTTCACAGGCAGAGTAATTTGTCATTGGAACGTCCTGCCCAAGGAGGTGGTGGAGCCATCATCCCTGAAGGTGTTCATTAAAGGATTGGATATGGCACTTGAAGCCATGGTTTAGTTAGTCATGAGGTGTTAGGTAATAGGTTGGACTTGATGATCTCTGAGGTCTTTACTAACCTTATTGATTCTATGATTCTGTGATTCTATGATTTCCATAAGGCATATGGTATGTTGAAATTGCACCCCTCATTTATTTCAGACTGAAATATAACAGAAGTTTCTCTGCTAACTTACTTGGGCTTTGAATTACCACATGTATCAAGAATTATTTGTGTTTCGTTTACATCAGCTTAGAATACATGTGAGTTTGCCACTACAGCACTAATTCTATCATTTTAATCTGTACAATACCTAAGGTAATACTGCAAGTTATTTCTACAATAATAAATCCTATCTAATACTTGAACTAAAATAATTGAGCTGAAACGTGCTTTGGCAGGAAGATCATTGAGAGCCTATTCCATAAAGGTGTTTTGCATACAGTTACTCTCTAATAAAGCCTCAGATAAGTTACTGATCTTTCTATTTGCTTGCTCCAGCAAGCAAAATTTTAGCTTCAGCCTTAAAGACACAATCTAAAGTGACTAAGTACATGACAGCTGTATCTAACCATCTAAGTCTGGATTACATGAAAGAAATGAGCTCTCACAAGGTGGTGCAGCTGGCTATAGAAGGAGGTGTTTAGGAAAAGATAGAATAGAATAGAATAGAATAGAATAGAATAGAATAGAATAGAATAGAACAGAACAGAACAGAACAGAATAGAATTAATCAAGTTGGAATAGACCTTTGAGATCATTGAGTCCAAGCCATCATCCAACACTACCTAATCAACTAAACCATGGCACCAAGCACCCTGTCCAGCCTCTTCCTAAACACCTCCAGTGGTGGTGATTCCACCACCTCCCTGGGCAGCCCATTCCAATGGTCAATCACTCTTTCTATGAAGAACTTCTTTCTAGCATCCAGCCTAAACCTCCCCTGGCACAGCTTGAGACTTGTGGTGGTGCAGGCTGCCCAGGAGAAGAGACCAACCCCCACCTGGCTACAACCTCCCTTCAGGTAGTTGTAGAGAGCAATAATGTCTCCTCTGAGCCTCCTCCTCTCCAGGCTAAGCAAACACAGCTCCCTTAGCCTCTCCTCCTAGGGCTTATGCTCCAAACCCCTCACCAGCTTTGTTGCCCTTATCTGGGCAAGTTCCAGCAAGTCAACATCTTTCATAAACTGAGGGGCCCAGAACTGGACACAGGACCCAAGGTGTGGCCTAACCAGTGCAGTCTGCAGGCGCAGAATGACCTCCCTGCTCCTGCTGGCCACACTGTTCCTGATACAGAGCAGGAAGCCATTGGCCTCGTTGGCTACCTGGGCACACTACTGGCTCATGTTCAGCCTACTATCAACCAGTACCCCCAGGTCCCTTTCTGCCTGGACCTCTCCAGACACTCTGACCCCAGCCTGTAGCGCTGCATGGGGCTGTTGTGGCCAATGTGTAGAACCTGGCACTTAGATGTATTAAATCTCATGCCCTTGGACTCTGGCCATCTGTCCAGCCTGTCAAGATCCCTCTGCAGAGCTCTCCAACCCTTTAACAGATCCACACTGGCCCCCAGCTGGGTGTCATCTGCAAATTTACTGATGATGGATTGAATACCCTCATCCAGATCATCAATAAAGATATTGAACAGGATGGGGCTCAGCACACCACTAGTGACTGGCTGCCAGCTGGATGTGGCACCATTCACCACTTTGGCCCTCCAGCCAGTTCCTTACCCAGCACAGAGTGCTGCAACCACAGCCTTCGCCATATCCATCAGGCAGGTCACCTGATCATAGAAGGAGATCAGGTTGGCCAGGCAGGACCTGCCCTTCCTAAATCCATGCTGGTTGGGCCTGATGCCTTGGCCACCCTCTAAGTGCTGTGTGATTGCACTCAAGATGACTGGTTCCATAAGCTTGCCTGGCACTGAGGACAGGCTGACAGGTCTGTAATTCCCTGGATCATCCAACTGGCTCTTCTTGTGGATAGGCAACACTTTGACCAGCTTCCAGTCTTCCGGGACCTCTCCAGTAAGCCAGGACTGTTGAAAAATGATGGAGAATGGCTTGACCCACACCCTAGGGTGGATCACATCCAGTCCGTTGGACTTGTGGGGATCAAATCAACTAAGGAGGTCTCTAACTACCTCCTCCTGGATCACAGGGGAGTTGTACTGCTCCCTGACTCCATATGCCAGCTCAGGAGGACAAGGTTGTCTGGAAGACAATCTGTCCTGCTATTAAAATTTGAGGCAAAGAAGGTGTTAAGTACCTCTGCCTTTTCCTCCTCTTTTGTTACTATGTTCCCCTCCTTTTCCCCCAAGGAATGGAAGTTGTCCTTGCCCTTCCTCTTGCTATAAATATATTTGTAGAAGGATTTTTTGTTGTCCTTCACAGCAGCAGCTAATCTAACGTCTAAATGGGCTTTTTCCTCTCTATTTTTTTCCTGCATGACCTAGCAACATCCTTAAATATTCCATGGGTTACCTCACCTTTCTTCAAAAGATGATACACCCTCTCTTTTCCCCTTAATTCACCAAGAAGTTCACGGCCCAACCTGCTGGCCCCCTACACTGGTGCCTCATCTTCTTACACATGGGCACAGCCTGTTCCTGTGCCTTCAGGAATTCTTTCTTGAAGTAGGTCTAGCCCTCCTGGACCCATTTGTTTTTAAGGGCTGTTTTCCAAGGTACCTTCTGAGTTAGTTCCTTGAGTAACCTGAAGTCTGCCCTCTGGAAGTCCAGAGTGGAGGTTTTGTTGCTGCCCCTCTTAGCTTGACTGCATATTGAAAACTCAATTATTTCATGGTCACTGGACCTCAGACAGTGCCCAGATGGGGTGCTTTGTGCTATGGTTTAGTTGATTAGACAGTGTTGGATGATTGGTTGGAGCTGATAATCTCAAAGGTCTTTTCCAACCTGGCTAATTCCATTCTATTCTATTCTATTCTATTCTATTCTATTCTATTCTATAGACAGTTTTCTTGGGTTTCTCTGTTTTCACATGAAAGATGGTCATCACAAGAGAGTGACTCTTCTGAAATGAGGTGTCTTTTTTTCTCCATCACAGGTTCTCTTAGAATGTATTATGGGATGTGGTCTGTTATCAGTAATATTAATACATTACTCCACATAATATTTTTTACCACTTCCATTAAAATTTGTTGGTATTTTAAATTGCATTTTCTGTGATACTCATGCAAAAGGCAAACCAAATGAGTAGTTAGACCTGCATTCACTTGCATAAAACATGATTCCCTCTTTTTACTACAGACTGTTTTAGGATTTTAATTTGCCCACAGAAGCTAATAATACTCCATGTTGTCTGCTGTCTTTACAGAACACTGAATTTAGCACAGGGATAGATTACGCTTCTAATTCAGGGAATATCTGGCATCTGGTCAGAGTACAATTCTCATGTATTGAACCAGTTAGTATATAGTGGCATTCAAGCTGAAGCTAATCATCCACAATCTGCCCATACAGACAATACAAGCAAAAGCATGTTGCTTAATGAGAATGAGTCAAATCTCAGTTAAATTAATACACAACATACACAAACAACTGTCCCTGACTATGCACCAGCTGCAGGGAAGATTGAATGCTACAACGGTTTGTTGAAGACCACTCTCAAAACCATGGGAGGTGGATCTTTGAAAAACTGGGAGAAACATCTAGCACAAGCAACCTGGCTGGTGAATAGTAGAGGTTCAGTGAACCGAGCTGGACCGGCACATTCAGATCTGCTACGGAGGGTAGAAGGTGCTAGAGTTCCTGTTGTTAGAGAAAAGAATCTGTTAGGTAAAACTGTTTGGGTATTTTCGCCCTCAGGAGAGGCTAAACCTGTCCGAGGGGTGGTTTCAGCAGAAGGTCCAGGTCAGACTTATTGGGTAATGCAGGAGAATGGTGAAATTCAGTGTATTCCACAAAGAAATTTAACTTTAGCTGAAAGAATTTAATTTCAGACTGTTGTACAGCTACAATGCGCCCAAAGGAAGAATCCCTGAGGAATCTACAGTGCACGAACCCTGAGAACCCTGAGAGCCCTGAGTCAACTGAGAGTCCCTATGTTCCTGTTTTCTCTTTTCTTCACTTCGTCTGCAGAGAGACGAGCTGGTTTCCATTTTCTTATTTCCTGACTTTTTTGGACTTCTGAATCATCTACATCTGAGTATAGCCAGAACGGACTATGAACTTTACTCATGAACTGTAAATATTGTTTCCGATTGGATGGACAGTGTGAACGACCAATGAAATTGTTTAGAAGGGGTGGACTGTGACCGTTTGAGGCTGTGCCTTTAAGAAAGGGGCACACTGGCTAAATGTTTATAAAATATTTTGGTATTCTAAATGAATTTCATTGGCCAAGTTAAGGTGGGAGGTGAGGTTAGTCCCAGCATGGCTGGAACTTTCTCTCAGTCTTCCTTCCTTCGCTGTCCCTTTCGGCTGGATCTGCTTCTGGGCTTCTTGCCAAGAGATAAGATCTAACTAACTCCCTGTAACAGACCTGTCCGCTTCTTCCCCTGTCCTGCTAACCATCCTCGTCTCTTCTTCTACCTCTTTGGGGGAGAAAGGAGGTAGGGGGGTGAAGGGGGCACAGGGGGAAGCCCCTTCTGTGGGGGGTCTGGTTTCTGGTTGAGTTCATTTGCTGTATATTCCTGTATATATTGTAAAATACCTGTATTTGTTGTGTTACATATAATCTGTTTCCTTGTAAAATATACTCTCATTTCTCCGACTGGGTTTAGCCGTGGTCTCTTTCTCAGTGGGGGAGGGAAAGCAGAGCCTTTCCTTTCAAACCACCACAGCACGCCAGTAGAAAGAGATGGAGTGAGAGAAAAATGTAAGATCATAAAACTACATACCACTCATCTGACCAATGAAAATAATTTAGAACAAACTTTGTTTTCCTTTTTACCCCAACTGTAGCTCCTAGCTTAAAGGCATAGACTAAACTGTCACATAAGCCTAGGATTTTGTGGCTAAATGATTAAACAAAGGATTACTTCCACAACTTTCCAAATATCTGGAACATACACAGCCTTAGTGTCTCAAACTGATAGGCATTTGTTTCTGGTAGACAACAAGTGGAGGAGTGTCTGGACAAATATGTTCAATCTGTAACATAGCCCAGGGATGTGTATGAATGTTAGAAAGTAAAAGAAACTGTTTCAGTGTAGCCTGGCCATTTCTCTGACGCTTTGCTCCTCAGCAGCTGCTCCTTTACTTGAGGATGATTCCAGGGAACTTTCAAAACATAGGAGAAGATACCACTTAAGAGAAAACAGAACTAAGAACTCAGAGGATCATAGAATCAATAAACTTGGAAAAGACCTCAAAGATCATTCAAGTCTAACCTGTCACTCAAGAGCTCATGATTACAAAACCATTGCACCAAGTGCAATGTCCAATCCCCTCTTGACCACCTCCAGGAGTGGTGGCTCCACCACCTCTCTGGGCAGCACATTCCAATGGTTAACAACTCTCTTTGTGAAGTAATTTCTCCTTACCTCGAGCCTAAACTTGAGACTGTGTCCTCTTGCTCTGGTGCTGGTTGCCTGGGAGAAGAGACCAAGCCCCACCTGGCTACAACCTCCTTTCAGGTAGTTGTAGACAGCAATAAGGTCTCCCCTGAGCCTCCTCTTTAGCTAAACAATCCCAGCTCCCTCAGCCTCTCCTCATAAGGCTTGTGCTTGAGGCCCTCACCAGCCTCGTTGTCCTTCTTTGGACTCGTTCAAGAGTCTCAATGTCCTTCTTAAACTGAGGGGCCCAGAACTGGATTCAGTACTCAAGGTGTGGCCTAACCAATGCTGAGTACAGGGGCACAATGACTTCCCTGTTCCTGCTGGCCACACTATTCTTGATGCAGACCAGGATGCCATTGGCCTTCTAGGCCACCTGAGCAAACTGCTGGCTCATGTTCAGCCGGCTGTCAATCAGTACCCCGAGGTCCCTTTCTGTTTGGCAGCTCTCCAGCCACTCTGACCCCAGCCTGTAGCGCTGCATGGGGTTGTTGTGACCAAAGTGCAGCACCCGGCGCATAGACCTGTTGAATGCCATCATGTTGGACTCCGCCCATCTGTCTAGCCTGTCAAGGTCCCTCTGCAGAGTCCTTCTACCCTCTAACAGATCAACATCTGCTCCCAACTTGGTGTCATCTGCAAATTTACTGATGACTGAATCAATCCGCTCATCCAGATCATGAATAAAGATATTGAACAGGATTGGGCCCAGCACTGATCCCTGGGGAACGCCGCTAGTGACTGGCCTCCAGCTGAATGTGGCACCATTCAACACTACTCTTAGAATAGAATAGAATAGAATAGAATAGAATAGAATAGAATAGACCAGACCAGGTTGGAAGAGACCATCAAGATCATCGCGTCCAACCCATCATCATCACTTTCCTTGCTGTTATTCTCACAGTCTGTAACCTATTTTTCTGAACTACTGCAGTTTGTGGATATGTACAAACCTGAGTGACAGACATGAGTAGTTGACTACAAATGTCAGAATATCTGCATGTTCCTGGTAACCAAAACCAGAGATGTCTTCTTTATTAATAACTTTACATGGTTTCATGATAATGTGTCTTAATCCCATGGCCTTCACAAAGTCCAGAAAGTGTTGGAGAAAGGTGTGGATTTTAAAGAATGAAGTAAAGATGAGGAAAAAAAAAAATCTGTTTTTTTTGTCCCCCTCTCTGACAATTACTCCTATCCTGTCCATGAAGAGTAAGAAAGGAATGAAGTGTGTCTCTTTTAACATCAGCTGATAAGATTATGACATTTTGCCTATGTCTTTGAAATTCAAAAAGCAGAACAGATCTACTCTTAAATGAGACCCCTGCACAGCATTGCCAATGCTTCCTATCCAAAATATTATTCGTCTCTGTACTCCTCTAACTATGGTTAAAAGACAGCTTGAATTTTCTGTGTTTGTATGGCAGCTAAGACAATAAAGAAAAAATCTTGGCTAAATGTAGCCATTTATAATGTGTGAGAAGAGTAGACTCAGGGGTGACCTTATTGCTGTCTACAACTACCTGAAGGGGGGTTGTAGTCAGGCAGAGGTTAGTCTCTTCTCCCAGGCAACCAGTACCAGAACAAGAGGACACAGTCTCAGGCTGCACCAGGGGAGGTTTAGGCTGGAGGTTAGGAGGAAGTTTTACACAGAGAGAGTGATTGCCCATTGGAATGGGCTGCCAGGGGAGGTGGTGGGATCACCATCGCTGGGGGTGCTCAGGATGAGGCTTGACAGGATGCTTGGTTGCATGGTTTAGTTGATTAGGTGGTGTTGGATGATAGGTTGGACACGATGATCTTGAAGGTCTCTTCCAACCTGGTCTATTCTATTCTATTCTATTCTATTCTATTCTATTCTATTCTATTCTATTCTATTCTATTCTATTCTATTCTATTCTATTCTATTCTATTCCATTCCATTCCATTCCATTCCATTCCATACTATTCTATTCCATTCCATTCCATTCCATACTATTCTATTCTATTCTATTCTATTCCTCTGAGCCTCCTCTTCTCCAGGCTAAGCAAACCCAGCTCCCTTAGCCTCTCTTCATAGGGCTTGTGCTCCAAACCCCTCACCAGCTTTGTTGCCCTTCTCTAAACATGTTCCAGCAACTCAACTTCTTTCCTAAACTGAGGGGCCCAGAACTGGATACAGGACTCAAGGTGTAGCCTAACCAGCACTAAGTACAGGGGCAGAATGACCTCCCTGCTCCTGCTGGCCACACTGTTCCTGATATGGGCCAGAATGCCATTGGCCTTCTTGGCTACCTGGGCACACTACTGGTTCATGTTCAGCCTACCATCAACCAGTACTCCCAGGTCCCTTTCTGCCCAGCCGTTCTCCAGACACTCTGACCCCAGCTTGTAGCACTGCATGTGGTTATTGTGGTCAATGTGTAGAACCTGGCAGATAGATGTGTTGAATTTCATGCTGTTGGACTCTGCCCATCTGTCCAGCCTGAGAAATTCCCTCTGCAGAGCTCTCCAACCCTCTAACAGATCAATACCTGCCCCCAACTTGGTGTCATCTGCAAATTTACTGATGATGGACTCAATAACCTCATCCAGTTTGGACTAGATGATCTCTTGAGGTCTCTTCCAGACCTTAACATTCTGTGATGATTCTGTGATTCTTTTGATTAGTAATATCTCATTTGTTTCATACCAATGTAAGGAAAGGAAATTACTCCATTCAGCAGTGTTCTCTTAAACTGCCACTCTTCTACTAATACATAGTAAGATTCATCCTCCAAACACAGATTAAGTCCTCCATGCCCCTGCTCTTGTATTTCTGTTGTGCAAGGTTCCAAACAGACTTTTTGTTCTGGAGAAAATCCATGATCCCTAAATTACAGATATCTGCAGGATTATCCTCAAAATAGAAGAAATAGAAAACCAGCCAGGCTAACATGGGGATCTGTGTGATAGCTAGTAAATGTAAAATAATATGTCTGCAAAATAATTGTCCTTTTTTTTTTTTTTTTCCCCAGAGGAACATAATCTCTTGGAATTATTCCATTAATACATATTTACAGGACAAAATGAGTGCAAATACCAAGGAAATATCAAGTGAAACTTAGAGCTATGAAAATATCTAATATAAAGAGTGGGGGTGCAGTCCTTCTCTGATAATGGAGGTAAAGGAGAAAAAATATGTTGTTTTGGTTTTAAGGCGATGTTTCCTGTCACCCTTTTCCCTCCCTCGCTCCTTTGACTGAATGTAACCATTAATCATGTGATTTGAACAGTTGCTATGGCTAAATTGGACAGGAACCTCAGGAGGTCAAAGCATACTTGCTTATTAAAGCTACTGACACGTTTCATGGTTTTACAAAATGTCAGAGTCCAACATGCTGTAACTCTGCTGCTTAGGATACTGTTTCTAATAAAAAATTTACAGCCATCTTATGAAACTTTTGGGTAAAACCTTAAATCTATAACTGAGGCAAAACTTTCCCATCTTCTTTTCACTTCCTTTTGGTTTTTTGCTTACAAGTTTGTCATTCATGGATGTGTGTAGATGTATTTTTTTACTATGTCCATTTCTGTGTGGTTGGTGTTTTATTGTTTTGTTTTGTTTTGTTTTGGTTATTGGTGAGGGGTTTTTCTGGTGTGGCAGATTTTTTGGGGGGGGGGTGTTTTTTGGTTCTTTGGTTTTGGGTGGTGGGGCTTTTTGTTTTGGTGGGGCTTTATTTATGTGGGGTTTTTTTTGTTTAGTTTTTTTTTGTTTGTTTGTTTGTTTTTGTGTGGTTTTTTTTTGTTCAGACAGAAATGTAGTTTCAGGGAACATGAATGACAGCAGCTTCTGTTGCTTCCTAGCATTGCAACACTAAAATTGGTGGAAAGGGGCAATTAAAGTAACCACCAGGCTTTAGCAACTGACATTCAGTAACTGCTGTGTCTCTATGGCCAAGCACAGCTGTCTTCTTTGTAAGGGGTATACAGAAGTGTGTAGTATCTGTAATGCAAATGAAATGAGTTCTCTTTGAAGCATGCCAGGATGGAAACTTCATTTTATTCTGCACTATTTTTTCAGCTTCAAGATAACACCACTCTGAGGGAGAATTTATACAGCAGAAAGATTAGTGAGGTGTTTTAAATACATTTGTAAATAATAACCTTCCTAACACATAACATAAAGCAACAGATTCTCAGTATTTCTGTGTAACAGTTGCAATATTTCACCACATTCTGTTTATGTTTGTTTGGAAATACACCTTTTTATTATGGTACAATGTGTTAGACTTTCATAGAATCACAGAATGTTTTGCGTTCAAAAGGTTCTTTAAAGATTCCCTTGTTCGGTGCTTTCCAATAAACCAGGTTGCTCAACGATCTGTGCCTGGTTTTGCATATTTCCAGGGATAGGCCTTCCACCACTTCAATTTGAAAAATGTCTTCTTTATATCTAGTCTCAGCCTCCCCTTTTTAAATTTTAAACCATTACTCTCTGTTCTTTGCTACAGGTCTTGTTAAAAAGTTTCCCTCTAACATTAGAAAAAAACCTTAAAGTGTTGTAAGGCTGCAATATAACTCCCACTCTTTAATATCTTTATCGATGATCTAGATGAGGGTATTGAGTCCGTCATCAGTAAGCTTGCAGATGACACCAAGCTGGGGGCAGGTATTAGAGAGTTGGAGAGCTCTGCAGAGGGATCTTGACAGGCTGGACAGATGGCCAGAGTCCAAGGGCATGAGATTCAACACATCTAAATGCTGGGTTCTATACACTGGACTCAACAAGCCCATGCAGTGCTACAGGCTGGGGTCAGAGTGGCTGAAGGAGAGACCAGGCAGAAAGGGACCTGGGAGTACTGGTTGATGGTAGGCTGAACATGAGCCAGTAGTGTGCCCAGGTAGCCAAGAAGGCCAATGGCCTCCTGCTCTGTATCAGGAACAGTGTGGCCAGCAGGAGCAGGGAGGTCATTCTGCTCCTGTACACTGCACTGGTTAGGCCGCACCTAGAGTACTGTGTCCAGCTCTGGGCCCCTCAGTTTAGGAAAGATGTTGACTTGCTGGAACATGTCCAGAGAAGGGCAACAAAGCTGGTGAGGGGTTTGAAGCACAGGCCCTATGAGGAGAGGCTAAGGGAGCTGTGTTTGCTTAGCCTGGAGAAGAGGAGGCTCAGAGGAGATATTATTGCTCTCTATAACTACCTGAAGGGAGGTTGTAGCCAGGTGGGGGTTGGTCTCTTCTCCCAGGCAACCAGCACCAGAACAAGAGGACAGTCTCAACCTGCACCAGGGGAGGTTTAGGCTGGATGTTAGGAAGACATTCTTCACAGAAAGAGTGATTTGCCGTTGGAATGGGCTGCCCAGGGAAGTGGTGGAGTCACCATCACTGGAGGTGTTTAAGAGAAGGCTGGATGAGGCACTTGGTGCCATAGCTTAGTTGATTAGATGGTGTTGGGTGATGGGTTTGACTTGGTGATCTTGAAGCTCTTTTCCAACATGGTTAATTCTATTCTATTCTATTCTATTCTATTCTATTCTATTCTATTCTGCTCATCAAACTTATTTTATCAATATATTTCTTAGTTATTTTTACCTAACAATTCTTGTTTTGATGATTTTGTTCACAGTCAATACAAACTTTGCTCTTCATAGAAGACAATGAATGGTTAATCCAGAAAATATCATATTGCTAGTTTACTACATACCTAGCATAAATATAACTTTCGTGAACATTAATACTTTATCTTCACATCAAGAAAGTCAGCAATGCAAATAACTGGCTTTCATTTTTTTAAAGCCCTTTCTTCCAGTGCCTGTCATTACAGTATATATATATATACAGTATATATATATAAAAGTTGCTCAAAAATTAAATGTTGTGATTTTACTGCATTAGATCATGAAAAAAAAAGTAGACAATTCAAAGCAATTTCATATGATAAACAATTTAAATTACTAAAGCCTGTGGTTACTAAATAAGTAAGCAGAGGCATAGCGACAATTTGATGAATTTGTAATATTTTGTTTAGAAAAAACAGTATTATGTTCATATGTAAGCAACAAAAAAAATTAATTATCAAGAAAGGTGTGGTACTAATTAATTTTTTTTCTTATCCTTCCAACATAGACAAAAACTAGAGGAGGACTAATCTTTAGGGGTAAAAGTTGACAATATTAGACAACTGAGCTAGCATCTCCAAAAAGGAGACGAAACAAGTTAATAATCCACTTAGGTTCAAATTGCTCTTGATAGCATAATTCCTGAATTACTTATTCATGAGATGGAAGCAAATTCTAAGCACTTTTTGCTTCAGTGAATGATAGCCCTACCTAAAATGCAAGTCTACATTAATATTTTTTCGCTCCAAATCTTTCAAGTGTTTCATGGAGACAGCCTCTGAGTAATTCACTCCTCCTTTTCTTTCAGTAAAGACATGTAAAATGAAGCCACATAGAGCTGTTGGTCAATAGGTTTTACATTTAGCGGAAGACACAAACAGAGCACATGAAAAGGCATCAGAGTAAGAAGGCTGTTAAATGATAAACCAGGTTTTTTTTGTGAGCACTTGAAAATAATCAAGAACTCATGATTCTTGTTAGTATCTATTGGTGTGGAAGATGGTCCCTCCTTAAAAAGATCATCCCATCTGCCTTTCCTTTGATTCTCCAAAACATTAGAATCTATTAGAAAACACAGGAAAAAAATACTAAGATGCACAAAAGGTGGAGATTTTTAAAATTTTTGGGGGTGGATTCTTTTTATCATGAAGATGAAGTGAAGTAGATTTTGTAACTAGGCTCTTAAATGTCCAAGAACACTTTGTACAATTTGTACGCTGTATAACACAAATATAAGTCATACTGACATCCACAAGCTAGTGATGACAATTGAAGGAGTAATGTTCATGCACACATTAAAAGTGAAATTTCCCAGATTGAGTGAAACAGTTTAGGGTTGATGAGGTTAAAGGCTCTAGGGCGATAATGTTTCTAAGCCTTTTATTGCCACAACAGTTTTAGAAACAGTCAATCAAGGACTGAACTCTTCATTTATAAATCACATAAACAATATTTTTTCAATAATCCTTTGATTAGCTCAGGCAGTTTGACTTTGAATAGGTTTGCATCTTGAAAGAGTACCTGTATCTGGGATGAAAGTTGAGACTTTTCCTACAGAAAAAAGAAAAAAAAAATGCTTTTAGAAATCTTTAGAAATAGATAAAGATTGAAGTAAGAGTAGAATAGAATATTTTTCAGGAGGAAGGGATATACAATAATCAAGTCCAATTGCCTGACCTGTTCAGGGATAGCCAAATTAAAGCTTACTAAGGGTATTGTACAAACGCCTCTTATTTATTGAAATTGTTGTGCTTCCACACGCTGAAGCTGTAACATGGCAAGACAAAGCATGTTTTGCAGAATATACTATTACTATTACATGGCAGAGAGGGACTCAGTGACACAGACATGTGACAAAGGACTTGAACTCTATTTCTAACACCTCAATCCACTCACTGAGTGGGCAAGTCATTCATCGAGTAATTATTGCTTTGTCTGTTGCGGCAGCAAAATTGTTTATAGAATCGAATCGAATCGAATCGAATCGAATAGAATAGAATAGAATAGAATAGAATAAACCAGGTTGGAAGAGACCTTCAGGATCATTGTGTCCAACCTATAATCCAACACCACCTAATCAACTAGAATAGAATGGAATAGAATGGAATGGAATGGAATGGAATGGAATGGAATGGAATAGAATAGAATAGAATAGAATAGACCAGGTTGGAAGAGACCTTCAAGATCATCGTGTCCAACCTATCATCCAACACTACCCAATCAAATAAACCATACAACCAAGCATCCTGTCAAGCCTCGCCCTGAACACCTCTAGTAACGATGACTCCACCACCTCCTCAGGCAGACCATTCTAATGGACAATCATGCTCGCTGTGTAGAACTTCCTCCTAACCTCCAGCCTAAACCTCCCCTGGCACAGCCTGAGACTGTGTCCTCTTGTTCTGGTGCTGGTTACCTGGGAGAAGAGACTAACTTCTGCCTGTCTACAACCTCCCCTAAGGTAGTTGTAGACAGCAATAAGGTCACCCCTGAGTCTCCTCTTCTCCAGGCTAAGCAACCCCAGCTCCCTCAGCCTCTCCTCATAGTGCTTCTGTTCCAAGCCCCTCACCAACTTTGTTACCCTTGTCTGGACACACTCCAGCAAGTCAACATCCTTCCTAAACTGGGGGGGCCAGAACTGGACACAGGACTCGAGGTGCGGCCTAACCAGTGCAGCATGCAGGGGCACAATGACTTCCCTGTTCCTGCTGGCCATACTGCTCCTGATGCAGGCCAGGATGCCATTGGCCCTCTTGGCTGCCTGGAAACACTGCAGGCTCATGTTCAGCCTACCATCAACCAGCACCCGTAGGTCCCCCTCTGTTTGGCAAGTCTCCAGCCACTCTGACCCCAGCCTGTAGCACTGAGGGGAGACATCATTGCTGCCCAGGGAGGTGGTGGAGTCACCATCACTGGAGGTGTTTAGGAAGAGACTAGATAGGGTGCTTGGTGCCATGGTTTAGTTGGTTAGATACTGTTGGACGATAGGTTGGACTCAATGATCTCAAAGGTCTTTTCCAACCTGGTTTATTCTATTCTATTCTATTCTATTCTATTCTATTCTATTCTGCTCCTGATGCAGGCCAGGATGCCATTGGCCCTCTTGGCTGCCTGGAAACACTGCAGGCTCATGTTCAGCCTACCATCAACCAGCACCCACAGGTCCCCCTCTGTTTGGCAGCTCTCCAGCCACTCTGACCCCAGCCTGTAGCACTGCGTGGGGTTGTTGTGGCCAATGTGCAGAACCCGGCACTTGGATGTGTTAAATCTCATGCTGTTGGATTCTGCCCATCTGTCCAGCCTGTCGAGGTCCCTCTACAGAGCCTCTCTACCCTCCAGTAGATCAACTCCTGCCCCCAGCTTGATGTCGTCAGCAAATTTACTGAAGATGGACTCAATGTCCTCATCCTGATCATCAATAAAGATCTTAAAGAGCATGGGTCCCAGCAGTGATCCCTGGGGCACACCACTAGTGACTGGCCGCCAGCTGGATGTGGCACCATTCACCACCACTCTCTGGGCTCGGCCCTCCAGCCAGTTCCTAACCCAATGCAGTGTGCTCCTGTCCAAGCCATGGGCTGATAGCTTGGCCAGGGGTTTGCTGTGGGGGACAGTGTCAAAGGCCTTGCTGAGGTCCAGGTAGACTACATCGACAGGCCTCCCCACATCCACCAGGCAGAAAACTATTTGTCGATCTTGAAGAGTTTTTGTGATTCCTCAGATCCCAGAGAACTCAAGGACATCAAACCCTCAATTGTGTGACAGATTATTTTACCAAATAAAAGATAAATTTAAAAAAGAAAGTATTTAAAAGTGTGCAGATGGGTAAAGCTACATCAGTGAAGAGTTTAGTTGTTATATGATCTCTTAGTCATCCTGTATCAGGAACTTTATTATTTCTATCTCACTTCAGGACTTATTTCCCCTCCAGTCTGTCCTGCAGAAAAAAAATTAAGTACATAGATTGCTTGAAGAATTATCCAGAGCACTAAGAAATGCACACACCTTTTGGTCATTCTGCACTTCTTGCTTGACGGGATGAAATATCCATTGGTGAGGAGGGTGAGGGAAAGACTCGCAGCAATCAATATGATTGATAAGCAAGCTTTGCCTTTATTGTTCCACACTTCCTTATTTATAGTCTTATCTTATACATAGTTAATTGTATTCTAATTTAACACACGCTATTGGTTACTTTCTAAAAGGTTACATCATTGTTTTCACTACTCTGTGGAATTTCCTAATTGCCCTTTTTCCCAGATCTTCACCTACTTCTTATCTTGTTTGCCTTCCTTCTCAAGGGCAGCTTAACTTCATCATACCAAGCATCAGAACTTTTCCACAACTCCTACTCCATTGCTATATTAATAACAGAAAATCCTTCAAGGCACAGATGTTCAAATCATTTCCCAACACTTGCTGTCAGTGGGGAAATATGAATCACCATGAAACTCTCGGATGGTTTCATATAGGAAGGTGGCACTGAATTCATAAAGACTGTGATGTGCTGGTTCTGTGCAGCTGATAACTGGACTTTAGAAGAGAACACTCTTACACTTCCTTCTTATAGTTCCACAGAATTACTTTACAAGAAAAAAATTAACAAACCAAAAAACCTTAATTTATATCTTTTAATTAAAAGAGAGATTAAAAAGTGATATTTAAAAATAGTGTAGGGAATTATATGCTCTCTGAAATAAAATTAGTGTGAAGTTTCTCAATTACAATTAAATATCATAGATGTGCATTCCTGTCTTGCTGCAACTAGTGCATGGTTTAAATGTCCAAAAATTTTTTCCAAAATATAAGAAATGTAATACATTGAGAGAGGCAGACAGAGATGCTTTGACTTCTTTGTTCCTTTTGCATAAATATTAATGCATTTCCTAGGTGTTGCCTTTGTGACATGTCATGGACAAGAGAAGTATGTGTGCTTGCCTGGCTCTCAGTATTGCTGAATACAGATGAGTGCTTACAGAAAGGCTGCAACTGAAATGAATACACAAAGTAAAATTATAGATGCTCCTGTCAAATGCAGTGACACAGACCAATAAAATAGCTGTTTATTTTATCAGTGGATAATGTAGTTGTGTGTCAGAGACCTACTCAACGGTGTTGTAGTATTAGGGGAGAAAAGGTAAGGTAGGTTGCCAGAGAAAGTGTGAAACTGGCAGTTGATCACTTATACCTCTTCCTCACCTAGACTTCAGTAATATTTCCATTCTATCACACTAGCTCTTTTGCAGCTTTCTAGTCACAGTCTTTGTCATTCTCATCAGAAGAAAAGAGTACAGGGTATGTAACAGACTGAAAATGTATCAGATATGAATAAATTATCATGTGTAAATCATAGTTTTAGACTGAACTGCAAGAAGTAAAGGAAAGGAAAAACAAAACTAGAATATTTCAGAGATTATGATTTCACAGTATCACAGTACCACAGTATAACCAAGGTTGGAAGAGACCCCAAGGATCATCAACTCCAACCTGTCCCAACAGACCCCACAACTAGACCACGGCACCAAGCGCCATGTCCAATCTCCCCTTGAACACCTCCAGGGACGGTCACTCCACCACCTCCCTGGGCAGCACATTCCAATGACGAACGACTCGCTCGGTTTAGAACTTTTTCCTCACCTCGAGTCTAAACCTCCCCTGGCACAGCTTGAGACTGTGTCCCCTTGTTCTGGTGCTGGTTGCCTGGGAGAAGAGACCAACCCCTTCCTGTCTACAACCACCTTTCAGGTAGTTGTAGAGGACAATGAGGTCACCCCTGATCCTTCTCTTCTCCAGGCTAAACAATCCCAGCTCCCTCAGCCTCTCCTCATAGGGCTTGTGCTCAAGGCCTCTCCCCAGCCTTGTTGCCCTTCTCTGGACACGTTCAGGTGTCTCAATGTCCTTCTTAAACTGAGGGGCCCAGAACTGGACACAGGACTCAAGGTGTGGCCTAACCAATGCAGAGTACAGGGGCACAATGACCTCCCTGCTCCTGCTGGCCACACTATTCCTAATACAGGCCAGGATGCCATTGGCCCTCTTGGCCACCTGGGCACACTGCTGGCTCATGTTTAGGCAGCTGTCAGTCGGTACCCCCAGGTCAATCTCTGTTTGGCAGCTCTCTAGCCACTCTGACCCCAGCCTGTAGCTCTGCATGGGGTTGCTGTGGCCAAAGTGCAGCACCCGGCACTTGGACTTGTAAAATGCCATCCCATGGACTCTGTCCATCTGTCCAGTCAGTCGAGGTCCCTCTGCAGAGCCTTTCTACCCTCTAACTGACCAACATCTCCTCCTAACTTGGTGTCATCTGCAAACTTGCTTATGACTGACTCAATGCCCTCATCCAGATCATCAATGAAGATGTTAAAGACGACGGGGCCCAGTACTGATCCCTGGTGGATGCCACTGGTGACTGGCTGCCAGCTGGATGTGGCACCATTCACCACCACTCTCTGGGCTCGGCCCTCCAGCCAGTTCCTAACCCAGCACAGAGTGTTGCGGTCCAAGCCACGAGCTGACAGCTTAGGAATCAGTTTACTGTGGGGGACGGTGTCAAAGGCATTGCTGAAGTCCAGGTAGACTACATCCACAGGCCTCCCCACATCCACCAGACGGGTCACCTGATCATAGAAGGAGATCAGTTTGGTGAGGCAGTACCTGCCCTTCCACCAGGATAATCTGCTCCGCAACTTTCCCTGGCACTGAGGTCAGGCTGACTGGCCTGGAGTTTCCGGGTTCCTCCATCCATCCCTTCTTGTGGATGGGGACCACATTGGCCAGTTTCCAGTCACCTGGGACCTCTCCAGTGAGCCAGCACTGGAGGAAAATGATGGAGAGTGGCTTGGCCAGCTCATCTGCCAGCTCTCTCAGCACCCGAGGATGGATCCCATCCGGTCCCATGGACTTGTGGGTGTCCAAGTGGCTCATCAGGTCCCATACTAATTCCTCATGGATTTCTGGGGCATCACACTGCTCCCCGACCCTATTACCCAGCTCAGAAGGCCACTCATCCTGGACTCCTACCTTGCTGTTAAACATCGAGGCAAAGAAGGCGTTCAGGACCTCAGCCTTTTCCTCATCTTCGGTCACTGTGTTCCCCTCCAGGTCCAGGAAGGAGTAGAGGTTCTTCTTGCCCTTCTTTTTAGTGTGATATATTTGAAAAATAGCTTTTTATTGTCTTTCACAGAGGTGGCCAGTTTCAGTTCCAACTGGGCCTTTGCCTCTCTAATTTTATTCCTACATAATCTAACCACTTCCTTGAACATACCTCGAGAAGCCTTCCCCTCCTTCCAAAGGTGATACAGCCTCTTTTTTTCCCTTAATTCCTCCAGGAGCTGCTTGCTCATCCAGGCCGGTCGCCTTCCCCGCCGGCTCATCTTTCAGCACATGGGAACTGCCAGTTCCTGTGCCTTCAAGAGCTCCTCTTTGAAGTAGGTCCAACTCTCCTGGACCACTCGGTTCTTGAGGGTTGGTACCCAGGGAACTTTAAGTTTCTTAAAGAGGCTGAAGTTTGCCCTCCGGAAGTCCAAGGTGAATGTTCTGTTGGTGCTCCTCCCTATCTCCCTGCATATTGAAAACTTCACTATCTCGTGGTCACTGCACCCTAGGCAGCCTCCCACGGTCACATCTCCCACCAGCCCTTCCCTATTGGAGAGCAGCACGTCAAGCAGAGCCTGTCCCCTGGTAGGGTCGCTTAACAGCTGCGTCAGGAAGCAGTCCTCCATTTGCTCCAGGAATCTTCTGGACTGCCTTCTCTCTGCTGAATTAAGTTCCCAGCAGATATCTGGCAGGTTGAAGTCCCCCACGAGGACAAGATCTGATGATCTTGAAACAGCCTCCAGTTGTTTGTAGAATAATTCATCAACCTCCTCATCCTGGTTGGGTGGTCTGTAACAGACTCCAACCAGGATGTCAGATTTGTTGGGCTGCCCTCTGATTTTAACCCACAGGCTCTCAATTCCCTCATCTTCCACCTTGAGTTCTGTGGCAGAAAGTATCTCCCTAATATACAAAGCCACCCCTCCACCTCTTCTCCCTCGCTATCCCTCCTAAAGAGCCTGTAACCCCCCATGTTGTCCCACCATGTTTCTGAGATGGCGACTATATCATAGTTGCCCTGGTGGATTAGGATTTCCAGCTCCTCTTGCTTATTGCCCATGCTGCATGCATTGGTGTACATGCACTGCAGCTGGGCTCCTGACCTCTCAATTGACCCTAACTTGTGCCCTACTCTTACCTCTGCAGAGGGACCGATGTCTTCACCCACCTCCTTCAGACCTAGTTTAAAGCCCTCCTAATGAGCCCTGTCAACTCCAGTGCTAGGACTCTCTTGCCCCTTCTAGATAAATGCACCCCATCAGGACCCAGCAGGTCAGGTGCTGTAAAAGTTGCCCCATGATCAAAGAAACCAAAGTTCCTCCGCTGGCACCATTCCTTGAGCCACTTGTTGATGGTGTGGGTTCTCCCGTTCCTCTCAGTGTACACCCCTGCCACTGAGGGAACTGAGCAGAACACCACTTGAGTTCCTGCCCCATCAATCAATTGCCCAAGGGCCCTGAACTCCTTCTTAATTGCCCTGGTGCCCTTCCTGTCGATCTCATCACTCCCTGCCTGTATTACCAGTAGATGGTAATAGTCAGAGGGACTGATGAGCTTGGGGATTCCCCTTGCAATGTCCCTTACCCGTGCTCCGGGTAGAGAGCAGACCTCCCTGTGGCATGGGTCGGGACGACATATGGGTCCCTCAGTACCCCCCAGGAGAGAGTCCCCAACAACTATAACCCTTCTCCTTTTCTTTGTGGAGCTGGTCGTTATAGCTGGTGGGGACTGCTTGGCCTTAGGCTTGGCCTTAGGCTGCTCCCTGGAGCTGGTTGTTACAGCCGGTGGGGACTGCTTGGCCTTGATCTCCCCTCTGGATGGCTGCTCCTCAGCCCTCTCATCCCCACCGCCCTCAGCCTGCAGGGCCTCATACTTATTATGCAAGGGCAGCATAGGAGGAGGAGAGGGCCGGGGTGGATTTCTCTTGCCACCCTTGTCCATCCCTCTCTGTTTTCAGGGGCCCATCCCTCAGCAGGGGAGATCTGCAGAGCCTTCTCCCACAAATCTAACTCCCTTTCGCTTTCCCTTATTGACCTCAGCCTAGACACCTCGTCCTTCAGCTCAGCCACTTCATCCTTCAGCTCAGCCACCAGGCTGAGGAGAAAGTTCACCTGCTCACACCTGACACAGGTGTCCTCTCCCTCTCCCTCTCCCTCTATTCCAGCTGCCAGGCTTAAGCACTCTCTGCAGCTGGCAGCCTGGACTTCAGCATGCTGGAGAAACAACTCTGTCTGGGTAGATACTGTTTTTCTGCCCTTGGTCTGAGTAATGACCATGGTGCAGCATATGAGTGAAAACAAAAAAAAAATTATTTTTTTTTTTGCAAGCAGCTGAAAGGCTCTCGGCTATTGAGCCAAACTGGCACCGCCCGCACAGCCCGGCTGGGATTTAAATCTCCCGCGGCTGACGTCAGGCACTCGCTCCCGTGCACGCTCGCAAGAGCACGAGCCCGCCTCAATCCCTGCCCCCCAGGAGTCCTCCCGACCCGCTAAACCCCGAAAGCAAGGCAAAAAGCCAAGCCAAAACTCACAAAGCTAGCGGTGCTGTCCCGAAGGAGCGGTTCTGACCGGCTATCGAGCCAAACTGGCATTGAGTCCATCATCAGTAAATTTGCTGACAACACCAAGCTGGGGGCAGGAGTTGATCTACTGGAGGGTAGAGAGGCTCTGTAGAGGGACCTCGACAGGCTGGACAGATGGGCAGAATCCAACGACATGAGATTTAACACATCCAAGTGCCGGGTTCTGCACATTGGCCACAACAACCCCATGCAGTGCTACAGGTATCATTATTTTGATGATGGTCCCACGGAAAATTTTAAATCATGAGTGAATTGTTGTAGATATATTATAAAAAAAAAAAAAAAGACATTAAGGTTGCCCTGTAGAAACGAAAGTGTAAGAAATAAAAGGAAATTACAAGAGTCAGATAGGTATGTGTGGTGGTTTAGGTGCTGCTGCACAAGCCACACCTGTGATGCCACAGAGGGACCAGCCCAGTGGGTTGGCACAGGAAGACATGAATTTCATCCCATAGTGCCCATAGTGCCCTGCTCCCCTATAAGACATCAGTGGGTTTCCTGTCTTAGAATAAAATAGAATAGAATAGAATAGAATAGAATAGAATAGAATAGAATAGAATAGAATAGACCGGGTTGGAAGAGACCTTCAAGATCATCACATCCAACCCATCAACCAATCCAACCCACCTAAACAATTAACCCACAGCACCAAGCACCCCATCAAGTCTCCTCCTAAACACCTCCAATGACAGCGACTCCACCACCTCCCCAGGCAGCAAGTCAGAAATGCATGATGTGCCTTTTTTCCTACTTAAACTGAGCTTATTAATGTATTTACTCAAAACTTTTGACAACTTTGATTAAAAGTACTGGAAGTAAGCAGTCTGAGGGGAGACATCATTGCTGCCCAGGGAGGTGGTGGAGTCACCATCACTGGAGGTGTTTAGGAAGAGACTAGATAGGGTGCTTGGTGCCATGGTTTAGTTGATTAGATACTGTTGGATGATAGGTTGGACTCAATGATCTCAAAGGTCTTTTCCAACCTGGTCTATTCTATTCTATTCTATTCTATTCTATTCTATTCTATTCTATTCTATTCTATTCTATTCTATTCTATTCTATTCTATTCTATTCTATTCTATCCAGGCTTGGTTTTGTGTATTTTCCTATTTATCTTTATCCCTTACCCTTGTAAACCCTCCCTGTTATTAATATATATGTATATTGCTAAAAAATTTACTTCTCCTACTTCCAAACTAAGTCCAAACTATTTCTTTCACAGATTCATCACCTTCCCTTTTTTCCTACACCCCTCCCTTTTTTTTTTTTCCTTTCTTTTCTTCCTTTTCTTTCCCTTTCCTTGCTAGGGAAAGGGAGTGGGACAGGGGAGGATTTCTCAATCTGTTATCATCTGAGCTCTTAAACTCTGGTTAAGGCTCAAACCAGTATAATATTTTGGTGCTACTACGTGGGGTTTGAAAAATAATATTTTGTTTGAAAAGCAATAATTTGTTTGGAAAGAAATGATTGGAAGTAGAGATGTTAATTTTTCAGACTCTAATGTTCCATGTTTTTGCATGGGTTTTTGGCTATAAACTAATAACTTATCATTTGGCTTGGTTAATGATAGAGATGCTGCTCGACTGGGTAAAAACTTTACTGACACAGTTTTGCATATACCTCTTGAATTCTATGAATTTTACTGGGAGTGGAAACTTCTCTGGCATAAATAATTTTTCTGAAGTTGGCTATGAAACTAAGAGTACATATAAAAATATTTTTGAAGGAAAATTACATTATATCACAATATGTTCTATGTGCTTAAATGTAATCTTTATATTTGTATTGTCTTTGGCCACATGGGGTAGAGGAATTGATAACCCATTAAGAACTCTCTGCAGAGGGACAATGGGTGCAAAGCATTCTTATGTAAGCTCTGATGGCCGAGGGGTGGGGACCTGTGAACACTGTAAACACTGTGAAAACAGGGACCCAAAGGGGAACGGGTCTGGTTGCAGGGACTGCAGCCTGGCAAGGCAGGCTGCCAGCTTTCAGCCTCAGCCCCAGCCCCGAGGGTTTGTCACCCCACCGGCAGCTTTCCACTTAACCCCTGATGCTCCTACCCACATAGTTTCTCTAGCACCTGTCACTACACACCAGAAAAAGATGCAAAAATCATCTCCAAACATGGATAGTGAAGAAGGCACTTCAGCAGGATCCAGCACATCTCAGAACCCACCAATGGATGAGGATGACTCAGTTCAGGAGATAATAACTATTACATCTCTGCCCAGAAAATAATTAAGGCAAATTCACCTGGATTATGCACAGAAAGAAGGTGAGATAATACTACACTGAATCCTGGGATGTTGGGATGAGGGTGAAGAAAGTGTAGAACTAGGTAAGAAGGAGGAGAAGCCTTTAAGCACCCTGTCTCATGATGCTGATGTGGACAAAGAGTTAGCAAAACTCAATGGAACACACAGTCTCTGGGCCTGAATTGTTGATGCCGTATAGCATCAATACCCCTCAAAAGTTGACTTGCCCTGGGCCCCAATTAAATGGGCAGCTGTGGAACAGGGCATATGGGTATCTGAGAGATGGCTGTGCTGGAGGTGATTTATGGAAATAGTCAGTTCTCCTGGGACCCAGATGAGGTGCCCATGAAATGGCCTTTTGTAAAGAAACTCACCCAGGGTGCCCCTCAAAAACATGCACACACACACTAGGAGGGATGCTCCTGACTAGATGGGATGGAAGTCCTAAAACTGTCTGTGAGTTTACTAGTGACTAAAGGGAATATGAGGACAGTATAAATCCGAGACACATAATCTCAGTCATAGACTATGACTGAAGATATTGTCAAAGAGATGAAGGCCTCCATGTCTGAATTGAAGAAGGGGAATGATATCTCTTTTCCCCCTTCCTCTTCTCCTTCAGAATGTGCCAGCCATCAGGAATAAACATCTTCCTCCTAGGAGATCACCCCAAGCTAATCAGGGAATCTCAAAGGTGTCTCTATGGGGGATTCTCTGTGACCACAAGGAGAACATGGACAGCTGGCCATGACATTCTGACTAGTCCTGGTCCTCTTCTTCTCTTCCACATGTCTAGAAACGACCTCCAGAATGAGCCTCTCCATCATTTATCCAGGGATAGAGGTGAGGCTGACTGGTCTGTAGTGTCCTGGAACCTCTTTGTTGCCCTTTATAAAGACTGGAGTGACATTGGCTTTCCTCCAGTCCTCAGGCACCTCTCCTGTCTGCCAGGATTTTGCAAAAATGGAGAGTGGTAGAGTGACAACATCAGGCAGCTATCTCAACACTCTTGTGTGCACCTCATCAGGCCCCATAGACTTGTAAATATTCTGTTTATGTAACTGATCCCTAACCAGTCTTCATTGATTAGTGGAAGTTCCTCGCTACTCCAGTTGTCTCCTCCTTTATCCAGGGTCTGGACTTCATAGGGGACTTCAGCAAAGAAACATAGAAGGCATTCAGCAACTCTGCCCTCTCTGCATGCTCAATTATCAGGGCTGCCTCCTAATTCAGAACCTTTGTTATTCTTCCTTTTCCTACTGATATCTTTGAAAAAGCCCTCCTTGATCACTTTTACTTCCTTTGCCAGTTTTAGTTCCAAGGGGACTTTGGCCTTCCTTGTTACCTTCCTACGTGCCCTAACAACTACTTTATAGTTTTCCCATGTGACAAGTCCCTTCTTCCATCAACTGTATACCTTCTTCCATGTAAGTCCCTTCTTCCATGAGATTTCCTTCAGAAGCTCCTTGCTTATCCATGCAG
Organism: Dryobates pubescens; assembly: GCF_014839835.1. Classification (NCBI taxonomy): domain Eukaryota; kingdom Metazoa; phylum Chordata; class Aves; order Piciformes; family Picidae; genus Dryobates; species Dryobates pubescens. Next base: position 79,871,708 of record NC_071657.1, on the reverse strand, counting down.
GTCTCCTAGCACACCTGCTCCATATTTTACTCAAGGGAACGCACCTAACCTGGTCTTGAAAGAAGTGGCATTTAAAAATTATCCAACTTTCTTGGGCTTCTGTACCTTCCAGAGTCTTGCCCCATGAGATTCCTGCAAGTATATCTCTGAGGAGTATGAAGATAGACCTGCAGAAGTCCAGGGCTGTAATCCTACTTACTGCCCTGCTTCTACGCTGCATAAGACTAAACTCCACCATGTCATGATCCCTGTCATGGAAAATAAATAGAATACATAGAACACATAGAATACATAGAATAAACCAGGTTGGAAGAGACCTTCAAGATCATTGCGTCCAACACATCAACCAATCCAACACCACCCAGACAACTAACCCATGGCACCAAGCACCCCACCAAGTCTTCTCCTGAAAACCTCCAGTGATGGCGACTCCACCACCTCCCCAGGCAGCCCATTCCAATGGGCAATCACTCTTTCTGTATAGAACTTTTTCCTAACATCTAGCCTGAACCTCCCCTGGCGCAGCCTGAGACTGTGTCCTCTTGTTCTGGTATTGGCCGCCTGGGAGAAGAGACCAACATCCGTCTGCCTACAACCTCCCTTCAGGTACTTGTAGAGAGTAATAAGGTCACCCCTGAGAGTAATAAGGTCACTCCTCTTCTCCAGGCTAAGCAACCCCAGCTCCCTCAGCCTTTCATCGTAGGGCTTATGTTCCAAACCCCTCACCAACTTTGTTGCTCTTCTCTGGACTCATTCCAGCAAGTCAACATCCTTCCTAAACTGAGGGGCCCAGAACTGGACACAGGACTCGAGGTGCGGCCTAACCAGTGCAGTGTACAGGGGCACAATGACCTCCCTGCTCCTGCTGGCCACACTGTTCCTGATGCAGGACAGGATGCCCTTGGCCCTCTTAGCTGCCTGGGCACACTGCAGGCTCATGTTCAGTCTACCATCAACAAGCAAACCAAGGTCCCTCTCTACCTGGCTGTTCTCCAGCCACTCTGACCCCAGCCTGTAGCTCTGCATGGGGTTGCTGTGGCCAATGTGCAGAACCCGGCACTTGGAGGTGTTAAATCTCATGCTGTTGGACTCTGCCCATCGGCCAAGCCTGTCGAGGTCCCTCTGCAGAGCCCCTCTACCCTCCAGACGATCAACTTCTGCCCCCAGCTTGGTGTCGTCAGCAAATTTACTGATGATGGACTCAAGGTCCTCATCCTGATCATCAATAAAGATGTTAAAGAGCATGGGGCCCAGTACTGATCCCTGGGGCACACCACTGGTGACTGGCTGCCAGCTAGATGTGGCACCATTCACCACCACTCTCTGGGCTGGGCCCTCCAGCCAGTTCCTAACCCATCGCAGTGTGCTCCCATCCAAGCCATGGGCTGACAGCTTGGCCAGGAGTTTGCTATGGGGAACGGTGTCAAAGGCCTTGTTGAGGTCCAGGTAGACTACATCCACAGGCCTCCCCACATCCACCAGGCGGGTCACCTGATCATAGAAGGAGATCAGGTTGGTCAGGCAGGACCTGCCCTTCCTAAACCCATGCTGGCTGGGCCTGATCCCTTGGCCATCCTCTAAGTGTTGTGTGATTGCACTCAGGATGACCTGCTCCATAATCTTTCCTGGCACTGAGGTCAGGCTGACAGGCCTATAATTCCCTGGCTCATCCAACCAGCCCTTCTTGTGGATGGGTACCACGTTGGCCAGCTTCCAGTCATCTGGGATCTCTCCAGTGAGCCAGGACTGATGAAAAATGATGGAGAGTGGCTTGGCCAGCTCATCTGCCAGCTCTCTCAGCACCCTATGATGGATCTCATCTGGTCCCATGGACTCGTGGGGGTCTAAGCTGCTGAGGAGAGCTCCTATCACTTGCTCATGGAACACAGGAAAACTATGCAGTTCCCTGGCTCCTTCTGCCAGCTCTGCAGGCCAGCTGTCTGGTACACGTTCTTTCCCGCTAGTAAAAATTGAGGTAAAGAAGGTGTTAAGTACCTCTGCCTTTTCCTCATCCTGTGATACAACATTTCCCTCCATGTCAACCAAGGAGTGGAGGTTGTCCCTGCCCTTCCTCTTGCTATTAATATATTTATACAAGGACTTTTTGTTGTCCTTCACAGCAGAGGCCAGTTTAAGTTCCAATTGTGCCTTTGCCTCCCTAATTTTCCTCCTACATGCCCTAGCAACATCTTTAAACATTCCATGGGTTGCCTCACCTTTCTTCCAAAGATATACACCCTCTTTTTTTCCCTTAGTTCTGTTAAAAGTTCATTACACAACCAGGCTGGCCGTCTGCCCCGGCGGCTCCTCTTCCGGCACATTGGCACAGCCTGCTCCTGAGCCTTCATCAGTTCTTTCTTGAAGCAGGTCCAGCCCTCCTGGACCCCTTTTTTTTTTAAGGGCTTTCTCCCAAGGAACCCTCTGAATTATTTCCTTGAGCAACCTGAAGTCCACCCTCCGGAAGTCCAGAGTGGAGGTCTTCTTGCTGCCCCTCTTCGTTTGGCCAAATACCGAAAATTCAATTATCTCATGGTCGCTGGCCCCTAAACACCCTCCGACCACCACATCACCCACCAGCCCTTCCCTGTTGGTGAAGAGGAGGTCAAGCATAGCCTTGCCCCTGGTAGGCTCACACAGCACCTGGGATAAGAAGCTGTCCTCCATGCAGTCTAAGAACCTCCTAGACTGTCTCCTCTCTGCTGTGTTGAGATCCCAGCAGATGTCAGGCAGGTTGAAGTCGCCCATAAGGACAAGGTCAGGAGATCTTGAGACAGCCTTAAGCTGTCTATAGAATGCTTCATCAACATCATCCTCCTGATTGGGTGGTCTATAACATACTCCAACCAGGATGTCTACCCTACCGGTCTTCCCTCTAATTCTTGTCCACAAGCATTCAACCAGATCGTCCCTAATCTCCAGCTCAATGGCATCTAGTGCCTCCCTGATGTACAGGGCCACCCCTCCACCCCTTCTTCCTTGTCTATCTCTCCTGAAGAGCCTGTAGCCATCAATTGCAACACTCCAGTCATGTGAGCTATCCCACCACGTCTCTGTGATGGCAACTACGTCATAACTTTCCTGCTGCAACAAGGCTTCCAGCTCCTCTTGTTTGTTTCCCATGCTTCGTGCATTAGTGTACATGCACCTCAGCTGGGCTGCTGGTTTGGCCTCTGACCCTAACTTACTGCCCCCAGACTCTTGCCTGAGGGGACTAGTTTCAGCCCTTTCCCCCTTCGAAACTAGTTTAAAGCCCTGTCGATGAGAGCTGCCCGTTCCCTCCCCAGAATCTTTTTACCTTTGGGGGACAGGCCATTCTCATATACTGTGACCTTTCCCCTTCTTTGGGACAGATGTACTCCATCTGTTGCCAGGTGGCCTGGTGCAGTATAATCCAAACCATGATGTCCCCAAACAGTCCTTCTTGAGTAGTTAATAGAGGTCCACCAGTGTGCCTCTTCTTGGGAAATACACTTAAAAACAAAGGGGTCCTACTTCAAGAACAAAATCTTGAAGGCTCAGGAACAGGCTCTCCCTGTGTGCTGGAAGATGAGCCCATGGGGTAGATGGCCAGCCTGGATGGGCAATGAGCTTCTGAATGAATTAGGGGGAAAAAAGTGGGTGTATAATCTTTGGAAAAAAGGAGAGGTAACCCATGAAATGTTTAAGGATGTTGCCAGGTCATGTAGGGAAAAAATTAGGGAGGCAAAAGCCTATTTAGAGCTTAGACAGGCCACTGCTGTGAAGGACAACAAAACCCGCTTTTATAATTATATTAATGGCAAAAGGAGGGGCAAGGACAACATCCACTCCTTGGTGGACATGGAGGGGAATGTAGTAACCAAAGATGAAGGAAAGGCAGAGGTACTTAACACCTTCTTTACCTCAATTTTCAATATCAGGATTGGTTGTCTTCCAGACAACTGGCCTCCTGAGCTGGCAGATAGAGTCAGGGAGCAGTATAGCTCCCCTGTGATCCAGGAGGAGGTAGTTAGAGACCTCCTTAGTTGATTGGATCCCCACAAGTCCAACGGACCAGATGTGATCCATCCTAGGGTGCTGAGAGAGCTGGCAGATGAGCTGGCCAAGACACTTTCCATCATTTTTCAAGCATCCTGGCTCACTGGAGAGGTCCCAGAAGGCTGGAAGCTGGCCAATGTGGTACCCATCCACAAGAACGGCCGGTTGGAAGAGCCAGGGAATTATAGGCCTGTCAGCCTGACCTCAGTGCCAGGCAAGATTATGGAACAGGTCATCTTGAGTGCAATCCCACAGCACACCTGAAGGATGGCCAAGGGATCAGGCCCAGCCAGCATGGGTTTAGGAAGGGCAGGTCCTGCCTGACCAACCTGATCTCCTTCTATGATCAGGTGACCCGCCTGGTGGATGTGGGGAGGCCTGTGGATGTAGTCTACCTGGACTTCAGCAAGGCCTTTGACACCGTCCCCCACAGCAAACTCCTGGCAAAATTGTCAGCCCATGGCTTGGACAGGAGCACACTGTAATGGGTTAGGAACTGGCTGGAGGGCCGAGCCCAGAGAGTGGTGGTGAAATGGTGCCACATCCAGCTGGTGGCCAGTCACTAGTGGTGTGCCCCAGGGATCAGTGCTGGGCCCCATGCTCTTTAACATCTTCATTGATGATCTGGATGAGGGCATTGAGTCCATCATCAGTAAATTTGCTGACAACACCAAGCTGGGGGCAGGAGTTGATCTGCTGGAGCGTAGAGAGGCTCTGCAGACGGACCTCGACAGGCTGGACAGATGGGCAGAGTCTAACGGCATGAGATTTAACATATCCAAGTGCTGGGTTCTGCACATTTGCCACAGCAACCCCATGCAGAGCTACAGGCTGGGGTCAGAGTGGCTGGAGAGCAGTCAGGCTGAGAGGGACCTGGGGGTACTGGTTGATGGCAGGCTGAAATTGAGCCTGTAGTGTGCCCAGGCAGCCAAGAGGACCAATGGCATCCTGACCTGCATCAAGAACATTGTGGCCAGCAGGAGCAGGGAGGTCTATTCTATTCTATTCTATTCTATTCTATTCTATGCTATGCTATGCTATGCTATGCTATGCTATGCTATGCTATGCTATTCTGTACAGCTACCTGAAGTGAAGTTGTAGTGAGGAAGCGTCCAGGCTCTTCTCTACAGTTTCAAATGACAGGACTAGAAGAAATGGTTTCAGCTGCACCATGAGAGGTTTAGGCTGGGTGTTAGGAAATACTTCTTCATTGAAAGGGTCATCAAACATTGGAATGGCCTGTCCAGGGCTGGGGTGGAGTCATTATCCCTGGAGGTGTTCAAGCAGCTTGCGGACCTAGAGCTTAGGGACATAGTTAGTGTTGACCCTTCAGTGCTGGGTCAAGAGTTGAACTAGATGATTTTTGAGGTCTCTTCCAAGTGGATGTATTCTGTGATTCTGTGTGAGAGCTGAAAAACTTAAATTTTTGAGATATTTTCCTTGAGGTGATGAATAGAGATGTTTTCTGTGAAGTTAACAGGATTGTTAAATTTATGGCTTCTAAGACTAAATAAATTTAAATAATTATGTGTAGTAATCAACAGGCACAAAATACACAATCATTCCATAATAACTGAGTGTAAGATACAAAACCTTTATAAATTCTTCATTTGGATCCATACACCAAGAGGCTTTTAGTTACATTTTTACCTAGTTTTGAGATTAAATGTTTTTAAAATGCATGTGTAACAAAGTCATGAAATATGAGGAAGGATCTTGCATGTTTCAGCACAGCAAGAAAAATCTATTCCCTTAGACAACACATTCCAGAGTATCCACATGTGGAAAAAAAAAAAAAAAAAAAAAAAAGATTAAAAATAAATAATTTGATGCAACATAAAAGGGAACATCTCTTATATAAGCTAAAGCATTTCTGGCCTATATAATTAAATAGTTGGTCTAAGAAAACCAGAACAGCAAAAAGAGTTGTAGGCAGGACATTTACTTCTCCCTAGTTCCAATACAGTTATTTTAAAAAATTACTTTTCCAAGAGCTCATAACCTAACACATTTTGATTTGAAGTATCATGGATTTAATTGTATTTATTTTTCTAAACTCAAAATATGTCATTTGATTGATATTTTCTGTAACCTCATTTATTCCCATTTCAGCATTTGAAAAATAATTAATAAATTAGCTAATAACAAAATCATAAATTAATACATAATTTTAAAAATTTAAGATGTTCAAAGCCCATTTTCCTGCACTATTTTCTTCCTTACAGTGTATTAGCACTTTTAACTTTAGAATAGTTCACATGTGAGAGAAAATTCTTACGTTATACTAACTTTACTGATAAGTCTTTATTAAAGTTGAAAATTTTGAAGCTTTTTTCCGTGTTATAAAGTCTGTCTTTTCTTACTTTAGTAAGGATTAGACATAATCAGCTGAAAGCAAAATTGAAACTGCTTTAAACAGGTTATGATTAATAAACTTTGAGCGAATAATTCACTCAGCTTTATATCAGAAAATGTCAGATGGGTGGGGCTGGTGGAATAAGGTAATAGCATAATCAGTAGTGGTCATCAGAAGGAGTTAATATAGCTGGATCATACAATTCCAAGAGTTATAAGCACCTAATATTTTAGATAACTTCTTCCTCATTATTAATGTCCATCAGGACCAAGACAATAATTTTTCATCTCTGCAGACCCATATATCATTCCACCAAAATGAATTTAAATTTCTTCCCTTTCATTTCTAGCAGTTGAGGTCTATGTGTAGAATTGCTAGGATGTTGTAAGGTAGACCATAGGATTTTCTTTCATGCATGGAAAAATTGTAGGCTTTGACTATCAGCTATGCAAGTACTGATAATTTCTGTCCCATCCAATAATGAGATGTAATATTTTAAGTATGATGTTTGCCTTCAAGGAATGAGACAATTACCAGCACTGAGTAACCTCTCAAATCATCTTATGTATACAATGAAGAAGGGAATTTGAGCTGCAAGTTGTACTTTCAAGGTCTATGAGATTATCCATACATCTACATCAATGCTCATAGCCCTTTTATTTTTAGAGAAAATAAATTTTCCATGCCAGCCCTGGTCCATTCATTGTGAATGATGGCATGATTCCCTGCACTTGATTTCCAAACTGCTATAACTTTTTATATCTATTCAAGGATCTAATGTCATTATTTTCTTACGCCATAGTTCCTCATCTTGATTTGATATTCTGTAAATATCTTTCATTATTCAACCTGTTTAATATCAAATAGTCATCTCCTCTGGAAATTTTCAATTCTATGAATAGAAATATCTACAAATTTTCTGCTTTCTAGCAATTTCCTCATGCCTAAAAAACACTAATGAAAGAATAATTAATTTACAAGACAAGGGCAAAATACATCTCAAAGAGAAAGGATCTTTGTGACATTATTAGATCAGAAAAGCAAATAATTTTAAAAATCACTCTGTCCACTGTGTGATATGGTCTGCATTACATTACAGGTATCTACCTGTTTAACAGCTTAGAGCCTTTTTCATAAAACTGATTTTGTTCATCAGCTTCACCAAGCTATGTGCTGTTTCATCCTTGATAATTCACAGTGGGCTTACACTCCTGTTGCCTCTCAAGACAAACAAGCTTTCATCTCCATTTATGTTTCCAATACTCCCCAGACAATATTATGTGTCAGCTGGGTTGGTGTAAAAAAAAGAAAATAAAGAGTTTATCTGCAATTCTCCTCTTTCCCATAGATGACTAATATAAGCAAAAAAATGAGAACCAGTGCCTCTGGACAGCTTCAAGAGATTACAGAAAAAAAAAACTATTCCAAAACTCAAGACAGTCAGTTAAGAGATTCATTGACTTTAAAAGGATTTGAAGCCACACATAGTGAATGTAGGTTTATCTCCCTAGCATGGAACAGATCCTTCTAGATGCCACACTGAGGACATGGAAGAGAGGGAGATGATTCAGGACAGCAAGCATGGCTTTACTAGGGGCAGGTCCTACCTCACTAACCTTGTGGCCTTCTATAATGGAGTGACTATGCCCATAGTTGTGGTGGTTCAGGCTGGGTGCCCCCTGCTGTGGCCACATAAGACACACCCCCGGTGTTCTGAGGGTCTAGCCCAGTGGGTGGACACAGGGAGTTGTGTATTTCATCCCATAATGTGCTGCTCCCTACAAAAACCACCTGCAGGGCCCTGCACTTCCTCTTTCTTCCCTCACCACTCCTATGGAGATGGTCCCTATCTGGTAATGGAGGGGGAATCATCTTCGAGGCCTCTTGGGGCCTGACTAGGCCCAAGGCTGGAAGGAAAAGGGGGAAGGGCAATCTCAGATCTGGCCAGCTGAGATTAGCCTAACAGTGGAAGAGGTGGCAGGGGGAGGAAAGAGACCTGGGGGTTTTGGGTGTACCCTCAGGTGGAGAGAGGGAATTGTTGGGATGTTTTTGGGTGTAATTTGGGATCTCTTTTGTCACTGTGCTTGTGGTTCTCTGTAAAATATTCACTGCTTTTCCATTTAAACTTTCCACCACTTTTGCAATCTGTTTGTCTGAGTCTCTTTTATTTTTTTCTGTCCATGGTGGGAGGAAAGGGAGGACTGGCCCTTCAACCCACCACAGTAGTGTTCTCCATCTGGACTTCTGTAAGGCCTTTGACATGGTCTCCCACAACATCCTACTCACCAAATGGGAGTCTACAAATGGGAAGGATATGGATTTGATGGGTGGACTGTTCAGTGGATAAGGAATTGGCTGGATGGCGACATCCAGAAGATGGTGCTCAATGGCTGAAGTCCAGATGGAGAACAGTGACAAGTGATGTCCCTCAAGGATCTGTTCTGGGACCTGTACAGTTTAGTTTTTATCAATTATATAGACAGTGGGATCGAGTGTACCATCAGCAGGTTCGCAGATGACACCGAGGTGTGTGGTGTTGTCGATACACCAGAGGGACAGGATGTCTCTCAGAGTGACCTGGACAAGCTGGAAAGGTGGGCCCAGGTGAACCTCATGAGGTTCAATAACAGCAAGCATAGGGTTCTGCACCTGTGCCAAAAAAAGCCTCACTATCAATGCAGACTAGGAGATGAAGTTTTAAAAAACAGCCCTAAGGAAAAGGACTTGGGGTGCTGATGGATGAGAAGCTGGACTTGTGCAGGCAGTGTGCACTTGCAACCCAGAAGGAAAATCACATCCTCAGCTGCATCAAAAGATGCATTGTCAGCAGATCCAGAGAGGTGATTCTAGACTTTACTCTGCTCTGGTGGGACCTCACCTGGAGTACTGTGTACAGGTCTGGAGCCCTCAATATAGGAAGAATATGGACCTGATGGAGAGGGTCAGAGGAGGCTCATGAGAATGATCATTGTGTTGGAACACCTGCTATGAGGACAGGCTGAGGGACTGGGGGTTAATCAGCCTTAAGAAGAGAAGGCTCTGGGGAGACCGAATAATGACTCTCCAGTACCTGAAGGGGGCCTACAAGAAGGATGGGGAGAGTCTGTTTATAAAGGCCTTCAGTAACAGGACAAGGGCCAATGGCTTTAAGTGGGAGAAGAGCAGATTTAGATTGGAAGTTAGAAACAGGTTCTTATTATGAGGGTAGTGGAACACTGGAACAGGTAGTGCGAGGAGGTGGCTGAGACCCCTTCCCTGGAGATATTTAAGTTGAGGATAGACAAGGCCATGAGCAGCCTGGTCTAGTTGGGAATGTCCCTGCTGACTGCAGGGAGGTCATACTAGGTGACCTTTGGAGGTCCCTTCTGGCCTGGGCCTTTCTCTGACTCTACAATTCTATCACATGTACATAGCACAGATGTATCCAGATTGCATTTTTAGGTAAGACTTTTATAGTACTTTTCTTATTGTATTATCTGAATGCTTTACAAGTCTTAATAAATGTATTTTAATGTGGACCATGGAGTCACTGTCTCTGGAAGTGTTTGAAAAAAGACTGGAAGAGAGAGCTGGCAGATGAGCTGGCCAAGCCGCTCTCCATCATTTTCCTCTAGTCCTGGCTCACTGGAGAGGTCCCAGATGACTGGAAAGTGGCCAGTGTGGTCCCCATCCACAACAAGGGTTGGATGGAGGAACCTGGAATACATACATACATAGAATACATAGAATAAACCAGGTTGGAAGAGACCTTCAAGATCATCGCGTCCAACCCATCAACCAATCCAACACCACCCAGACAACTAACCCACGGCACCAAGCACCCCGTCAAGTCTTCTCCTAAAAACCTCCAGTGATGGCGACTCCACCACCTCCCCAGGCAGCCCATTCCAATGGGCAATCACTCTTTCTGTATAGAACTTTTTTCTAACATCCAGCCTGAACCTCCCCTGGTGCAGCCTGAGACTGTGTCCTCTTGTTCTGGTACTGCTTGCCTGGGAGAAGAGACCAACATCCGTCTGTCTACAACCTCCCTTCAGGTAGTTGTAGAGAGTAATAAGGTCACCCCTGAGTCTCCTCTTCTCCAGGCTAAGCAACCCCAAATCCCTCAGCCTCTCCTCGTAGGGCTTATGTTCCAAACCCCTCACCAACTTTGTTGCTCTTCTCTGGACTCGTTCCAGCAAGTCAACATCCTTTCTGTAATGGGTTGGGGCAGATCCCCTCCCCACCACAGGCAGAAATAACGACTCAGGCAAACGGATTGCAAAAGTGATGAAAGTTTAAATAGAAAGCAGTGAATGTTACAGAAAACCCAAAGCGCAGTGACAAAGAAAGATCCCATCCCCACCTGAGGGTGCATCCAAAACCCCCAGGGCTCCTTCTTCCCCCTCCCTCTGCTGGGCTAGTCTCAGCTGGCCAGGCCTGAGACTGCCCATCCCCCTGTGGCCTTGGGCCCAGTCAGGCCCATAGCCGGGAGATCTCTCCCCCAGTTACCAAGTCTCGGAGAGGGAAGGAAAGAGGAAGTGCCAGACTCCGCACTGGATCTTATAGTGGTGCAAAGAATTATGGTAGGAAATACACAATTTCCTGTGTCCATCCCTCTGGGCTGGACTTCTGGACACAGGAAGTGAATGCACCAGGGGGGCACCCAACTCAAACTACAACATGCCACCCCTGTATTTCATACCATAATCTTTGCACCCAAACACATCATCAGATCAGAAAACTTCTGATGACATGTCCGGCGAAGTCCATATCTTCATCTGGGCGTCCACTCAAACAGTCTCTCATTCAGGCTCAAGCATCAGTCCATTCCAGTTGTTCTTCCTCATGTGATGGAACCTCCCAGCGACGCAGTCCTTCTCCTGCAGTGTGAATTCCTTGTGCACTCCTTGGGACATCCTGGTCACCTGGAAATGCCTCACAACTTCTCAGCCAAGCCTTTACTCTCCTATTCAGCGGCAAATTCTCCACCCCTGGGGCAGGCCAGTCGGAACAATCCGGCTCCACGACTGCCTTTTTCAATCCCTCCAGGGTGCCGCAGCCAACCGCTTTCACGCGGACCAAAGCTACACGGATGCATGTCAGAGGCACTCCGCACCCCCCGGCTGGGCGCTTGCGTACCGAGGCAGGACAGCATCCGGCTGCACAACCTCCACCCCCGGAAGGGGGATGAGCCGCGCCACAGCCCACTGCAGAAGCAGGGAGGCGGAGCCAGGTGCTCGGCGCCATTTTCGGAACACGTCCGAAAACACCAGGGAAAGATTTACAGCTGCCGCCGCCGCCTGAACGCAGCCTGGCTCGGGCGGTGCCGCCGCCGCCGCCGCTTGAACGCGGCCCGGCCCGGCCCCCGCCGTCTCTGTCGCCGCGATGCAGAGTCCGAGTCACATCCAGCAGTCGCTTGCCCGCTCGCCGCGGGTGTCCGCTCCCCGCAGCGGCCGCGGGCCGACCACGCTCTGCTTGCCGCTGCCCCTCCTCCGCTCCCTGCCGCTCCACAGAGAACGAGGAGAAGGCAGGTCTCGCCTTCTTAGGCTACTCAAGCATTCTTAAGCTACCCTGGGCAGAAAGTCACAGAAAGAACCATCCCTCGCTGTTCCCAAGCAACAAGAGGGACTTCCATGCCATCAGCCACGCACCAGCTATCCTTCTGCAGTCCACAGGAGTTCACCCAGTCGCCCCGGTAACACAAAACCTGAGCCCCAACTTTCCAAACCCAAACCGACGCCCAGAACTAAATTTAAACTCTCCATCTTTTGCAATCCGAGCTGCAGTTGGCCCCACGTTGGCGCGCCAAAAATGTAATGGGTTGGGGCAGAACCCCTCCCCACCACAGGCAGAAATAACGACTCAGGCAAACGGATTGCAAAAGTGATGAAAGTTTAAATAGAAAGCGGTGAATGTTACAGAAAACCCAAAGCGCAGTGACAAAGAAAGATCCCATCCCCACCTGAGGGTGCATGCAAAACCCCCAGGGCTCCTTCTTCCCCCTCCCTCTGCTGGGCTAGTCTCAGCTGGCCAGGCCTGAGACTGCCCATCCCCCTGTGGCCTTGGGCCCAGTCAGGCCCATAGCCGGGAGATCTCTCCCCCAGTTACCAAGTCTCGGAGAGGGAAGGAAAGAGGAAGTGCCAGACTCCGCACTGGATCTTATAGTGGTGCAAAGAATTATGGTAGGAAATACACAATTTCCTGTGTCCATCCCTCTGGGCTGGACTTCTGGACACAGGAAGTGAATGCACCAGGGGGGCACCCAACTCAAACTACAACACTTCCTAAACTGAGGGGCCCAGAACTGGACACAGTACTCAAGGTGCGGCCTAACCAGTGCAGTGTACAGGGGCACAATGACCTCCCTGCTCCTGCTGGCTACACTGTTCCTGATGCAGGCCAGAATGCCATCGGCCCTCTTAGCTGCCTGGGCATACTGCAGGCTCATGTTCAGTCTACCGTCGACCAGCACCCCCAGGTCCCTCTCAGCCTGACTGTTCTCCAGCCACTCTGACCCCAGCCTGTAGCTCTGCATGGGGTTGCTGTGGCCAATGTGCAGAACCCAGCACTTGGATGTGTTCAATCTCATGCCGTTGGACTCTGCCCATCTGCCCAGCCTGTCGAGGTTCCTCTGCAGAGCCTCTCTACCCTCCAGGAGATCAACTCCTGCCCCCAGCTTGGTGTCGTCAGCAAATTTACTGATGATGGAAACTACAGGCCAGTCAGCCTGACCTCAGTGCCAGGGAAAGTGACGGAGCAGATTATCCTGGTGGCAATAACTGCGCACCTGAAGGATGGCTAAGGGCTCAGGTCCAGCCAACATGGATTTAGGAAGGGCAGGTCCTGCCTCTCCAACCTGATCTCCTTCTATGATCAGGTCACCCATCTGGTGGATGTGGGGAGGCCGGTGGATGTGGCCTACCTGGACTCCAGCAAGGCCTTTGACACCGTCCCCCACAGTAAACTGATTCCTAAGCTGTCAGCTCGTGGCTTGGACCGCAACACTCTGTGCTGGGTTAGGAACTGGCTGGAGGGCCGAGCCCAGAGAGTGGTGGTGAATGGTGCCACATCCAGCTGGCAGCCAGTCACCAGTGGCATCCACCAGGGATCAGTACTGGGCCCCGTCCTCTTTAACATCTTCATTGATGATCTGGATGAGGGCATTGAGTCAGTCATCAGCAAGTTTGCAGATGACACCAAGTTAGGAGGAGATGTTGGTCAGTTAGAGGGTAGAAAGGCTCTGCAGAGGGACCTCGACTGACTGGACAGATGGACAGAGTCCATGGGATGGCATTTTACAAGTCCAAGTGCCGGGTGCTGCACTTTGGCCACAGCAACCCCATGCAGAGCTACAGGCTGGGGTCAGAGTGGCTAGAGAGCTGCCAAACAGAGATTGACCTGGGGGTACCGACTGACAGCTGCCTAAACATGAGCCAGCAGTGTGCCCAGGTGGCCAAGAGGGCCAACGGCATCCTGGCCTGTATTAGGAATAGTGTGGCCAGCAGGAGCAGGGAAGTCATTGTGCCCCTGTACTCTGCATTGGTTAGGCCACACCTTGAGTCCTGTGTCCAGTTCTGGGCCCCTCAGTTTAAGGAGGACATTAAAACACTTGAATGTGTCCAGAGAAGGGGAACAAGGCTGGTGAGATGCCTTGAGCACAAGCCCTCTGAGGAGAGGCTGAGGGAGCTGGGATTGTTTAGCTTGGAGAAGAGAAGGATCAGGGGTGACCTCATTGCCCTCTACAACTACCTGAAAGGTGGTTGTAGACAGGAAGGGGTTGGTCTCTTCTCCCAGGCAACCAGCACCAGAAGAAGGGGACACAGTCTCAAGTTGTGCCAGGGGAGGTTTAGACTAGAGGTGAGGAGAAAGTTCTTCACTGAGTGAGTCATTCGTCATTGGAATGGGCTGCCCAGGGAGGTAGTGGAGTCACCGTCCCTGGAGGTGTTCAAGAGGAGATTGGACATGGCACTTGGTGCCATTGACTAGTCATGAGGTCTGTGGTGACAGGTTGGACGCAATGATCCTCGAGGTCTCTTCCAACCTTACTGATACTGTGATACTTAGTGCAATGGCTTAGTTAATCAGATAGTATTGGGTGATAAGTTGGACTTCATGATCTCAAAGGTCTGGTTACCTGGGAGAAGAGACCAACCTCTGACTGACTACAACCCCCCTTCAGGTAGTGGTAGAGAGCAATAAGGTCACCCCTGAGTCTCCTCTTCTCACACATTAAAAACAGTTAGATTTAGACAAGAAAAATGTTAGGACTTTTAGAGGTGCGGCCTAACCAGTGCAGTGTACAGGGGCAGAATGACCTCCCTGCTCCTGCTGGCCACACTGTTCCTGATGCAGGCCAGGATGCCATTGGCCCTCTTAGCTGCCTGGGCACGCTGCAGGCTCAATTTCAGCCTGCCATCAACAAGCACCCCCAGGTCCCTCTCAACCTGGCTGCTCTCCAGCCACTCTGACCCCAGCCTGTAGCTCTGCATGGGGGTTTTGTGGCAATTGTGCAGAACCCGACACTTGGATGTGTTCAATCTCATGCCGTTGGATTCTGCCCATCTGTCCAGCCTGTCAAGGTCCGTCTGCAGAGCCTCTCTACCCTCCAGCAGATCAAGAGCATGGGGCCCAGCACTGATCCCTGGGGGACGCCACTGGTGACTGGCCGCCAGCTGGATGTGGCGCCATTCACCACCACTCTCTGGGCTCGGCCCTCCAGCCAGTTCCTAACCCAGCACAGAGTGTTGCAGTCCAAGCCACGAGCTGACAGCTTAGCCAGCAGTTTACTGTGGGGGATGGTGTCAAAGGCCTTGCTGAAGTCCAGGTAGACTACATCCACAGGCCTCCCCACATCCACCAGACGGGTCACCTGATCATCGAAGGAGATCAGGTTGGAGAGGCAGGACCTGCCCTTCCTAAATCCATGTTGGCTGGACCTGAGCCCTTGGCCATCCTTCAGGTGCGCAGTTATTGCCTCCAGGATAATCTGTTCCATCACTTTCCCTGGCACTGAGGTCAGGCTGACTGGCCTGTAGTTTCTGGGTTCCTCCATCTGACCCTTCTTGTGGATGGGCACCACATTGGCCAGTTTCCAGTCATCTGGGACCTCTCCAGTGAGCCAGGACTGGAGGAAAATGATGGAGAGCGGCTTGGCCAGCTCATCTGCCAGCTCTCTCAGCACCCTGGCATGGATCCCATCCGGTCCCATGGACTTGTGGGTGTCCAAGTGGCTCAGCAGGTCCCGAACTAATTCTTCACAGATTTCTGGGGCATCACACTGCTCCCCGACCCTATTACCCAGCTCAGGAGGCCACTCATCCTGGACTCCTACCTTGCTGTTAAACATTGAGGCAAAGAAGGCGTTCAGCACCTCAGCCTTTTCCTCATCTTCGGTCACCGTGTTCCCCTCCAGGTCCACTCAAGATGGCCTTTTCCATAATCTTGCCTGGCACTGAGTTCAGGCTGACAGGCCTATAATTCCTTGGCTCATCCAACCAACCCTTCTTGTAGATGGGCACCACACTGGCCAGCTTCCAGTCCTCTGGGACCTCTCCAGTGAGCCAGGATGGTTGAAAAATGATGAAGAGCAGCTTGGCGAGCGCGTCTGCCAGCTCTCTCAGCACCCTAGGATGCATCCCATCTGTTCCCATGGATTTGTGGGGATCCAAGCAGCTGAGCAGATCACCAACTACCCCATTCTGGAACATAGGAAAACTATGCTGCTCCCTGGCTCCTTCTGCCAGCTCTGCAGGCCAGCCGTCTAGAAGATATTCTGTCCTGCTAGTAAAAATTGAGGCAAAGAAGGTGTTCAGTAACTCTGCCTTTTTCTCATCCTTTGTTACAATGTTCCCCTCTGTGTCCATCAAGGAGTGGAGGTTGTCCTTGCCCTTCCTCTTGCTATTAAATTATTTATAGAGGGACCTTTTGTTTCCTTCACAGCAGAGGCCAGTCTAAGCTCCAAGTGTGCTTTTGCCTCCTAATTTTCTTCCTACAAGATCTAGCAACATCCTTAAACTTTTCATGGGTTATCTCACCTTTCTTCCAAAGATTATACACCCTCTTTTTTTCCCTTAGTTCTTTTAGAAGTTCATTACCCATCCAGGCTCGCCATCTGCCCCAGCGGCTCATGTTCTGGCACATTGGCACAACCTGTTCCTGCACCTTCAAGAGTTCTTCCTTGAAGTAAGCCCAGCTCTCCTGGACCCCTTTGTTTTTAAATGCTGTTTCCCAAGGAACCTTCTGAGTTAGTTCCTTGAGTAGCCTGAAGTCCGCCCTCTGGAAGTCCAGAGTGGGGGGTCTTCTTTCTGCCCCTCTTAGATTGACCGAATACTGAAAATTCAATTATTTTGTGGTCACTGGCCCCTAAACACCCTTCAACCACTACATCACCCACCAGCCCTTCCCTATTGGTGAAGAGGAGGTCAAGCATAGCCTTCCCCCTGGTAGTCTCATCAGGACTACCAATAATTTGGATTTGACTGTTAAGATTTCAGCTACAGCAACAGTTCCTGAACTTACACATGAGTATAGAAAGAATAAGGGTGATTGATTCATGCTTGTGTGAAATATAAGGAAAGCAACATGGCAGATCACCTGAGCCTTCTGATAATTGATGCTGTGTAGCTCAGAAAAGCAAGATATTATCTCTCAAGATCAATGGTAACTGATTACTACAGGTACCTTGGTATGTAAAAAAAGTAAAGAGGGACAGTATTGGAAATATAGCCAGTGGAAAAAAAATGATTTAGCAGAAAATATACACACTTGCTGTGCATTGTGACCTTTGTGCAAGTGCAGTGAAAAGGGCAATTTATTATCTTTTACTTGCATTTGGTGAAGAAATCATTTATTGACATTTAAAGCAATGGTATCAGTTTGTGACAGTTTAGCCTGTGCCTTTAAGAAAGGATAGCTGCAAAATTCTCTAGCTGAATGTTTGGGTGTGAAAAAGGAAAACAAAGATCAATTCTAAATGAATTTTATTGGTCAGATATGAGATGTACCATAACAAATATCTCTCACGTTCTTTTCTCTCACTCTGGCAGTGTGTCTCTTGATGCTCACATAGTGCTGTTCTGGACAGAGAGGGAGACCTCTTACCTGCAAACTTTGAGATAAGCATACTAGTTTTCCTCTAACAAAGCTTTTGAAAATTTCCCTAACAATTTATTCCTTTTCTCTTTTTCTCCTAATTAACTAGAGGGAATAAAAGGGAGGGGAAGAGAGGTTGGGGCAACCCGAGGTGGGATCCTCCTTGGGCGGATTTCTATGTTATATCTTTCCTGTAAATTCTTGTATAATATTGTAAATACTGTATATTTTGTATATATTCGTTGTATTTCATTATTGCTTGTAAAATACAACTTCATTCGCTTCTCCAACTGTGCCTAGCCAAGTTTTTGTTGGTGCAGGTGGATTAAACCATCACACCACTACACAGAGGGTGTGTTGCTGGGACAACACGACCCTACATGCTTCCATTTGATAGTTTTTGTATTCCATCTTCTTTCCATATTGTCATGCTAGTGATTCCTCATCAGCCATCACATAGAGATCTTCCACTGGCTGTTCAGATATATTCCAGCAGCTGCCCAGAAACCATACCTTGTTTCTCTTTGTGCAGTTGTTTATCTGTAGAATAGACTCCCTAGACTGTCTCATTATCCTCATATAAATGAACTCTCAAGGCCATATGGCTTAATTTGTAAGGCTATCTTCAATGGTGTTACTCTGTTATATTGTAATACTGCTGTATGGGAATTTTACTTAAATGGTTTATTAGTACCTCAGGTACAAAAGGAAATTACATCGGAAAACCTTTCCCAGTCTCAGTAAGATATAAATTCTGCACAGTACACATAGATAAAATGATGTTGTGGCAAGATTTTCGAAGGGAACATAAAGTTTTCTGATGTAAATACAATAAATATACCCAGAAATAAAAAAAAAATTAAGACAAGGATCAAAGAAGCTGACAAATTTCTGCACTGTATTCTTGCATCACCATGCCAGAGATATATGGGATACCAAGTTTCTTTGTAGGTTGGCTCAGCTCCAGTGTCTAATGAAGTGTACCAGGGTCTAAGGCAGTGTATCAGTGTCTAGGGGAACATACCAGTGTCTAGGGGAGCACACCAGGATTAGCTGGGTGAAAACGTATTGCTAGAAAAGTATTTCAAGGCTTAAGAAGGGAATTATATGAATCTTTGTGAATAAAGATTATACAGGGTTTTAATAAAGGCTACAGTTGTAAAAATAGTTAAAAATAATTGGAAAAGGTGTTTTTTGTTAATTACAATGATTTTTAATACAGATTAAGAAACTTTTAGGTGGCATCTGTAAGATATTCTACTTTTGCAAGGAAACATCCTGGGGCTTACCATTGATACCATCATATACATAATATGTCTTGTTAAAAATTCTTTATAGCATGCTTCGAAATTCCTTTTCTGAGATGATTTAATAGCACTACAATACAAACTCAGTCCCATAAAATTCTATAAGTGTTCATGCTAAGCCTTTTTCACTATTACTGAATACAAATATGCCTTATTAGAATGTATCTATAGAAATTATTTGTCCTTTTAAAATTGCAGCTAGACTGCTCCACACAATGATGATTTCCTGTGTACATTTAGAGTAATTGCTTGTTTGACACTAAAGAATGAATTAGCATGGCATACCTTTCACTAAAATCCCCAGTCTCTGCTGACCATCCCTAACCTTCCAGATACTGCCTGCGTAGTTCACATGGATGTATTTAACTTTACTGCAAACCATTAATGTAGGTATTGCGACCAGAAATAGAGACATGGCAATCTGAAATTTAAATATAGAATAGAATAGAATAGAATAGAATAGAATAGAATTAACCAGGTTGGAAGAGACCTTCGAGATCATCATGTCCAACCTATCATCCGACACCACCTAATCAACTAAACCATACAACCAAGCATCCTGTCAAGCCTCGCCCTGAACACCCCCAGCGTCGGCGACCCCACCACCTCCTCAGGCAGCCCATTCCAGTGGGCAATCACTCTCTCTGTGTAAAACTTCCTCCTAACCTCCAGCCTAAACCTCCCCTGGTGCAGCCTGAGACTGTGTCCTCTTGTTCTGGTACTGGTTGCCTGGGAGAAGAGACCAACTTCTGCCTGTCTACAACCCCCCTTCAGGTAGTTGTAGAGAGCAATAAGGTCTCCCCTGAGTCTCCTCTTCTCCAGACTAAGCAACCCCAGCTCCCTCAATCTCTCCTCATATGTTCTGTCTTTACAAATTGCACTTGATATAGTAACTCTGGCAAAGAAGAAAAGTCAAAACCATCTTAAGAAACTTACTTCCCTCTCCTCATGAGATAATTACAGGGAAATTTAAAAGTTAACTAAGTAGAAAATAAGCATATATGGAAGTTGGTGATTGTCAGAATAAAAATAAACATGTTTGATTTGCTCTTCATTTAAACAAATATAAAACAATATAAGTACTTAATAATTCAAAAGGTCTGGTTTCCCAGAACAGAGGAAAGTCACAAGGGTATACATATTGGAAGATAACAAAACAAGAAGAAACTCAAATGAACTTTTGAAGTATCTCCGTAACAGTATAGTTGTGTATTATTACATGTATTATTCCATTATGTTTGTAAGCTCAGAAATAGAAAAGAGAAGCAGTTGGAAGAAAGAGTCATCTAATGGAGCATCATAATCTATGTGAACAACAATAGGAATAGATAGTAATTCAGACTAGAACTAGTAGGAATCATTTGGATCTACACAATGTTTCAGCACATCATGATTTTTCTGCTTAATGAAGTAGCGAAGCAAGCAACAGACCCCACATCTCAATATCCAAAAGAATTATCAATAAACAGAAAGATGATGGTAAATTACAAGTAAATTAGATATTAAGTTTGTTATTTGTTGCAGGACTTTTGTAGCCTGATTGGATGTCCCAGTCTAGGGTTTTCATGGAAACAAGGAATTAACTGTAAAAAAGAAATCAAGTTCAGCAGCAGCAAATCAAAATTAGTTTCTTTCCTCCCAGCAGGTATACAAATAGTTATGTTATCAACATAGAGGACAGAATCATCTGTTAACTTTTTTTGGCACACATGAATGGGACATCAATAAAGATCTCTTAATAAAGCATTTGACATCACAGAGAAATGGTTCCCAACAAAAAGAATTATATTTATTTTAATTTTAATCTAGCCTATTACCTCTTCAGACCCACTGCCTCATTCTTCATCTAATTGAATGAAATCATGCATGAAATAGTATTTTATTTAGTTTAATGGTTAACAGAAGCTGAATGTCTATGTAGAGAGCATTAACTTACTTTTGAAAGACTCAGTAATGTTTAATACAGTGCAGAACTGTTCAGTATATAATCTCAATGAAGAGACCAGCATTATCACCAAATATATTCCAGAAAGCTTTTCCATAATGATAATTTTTATATAATTTAATCCTTTACAAAAAACCCTAAAACCTAAAAATAAAACTCCTAAAGATCCATATTCCTTGATTTTATTATTAAATCTTACCTCTGCTTTAAAAAATAAAATCATAGTGTTCACATTTTTCCTCACTTCAAGTTAAAGAATAGCAGCCTTTATCATCATTTGCCCAGTTGCCTCATAAGCAGATTTATTTTTCTCTGAGATGATTACTTAAATACTGCACTTACCTTACACACACTGTTATTAAGGATATCCTGTCTAAAGATACTAAAGACAATATAATCTGTATGCTTTATCATAGTCACACTTTGAATTAAAATAAAACAATATCAGCAATACCATGGTAGCTGTATAAATAAATGATTTTTACTGCAATCCACCCAGAAAAAATATATGTCAAAGGCAAACTTATCATTAAAAGGTGTTGCAGAAGCAGCTCAGCAGTATCTCCTTCAGCAACTCGTGGCACAAAGGCATGGATTAGTATGCTTTGCACTACATAAAAAACTGACTGGCTGGGCCCAAAGAGTGGTGGGAAATACAGTTAAATCTGCCTGGCACCCAGTCCCTAGCGGCACCTGCTTGTGATGGTAATCAAAATTGGGTCAAGGATTGGACTGGATGAGCACCAGAACAAGAGGACACAGTCTCAGGCTGCACCAGGGGAGGTTTAGGCAGGAGGTTAGGAGGAAGTTCTATGCAGAGAGAGTGATTGCCCATTGGAATGGGCTGCCTGGGGAGGTGGTGGAGTCACCATCATTGGAGGTGTTTAGGAGGAGGCTTGAAAGGGTGCTTGGTTGCATGGTTTAGTTGATTAGGTGGGTTGGATAACAGGTTGGATGTTATGATCTTGAAGGTCTCTGGTCTATTCTATTCTATTCTATTCTATTCTATTCTATTCTATTCTATTCTATTTCTATTTCTATTTCTATTTCTATTCTATCTTTGACTGCTTTTCCAACCAAATACGTTCTGTGATTCTGTGATCTCTCCCCACTGTATAATAATAGCGGGCATGTAACAACAGTTTTAATATCCATGAGCTTTGTTTGCTGAAATCTGTCAGGAAACGTAAAGGAAATCCAGAAAACTGGACTTTTCAATGTTAATATATATTTAAAAGAAAGTTTTCTGAACTTTAATTTACTGAAATTTTGGAACTGGTACATACTAATCTCTGCAGGATTCCATGTCTTGAAATGCCATTAGGATGTACATACATACACATGTAGCTGAACAGTTTTTGTTCTTTTGATTCTCCATATTCCTATCTAGTCTTCCACAACTGTACTCACCATGTGCCTCGCACGAATGCAGAAACCTCAGAGAGAGCACTAACAAATTATTCTGAAATAGGTTTTCTTTGTTGCAAGCTAAAGACAATTATCCTTTTTGTAATGTTTTGCTGTAAAGATATGCTGCTTTAAAGACTGGACCTTAATGCCTTTATGTGTTTTTTACTATGTTTTAAACCATGCAGTTTTACTACTGACATCCAATTTATTTCAGATACCCATACTTAGAGTACCTATGACCATATGAAATATCCTCTGTTAGATGAAACTTCCTGGCAGCACTGGGCTGAGCCCAGAGGGTGGTGCTGAATGGTGCCACATTCAGCTGGCAGCCAGTCACCAGTGGCGTCCCCCAGGGATCAGTGCTGGGCCCCGTCCTCTTTAACATCTTCATTGATGATCTGGATGAGGGCATTGAGTCAGTCATCAGCAAGTTTGCAGATGACACCAAGTTAGGAGCAGATGTTGGTCAGTTAGAGGATGGAAAGGCTCTGCAGAGGGACCTCGACAGACTGGACAGATGGTCAGAGTCTAATGGCATGGCATTTAACAAGTCCAAGTCCCGGGTGCTGCACTTTGGCCACGGCAACCCCATGCAGAGATACAGGCTGGGGTCAGAGTGGCTGGAGAGCTGCCAAACAGAGAGGGATCTGGGGGTGCTGATTGACAGCTGGCTGGACATGAGCCAGCAGTGTGCCCAGGTGGCCTAGAAGGCCAATGGTATCCTGGCCTGTATTAGGAATAGTGTGGCCAGCAGGATCAGGGAAATCATTGTGCCCCTGTGCTCTGCATTATTTAGACTGTAACTTGAGTCCTGTGTCCAGTTCTGGGCCCCTCAGTTTAAGAAGGACATTGAGACTCCTGAACATGTCCAGAGAAGGCCAATGAGGCTGGTGAGAGGCCTTGAGTACAAGCCCTATGAGGAGAGGCTGAGGGAGCTGGGATTATTTAGCCTGGAGAAGAAAAGGCTCAGGGGAGACCTTATTGCTGTCTACATCTACCTGAAGGGTAGTTGTAGCCAGAAGGCAGTTGGTCTCTTCTCCCAGGCAACCAGCACCAGAACAAGAGGACACAGTCTCAAGCTGCACCAGGGGAAGTTTAGGCTTGAGGTGAGGAGAAAGTTCTTCACAGAGAGAGTTGTTTGCATTGGAATGGGCTGCCCAGGTAGGTGGTAGAGTCACCACCCCTGGAGGTGTTCAAGAGGGGATTGGACATGGCACTTGGTGTCATTGTCTAGTAGGCACGAGGTCTTGGGTGACAGGTTGGACTTGATGATCTTTGAGGTCTTTTCCAACCTTACTGATTCTATGATTCTATGATTCTATTCCATGATCTTGCACAGGACGTGAGAAAGGCTGTACATGTTTGGAGCAACAATTAGACACCAGATTGTAAAATCTGGGCTATTTCAGATTGTAGAAAATGTTTAGATCAAGGCTACTAAATAGAATCCTTCATAGTTACATTTCAAGCATGACATATTTTCAGTAATGATTACAGATATTCTAAATACAGTAAATCTAGAACCAGTTCTACTGCAGTTCTTTTCTATAGGTATTTCATGTTAATGTGGAGTGATTTTACTTCAGTCTGAAAATGCATGAATGAAAAGAAGCTGTTTTGATCTCTTCTGTTGCTGACTGTATTTGTCCTTCCCTTCAGTTCTTTTCTCAGAAATAGACATTCAGCTCCTTTTGAAACAAAGGGGCTTATTTCTAAGATTGATACTTGACCTCTTTGAAATTATTTAAGATGCCCTAGGGCTTACTTGTTCCTTTCTTGATTTTCAGCTGCAGACAACTGAAAGATGACCTATTTAACTGTACTTTTTCTATTATTCCTACCTCTATATCTTCAGTATCTTATTGCTACAAGGAATAAGGTCTCTACAGCCTTTTAAAACAGAACACTTAGGTCTAGCTTAACCCAGCTGAGCCTTATTTGTTCTACTTAAGATTCAAGAATAGTGCAGATGGGTATGCCCACCTTTAATTTACAAATAGACCTCTAACATATAGTTCTGAATTAAATTCCAAAAGGGTATGAACCCAGGACTGAGAGCCAGATTCCAGCAAGTGTGTGCTAAAAACTGAATGCTTGATTTCAAATACATTTGAAAACGCAATATTGAGAAAAAGAATGTATGTTCTACATCTGAGGTAGTACAGGTGAGAAATAAGATTTCAGCCATAGATAGGAACATAGGAAAAGTCTTTTAAGAACAAACATATAATTGGAAATCCACAGAGGTTATTAAATAGGATTCGTGAACTGGAAACCTTTAAGAAATTTGACAAACATAACTGCTAAGGTAATGAGATGGATAAGGTGACTATTTTGTAAGTCAGTGCCACCCTTTTATGACAGTATTATATTTTAATTCATTAATTACTCCTCTGTGAGAAGTAGGTTTATACACAGTGCGTTACAGGTTGGGCAGGGATAAAGTAATTTTTCTGCTTAATCACTAGTATAGTGATTTATTTGGAAGTTAGTAAGAGAATAGTATTACTAACATATTAATATCTTCAGTTGTTGCTAAGCAGTGTTTAATACTAAGCCAAATTTTTTTCAGCTTCTGGTGCTCTGCCACCATGAAGGCTAGAGGGGCACAAGGAGTTGGGAAGGGATAGAGCCAAGACAGCTGGTTCAAAGTGGCCAAGGCAGTGTTCCATACTATATGACAGCATGTACATAACTTGGGAGAGTTGGCCAGGATGGCTGAATTGCTGCTCATAAACTGTCTGAGTGCTCAGCAGGTGGTGAGTAGTTTCGTTGTACATCACTTACCATTTTGGGGCTTTATTTCACTCTCTGTTATCTTCCTTTTCATTCAAATTATTGCTATTGTTATTAATATTATAATAGAGTATTTTTATTTTGATATTCAAGTGTTCTGATCTCAGCCAAAGAGTTTTACTTGTTTTCAATATTCATCCCCATCCCATTATGTGGACAGAAGAGGAAAAACAAAGAGCTACATGGTGCATATTTACTCTCTGGGTTTAAACTGTGGCAGTGGGGTATCTTAACATTTAAATGAGCTTTCAGTTTGGCCTTAAGAATTCAATTCAGAGACTATAGACATTTTTAGGATCTGATATTATGGACTCATAAAATAAGAACTATACTGACTCTCTTGTGAGAAATTCAGGGGTTTTTCTTGGAGAAAATTAAAAAACAACCAAACAAAAATAATAAAAGGGAAGGGAAAGGATTGATCTATAGCTCAGTCTAACTAAGCAAAGTCTTTCCATTTGCTTGCTTCTCCTTATATGCATACGACCTTGAGTGTCTTATGTACCTGACAAAGAATGACCATTTTTCATCTACCCTAACTCTTATTTCTCAAACTTATGATTGGGGCAGAGGGGGGGCATCTGTAATAAACATGAACATTTAATCAATAGCCTTGTATGAACCAAACAGTAAAGTGCAGACTGAATAATGAAGAAATACAATTCTTACTCATGTTGCATCTTTAATGAGAGCTTTACTACATGATGCAAATTACCTTGGTCCTGTGATATCACCCAAGATGTTTAAAAGTTCTACAAAATATTGATTTTGTTTTGAATGTCAGATCTTGTGCTTAGCAGCTTTTTCTATTAAAAAACAACAACACAAACAAACAAACAAAACCACCACCACAAAACCCCCAACAGATTACACTTGGAATTCTAATTAAGTTATGCTTCTCAAATGAGAAGCAGACAAACAGCAGTATAAGTATAAAATTATTGGACAATAATCATCACCATTCATATGGGCAAAACTACCACAATTTGGAGAGCTACTGAATAGCAGGTGATTGGCTTTGAATGAAAGTTTTTATAAAGTTGAATATCTATATTCTCAATATGTAATTTAGCATCTTGAAAAAGACTGGTCAAGTAGTTCAACTTGTATATTATTTTTATTTTTATTTAAGTGACTTAACAATGAAACATATTAACCTTTGGAAAAATCAAATTTCCTTTCATCTCATCTAGCTAAGAAAAACACATGCATGGAAGAAAAACTCCACAGAAACCTGCAATAATTAGACAGCAGGGAATATAGTTTTTATTCTAAACTAAGTTTTCAGCATCTTTCTGTTGCAGAAGGTGGACTATGACAAGAGCATATAGATAATAGAGCTGAATATGGAAGGAATGTCACCAAAATGAAATAGAAAAAATGAAATGAAAAAATGAAATGCTGAAAGAAAAGACTTAAGCCATATGCTATGACCAATGGGCAGCTGATACTCTTAATATATATTGCATTTTGAGCTACAGATTTCTCATCTCGCTTTTTGAATGCATTTGCTATAGAAATATTCTGAGACTGTGTGAGATATACCTGTTAAAAAATTAATTCTCATATCTGTTACTAAGATAATGAATCATTCTAACTTAGTTTTCAAATCTGTCATCATCTAAGGAAATAAGCTTCAGATTTATATTAAGGTCTATTGTGACTATTGGTTTTCTTTTGTTCTGTGTAATTTTTAATTCTTCCCAACATGCACCAAAACTGCCACCATCCCTTCACTGATATTCATAGTGATATGATACAAACAAAGAAAATGGTCTTTATCAAAACATGGATTGCTTGAAATCACTTCCTATAAGAAATTGACAAGAAACATAAGTAGCCCAATAGCCTACCTTCTATCAATAAGCAACTATGAGGTTTTCTACTTTGTTTCCAAGAATTGACCTAATGTTTCCAAATGTTGGAAAATATCTCAAAACTCAGGCTCCACAGATTAAAACAATTATTATATCCTACAACAACTCATCTGTCCCTCAGTCTGAATAGTGGAGACCAGCTTCAGGAAAGGTAATACTGCCATGGGGAAGGGATCTGAAGCAAAAACAGCCAAGGGAAAGCTCTTTGGGGGAGCTATTTTGAAGCCAGGAAAAGCACTAACCCTATGCTGGTGACTCCCACCTCCTGGGTGGGGCTGCTGAGATAGTGTGGGTGAAACTAGCACCACCCACTGATCCCCCACTGAATCCCCCATGGTTCTCATGGGGGATTTTAACTACCCAGATGTGATGAAGAAGTTATTAAATTTATTAATATAAACTATGAATTATGAAAATATTAACTTCATTAATTATCAAAATTATTAATAACTGATGAATCACTAACTTATTAACATGTTCTAGTACATGTTCGTGAAATACATTCCAGAATAGAACAGAACAGAATAGAATGGAATGGAATGGAATGGAATGGAATGGAATGGAATGGAATGGAATGGAATGGAATGGAATAGAACAGGTTGGAAGAGACCTTCAAGATCATCATGTCAAACCTCTCATCCAACACCACCTAATCAACTAAACCATGCAACCAAGCATCCTGTCAAGCCTCGCCCTGAACACCCCCAGCCACAGCGACCCCAACACCTCCTTGGGCAGCCCATTCCAATGGGTAGTCACTCTCTCTGTGTAAAACTTCCTCCTAACCTCCAGCCTAAACCTCCCCTGGTGCAGCCTGAGACTGTGTCCTCCTGTTCTGGTACTGGTTGCCTGGGAGAAGAAACTAACCTCTGCCTGACTACAACCCACTTCAGGTAGTTGTAGAGAGCAATAAGGTCACCCCTCAGTCTCCTCCTCTCCAGGCTAAGCAACCCCAGCTCCCTCAGTCTCTCCTCATAGGGCCTGTGTTCCAAGCCCCTCAACAATTTTGTTGCCACTCTCTGGACATGCTCCAGCAAGTCAACATCCTTCCTAAACTGAGGAGCCCAGAACTGGACACAGTACTCGAGGTGCGGCCTAACCAGTGCGGTGTACAGGGGCAGAATGACCTCCTTGCTCCTGCTGGCCACACTGTTCCTGATGCAGGCCAGGATGCCATTGGCCCTCTTGGCTGCCTGGGCACACTGCAGGCCTACCATCAACCAGCCTACCATCAACCAGCACCCCCAGGTCCCTCTCCACCTGACTGCTCTCCAGCCACTCTGACCCCAGCCTGTAGCTCTGCATGGGGCTGTTGTGGCAAATGTGCAGAACCCGGCACTTGGATGTGTTAAACCTCATGCTGTTGGATTCTGCCATTCTGTCCAGCCTGTTGAGATCCCTCTGCATAGAATAGAATACATAGAATAGAATACATAGAATAAACCAGGTTGGAAGAGACCTTCAAGATCATCGCATCCAACCCATCAACCAATCCAACACCACCTAAAAAACTAACCCATGGCACCAAGCACCCCATCAAGTATCCTCCTGAAAACCTCCAATGATGGTGACTACACCACCTCCCCTGGCAGCCGATTCCAATGGGCAATCACTCTTTCTGTATAGAATTTTTCCTAACATCTAGCCTAAACCTCCCCTGGCGCAGCCTGAGACTGTGTCCTCTTGTCCTGGTACTGGCTGCCTGGGAGAAGAGACCAACATCCGTCTGTCTACAACCTCCCTTCAGGTAGTTGTAGAGAGTAATAAGGTCACCCCTCAGTCTCCTCTTCTCCAGGCTAAGCAACCCCAGCTCCCTCAGCCTCTCCTCATAGGGCTTGTGTTCCAAACCCCTCACCAACTTTGTTGCTCTTCTCTGGACTCATTCCAGCAAGTCAACATCCTTCCTAAACTGAGGAGCCCAGAACTGGACACAGTACTCGAGGTGCAGCCTAACCAGTGCAGTGTACAGGGGCAGAATGACCTCCCTGCTCCTGCTGGCCACACTGTTCCTGATGCAGGCCAGGATGCCATTGGCCCTCTTAGCTGCCTGGGCACACTGCAGGCTCATGTTCAGTCGACCATCAACAAGCACCCCAAGGTCCCTCTCTGCCTGGCTGTTCTCCAGCCACTCTGACCCCAGCCTGCAGCTCTGCATGGGGTTGTTGTGGCCAATGTGCAGAACCCGGCACTTGGATGTGTTCCATCTCATGCCGTTGGACTCTGCCCATCTGCCCAGCCTGTTGAGGTCCCTCTGCAGAGTTTCTCTACCCTCCAGCAGATCAACTCCTGCCCCCAGCTTGGTGTCATCAGCAAATTTACTGATGATGGACTCGATGCCCTCGTCCAGATCATCAATAAAGATGTTAAAGAGCATGGGGCCCAGTACTGATCCCTGGGGCACACCACTAGTGACTGGCTGCCAGCTGGATGTGGCACCATTCACCACCACTCTCTGGGCTGGGCCCTCCAGCCAGTTCCTAACCCATCGCAGTGTGCTCCCATCCAAGCCATGGGCTGACATCTTGGCCAGGAGTTTGCTATGGGGAACGGTGTCAAAAGCCTTGCTGAAGTCCAGGTAGACTACATCCACAGGCCTCCCCACATCCACCGGCCTCCCCACATCCACCGGGTGGGTCACCTAATCATAGAAGGAGAACAGGTTGGTCAGGCAGGACCTGCCCTTCCTAAACCCATGCTAGCTGGGCCTGATCCCTTGGCCGTCCTCCAAGTGCTGTGTGATTGCACTCAGGATGACCTGTTCCATAATCTTTCCTGGCACTGAGGTCAGGCTGACAGGCCTGTAATTCCCTGGCTCATCCAACCGGCCCTTCTTGTGGATGGGTACCACGTTGGCCAGCTTCCAGTCATCTGGGATCTCTCCAGTGAGCCAGGACTGATGAAAAATGGTGGATAGTGGCTTGGCCAGCTCATCTGCCAGCTCTCTCAGCACCCTACGATGGATCCCATCTGGTCCCATGGACTTCTGGGGGTCCAAGCTTCTGAGGAGAGCTCCAATCACTTGCTTATGGAACACAGGGAAACTATGCAGCTCCCTGGCTCCTTCTGCCAGCTCTGCATGGCCAGCTGTCTAGTAGACGTTCTTTCCTGCTAGTAAAAATTGAGGCAAAGAAGGTGTTAAGTACCTCTGCCTTTTCCTCATCTTGTGATACAACATTTCCCTCCATGTCCACCAAGGAGTGGAGGTTGTCCCTGCCCTTCCTCTTGCTATTAATATATTTATAGAAGGACTTTTTGTTGTCCTTCACAGCAGAGGCCAGTTTAAGCTCCAAATGTGCTTTTGCCTCCCTAATTTTCTTCCTACATGGCCTAGCGACCTCTTTAAACATTCCATATGTTGCCTCCCCTTTCTTCCAAAGGTGATACACCCTCTTTTTTTCCCTTAGTTCTATTAAAATTTCATTACCCAACCAGGCTGGCCATCTGCCCCGGCGGCTCCTCTTCCGGCACATTGGCACAGCCTGCTCCTGCACCTTCATCATTTCTTTCTTGAAGCTGTTCTAGCCCTCCTGGAACTCTTTATTTTTAAGGGCTTTCTCCCAAGGAACCCTCTGAATTATTTCCTTGAGCAACCTGAAGTCTGCCCTCCAGAATTTCAGAGTGGAGGTCTTCTTGCTGCCCCTCTTCGTTTGACCAAATACCGAAAATTCAATTATCTCGTGGTCGTTGGCCCCTAAACAGCCTCCGACCACCACATCACCCACCAGCCCTTCCCTGTTGGTGAAGAGGAGGTCAAGCATAGCCTCTCTACCCTCCAGCAGATCAACTCCTGCCCCCAGCTTGGTGTCATCTGCAAATTTACTGATGATGGACTCAATGCCCTCATCCAGGTGGCTTAGTGTTATGATTAGAACTTAATTGAACTATTTACAGAACTATTTATATAATGAAGGGTGCAGTTCTGCTGCTTGGACACTAGATGGTGACTCGGCAGGATGTGGGTGGCTTCTGGCTATATACAGTGCTACTATAATATTTCTATGCATCAGAGGTTACTCTGCTAGACGGAGATACTTTGAACTGAGTGCTGGTAGATGGAAAGCACGTGGCAGATACTCTGTTGTTTGTAGCAAGGTGGAGTTCTGGCAGACTACTGTCACTGGACTGGTTCCTAGATGATTTGGATGGCGGCATTGAGTTGCTGTCACCAAGTGTCACGTTGTCCATCGAAAACATGAAGAGCTTGCGCCGCAGAAGAGTGAACTCTGCATCGCTGGAAGGTTCCATTAGATGAGAGAAGAAGAACTGGACTGGACTGATACTTGAGCCTGAATGAGAGACTGTTTGGGTAGACACCCAGATGAAGATATGGACTTTGCCGGACATGTCATCAGAAGATTTCTGATTTGAATTATATGTTGGGGTGCAGGGATTATGGTATGAAGTAAGGGCTGGCCCTGTAGTAGTTTGGGCTCGGTCCCCTCTGCTGCGGGGGTGTTCCCTGTGTCCAGAAGTCCAGCCCAGTGGGTGGACACAGGAAATTAGGTATTTCCTACCATGATCCCCAGCACCACTATAAAATCCACAGTGGGGTCTGGCACTTCCTCTTTCCTTCCTCTCTGCCACCCAGTAACTGGGGGAGATGTCTCCCAGCCATGGGCCTGGCCAGGCCCAAGGCCACGGTGGGGATGAGCAGTCTCAGATCTGGCCAGTTGAGACAAGCCTAGCAGTGGGGGCGTAGGAGGAGCCCTGGGGGTCTTGGGTGCACCCTCAAGTGGGGCTGGGATGTTCCTGGGTCTGTTTTGGGGTTTCTCTTGTCACTGTGCTTCTGGTTTTCTGTACACACTCACTGTTTTCTATTTAAACTTTCCATCACTTTTGCAATCTGTTTGTCTGAGTCTTATTTCTGCCCGTGGTGGGGAGGGGGTTTGCCCGAACCCATTACACATATCCAATCCTCTCTTGAACACTTCCAGGGATGGTGACTCTACCACCTCCCTGGGCAGCCCATTCCAATGACAAATGACTCGCTCAGTGAAGAACTTTCTCCTCACCTTGAGCCTAAACTTCCCCTGGTGCAGCTTGAGACTGTGTCACCTTGTTCTGGTGCTGGTTGCCTGGGAGAAGAGACCAACCCCTTCCTGGCTACAATCACCTTTCAGGTAGTTGTAGACAGCAATAAGGTCTCCCCTGAGCCTCCTCTTCTCCAGGCTCAACAATCCCAGCTCCCTCAGCCTCTCCTCATAGGGCTTGTGCTCAAGGCCTCTCCCCAGCCTTGTTGCCCTTCTCTGGACACGTTCAAGTGTCTTGATGTTCTTCTTAAACTGAGGGGCCCAGAACTGGACACAGTACTCAAGGTGCAGCCTAACTAATGCAGAGTAGAGGGGCACAATGACTTCCCTGCTCCTGCTGGCCACACTATTCCTAATGCAGGCCAGGATGCCGTTGGCCTTCATGGTGTGACCGTTTGAGGCTGTGCCTTTAAGAAAGAGACAGTGTTGGGAACACTCTGGCTGAATGTTTTTGTATCAAAATGAAAACACTCTGATATTCTAAATGAATTGCATTCATAGATGGGCAGAATGCAACTTTAAATTTTAGGGCAGTTGGAATTTTTTGGAGTTTCAGCCTGTTCTGCCCTTCCAGCCTGTTCTGCTTCTCAGCAAACAAGCTGGAGCTGACCTTGAGATAAGCAAAACTAATGCCTGCATGTGCTTTTTTGAAGCCTAATAACATCTCTTTTCCTTAATAACTGCCTTTCTTTCTCTCTCTAAATTCTTTTTTGGGAAAAAAAGGGAGGTAGGGGAGCAGAGAGGGGGTTATAGGGAGGGAAACCCTCCTCAAGGAGGGAATTTTGTTGTGTTATTTTTCTTTGCTGCATATTTCTGTATATATATTGTGAAATACTGTATATATACTGTTTTATATATAACCTGCATTCCATATATGCTTGTAAATATAGTTTGCTTCTCTGAATGAATTAGCTGTGGTTTCTTTCTCTGTGGGGGAGGGACAGCTAGGCCCTCTCTCAACCTGTACACCTGTCCACCTGGGCACACTGCTGGCTCATGTTTAGGTAGCTCTCAATCAGCACTCTCTGGTCCCTCTGTTTGGCAGCTCTCCAGCCACTCTGACCCCAGCCTGTAGCTCTGCATGGGGTTGCTGTGGCCAACGTGCAGCACCGAGCACTTGGACTTGTTAAATGCCATCCCACTGGATGCTACCCATCTGTCCAGTCAATCGAGGTCCCTCTGCAGAGCCCTTCAACCCTTGAACTGACCAACATTTGCTCCTAACTTGGTGTCATCTGCAAATTTGCTGATGACTGACTCAATCCCCTCATCCAGATCATCAATGAAGATATTAAAGAGGATGGAGCCCAGCACTGATCCCTGGGGGACACCACTGGTGACTGGCTACCAGCTGGATGTGGCACCATTCACCACCACTCTCTGGGCTCGGCCCTCCAGCCAGTTCCTAACCCAGCACAGAGTGTTGCCGTCCAAGCCACGAGCTGACAGCCTAGCTGTCAGTTTGCTGTGGGGGATGGTGTCAAAGGCCTTGCTGAAGTCCAAGCAGACTACATCCACAGGCCTCCCCATGTCCACCAGACGGGTCACCTGATCATAGAAGGAGATCAGGTTGGAGAGGCAGGACCTGCCCTTCCTAAATCCATGTTGGCTGGACCTGAGCCCTTGGCCATCCTTCAGGTGCACAGTTATTGCCACCAGGATAATCTGCTCCATCATTTTCTCTGGCACTGAGGTCAGGCTGACTGGCCTGTAGTTTCCAGGTTCCTCCATCCATCCCTTCTTGTGGATGGGGATCACATTGGCCAGTTTCCAGTCTTCTGGGACCTCTCCGGTGAGCCAGTACTGGAGGAAAATGATGGAGAGAGGCTTGGCCAGTTCATCTGCCAGCTCTCTCAGCACCCTAGGATGGATCCCATCCGGTCTCATGGACTTGTGAGTGTTCAAGTGGCTCAGCAGGTCCCAAACTAATTCCTCATGGATTTCTGGGGCATTAAACTGCTCCCTTACCCAATCACCCAGGTCAGGAAGGAGGGCACTCATCCTGGACTCCTACCTTGCTGTTAAACATTGAGGCAAAGAAGGTGTTCAGGACCTCAGCCTTTTCCTCATCTTGCTGATGTCCTTGGCTGTGACCGTTTGAGGCTGTGCTTTTAAGAAACAGACAGTGCGGGGACACTAGCTGAATGTTTTCGGTACTAGAACAAAAAGACTCTGACATTCTAAACTAATTTCATTGGTGGATGGACAAAATGCAACTTTAAATTGTAGGGCAGTTGGATTTTTTTTTCTCAGTGTGGGAGTTAGTGTTTCAGCCTGTTCTGCCGTGTCAGCCTGCCGGTCGCCTTCCCCGCCAGCTCATCTTTCGGTACATGGAAACTGCCAGTTCCTGTGCTTTCAAGAGCTCCTGTTTGAAGTAGGTCCAACCATCCTGGACTCCCTCGGTTCTTGAGGGCTGATACCCAGGGAACTTTACAAAGAAGTTTCTTAAACAGGCCTTCCGGAAGTCCAAGGTGAAGGTTCTGTTGATGCTTCTACCTTTCTCCCTGCACATTGAAAACTTCACTATCTCGTGGTCACTGCACCCTAGGCAGTCTCCCACGATCACATCTCCCACCAGCCCTTCTCTATTGGAGAACAGAAGGTCAAGCAGAGCCTGTCCCCTGGTAGGCTCACTTAACAGCTGCATCAGGAAGCTGTCCTCCATGCACTCCAGGAATCTCCTGGACTGCCTCCTCTCTGCTGAATTAAGTTCCCAGCAGATATCTGGTAGGTTAAAGTCACCCACAAGGACAAGATCTGATGATCTTGAGACAGCCTCCAGTTGCTTATAGAATAATTCGTCAGCCTCCTCATCCTGGTTGGGTGGTCTATAACAGACTCTAACCAGGATGTCAGATTTGTTAGGCTGCCCACTAATTTTAATCCACAGGCTCTCAATCCCTTCATTTTCCACCTCAAGTTCTGTGGCAGAGAGTGACTCCCTAATATACAGAGCCACCCCTCCTCCTCTTCTCCCTCATCTGTCTCTCCTAACGAGCCTGTAACCCCCCAGTGCAGCACTCCAATCGTGCGTGTTATCCCACCATGTTTCTGAGATGGCGACTATATCATAGTCACCCTGGTGGACCGGGACTTCCAGCTCCTCTTGCTTATTGCCCATGCTGCATGCATTGGTGTACATGCACTTCAGCTGGGATCTCGACTTCTCAATTGACCCTAATTTGTGTCACACTCTTTCCTCTTCAGAGGGATTGATTTCCTCACCCACCCCCTTCAGACCTAGCTTAAAGCCCTCTTAATGAGCCCTGCCAACTCTAGTGCTAGGACTCTCTTACCCCTTCTAGATAATTGCACCCCATCAGGACCCAGCAGCTTGGGTGCAGTAAAAGATGCCCCATGATCGAAGAAACCAAAGTTCCGCTGCTGGCACCATCCCCTGAGCCAACTGTTGATGGAATGGTTCTCCCGTTCCTCTCAGTGTACACCCCTGCCACTGAGGGAACTGAGCAGAACACCACTTGAGCTCCTGCCCCATCAATCAATTGCCCAAGGGCCTTGAACTCCTTTTTAATCACCCTGGTGCCCTTCTTGTCAATTTCATCACTCCCAGCTTGTATTAGCAGCAGAGGGTAGTAGTTGGAGGGCTGGATTAACTTTGGGAGTCTCCTTGTGATGTCCCTAACCCGCGACCCAGTTAGGGAGCAAACCTCCCTGTGTGATGGGTCGGGACGACATATGGGTCTCTCAGTACCCCCCAGGAGAGTGTCCCCAACAACTATAACCCTTCTCCTTTTCTTTGTGGAGCTGGTCATTATAGTTGGTGGGGACCACTTGGCCTTAGGCTCCTCTCCGGACGGCTGCTCCTGACCCCTCTCATCCCCACTGCCCTTGGCCTGCAGGGCCTCATACTTATTATGCAAGGGCAGCAGAAGAGGAGGAGAGGGCCAGGATGGATTTCCTTTGCCACCCCTGGGAGGGACCTGTATCCATCCCTCCCCATTTCCAGGGACCCTTCCCTCAGCAGGGGAGATCTGCAGAGCCTTCTCTGACATATCTAACTCTCTTTCACTTTCCCTTATTGACTTCAGCCTGGATACCTCCTCCTTCAGCTCGGCTACTTCATCCTTCAGCTTTGCCACCAGACTGAGGAGAAAGTTCACCTGGTCACACCTGCCACAGGTGTTCTCTCTTCCCTGTGGTAGCTAGGGACCAGCGACCGGAAGATTTGGTGCTGTACGTGTAGATAAGGTTTTTTGTAGCCTATGGTACTCAGGCCATGATGTAAGCAGACGGATGTGACATTGTAACTCCAAGGTTATAAAAGCTGATAACAACCAGTAATAAACGCCATTTGCCATCCACCACATTGGTGTCAGTGTGCCGATGGACCAGCAGCCTGGGTGTGGCTGCTGTACCCCCCCCCCCGGACCAGGTCGCCTTTGCCTGCCACAAGCAATCAGCTTGTAAAAATAAAGGCAACATTTGGTGCCGAAACCCGGGAAAACCCTTGGATTCCACAGAAGAAGTCCACTGCCGCAGGGGGGACGCCCCCAGGACCAGCAA
This sequence comes from Dryobates pubescens, assembly GCF_014839835.1. NCBI lineage: Eukaryota > Metazoa > Chordata > Aves > Piciformes > Picidae > Dryobates > Dryobates pubescens. The sequence goes on along the minus strand of NC_071657.1, from coordinate 79,835,370 downwards.
GAAGTCTAGAATACAAGTTCTCAAGGAGCAACAGAGGGAGGGGAACCCCTGTGACGGTCATCTTGTGAAGAGTTGAATTCCCTGGAACCAATGACGATGCAGCCTCTCATGCAGGTCGTAACCAAATTGCACAGGCAGTGGGGTATTGCTTGTAAATCTAAAGACTTTACTCTCGCTGTGACGAGACTTTTACAACTTGGGGTCATTAATCAGCCGATAGATATCCTCCACCCACAAGCGTGGGAGAAGTGCACTAAGGCGCTTGCCGAGGAGGCAAAGTCTTCCAGCTGTGGGAAAATTCTTAAGTCATGGGGGAGGGTTGAGGAGGCTTTCCAGAAAGCCAGGCAAAAACAGGAAACCTTGAAAGCAGCTAGGGAGTATTTGAGAGATACTCCAAGGCTCGGAGTCGGGGCAGCTACGCAGACTCAGAGTCTCCCAGATGGCAATGATTTTGCAGAGCTTGAACAGCCGCGGGAGAGCGGCACACCCCCTCCGTCCCCAAAACACCCAAGCACCAGGCCTTATAAGGACAATCAGGGGTGCGCCCTGCCTTCCTGGGGTGAGCTAGCTGAGGAAGTTGGGAGAGTGGGAGCTGGGGGGAGGCCACTGCCCTATGCACCCAAAGATGGTGCCAACAGACAAAGAGAAGGGCAGGGAGGGAATGCCTGGGGCGAGAAAACAGAAGAAGCATTACAGCTATCGAGCATGCACAAGCAGGAGGGGGAGGAGAAGGAGAAGGGGGAAAGCGGTGGGGGCGAGCCAGAATGGGAGGAGTGGCCCGTCCGCGAGAGAAGTTGGTGGAACCAGGGCGTGAACAAGGGGCGGAGAGCCAACACTCCACCAAGCGGGAGGTGGGGCGAGCCAAGGGGGAAGGACCGACCCGCTCGCAAGGGGCGTGGGCGGGACCAGAGCCCGAGCAGGAGGTGGGACGGCCCAAGGAGGAGGGAACAGCCCACCCACAAGGGAACTAGGTGGGGTAGCGAGCGGAACGGGAGCATAACTAGTCAGTCGAGCTCCGGCTCGTGGAACGTATCAGACACCGGTTGGAACAAGTGGTACTCATCAGAGTATAGCTCAGAAGAGGAGGAAACAGACCTGCCTGCAGAGGCCAAGGGTCCGCTCACAACGGAATGCATACGCCAGCAGAGCAACTCAGTGACCAGAGAAATTGCAGACATGATTAAGCATGTTGTAAAAGAAGAACAATTGGCCCCGATCCAGGCGGCAATGGCCACAATGGCCCATGTAATGGCATGTTTCCCGAACTCGTTGCCCCCGAGGGAGGCAGCCAGCTATATGGCCCAACCGTCAGCCCAGCTGAACCTGCCTACATTTCAGGAACAGCAGGAACCACCCCTTGGTGGCGAGACCCCAGAGTGGCCCTGGCAGTAAAATGTGACAGTCTGCCAGTTGTGTGGGGAACTTGCTCCCTCTACAATGTCCCACATGATCAAACCAGATCTTCAGAATAAAACTAATGAAAACTGTGAGTTTCTGTTCACAGGATTGGATCACTGGATACCCACATGACCCGCGTATCCCGCTGTCAGGAGAGCCCGATGAGCTACCAGATACACCATCCAAGCCTGGGAGACGAACACTTGCAGAACCCAGACAACAGCAGAGTAACCTTTGCAAAAGAGGGTTGTGATACCTTTGTGCAATCTTGATCCTAGCACTATTGTTGTAGGGCGGGCGGAATCAGATTACCACAGTCACCAGGCCCATCAACCATTCAAATGGACACTGTCTTGAGGGGATCGATCGGTCGTGAGAACCTTAATAACAGTGGGGGGTCCTAGCTTTCTGGTTACACTATGTGAGCTAGTTAACGCAAAGGGAGCATGTGACAGTAAATCACCATCGTTTTACATGTGTCCCAGCTCCAACCCCGGAAAATCGTATTGTAATCAGACAGGTCACTATTTTTGTGCATACTGGGGTTGTGAGACAATTGCCCCCAAGTGGATTACAAAGCCTCTTGATCCTTACCTAAATGTAACTCAGTGTTCTGTCGGATGCAGACCACAACCAGAGCATCATGTTTTTGATGCACAGGGAAGAGTTCACACTATAGTGTGGGATCGTAAGACATGGAGCTTGAATGTCATCCAATTTCAGAACCCCGGTTGGCTTGTAGGGAGAAGTTGGGGATTTCGGTATGTTGAAACAGGGAAGGACAGAGGTGGATTGATTACTATTAAGAAGGAACCAATTGAAAATGATCCTTTGCCAGCAGGTCCTAACCAAGTTTTGAAGGTGGAATCTAAGAGTAACACCAAAAGCCTAACCATAAGCACCCCAGACCATGTGAAAGATCCGACTGCCCCAGCCTCGGACGAGAGCATTGGGGAGGAATCTTTGTGGAAATTGATACAGGTTAGTTATTTCGTGTTAAATGGAACAAATCCAAATCTTACAGAACATTGTTGGCTGTGCTATGGGATAAGGCCACCTTTTTATGAAGCCGTGGGAATAGCAACACCAGTCCGGTACATGGACGATATCAACCCGGCGCAATGCAAATGGAAGATAGAGAGGCAAGGAATAACGTTAACGCATGTGAGAGGGAGAGGGGTATGTGTAGGTAAGGTTCCTGAGGAGAAGAGAAAACTGTGTATAAATGATGGAAGGGGTTCTGATAAGCTCAGAAGACCTGCAAAATGGTTATTACCAGCTGAAAACACTAAGTGGGTCTGTTCCATTGTGGGAGTTACACCTTGTTTAGCCTTACATTATTTTGATGAAACTTTAGAATTTTGTGTACAAGTAGTAGTAGTCCCCAAAATTTTTTATCACTCTGAAGAGTCTATCTATGATGTACAGGTCATTTCGGACCACCACCTGTCTAAAAGAGAACCCTTTACTGCACTAACAATAACAATGTTAATGGCTTTAGGGGGAACAGGAGTAGCTACTGGAGTTACCTCGCTAGTACAGCAAAGTAAAGAATTTTATGCTCTTAGAGTGGCAGTAGATGAAGATTTGGCTAGAATTGAACAATCAATTAGTGCCCTTGAAAAGTCCTTGAGATCCATGTCGAACATAGTTTTACAGAACTGCAGAGGACTGGATCTCATGTATTTACAATGAGGGGGAGTGTGTGCTGCATTAGGAGAGGAGTGCTGTGTGCATGCAGATCACACTGGAGTTGCCAGAGATTCCATGTCCAAACTCAGAGATGGTTTAGAAAAGAGGAAGAAAGATAGGGAAGCCCAGCAAGGGTGGTTTGACTCATGGTTTAATCATTCTCCGTGGTTAACCACCCTGGTATCTACCCTTGCAGGACCAATTGTAACGATCATGCTGGCACTGATTTTCAGACCTTGCATATTGAACAGGCTCGTGTCTTTTGTCAAGAGCCGTTTGGAAAAGGTCAACATTATGTTAGTAGAAGCCCACCAGTTGTTGTAGAAAAGCACTGATTAGCACTTTTTAGCTATACTCAGCTATGCACTGTTGTAGAAGAGCACTGGTTAGCACTTTTAGCTATTTTTAGCTATGCACTAAACACTACTAGCCTGGTGTGCCTTATATTTCTTGTGTGAAACTATATTTTTACAACTTTTTATATTTTCTTGTAGACCCTTTTTTATTTAGGTATAGAGTGTTTTGTATTTTTATGTAGATTTAGGACATATATTTTTTATGACTATGATAAGGTACTAACACTGGAAGGATTTAACACTGGAATAGAGTTTTTAGGATTGTTACATTTCTTTTTGTTAATTTAGTTAAGCATAAGGAGGGGGGAAATGTGGTAGCTAGGGACCAGCAACCGGAAGATTTCATGCTGTACGTGTAGATAAGGTTTTTTGTAGCCTATGGTACTCAGGCCATGATGTAAGCAGACGGATGTGACATTGTAACTCCAAGGTTATAAAAGCTAATAACAACCAATAATAAATGCCATTTGCCATCCACCACATTGGTGTCAGTGTGTTGATGGACCAGCAGCCTGGGTGTGGCCGCTGTACCCCCTCAGGACCAGGTCGTCTTTGCCTGCCACAAGCAATCAGCTTGTAAAAATAAAGGCAACATTCCCCCTCTATTCCATGTGCCAGGCTGAAGCACTCTCTGCAGCCGGCAGCTTGGACTCCAGCATGCTGATGCAGCAACTCTGTCTGGGTAGATGCTGTTTTTCTAACCTTCATCTCAGTGACAACCATGGTTCAACGTTTGATTGGAAAAAAAAATAATTTTTTAAAAATTTTTTTTAAATGCAAGCAGCCAAAAGGCTCTCAAACCAAAATGGCGCCACGCGCACAGCCCTGGCAGGATTTAAACCTCCCGCGGCTGACGTCATGCTCCTGTTCCTGTGCAGGCTTGCAAGAGCACAATCCTGCCGGATCCCCCTGCCAATCAGGAGTCCTCCTGATCCACAAAACCCCGAAAAGAAAGCGAAAAGCCAAGCAGAAAACTCACGATTCAAGCAGAGCGGTCCCGAAGCGCCGGTTCCGATTGGCTCTCAAGCCAAAATGGCCAAAATGCTGCCAGTTGCTAACCTTCATCTATTAATGTTGTGACCTTGTCATAAAAGGCCAGCAGATTTGTCAGACAGGATTTGCCCTTGGTGAAGCTGTGCTGGTTGTACCAAATCACCTCTTTGTTATTATTCTGCCTAAGGAGTGTGTGGTAGGTTGAGAGAGGGCTTAGCTCTCCCTCCTCCACAGAGTAAGAAACCACAGCTAACTCAGTCGAAGAGCAAAAGCTATATATTTACAAGCATATATGGAAAGCAGGTTATATATAACACAATATATACAGATATTTACAATATATACACAGAAATACACAGCAAAGACAAATAACACAACAAAAATCCCTCCCCGAGGGAGGGATCCTCTTCTTGGAACCCCCTCTCTCCCCCCCTTACCTCCCTTTTTCCCCAAAAAGGGGTTAGAGAGAGAGAAAGGCAAGTTACTAAGGAAAAGAGTTGTCAGTAAGCTTCAAAAGCCCATGCAGGATTAGTGTTTGCTTATATGAAGGCAAACTCCAGCAGTTCGCAGAAGAAGCAGGCAGGGAGAACAGGCTGAAACCTCCAACTCCCCCAACTCCCAAAACCGAACTGAACTGAGGAAAAAAAAAAATTTCCAACTGCTTCACAATCTAAAGCTGCATTTTTGTTTATCAACCAATGAAATTCGTTTAGAATATCAGAATGTTTTGGTTCTAGTACTGAAAACATTAGCCAGTGTGTTCCAGCAGTGTTTGTTCTTAAAGGCACAGCCTCAAACGACCACAGTCCACCCCTTTCTAAACAATTTCATTGGTTGTTCGTACTGTCCATCCAATCCAGAACAATATTTACAGTATGTTAGTAAAGTTCATAGTCCATTCCGGCTATACTCAGATATAGATGATTCAGAAGTCCAAGAAAATCCAAAATCAAGACAATGGAAAACAGTTTGTCTCTCTGCCGACGAAGCGAAGAAAAGGTAAAAAGGGACTCAGGGACTCTCAGTTGACTCAGGGCTCTCAGGGTTCTCAGGGTTTGTGCACCGTAGATTCCTCAGGGACTCTTCCTTTGGACGCGATGTAGCTGTACAACAGTCTGAAATTAAACTCTTTCAGCTAAAGTTAAATCTCTTTGTGGAATACACTGAATTTCACCATTCTCTTGCATTACCCAATAAGTGTGACCCGGACCTTCTGCTGAAACCACCCCTCGGACAGGTTTAGCCTCTCCTGAGGGCGGAAATACCCAAACAGTTTTACCTAACAGATTCTTTTCTCTAACAACAGGAACTCTAGCACCTTCTACTTTCTGTAGCAGATCTGAATGTGCTGATCCAGCTCGGTTCACTGAACCTCTACTATTCACCAGCCAGGTTGCTTGTGCTAAATGCTTTTCCCAGTTTTTCAAAGATCCACCTCCCATGGCTTTGAGAGTGGTCTTCAACAAACCGTTGTAGCATTCAATCTTCCCTGCAGCCGGTGCATAGTAAGGAATATGGAAAATCCACTCAATACCGTGCTCTTTTTCCCAGCTCTCTACAAGGTTGTTCTTGAAATGAGTTCCGTTGTCTGACTGAATCCTCTCTGGAGTTCCGTGTCTCCACAGGACTGTCTCTCCAGACCGAGAATGGTGTTGCGTGCAGTTGCATGTGGAACTGCATAAGTTTCCAACCATCCAGTGTTTGCCTTTACCATAGTAAGCATGTATTGCTTACCCGAACGAGAACGTGGTAGAGTGATGTAGTCAATCTGCCAAGCTTCACCATATCAGTATTTGGACCATCTGTCACCATACCACAAGGGCTTAATTCACTTTGCCTGCTTAATAGCAGCACAAATGTCACAGTCATGGATGACTTGTGTGATAGCATCCATGGAAATGTCTATGGATCTGTCACGAGCCCATTGGTATGTTGCATCTCTGCCTTGATGTCCTGATGAATCGTGAGCCCACCGAGCTAAGAATATCTCGCCTCGGTGTTTCCAGTCGAGATCAAGATCAGAGTCCTTATCTACTTGAGAAACTCTTGCAGCTAAATCTGCCTGATGGTTGTGCTGCTGTTCCTCAGTAGCTTTGCTCTTAGGAATGTGAGCATCAATGTGTCTCACCTTCACTGGAATTCTCTCGATTCGATCAGCAATGTCTTGCCACAGTTCAGCTGCCCAGATGGGTTTTCCTTTCCTCTGCCAGCCATTCTTCTTCCAGTTCTTTAGCCAACCCCATAGAGCATTGGCTACCATCCATAAGTCAGTGTAGAGATAAAGCTTTGGCCATCTCTCACGTTCAGCTACGTCGAGAGCTAGCTGGACAGCTTTTCCCTCTGCAAACTGACTGGATTCTCCTTCTCCATCCTTCGCCTCTGCAACTCGGCGTGTTGGACTCCACACTGCAGACTTCCACCTTCGCTTGTTCCCGACGAGACGACAGGAACCGTCTGTGAACAAAGCATACTTCTTCTCATCATCAGAAAGGTCATTGTAAGGAGGAGCTTCCTCAGCACGAGTTACTCTCTCCTCTGGAGGTTTAGCACAGTTGGTATCTTCAGGCCAACTTGAGATCACCTCCACCAGACCAGGTCTTTCAAGATTTCCCATTTGAGCTCTCTGTGTTATCAGAGCCATCCACTTAGACCAGGTGGAATCTGTGGCATGATGTGGTGTGGAACCTTTGCCTTTGAACATCCAATTCAAAACTGGCAATCTGTTAGCTAAGAGAAGTTGTGATTCAGTTCCAATTACTTCAGAAGCTGCTTTTACTCCTTCATAGGCAGCTAGAATCTCTTTCTCTGTTGGAGTATAATTAGCCTCTGAACCTCTGTAACCTCGACTCCAGAAACCAAGAGGTCGTCCACGTGTCTCACCTGGAGCTTTTTGCCACAAACACCAGGTTGGACCATTGTCACCTGCAGCCGTGTACAAAATGTTCTTAATGTCTGGACCATCTCGCACAGGTCCCAGACCCACTGCTTAAACTACCTCTTGCTTTATCTGGTCAAAAGCTGCTTGTTGTTCAGGTCCCCAGTGGAAACTGTTCCTCTTTCGAGTCACATCATACAGAGGTTTCACAATCTGACTGTATCCAGGGATGTGCAGTCTCCAAAATCCCACTATCCCCAGGAAACGTAGGGTTTCTTGCTTGTTGGTGGGATTTGCCATGGTAGAGACTCTATTTACCACATCCACTGGAATGTGTCTGCATCCATCCTGCCACTGCACTCCCAGAAACTGGATTTCTGTGGTAGGACCTTTCACTTTGTCTCTCTTGATGGCAAAACCTGCATTCAGAAGAATGTCCATGATTTTGTTACCTTTCTCGAAGACTTCCTCAGCAGTTTTACCCCAGACGATGATGTCATCGATGAACTGGACGTGTTCTGGAGCACCACCTTCCTCCAGAGCATCATGGATCACTGCATGACAGATGCTGGAGCTGTGGATCCAGCCCATCGGCAGTCTGTTGAAAGTGTACTGGATTCCTCTCCAGGTGAAAGCAAACTGAGGCCTGCATTCCTCTGCTATGGGAATAGAGAAGAATGCATTAGCAATGTCTATGGTAGCATACCATTTGGCTACTTTGGATTCCAGCTCATACTGGAGTTCCATCATGTCTGGTACTGCTGCACTCATAGGCGGTGTTACTTCATTTAGGGCTCGGTAGTCCACTGTCAGACGCCAGTCTCCATTCGGCTTTCGCACAGGCCACACTGGACTGTTGAAAGGTGAATGAGTTTTGCTGATGACTTTCTGACTCTCCAACTGAAGAATCAGATTCTGAATGGGCAACAAAGAGTCACGGTTGGTTCTGTATTGTCTGTGATGCACAGTCTGAGAAGCAACCGGCAACTTAATGTCCTGAATGTTGTGTAGTCCCACAACTGCAGAGTCATCAGAAAGCTCAGGTCTAGCAGACAGCTTCAGCTTTTGTCCATCAATTTCTACAGAAGCTACTCCAAAAGCTCATTTGTAACCTTTAGGGTCTTTGAAATGCCCTTCTCTCAGGAAATCAATTCCCAAAATACAAGGTGCATCAGGTCCGGTCACAACTGTATGCTTTTTCCACTGTTTACCAGTTAGACTTATATTAACCTCCACTTTTCCTAACTCTTGAGATCCACCAGTGACTCCCAGAATAGTTATGGACTCCGATCCCTGATAATTTGATGGCAATATGGTGCACTGAGCTCCTGTGTCAACCAAGGCCCTGTACTTCTGAAAGTGTGAAGTGCCAGGCCACTGGATGTACACATCCCAATAGATTCTGTTATCTCTATTACCCCTCTCCTCCGCCTGGCGGGAGGCAGGGCACCCCTAGTTATGGGGAACATGTCCACAGGTGCAACTAGCACACTGTGCAGTGTTAGAACTGGAGCCACTGTTGGAGCTACTAGAGTTGTCCTGGGAACTGTGGAAGTAATAGCTACCCTTCTGGTATTGCTACCTCGGGTTCTGCCACTTTGCAGTTCCCTCAGTCTCCTGAAAAGATTAGAAGTTGGTTGACCATCCCACCTGTTCATGTTCTCACCAAACTGATCACGCAGGGTAAGCCAAATAGTCCTACGTGATTGCCTTGGTGGTCCGTTTTGGTTTGGCCTGTTTTGGAATGACCTCCTTGGAGGATGTCTATTCCTCACAGATGAAACCTGCACCCACCTGGAGGAAGATTTGGAATTATCTCTTTGTGCCAATTGGGATATGGTGTTCTTAATTTCATCCTTCAGCTCTTTCATGCAGTTCTTTATTTCACCAGACAGAGTTTCAATGGCTGAAACCAAAGGAACACGTGTCATGCTATCATCCAATTGCCTCAATTGATCAGTGAATTGGCCAACCGTAGGAGGAGCTCCACCATAATTTCTTGCTACAATTCTGCTTGCCAGAATGTTTGCGTAATTAGAAGGAGCAAGCTTGATGAGCTTTTTAGCAAGACCATTTCCTACAGGAACATCATCAGGATTCAGAGATTCATGTTCACCATAGAGTATCTCTCTAACAGCAAATTCTCTCAGACGCTTAATTCCCTCATCTATGGTAGTCCAGGGCTTAGGATTCCATGGAAGATCATCTCGGGAAGGGTATCTCATGAGAACCTCCATTAGAAGGCGTATCCACAGATTAACCTTACCGAGAGCCTTGCCTAGATGTCTATCTATTCCATTATCCTTCGAGAGAGTTCCTAGCTGAGCTGCTGACTTGTCTCCAACCATTAGAGCTGGAGCACCTGTATCATAGCATCTACCAAGCCAAGCGAGAACTGGCTCCTTATCTGCTCTGAGATAGTCTTTTCTTACATTTCTAAGCTCCTCCCGGGTTGAAGAGCAGTCGCTTATGTCATCTCCTTGTTCTTCTTCCTTTGCCTCCTCTTCCTCAACTTGTTGTCCAAACAACCTTTCTGTCACTCTCTCAAGGATCCCTTTAAGCTGAGAAGCACCACCACTAGCTGCTGTCCTACCAAGAGATGCATCTCGATCCTCTGATGATCTCAATAACTCAGCTATATTTTTAAGACAAATTTTCTCTTCCTCCCCAGCAGAAGAACCTTGCTGTGCATCCCCGTCAGCTCCTGAGTCAGCTTTAGCCTTACCCCTCCTTGTTGTTAAAACTGCTACTTGATTTACTGGAGCTGTGTTTGGGTTTCCAGCTGCCTTGTTATCAGAAGCTGATAAGCTTTGAGACAGATTAGCTGCTTTGGAGGACGCTTCCGCTCCTGCCATGGAAGAAGGAGGAAATGACTTTGCCTCGTTAATGGTGGCTGCCGGGGACAAGGAGCCGCCATGTTTGGGGAAACTGCAGCCCCTGGCTGCTTGCCAGAATCATCACCATTGCTATTCTGAGCCGCCTTGCCAATTGACTTTTTAGCTTTATCTTTAACTGACACAGATTCTCCATTATCATCCTCACTGGATGTTCCTAAAACAGAGCCAGGGTGGTGTTTTCGTCTCTTTGCCCTCCGTTTAATAACAAAACATGCCTTGGACACTTTTTTCTCCCGGTACAGTGCTACCAACAAATACACATTAATTATCAGCAGCAGCAGGACTACACACATCGAGAAAATCAGCTTTGGATCCCAGCCATCACTTAAAATTACCCTTTCACCGATCGGAATCTTAAACTCTTTTATCTCAATAGGGAGTGTGCTCGATGTTACATTTCTGTATCTTTTCACCCAAAAGAATTTCAGGCACCGATCATATAGGAGCCGAATCTTGTACTTAAACCACAAATATAATTTTTGCATTATATATTTACCTATCTTATCGATAATCATACCCAGGCAATACTTGTAGATCAATACACTGAAGATCGAGAAAAACAGACGCTCTAAAAGCCAAAACACCTTCATGTTTGCTCGTTCGACTCAAGCAAGCAATATATCAAACTAATTTGTCACCAAGCCCCGAGTTGGGCAGCCAATAATGTGGTAGGTTGAGAGAGGGCTTAGCTCTCCCTCCTCCACAGAGTAAGAAACCACAGCTAACTCAGTCGAAGAGCAAAAGCTATATATTTACAAGCATATATGGAAAGCAGGTTATATATAACACAATATATACAGGTATTTACAATATATACACAGAAATACACAGCAAAAACAAATAACACAACAAAAATCCCTCCCCGAGGGAGGGATCCCCTCCTTGGAACCCCCTCTCTCCCCCCCTACCTCCCTTTTTCCCCAATAAGGGGTTAGAGAGAGAGAAAGGCAAGTTACTAAGGAAAAGAGTTGTCAGTAAGCTTCAAAAGCCCATGCAGGATTAGAGTTTGCTTATATGAAGGCAAACTCCAGCAGTTCGCAGAAGAAGCAGGCAGGGAGAACAGGCTGAAACCTCCAACTCCCCCAACTCCCAAAACCGAACTGAACTGAGGGAAAAAAACAATTTCCAACTGCTTCACAATCTAAAGCTGCATTTTTGTTTATCAACCAATGAAATTCGTTTAGAATATCAGAATGTTTTGGTTCTAGTACTGAAAACATTAGCCAGTGTGTTCCAGCAGTGTTTGTTCTTAAAGGCACGTCCTCAAACGACCACAGGAGTGCCTCCAGGAGGATCTGCTCCATGATCTTACTGGGCACAGTGGTGAGACTGACTGGCCCATAATTCCACAGTTCTTCCTTCTTTCCCTTTTTGAATGGGGGTTATGTTTACATTTTACCAGTCAGTGGAAACTTCCTCAGATTGCCATGACCTTTGGAATATAATAGAGAGTGGTTTAGCGTCCTCCTCCACCAGTTCCTTCAGTATCTGTGGGTATATCCCATTGGGTCCCATGGACTTGAACACTTTCAGAATCTTCAGATGGTCATGAACCTGAGTTCCTTCTTCCAGTCCCTGCCATTATCTTCCATTATTCTGGGAGTGTGGCTGGAGCTCCTGCCAGTGAAGAATGAGGCAAAGAAGTCATACAGAAACTCAGTCTTCTCCATGTCACTTACCAGTTCACCTATTTCCTTTCTGAGGGGCCCGACACCTTCCCTAGTACTCTTTTTGCCATTAATATACCTATAGAAATTTTTACTGTTCCCCTTGATCTCCCTGGCTAGATTGAATTCTAACTGAGCTTTAGCTTTTCTAACCAGGTCTCTTGCTGCATGGACAGTTTCCTTATGTACTCCCCATTCTAGCTGTCCTTTCTTCCACTCCTTGTACAGTTTCTTTTTGTGTGGCAATGTGTCCAGGAGATCCTTGCTTATCCAGGCAGGTCTCCTAGAGTTCCTTCCCAGGTTTCTTCTTGCACCTGGACACGGAGAAGGTGATCCTCGAACAGTGACCAGCTGTGCTAGGCCTCTCTTCCCTGTAGGGCTTTGTTCCATGATACTTTGGCTAGCAGATCCCTGAAGCAATCAAAGTCTGTATGCCTAAAGTCCAGGGTTGCAAGGTTGGGGTATGTCTTCTCAATTGCCCTGAGGATCTTAAATTCTGTTGCTTCATGATCACTGCAGCCAAGGTTATCCCTCAGCTGCACATTAGTCACCAGCCCTTCCCTATTTGTGAGAACAAGGTTTAGCATAGCACCTTTTCTCATTAGTTCCTCCATCATTTGGAGGAAGAAGTTGTTACCTATGCGTTCCAGGAACATCCTGGAATGCTGGTACCTAGCTGTGTTGTCCTTCCAGCAGATGCCAGGGTGGTTGAAATCCCCCATGAGGACCACGGCCTGTGAACGTGAAGCCGCTTCTATTTGCCTGTGGAGTGCCTCATCTGCTTGGTTCTGCTGGTCAGGTGGCATGTAGCAGACCCCTGCAGTAACATCACCTTCCCCTGGCTTCCCTTTCATCTTAATCCATATGCTCTCAACCAGCTTGTTATCCTTGCCCAGGTGGAGGTCCACTGATTCCAGCTGGTCACGGATATAGGGATCAACATCTTCTCCACTCCTACCTTTCCTGTGCTTCCTAAAGAGCTTGTACCCATCTATCCCTATGTTTCAGTCATTTGAGACAGCAGACCTCTCTATGAAGATGGTTTGGTCTGCACATTGGGCCCTCCCCTCAGCAGGGAGTCACCTACAACAACAACCCTTTGGTTTTTTTCTTTTCAGGGTCAGTTTTCACAGCCAGCCTGAGGTGAGTTGTTCTTGGTAGCACTTTTGGCCTTTATGAGCCCTTGTACTTGCTTACAACCAGTTCCTCCTACATAACCTCATACCTGTTCTGCAAGGCCACTGTAGGTGGTGTGCTTCTTAAAGGAGCATGTTTGCTCCATCTGTATTATTTGTTTCATCAGGTAGCTACCTGTTCCCATTGATTCTGCACATGTGAGTTACTACAGGATGGCTGGGGGGCTAGCTGATGAAAGGATATTGAATCCTCTGCTCCACTAAGAGTTAACGCCTGTTGCAATGGACACATGCTCCCAGCTGTCTGACCATGCCCCTTCCCTCTTGTACCCTGTGGTGAAGGCACATTATGCCCAGATATTGAATCTTGTCCCAGCATGTGGACAAGTTACCCTCCTTCATGAGGGAGACAAAAGCCAAGGCATTAGCCAGGCTGGCACGGACCACTGCACCCACCCAGCGCATGGGATGCTTGTGTGAATACCAAGTATAGGCATAATTCTAGCTTCACATGTCCATTTGTTTACAAGAGTGCCCATTGGTTAAATCCAGCCTCGAGGAACTTAGAAGTACACATAGAATACATAGAATAAACCAGGTTGGAAGAGACCTTTAAGATCATCAACCCATCAACCAATCCAACCCACCTAAACAACTAACCCATGACACCAAGCACCCCACCAAGTCTTCTCCTGAAAACCTCCAATGACAGCGACTCCACCACCTCCCTGGGCAGCCCATTCCAATGGGCAATCACTCTTTCTGTATAGAACCTTTTCCTAACATCCAACCTAAACCTCCCTCGGTGCAGCCTGAGACTGTGTCCTCTTGCTCTGGTACTGGCTGCCTGGGAGAAGAGACCAACATCCGTCTGTCCACAACCTCCCTTCAGGTAGTTGTAGAGAGTAATAAGGTCACCCCTGAGTCTCCTCTTCTCCAGGCTAAGTAACCCCAGCTCTCTCAGCCTCTCCTCAGTTGATAAACAAGTTGCCCTCTCTTTCACATTGTCTCTCTTCTTGCTCAAGAGGACAATGCTCATGCCATACCCTCTGCCATTGAGCTCATTGCTATTAAGTCTTCTCTCTCATATATGCAAGCAAACTGGAAGCCTCTGCACAACGAGAAGAAGCCTGCATCCAGGCAGACCTGTTGAGCCTTAGCCCTGAGAATTATCTCTAGAGGAGAGACCTTCACTGAGCCTGAGTAGCTCCAGCATTTTTAAAGCCAGTCACACCCACTGGGATTGCCCACCGTGCCTCCAGAGGACTGGACCCCCAAGGGTAAGATCTGCCCAACTATCAGAGAAAAGGACTTAACCGAGTCTGGTAGTCCACACAACTGCATAACCCCACTATCACGGGAGAGGAGCTGCCACTCCAGCTGCTCCAAGCCCTGTAAACCTCGGTGAAATTCAGAGCACTGTCCATGCACTGAAGCCATGCACTGAGAGGGTCCCGCTGTTCCTTTAAGCTAAGTAAACAGGAAGCCTCCACTCCCTGTAGCTGCGCTTCTTCCCTGGGGCCACTCCACGCTAGCCCTGAGCCCATTGCAGCACGGCCAACCCCCGCTGGGTCCAGCCCCACCTGCTACTGTGCCAGATCAGAAGCCTCTGAGCCCACCTATCGGGAACCGTCGCCCAGCCCTGCAGTGCAAGCTGACCCTATGAGGACCGACTGTGAGGGCTGACCCCGTCCCAGGACCAGCCCTACCAGCCCTGCTGGCCCAATCTACCAGGACCGCTCCCTATCATCTGGAAGGAACCTGCCAAGTCCTGCAAGGGAACCTGCCTACCAGCTAAGCCTAGGTTCCATCTCCTCTCCACTGCCTTGGAGAGAGCCACCCAGCACCGCCATCCAGACCAGCCTAGGAACCAGTCCAGCAACAACAATCTGCTGGAACCCAACCTCGCTACAAACAACAGATACAAACTATCCTCCAAGTGCTTTCTACTCACTAACACTCAGTTCAAACCATCCGCGACTAGCAGTAATCTCTGACGCATAGAAACAGTCACTGTATAGTTAGAAGCCCCGTCGAGTCGCCATCTAGTGGCCAAGCAGTGGAACCTCACCCTTTGTTAATGTAAATAGTGATTCTGTAAATATTCCAGTTGAGTTCTAATTATAATACTAAACCACTTATGGAATGTATTTCACAATTGTGCACTAGAACATGTATATAAATTAGTGATTAATTGGTTATTAATAATTTTGATAATTAATAAAATAAAATTTTCATAATTCATATTTTATATTCATTAAATAACTTCTTCATCACGTACCCCACACATGCTGGATTCCAATGAGCAAGAAAGCTGCTGCCTCACAGTTTAAAGTCTGAGAGCCTCTTCTGATTTTGCTAGGTTTAAATCCCCTGCAGCTTTTCCAAAAATGGCCCCCAGCCCTGTCACCCTCTCAGGCACACATATAAGAGACACCAAGTCATGTCAGCTCTCTCCCCTTCTCTCTACCTCAGTCTCCCTGTCTCTGGGAGCTATCTGTTCTCTTCAAAAGACCACAACACATCATGGAACTAGCTAGTGCTGAAGCAGTTGCCTTGCAGTTCACAGTCTCAAGGACCTCTTCTTCCAAGCTCAAGATCAGAGCATCCCAACAAGTAGGAAATTCAGAAAGGGATCCAGGAGACATGCGTGGTTAAGTAGGGAACTGCTGAGCAAACTCACATGAAAGAAGAGAATCATGGAAGAAAGGGCTGGCCAGCTAGGAGGAATATAAGATTTTCAGAGGATGTAGGGAGGCACCTAGGAAGGTTAAGGTCTGTTTGGAGTTGAGCCTTGAAAGGGAGGTCAATGAAAACAGAAAGGTCTTCTACAAACACATTGCAGGAAAAACTAACGTTACAGGCAACGTAGGTCCTCTGCTGAATGAGGTGGATGCCTTGGTGACAGAGGATACAAAGAAGCCAGAATAACTAAATGCCTTCTTTGTCTTTATCTGTACTGCTGGAGACTGCCCTCAGGAGATCGTCCTCAGGAGACCCAAATGCCTGAGGTTCCAGAGGAAGACATGACAAAGGAGGAATTTTCCTTGGTTGATGATGTTAAGGAATGTGTTGTTCCTTAATTTATCAATGATACAGCAAACATTAATACAAATATCAATAACATTTTATTATTATGAAAATTGCCAAAATGTATTAGATAGGTTCAATGTACAGTTAGAATATGCATTTACAATAGGAATATACAGTATTTTGGCAACTATAACAATTCTAACAATTTCATAAAAACCACAAGGAAATAACAGGAAGAAAGGACCCCAGGAGAGAAATGGCACTCGATCACAGTAGGGAGAGACTCAACAAGAACTGTTAAGCCAAAGAGGCAATGAATTAATTACTCACAGCTAATTCCACCCAAGTGGGGAGTGCTGCTGCTGTGTGTCTTTGAGCCTTTGAGGTGCTCTCATGTGCCAGGCATGGCACGTTGACGGCAGGGTTGCCACACAGTTGTTGATGGCTGGTCTGGCTTCAGCAGATGACAGGCTGTTTATGACACTTCTCGCAATGGGTGCTTGCTTTGTCCTGGGGAAACTGAGGCATGGCAAGATCCTGGTTACAAGGGGAAGCAGGCTTGGCTCTGACTCCTAAGCTCATGGCTTCTCTCGTAGCTTGCAGTGTGTATGCTTGTGGCTTTATCCCAGGCTCTGGACCAGGCACTTGAGGCAATGCAACTCGAGGCAACTCCAAGCAAGACAGATCCAAGCAGGTTCAAGGAAGTCAAGGCTTAAGCAAGGCAAAGGCAACTAGCAATCCACCTGTATATAAATCTTGCCCAAGATTCAATTCGGCCAATGGGGCAACTGAAGCCAGCACATAGTTACCCAATGAAAGGGGCTCTGCCAGGCTGTGGCCATAAAAGGCAGAAACATAGGCCAGGTCAGGCAGGAGCTATGGGCAGTACATGTGCCCTTACCCCAGATACAGGGTTGTTTTCCAAACACATATGGTCCTGTCTCCTTTGTTTCTTTTCCCACGTTACCCCGACTTTCTGCAGGAAGGAGGATGGAGAGGGGGACCATGTCTAAACACCTCAGGGTCTGTCTGGGTTTGTGCTGGGGCTTGTTTGGCCTTACCATGACAGATGAGGACTGGGCTGGTATGGAGGCTGGTGATGGGTGGGGTCCCTCAGGGATCAGTACTGGGGCCAGTCTTCTTTAACACCATTGTTGGTGACATGGACAATGGCATTGAGTGCACCCTCAACAAGTTTGCTGATGACACCAAGCTGTGTGGTGCAGGAGACATGCTGGAGGGAGGGAATACCATCCAGGGGAAGCTTGGCAGGCTGGAAAAGTGGGCCCATGACCACCTGTGATGGTTTAACCCACCCACATCAACAAAAGCTCATCTGAACTCAGTTGGGGAAGCAAATGAAGGATCTGTGTTTGAATTTACAGCTGGCTTAACAGAAGATGACAGGTTTTCAAACAAAACAGCTGCTGAAGAGGCCACTTCCAGTCCTGCTGATGAAGGACATGATTTTGCCTCTCTAATGGCTGCCAAGGACATTGCGGCCGCTATCTTAGGTGCCTCCGCTGCTCCTGACTGATTGCCAGAATTACCGATAGCCCCATTCAGAGACACCTTACTGATAGCTTTTCCCTTTCTATTCTTAACTGTTTCTGATTCTCCTATCTCCTCATCACTGGAAATCCCTGGATTCCAGTTAGAACTGCTTCTCCTACATCTAGGTCTGAGTTTAAAGATGAAACATGTCTTAGATACTTGCTTTTCATGGAGCAGAGCCACTAACAAGAACACATTAATTATTACCAACAGCAGGATTACATACACTAAATAACTTATTTTTGGATCCCAGCCATCACTAAGAATGACCCTTTCACCTACTGGAATTTTGAACTCATGCATTTCTATAGGTAATGTTGTGGCAGTCACATTTCCATGTCTCTTAAGCCAAAAGAACCCCAAAAACTGATCATAGAGGAGCTGAATTTTATACTTAAACTAAAGATACAAATTATATGTCAGATATCTCCCAATTTTATCACACAGAAACCTGACAACATATTTGTATTAAACAACACTTCAAGCAGAAAAGATAAAATGCCAAAGAATCCCAAACAACTTCATATTGCTCCCCTGATCTGAGCAGAAATAAATCAAGCAATTCTTGCCCCATTTTGGGCAGCAATTATTTTGTGTAATGTGATGGTTTAACCCACCACATTAACAAAAGCTTGGCTGAAATCAGTCAGGGAAGCAAAATGGGAAAGCTGTATTTACAAAGCTATAATGGAATGCAATGAATATATACAAAATACACAGTAGTTACAATATTATACATGTATTCGCAAAGAGAAAACAACACAGAAATCCTCCTTGGGCAGCAGAAAGAGACAGAATGAGAAAAGAATGTGAGCTATTGTTAGGGTACATCTCACATCTGACCAATGAAATTAATTCAGAACAATCTTTTGTTTTCCTTTTCTTAAAGGCACAGCCTGAAACTATCACACGACCTCATGAAGTTCAATAAGATCAAGTGCAGGGTCCTGCATCTGGGCCAGGGCAATCCCAAGCACTGCTATAGACTGAGCAGTGACTGGCTTGAGAGCAGCCCTAAAGTGGGGGACTTAGGTGTGCTGGTGGATGAGAAGCTCAACATGAGCACTTGCAGGCAAGAAGGCCAATCATATCCTGGGCTGCATCAAGAGAAGCATAGCCACCAGGTTGAGGGAGGTGATTCTTCCCCTCTGCTCTGGTGAGACACCACGTGGAGTACTGTGCCCAGTTCTGGAGCCCCTATTACAAGAAAGATATGGATGTGCTAGAAGGCATCCAGAGAAGGGCCATGAGGATGATTAGAGGGCAGGAGCACCTCTTCTTTGAGGACAGACTGAGGGATTTGGGGATGTTCAGTCTGGAGGAAAGAAGGGTCTGATGAGACCTTATTGTGTTCTTCCAGTATCTGAAGGGGCCTTATAAGAAAGCTGGTGAGGGACATTTTAAGTAGTCAAGTAGTGATAGGACTAGGGGGGAATGGAGAAAAACTAGAAATGGTTAGATTCAGATTGGATGTTAAGAAGTTCTTCACCATGAGGGTGTTGAGACACCGGAGCAGGTTGCCCAGGGAGGTGGTAGAAGCCTCAGCCCTGGAGGCCTTTAAGGCCAGGCAGGATGTAGTTCCAAGCAACCTGATGTAGTGTGAGGTGTCCCTGCCCATGCCAGGGGGATTGGAACTAGATGATCCTTGAGGTCCCTTCCAACCCTAACAATTCTATGATTCTATGATGAGGACTGGGTCAAGGAACAGTTAAGTAATCTGGATATCCATAAATCCATGGGTCCTGAAGGTATGCACTCAGAGGTGTTGAGGGAGCTAGTGGACATCATTGCCAGACCACTCTCCATCATCTTTGGTAAGCCATAGTGGAAGAGAGGTGTCCGGGGACTGAAGGAAGGTAAGTATCACTCCAATCTTCAAAAAGGGTAAGAATGAGGTAACTGTAGAATGGTCAGCCTCACCTCCATCCCTAAGGTAATGGAGCAACTTATCCTCAGTGATGCCCTTAGGTATATCAAGGACAAGAGGGTCATTAGAAGCAGTGAACATGTTTTTTCCAAGGGGAAGTCATGTTTGGCCAACCTGATAGCTTTTTATGAGGACATAACCAGGTGGCTAGGTGATGGTAGAGTAGTGGATGTGGTTTATCATGATTTCAGTAAAGCATTTGACACCATCTCCCACCGCATCCTTGCAGATGAAATGAGAAAGTGTGGTCTACATGATTGGCTTGTGAGGTGGATATTTGAACAGGTTGAAGGAAAGAAGGCATAGAGCTGTGATCAAGAAGGCCAATGCCAGTCTGCATTGTATTAGAAAGGGTGTGGTTAGTAGGTCAAGAGAGGTTCTTCTTCCCCTCTACTCTGCCCTGGTGAGGCCACATCTCAAATATTGTTTCCAGTTCTGGGCTACTCAATTTAAGGACAGGGAATTACTTGAAAGATTCTAGTACAGAGCTGCAAAATAATAAGGGAGTGGAACATCTTCCTTAGGAGGAGAGACTGAGGAAGCTGGGCCTCTGTAGTTTGGAGAGGAGAAGACTACACAGTGACCTCATCAGAGTTATTTATAAATATGTAAAGGGTGAGTGCCAAGAGGATGGAGTCCAGCTCTTCTCTGTGATGCTTAATGACAGGACAAGGGGCAATGGGTGGAAATTGAGGCATAGGAAGTTCCACATAAACATGAAGAAAAACTTTTTTACTGTGACGGTGGCAGAACACTGGAACAGGCTGCACAGGGCATGTGTGGAATCTTGTTCTCTGGAGATTTTCAAAACCTTTCTGAATATGTTCCTGTGTGATCTGCTCTAGGTGAGCCTGCTCTGGCAGAGAGGTTGGACTATATGATCTCTCAAGGTCCCTTCCAATTCCTGTGATTCTGTGATTCTGTCAAGGTTTTATCTCACTCATCTGCCCTTTACTCTGAACAGTGGAAGGATTTACCTCACACACATATACACACAGAGAAATAGGCACACAGAGCTAAGGGACAGTATCTATATTTGAAATATTTGCCACATACTGCCTCTTGTGAGTTCACTTTGTTCTCCGTAGCTACTGTTAATTAAAATCCTAGGAAGCATCAGTATCCTGGCCAGGTCACTACATGCACTAGACAGTGAAAGATACTTCATGGTCAATGTATTTAAGTGAAAATAAAATATTTCCAAGAAAACAGTAACTCTGCAATGATGCTTAAGAGAAATATTTTCCTGAGATAAAATGTGGAGCTTCACTTTTCAGGAAAGGTAGTAGACCTCACTGCTGTATGAATGTTTCAAAAATTTCATTTGTAATAAGGAATTGTTCTTCTAACTTTTTAGGGGGTTGTGGAATTAATTAGCAATAAGCTTAATATTCTTTGTAAAATATTAATGCTTGTTGGACGAGAATATCTTTTAGTTTACTTGCTTTTTAAAATTTTAAATCCATTTCTAAGAACTATTTTCCCTTCATCATCTATTATCACCACCTAGCTTTATAATTTAGTGTTCAAGTTTCACAATAAGTCTAGCAGAATACCTCATCAGAATGGAACACTTGGATAATCAACGTAAATTATTAACCTGCCTCTGATTCCTATAATTTCTGTAAATTTCCTTCTCAAACTAAATCACATTGACTGATGGAGCTCAAATGCACAACAATGAGCATCATGCAGCAGAAGGCAGGAGTACATAGGAGCATTGCAGCAACCTCAGAGTATACAACTGTGGTGCAAGACCTGTTATACTGTTCCCACTTTTATCACAGAGCATATGCTAAAGAACAGCTTGTAAATTGGAAAATAATTATTCTCTGTTTATGAATAATCTATTGTTCTGCCTTGGGTTTCTCTCCCTTCCTCCCCCCTCCCCCCCCCCCCCCCCCCCCCCCCGCCTTGAAATCAGCTCTTGCTCCAGGGTGATTCAGTGCTATACTTTGGCTTTGATGTACAATCTTAAAAGCACCATTACAGGCATTTACTGGAAAGGAATACCTTGTTACCATGGCTACTTGTGCATCACTTGAAATTGTGATATAGCTGGTTTTCATCACCATGACACTAATTTTTTCCAGTGCAGCAATGGAGGGAGTAGATCCTAATTGTTTTAGTTGCAACAGGGTGGCGTCTCCTTCTTTTCACTCCTTAAAGTTTGTGTAGGTAAAAACCCATGTCTGTAAGCAAAAATCTGTAAGACAAAGGAAACCATGCCAGCTATTATTTGTGGGGGTTAGGAAGAAATAATTATTGTTGGTTATTTTTGATTTTGGTTCTTACTAGGAAAAACTGAAACACAGAATTCGATAGGAAATCAGCTGCCAGGATTATCATATCTCTACTGATATGAGATAATGACAGTAAAATTAGATGTTTTCCTGGTAATTGCTTGGCCCTAACTGCAATGTTGACTAAACTTTCCCAGCTGAATGGAATATACTAAGTTGTGTAAGAAACATTTCTAAAACTCTTGAGGTATGTTTTTTATCACAGATAGAGCAAGGTAAAGAGGATCCATACCAACAGGAGAGATAAGTCTATGCAACTTTTGTATCCTTGGCAGTGCCCATACAGCTAATTTAACACAGACAGTGTGATGAAGTTGCTGTTGTGTTTGGAAATAGCCTCTAGTTCTAGGTTCATTATGACCCAGACCAGCTCAGTTGTCCCTATTCCTGCCTCATAGGCATGCACTGAGACAAAGTGTGCCATATATAGGACAGGTCTATGGAGAAATGTACAGCAAATGACTCCGAGGTTGGTTTTCAGCTGGGCTGAATAGAAAGGAACAGTTTTATACCAGTACTTGTCTTCATACCATTTAGGATTACAAGCTAAACCATCAGAATAAGCTTTCTGCAAAGTTCTAGTTGAAGAATTTAAGTGAAGATGAAGAAACAAATAAACAAAAAGGAGGGGTGGGGTGGGGGTGGTGAACAAACACAAAATAACAAAAACAAAAAAAAGGCAAACACAAAAAAAAAAACCAACAACAAAACCCAGACTGAACAACAAGCAACCAAAACCTAGATCTTTAATTCATCTGATTAGGGGAGCCTCTTAGACATGCACTTATCCTCCAGTATTCACCACATATGAAGGATCCTTACCAAAATAATTTTCATTTTCTATCCTTCATCATTTACCCTGACCATCTAAGAAAGAAACATCTCATTGGAAATATAAAGAAGGAAGAAAGAGGTTTCAGCTGTAGATTCAAGTATCTATTTTCAGAAGTTTATGATGGAGACCTCTGTGTCTGAGTCTTGTGGTATGATCAGAGTTCTTTCTCTCAGACAGAAATCTAGTACTATCAGAAATACTTTCTGACTGAGACATATCTGGCAGACACAAGTGTTACAAAAAACACATGTGAAGGAGGAGCTGAATACTCAGCAGAATGCAAAATTAATAGACATGTAGTGAATCACTTCTTAAATTTGACCTAAGGTCATAATTTAAGTTTGATGAAAGCTATCAGCACCTTCAGGGTTTTATTAGTGGTCTCAGATATCTCTGTTAAGATAGGTTGCAATATTTTGGGAAACATTTATTCTTCAGCGTTGAGTGTTGAAAGGCTTTTACACAGCTGCTTAGGCTGTATACCTTCAGGTAATTACAATCAAGATGATCCTGTCTTCAGTGTTTTGGTTTCATACAATTTTGAAAAGAGGATTTATTTCAAGTTATTATATTTCTGTCAAATAACTATTTTCTGCAGACACCACCCCTCACCAAACAACACAACAAAAACCACACCAAAACCAACCAACCAAAACTCAAAACATCCCAAACCACTAACCAAACCAAACCAGACCAAACAAACAACAAAAAAACACCCCCCCAAAGAAAAAACCAAAACCCTGTAAGTAGGCTCTCAGAGCACCTGGGATAAGAAGCTGTCCTCCAAGAATCTCCTAGACTGTCTCCTCTCTGCTGTGTTGAGATCCCAGCAGATGTCAGGCAGGTTGAAGTCGCCCATGAGAACAAGGTCAGGCGATTGTGAGACAGCCTTAAGCTGCCTATAGAATGACTCATCAACATCTTCTTCCTGGTTGGGTGGTCTATAACAGATTCCAACCAGGATGTAAGCCCTGTTGGCCTTCCCTCTAATTCTCACCCATAAGCACTCCACCTGATGATCCCTGATCTCCAGCTCAATGTCATCTAGTGCCTCCCTGATATACAGGGCCACCCCTCCACCCCACATTCTACTACATTCACAGGCCTCCCCACATCCACCAGGCAGGTCACCTTATCATCCACCAGGCAGGTCACCTGATCATAGAAGGAGATCAGGTTGGTCAGGCAGGACCTGCCCTTCCTAAATCCATGCTGGATGGGCCAGATCCCTTGGCCATCATGTAAGTGCTGTGGGATTGCACTCAAATCACAGTTATTCCCAGTTCAACCCAATTTGGTGGAATATGTTCAGTAGAAAACTCCCCACTGGAGTCCCAATATACTTCCTAATCTTTAGTGTTCTACCACCAGATGTTCTAACAAAGTAAAGATAGTTGTATCTGAGAAGTTGACAAGTATATATTTACATAAATTTGCCACTGTTAGGAAAGTTTAGTTCACTGCATTCTTAATACGTGAATGATACAGTGACTGATATAGGAATGGATTTTTTGTCTGGAGTTTGGTTCAGATCCATTTCTAACAGAAACAGATCAATTTTGAATCCACTATTTTAATCACTTTTTCTTTCTGCTTTCAGCACATATTTTCATCATTCAGCAATAGCAGATTGTTCTTCTGCCCAGGCCATCCTTGTCTTTAGTATTTAGAATACCTTATAGCTCACAATTAAACCAGAAAGAGTTCTAAAAAACACCTTACTTATATCAGATAGGTGTTACAATGTTTAAAATCATACTTAAGCTTTGCAAGCAAACTATTTTTTACATGAATTGTTGATATTGGTTTGATAAAAATTTATCTATGCATCCTCCAGTCAAATATAAAACCCATATAAGTTAAGTTCAGTTAAAAATATTAGTTTGGAGAACTGTTTTGAGGTCAAAAGAGCAATTTCATAATTGCTAAGACAGACTGACATTTATTTTTTTTTCTGCTTCCCACAAAAGAGTGCTTAACATCTCAAAGTAAATCTGTATTTAAACAGATTCATTCACTTTCACTTACAAAGTGCAACATATTTTTCCTACAGAAGTGACTAAACAAAAAAATAGCTTTTGTTTTTTAAATGTAGTTAACCTGTGACACAATGCTATCATTACCCACACAGAATAAGAAGTATATATTTCAATTTGTGCCATAGTAAAACCCTACAGAAAAATTATAAATAAATTTATCCTTTCCCCTACATGGCAGCTGTTCTGATTTCTCCAGTCTTTCCTCTTTCTCTTTTGGAATAGGATTTTCAGATTTCAGTAGCAACTCCTTGACACATGTATGCCACAAAGAGCCTTATGTCATTGATCCCTTGTGCTGTTATTTAATTACATCTGTTGATAATTGATTTATATATTTTGTTATGGTCAACTTTTGTTTCCTAAAGTGGCCCCTCTGCAAATAAAATATATTTAGGAAGACTTTCCTATTCACACTTTTCAAAATATGTTAATGGAAAATATTTCAAATATGTTACATTTATTTAAAATAAGTTAAATTAGTAATGAGGTTTATGATAATCTATCAAGAATCTTTTCATTTGTTACAGCCTAAAAAACTAGAATAAGATGTTATCTTTATGAATTTGGTCTTCCAGACATTCTTAAAGATCTTTGTCATATTTTAGCACTTCTCTGCATGTAAAATTTGGCAGATTAAAATATGATGAGGTTGAATAAACAGTGATGGAGAGGAAGCAGAGGAGATGCAGAGTCTTGGAAATCATTGAAACCTCTAAAAAAAGGTCAGGTTCAGGGTGCCCATTTCCTTAATTAAAAATGTAATCAATTAATAGCAATATTTCTTTCATTAACATTAGACTGCCAAACCATGTCAGACCAAATTCTCTTTTTTTACACCTGCATAATTAAAACTTTAATCCACTACTGTATGAATGTTAATGTGCCATTGCAGTGGCTGTTCAGAGTCTTTAAGTTCTGATTTCTACACAATGGCTAAAAAATGTAATAAAATGGCAAAAAAAAAAAAAGTTTTATTTGGGCTCCTCTAGTGAGCAGAGAACGCTTTTAATTTTATAGAAAATGGGAAAAAAATCCATTCCTTGCTGAATGAATTTAATGCATGTCATAGAGATCAAAAGTGTAGGTAGCTAAAGAGTCTTGATACCCAGCTGGGTAGAATGGTTTCTGAGCATAACAGACACTGACTGTGGCACAGCACAATACTTCTACCTGCCAAGTTAATTAAGTTAGGATTGAATGCCTGTGGATAGGAGATAATATCAGCCACGTACAATGGATATGTGATATCATAGATTATGTTTATAAGAACTGCTTTATCTCTCTGACAGGGAGATAAAATTGTGCTACTGTTAAACTCAGAGATGGGATTCCTGCCATATTCAAGAACATGCTTTAGTTGCTATTTATTCTCCTTTATTATTTCTGTTTCCCATTTAATAATAATAAAAAAAAAAGAGGTGCCTTTAAGCTATACACAAGGGAAATGGCAGAAAAGGTGACAAGCACAGGAAAATGCCAGAGTTGAACTTTTCAACTCACAGAACATCTCAAGGCACGCTGCAAATACTATTATTAGACTGCTGCCTACTACAGACGTTCACGTTAAGGGCCTATCACTCTGCTTATTGGTCATGGTGGAGTGATGGGAAGCACAAATCCTGGGGATCCAGCCCAGGGCCCCCACTGCCACTCAGGTAGAACCATCCCTTTCAGTCAATCCCATTTTCTGTCCAAAACATAAAAGAGTTTCAATCTGTTTTACAGAAGATGGGCAGGTGTTGGGATTACTCTTTCAAAAGAAACATGGGTTGTTGAGGACCAAATGAACCATCAAGATCACAGTATCACAGTATATTAGAGGTTGGAAGGGACCTCAAGAGATCATTTGGTCCAATTTCTCTGACAAAGCGGGATCAGTTAGGGTAGTCCACACAGCAATACAGCCAGGTGGGTTTTGAAAGTCTCAAGAGAAGGAGACTCCACAACCTCCCTGGGCAGTCTATTCCAGTGCTCAGTCACCCTCACTGTAAAGAAGCTTCTCCTCATGTTGAGGTGAAGTCTTCTATGTTCAAGTTTGAATCCATTGTTTCTTGTCTTATTAATGTGCACCACGAAAAGAGCTTGGCCCCCTCCACTTGACACCCACCCCTAAGATATTTATACACATTGATCATATTATGTCTCAATCTTCTCTTCACAAGACTGGACATTCCCAGGGATCCCAGTATGTCTTCATAGGGGAGATGCTCAAATCCCCTCATCATCCTTGTGGCTCTCTGTTGGGTTCTCTCTAGCAGTTATCTGTCTTTCTTGAACTGGGGAGCCCAAAACTGGATGCAATATTCCAGGTCTGGTCTCACCAGGGCAGAGTAGAGGGGTAGAACTTCCCTACACCTGCTGGACACACTTTTCTTAATGCAGCCCAGAATACCATTTGCTCTCTTGGCCACAAGGGCACATTGTTGTTCCACAGAGAACTTACTGTCCACCAGCACCCCAAGGTCTTTTTTCTGTGGAGCTGCTTTCTAGTAGGGCAGCCCCTAACCTGTGCTGGTGCCTGTGGTTATTCCTCCCGAGATGCAGGACCCTGTACATGTCCTTACTGTATTTCATGTAGTTTGCCTGCACCTAGCTCCCCAGCCTGAACAGATCTCATTGGATGGCTACACAGCCTGATGGATTGTCAGCCAACCCCCCAGTTTTGTATCATCAGCGAACTTGTTGAGGGTACTCTCATCCCCTCGTCCAGGTAGTTGATAAATATCTTGAACAAAACTGCACCCAGTACTGAGCCCTGGGGACCACCATTAGCCACAGGTCTCCAAGTTGACTATGTGTCACTGATGATGACCTTCTGAACACTGTTGTTGAGCCAGTTTTCAATCCACCTCACAGACCAGCCATCTGAGCTTTTCTATGAGGATATTTCGGGAGACAGTATCAAAAGCTTTACTGAAGTCAAGGTGTAAGACATACACTGCTTTCCCTAATCTACCCATTTGGTCATAATTTCATAGGCTATGAGATTAGTCAGACAGGATCTCCCCTTAGTAAATCCATGTTGGCTACTCCTGATAATCTTGTCTACCGTGTGGTGAGAGATGACCTCCATGATGAGCTGCTCCATCATCTTTCCAGGGATGGAAGTGAAGCTGACTGGTTTGTAGTTACCTGGGTTCTCCTTCTTGTCTTTCTTGAAGACTGGAGTTACATTGGCTTTCTTCCAGTCATCAGGCACTTCTCCTGTTCTCCATGACTTTTCAAAGACGATGGAGAGAGGTTCAGCAACAGTATCAGCCAGCTCTCTCAGTGTGGTGAAGAGGGAGGTTAATTTATTAATTATGACTTATGAATTATGAAAATTATTTTTTATTATTATTATAAAATTGTCAATAACCGATGAATCACCAACTTATATACATGTTCTAGTGCACGTTCGTGAAATATATCCCATAACTGGCTTAGTATTATGATTAGAACTTGTTTGAACTAATTACAAGCCATTTCTATATTTATATGCAAAAAGGGTGCAGTTCCACCGCTTGGCCACTAGATGGCAACCCGACGGGACGTGCGCGGCTTCTGGTCGAGCTCAGACGGAGCTTTGTTCTGTGTGATGCTGGTTCGAGACCGACTCCTCGCAGAGTTGGTTCACACGAGAGGACGGGCTGACAGGGCTGGTCCGGAGACGAGCTGGCCCTCAAGAGTTGATCTGTACCACATGGCGGGACTACGATCGCCGGCAGGCTTGCCCGGGGGACGCGGTGGTAGGCGGGTCGGCAGGGGCGGCCCCGGGAGTGAGGAATATCGGTGGGGCGGGCCTGACAGAGGTCGGCCCGGCTCAGCAGGTTCTCGGGCAGCAGCTTCTTGCTCGCTGGGCTTAAAGCCACAGGAGGCTACCCGGAGCGGTCGGGGGTGGGGTTCAGTGCAGTGTAAGCACGAATGCTGCTGAGTAATCCCTGGAGTTAACAAGGCTCGGAGTGGCACGTGGCGCTCTTCTCTCCACTATAGTGGGGTTAAGCAATTTCACGGGGACCTGGTATGGTCAAGTCGCTTCTTCCCCAATAATTAGGCAGATCTTACCCTCGGGGGTTGATCCAGTCCATGCAGTAGCGACAGGGGGGGTTCCTCTCCCGGTCGGTGTGACTGGCTGTGGCAAAGCTGGCTTCTTAGCTCAGTGCAGTGTCCTTCCTCTATGGAAATAATTCCTCCAGTCACTTCTCACATGCAGATGCCTTGATATGTGTGCATGTATGTAACAGAAGCTAAACAATAAACTCAGTTGCAGAGGCAGCGGCTCAGACTTAATTCTCGAGCCAGCACAGAGACAGAAATGGAGGAGGAGGGCAGGAAGGCAGGAAAAGCACTTGTTTGCTCACTGGGGTAATATTTATAGAATCCCTCGAGGCTAGGTTTGACCAATGGGCATTCTCATAAACAACTGGCTTCAGCGTATGGGAAAGAATGAAGCTAGAATTCTTCCATATTTGGAGAATGCACGAGCACAGCATGCACCAGCAGCGTGCAAGCCTGGCTTTTGTCTTCCTCCTGAGGGAGGGGGAGCTTGCCCACATGCTGGGGCAAGATTCAATGTCTCGGCACAATGTGCCTTCACCACACTCAGCACTGTCCAAGTCCATCTGAATGGTATTGCTTCCCTATGGAATGTCAGCTGGACCCCACACAGCTTGAAGTCATCTGCATACTTGCTGAACATGCACTCAATCTCACTGTCTATATCACTGACAAAGATATTAAATAATACTGGTCCCACCCTTGAGGGATGCCATATGTCACTGTTCTCATTTGGACATTGAGCCATTGGCCATGACTCTTCACTGGAATCTGAAATACAGGCACACACAGAGACATATTTAAGAACTTGCATCTGCAGTTACTCCAAGCCTCTCTAGTTTTTTTGTAAGCCACCTGTTCAAACTGGTAAGGGAATCCCACACAACAGGAGACTGTAAGTCTGAGGTGTTCATCACCTGCCTTTTAAGTAATTCTCCATTTCACAGAACGATATTAGTGATGACATTTTGTTCTATGTAAGCATTGTAGTTGACATTCAAAGTATGTCACTGAAATATTTTTTAAATATTAGATAATTTTTATTCCAGACACAAAGTAGAAAAAGAGGAAACACTTTTAAAAACATATACACTTTCAGGTTGCTATTCTTTACTGAGTTTTGCTAAATTATTATAAAATTGGATGGGTTCATAAAAATATCTGGCCTGGACATATATTACAGGAAGCACTTGGAGCAATACATTTCTAATACCTTTTTATTACTTCCCTGCTCAGAGAGGTTTATAGGAGTGCAGACCTCTCAAAAGACACAAACAAAAAGTCACTTAAAGAAAGAAGAAAAGATACAAAAACTATTTTGTTTCATAATCTGATTATACATAGAATACATAGAATACATAGAATAAACCAGGTTGGAAGAGACCCTCAAGATCATCATGTCAACCCATCAACCAATCCAACACCACCCAAACAACTAACCCAAGGCACCAAGCACCCCATCAAGACTTCTCCTGAAAACCTCCAGTGATGGCGACTCCACCACCTCCCCAGGCAGCCCATTCCAATGAGCAATCACTCTTTCTGTATAGAACTTTTTCCTAACATCCAGCCTGAACCTCCCCTGGCGCAGCCTGAGACTGTGTCCTCTTGTTCTGGTACTGGCCGCCTGGGAGAAGAGACCAACATCCGTCTGTCTACAACCTCCCTTCAGGTAGTTGTAGAGAGTAATAAGGTCACCTCTCAGTCTCCTCCAGGCTAAGCGACCCCAGCTCCCTCAGCCTCTCCTCGTAGGGCTTATGTTCCAAACCCCTCACCAACTTTGTTGCTCTTCTCTGGACTCGTTCCAGCAAGTCAACATCCTTCCTAAACTGAGGGGCCCAGAACTGGACACAGGACTCGAGGTGTGGCCTAACCAGTGCAGTGTACAGGGGCAGAATGACCTCCCTGCTCCTGCTGGCCACACTGTTCCTGATGCAGGCCAGGATGCCATTGGCCCTATTAGCTGCCTGGGCACACTGTAGGCTCATGTTCAGTCGACCATCAACCAGCACCCCCAGGTCTCTCTCAGCCTGACTGCTCTCCAGCCACTCTGACCCCAGCCTGTAGCTCTGCATGGGGTTGCTGTGGCCAATGTGCAGAACCCGGCACTTGGAGGTGTTAAATCTCATGCCGTTGGACTCTGCCGATCTGTCCAGCCTGTCGCGGCCCCTCTGCAGAGCCTCTCTATCCTCCAGCAGATCAACTCCTGCCCCCAGCTTGGTGTCATCTGCAAATTTACTGATGATGGACTCGATGCCCTCCTCCAGATCATCAATAAAGATGTTAAAGAGCATGGGGCCCAGCACTGATCCCTGGGGCACACCACTGGTGACTGGCTGCCAGCTGGATGTGGCACCATTCACCACCACTCTCTGGGCTGGGCCCTCCAGCCAGTTCCTAACCATCGCAGTGTGCTCCCATCCAAGCCATGGGCTGACAGCTTGGCCAGGAGTTTGCTATGGGGAACGGTGTCAAAGGCCTTGCTGAGGTCCAGGTAGACTACATCCACAGGCCTCCCCACATCCACCAGGCAGGTCACCTGATCATAGAAGGAGATCAGGTTGGTCAGGCAGGACCTGCCCTTCCTAAACCCATGCTGGCTGGGCCTGATCCCTTGGCCATCCTCTAAGTGTTGTGTGATTGCACTCAGGATGACCTGCTCCATAATCTTTCCTGGCACTGAGGTCAGGCTGACAGGCCTATAATTCCCTGGCTCATCCAACCAGCCCTTCTTGTGGATGGGTACCACGTTGGCCAGCTTCCAGTCATCTGGGATCTCTCCAGTGAGCCAGGACTGATGAAAAATGATGGATAGTGGCTTGGCCAGCTCATCTGCCAGCTCTCCCAGCACCCTATGATGGATCTCATCTGGTCCCATGGACTTGTGGGGGTCTAAGCTGCTAAGGAGAGCTCCTATCACTTGCTCATGGAACACAGGGAAACTATGCAGCTCCCTGGCTCCTTCTGCCAGCTCTGCAGGCCAGCTGTCTGGTAGACGTTCTTTCCCGCTAGTAAAAATTGAGGTAAAGAAGGTGTTAAGTACCTCTGCCTTTTCCTCATCCTGTGATACAACATTTCCCTCCATGTCAACCAAGGAGTGGAGGTTGTCCCTGCCCTTCCTCTTGCTATTAATATATTTATAGAAGGTCTTTTTGTTGCCCTTCACAGCAGAGGCCAGTTTAAGTTCCAAAAGTGCTTTTGCCTCCCTAATTTTCCTCCTACATGCCCTAGCAACCTCTTTAAATATTCCACGGGTTGCCTCACCTTTCTTCCAAAGGTGATACACCCTCTTTTTTTCCCTTAGTTCTATTAAAAGTTCATTACACAACCAGGCTGGCCGTCTGCTCCGGTGGCTCCTCTTCCAGCACATTGGCACAGCCTGCTCCTGAGCCTTCATCAGTTCTTTCTTGAAGCAGGTCCAGCCCTCCTGGACCCCTTTTTTTTTAAGGGCTTTCTCCCAAGGAACCCTCTGAATTATTTCCTTGAGCAACCTGAAGTCCTCCCTCCGGAAGTCCAGAGTGGAGGTCTTCTTGCTGCCCCTCTTCGTTTGACCAAATACCGAAAATTCAATTATCTCGTGGTGGCTGGCCCCTAAACAGCCTCCGACCACCACATCACCCACCAGCCCTTCCCTGTTGGTGAAGAGGAGGTCAAGCATAGCCTTGCCCCTGGTAGGCTCACACAGCACGTGGGATAAGAAGCTGTCCTCCATGCAGTCTAAGAACCTCCTAGACTGTCTCCTCTCTGCTGTGTTGAGATCCCAGCAGATGTCAGGCAGGTTGAAGTCGCCCATAAGGACAAGGTCAGGAGATCTTGAGACAGCCTTAAGCTGTCTATAGAATGCTTCGTCAACATCATCCTCCTGGTTGGGTGGTCTATAACATACTCCAACCAGGATGTCTGCCCTACCGGTCTTCCCTCTAATTCTTGTCCACAAGCATTCAACCTGATCGTCCCTAATCTCTAGCTCAATGGCATCTAGTGCCTCCCTGATGTACAGGGCCACCCCTCCACCCCTTCTTCCTTGTCTATCTCTCCTGAAGAGCCTGTAGCCATCAATTGCAGCACTCCAGTCATGTGAGCTATCCCACCACGTCTCTGTGATGGCAACTACGTCATAACTTTCCTGCTGCAACAAAGCTTCCAGCTCCTCTTGTTTGTTTCCCATGCTTCGTGCATTAGTGTACATGCACCTCAGCTGGGCTGCTGGTTTGGCCTCTGACCCTAGCTTACTGCCCCCAGACTCTTGCCTGAGGGGACTAGTTTCAGCCCCTTCCCCCTTCGAAACTAGTTTAAAGCCCTGTCGATGAGAGCTGCCAGTTCCCTCCCCAGAATCTTTTTACCTTTGGGGGACAGGCCATTCTCATATACTGTGACCTTTCCCCTTCTTTGGGACAGATGTACTCCATCTGTTGCCAGGTGGCCTGGTGCAGTAGAAAGTTTACCAAGATCAAAAAACCCAAAATTCTTTTGTCTGCACCAGCCTCTAAGCCACTTGTTGATTATGGCTGCTGTCCTGTTCCTTGTGGTATTCCCTCCTGCAACTAAGGGTATTGAGGAAAAAATTATTTGAGCACCTGTCCCCTCAACCAGATCTCCCAGGGCCCTGAAATCATTTTTGATAGCCCTGGGAGTTCTGACTACAACATCATCATTCCCTATCTGCATAAGTAGCAAAGGATAAGTCAGAAGGCTGTACCAGCCTGGGTAGCCTTCTGGTAACGTCATTAATTTGGGCTCCAGGGAGACAACAGATTTCCCTATGAGATGGGTCTGGCCGATAAATGGGGCCCTCCATTCCCCTCAGAAGTGAATCACCAATAACAATTACCCTCCTCCTTTTTTTGAGGGAGCAGGTCCTGATGCCAGGGGAGGGTTGCTTAACCTTAGGCTGTTTTGACTTAGGCCGTTTAACCTTAGCTTGTTTACCCTTAGGCTCTTTAGCCTCAGGGAGAACCCCAGATGGTGTGTCCTCGGGCATCAGGACCACCTCACCCTCGATCTCCAGTGCCCCATACCTGTTTTTCAAGAGCAGTGGGGAAGGTGTGGGAAAGCAAGGAGGTTCCTCTGTTCCAGAATGGGGTAGTTGGTGATCTGCTTAGCCACTTGGATCCCCACAAGTCCATGGGACCAGATGGGATCCAACCTAGGGTGCTGAGAGAGCTGGCAGATGTGCTGGCCAAGCCGCTCTCCATCATTTTTCAGCAGTCCTGGCTCACTGGAGACATCCCAGACGACTGGAAGCTGGCCAACGTGGTGCCCATCCACAAGAAGGGCCGGTTGGATGAGCCAGGGAACTATAGACCTGTCAGCCTGACCTCAGTGCCAGGCAAGATTAAGGAACAGGTCATCTTGAGTGCAGTCACAAAGAACTTAGAGGAAGGCCAAGGGATCAGGTCCAGCCAGCATGGGTTTAGGAAGGGCAGGTCCTGCCTGACCAACCTGATCTCCTTCTATGATCAGGTGACCCGCCTGGTAGATGCGGGGCAGGCTGTGGATGTAGTCTACCTGGACCTCAACAAGGCCTTTGACACCGTCCCCCACAGCAAACTCCTGGCCAAGCTGTCAGCCCATGGCTTGGATGGGAGCACACTGCAATGGGTTAGGAACTGGCTGGAGGGCCGAGCCCAGAGAGTGGTGGTGAATGGTGCCACATCCAGCTGGCAGCCAGTCACCAGTGGTGTGCCCCAAGGATCAGTGCTGGGCCCCATGCTCTTTAACATCTTTATTGATGATCTGGATGACGGCATCGAGTCCATCATCAGTAAATTTGCTGATGACACCAAGCTGGGGGCAGGAGTTGATCTGCTGGAGGGTAGAGAGGCTCTGCAGAGGGACCTCAACAGGCTAGGCAGATGGACAGAGTCCAGCGGCATGAGATTTAACACCTCCAAGTGCCGGGTTCTGCACATTGGCCACAGCAACCCCATGCAGAGCTACAGGCTGGGGTCAGAGTGGCTAGAGAGCAGTCAGGCTGAGAGAGACCTGGGGGTGCTGGTTGACGGTAGACTGAACATGAGCCTGCAGTGTGCCCAGGCAGCCAGGAGGGCCAATGGCATCCTGGCCTGCATCAGGAACAGTGTGGCCAGCAGGAGCAGGGAGGTCATTCTGCCCCTGTACACTGCACGGGTTAGGCCACACCTCGAGTCCTGTGTCCAGTTCTGGGCCCCCCAGTTTAGGAAGGATGTTGACTTGCTGGAGCGTGTCCAGAAAAGGGCGACAAGGTTGGTGAGGGGCTTGGAGCACAAGCCCTATGAGGAGAGACTGAGGGAGCTGGGGTTGCTTAACCTGGAGAGGAGGAGACTCAGGGGTGACCTTATTACTCTCTACAACTACCTAAAGGGGGGTTGTAGTGAGGAGGAGATTGGTCTCTTCTCCCAGGCTACCAGTACCAGAACAAGAGGACACAGTCTCAGGCTGCGTCAGGGGAGGTTTAGGCTGGAGGTTAGGAGGAAGTTTTACACAGAGAGAGTGATTGCCCACTGGAATGGGCTGCCTGAGGAGGTGGTGGGGTCGCCGTCGCTGGGGGTGTTCAGGGCGAGGCTTGACAGGATGCTTGGTTGTATGGTTTAGTTGATTGGGTAGTGTTGGATGATAGGTTGGACATGATGATCTCGAAGGTCTCTTCCAACCTGGTTAATTCTATTCTATTCTATTTAACCTTGTGTCTTTGGAGAGGAACCTGTGTCCATTCCCCTCTGCTTTTTCGGTAACCAGCCTCTGCTGTGGGAGCCTGCAGAGCATGCTTACTCTTGTTCATATCTTTCCCCTTCTGGTTTATCTCTTTCCTCTTCTGGTTCATCTCTTCCCTACATTCCCTTACACTTGTAAGACTAGCAACCTCATCCTTTATTCTGGCCACCAGATTAAGTAGGTAGTCAATCTGCTCACACCTTATGCAAGAGTTACCCCTACTACTCTGCATCTCAAGAGCCAGGCTCCAGCACTCTCTACAGCCAGATACCTGGACAGCTACCTGCTTGTGTTCTTCCTCAGTCTGAGTCGACACTGAGTTTTTATACTTATTTGCTTCAGGACAAGCACACTACATGGAAAAATGTAGTCTCAGTCCAGTTACTTTCTTCTGAGAATTCCTATTTAGATTCTTGACTGGCATCTCTTATTTCACCTGTGACCATTTGAGGGTGTGCCTTTAAGAAACAGACAATGCGGGGACACACGGGCTGAATGTTTTTTTATATCAAAATGAAAACATGATATTCTAAATGAATTTCATTGGTGGATGGGCAAAATGCAACTTTAAATTGTAGGGCAGTTGGATTTTTTTTCTCAGTTTGGGTTTCAGCCTGTCTGCCTGCTTCTCAGCAAACTAGCTGGAGCTGACCTTGAGATAAGCAAAACTAATCCTGCATGTGCTTTTGAAGCTTAATAACAATTCTTTTCCTTAATAACTTGCCTTTCTTTCTCTCTCTAGCCCCTTTTTTGGGAAAAAAGGGAGGTAGCAGGGGAGAGAGGGGGTTACAGGGTGCGAAACCCTCCTCTCGAGGAGGGAATTTTGTTGTGTTATTTTTCTTTGCTGTATATTTCTGTATATATATTGTAAATACCTGTATATATTGTGTTATATATAACCTGCTTTCTATATATGCTTGTAAATATAATCTGCTTCTCCAACTGAGTTTAGCTGTGGTTTCTTACTCTGTGGGGGAGGGAGAGCTAGGCCCTCTCTCAACCTACCACATCACCAAATGATTTTGCTCAGTTTGCACCATGTAAATCATATATGCAGAAGAAAATTTAATTCAAATTAATTCCTGATTTATCTGTACCTGTCACAAAAGGGTAAAGAAAACACTTTTAAAAAACAATGTTAAAAAGGAAAATAAAAGAGTCACAGCATGAGCTGGATGCAAGATAAATGCCAAAAACCTGGTTAACATTAAGGCAGGATAAAGAAGCTGTGAATGAGAACACAAGACAGATTGTTTCTCTCTATAAAAACGTGGGAACTTTCTAAGGAGTGTGTTCTCTCTCCCTTGTCCGTGAAAAATATTTTTTTTTGTGTTAACAGGATTATTCTTATGATTTTTTAAAGAACTAGGATAAAGGTTCAGTGTTGAACTGTTTTTAAAAATCCTTCAGCTCTCCAGAATTTACTTATCTCTCTATGAATGGATCTGTCTATCTCTTCATCACAGGCTTTGCAATCACTGGCTGCTATGCAAGGGTCAAGCTTACTCTGAGAAAGGAAAATACACCAAATTAAGATGTATAAGAGATTAACCAGCTCAGGTTAATTGTGGTTTCATTTACTTAAAAATTGGTCAATGCTGTAAAATTAATCTTGTTACTTCTTTTTTTTACAGTTATTAAAATAAAATTGAATGCTACATTGAACGCTACGTGACAGTCATTTTCTTCAGATATGAAAACAAGAACAGAAGATCAATTCTTTCCAGTGGGAAGTGTAACCAAGCGGCTCCAACAGTAAATATTGAAATCCTATTTATTATATTTTAAAATTTTTTTTTCTTGTTACTACTCAACAAGAGATCTTGTCATTCTTGCTTACAGTAACATCAAGAAGGCACCTGCGTGCCTGTTGAAACTGCTGTTCCTGTAAACTTTCCTTTCCAGGCCTTGTAACACCATTTTGTAGCTGCAGATTAGTGACATGCTAGCTTCATTATGAGACAGACTTTCTGTGAATTCTTGAAAGCACAGAGAAAGCTATGAATGGGCCATGTTAAGCAAAATGGATGTGAAAGAATGCAGGGCAACTGTAATTAAAAATAAATAAATAACAAAAAATCATCTATCTCCTTGCAACCAAAGTGGTTAGGATCAGAATCTATCTAATGTCTACCCACAATGAAATACACTCTGAATGAGACAGTTGTGTTTTGCAAACACATTGTTATACACCAAGAACATTCAAACAGGGGTCACAGGACTTTCCCTCAAGTTGTGCTTTACCAGTTAATGTTGGCATGGACAGCTGCAATGACTACACGTGATTTTGTGGTTAAGCCTGATTTTATTTTAGTTTCTATTTGAGCTGTAACCCAAAATACTAACTAGATGTCTTCCAAAAAGCCAGTACCTATTCCCAAGGTACACAGCAAAGCTCACTGGGGCAGCCAGTCTCACTTCATAAGATGAAATATGAATTTTCTCTTTCATTATACTAAATAGAATGAAATACATATTTAGTGCTATTTAAACAGTTGTAGGAAATGATGACAAGGAGGCTGTGAAACCTTCATTATGGTGACTGTTGAGAACAGAAATCCTCTTAGTGATAATTAATTTCCTTATGTGAATGAAAGCTCCCCAGAGTAGAGGGAGTATTTAGCAATCAAGAGCCTTGAATTTCCTTTGTGTTCATTAGAATGAAGCAACAGGAAAAAATCCTGTATGGGGAAAAAAAAATAGGCTTTAAGCAACAAACAATACTTCAATCTGAACACCACTAACTACCCACTAAACAACAAAAGCTGTGCAAGTACTCTGTGCATTCCGTTTTGCATAAGGTAGAAGAGGAACAAGTTCAAATTAATTATTAGCTTAATCTTGATTAACCTTTCTTAATTTTAACTTCCCCGCTTCAGTCACCCAAAGGACACTGACATGTAGAGGAAGATGCTTCCAGATCCTAAGGCAGCTGAATCATTTTCAGGCCAAATCATCTGCATATAGAATACATAGAATACATAGAATAAACCAGGTTGGAAGAGACCTTCAAGATCATCGCGTCCAACCCACCAACCAATCCAACACCACCCAAGCAACTAACCCACAGCACCAAGTACCCCGTCAAGTCTTCTCCTAAAAACCTCCAGTGATGGCGACTCCACCACCTCCCCAGGCAGCCCATTCCAATGTGCAATCACTCTTTCTGTATAGAACTTTTTTCTAACATCCAGCCTGAATCTCCCCTGGCGCAGCCTGAGACTGTGTCCTCTTGTTCTGGTACTGGTAGCCTGGGAGAAGAGACCAACATCCGTCTGTCTACAACCTCCCTTCAGGTAGTTGTAGAGAGTAATAAGGTCACCCCTGAGTCTCCTCTTCTCCAGGCTAAGCAACCCCAGCTCCCTCAGCCTCTCCTCGTAGGTCTTATGTTCCAAACCCCTCACCAACTTTGTTGCTCTTCTCTGGACTCGTTCCAGCAAGTCAACATCCTTCCTAAACTGAGGGGCCCAGAACTGGACACAGTACTCGAGGTGCGGCCTAACCAGTGCAGTGTACAGGGGCAGAATGACCTCCCTGCCCCTGTACATATTACCAAAGGAGCCTAAGGAGGGCAGTTTTGAGATTTACTTATATGTTCCCTGATGTAACTGACAGTATTACAAGTGTTAAGGTTGTAGTAACTGTTGAAGTTGTTTGAAGTGTTAGGTTAAAACACCTTAAATCAAATATTTTCTTATCCAGACGCAATGGTCTGTGAAAATACTTCATTTTAATTTTTATCCTAAAATGAATAGAAAGATACAATGCAATGAGAAACTGAAGGATTATATGTAGCCCTAATTAAATAAGATTTTTCATAATTGTAGCAAAAATAGGATACAATCTTAAAAATCTGTTCCGTAGCTGTCTAGGGATTGACAAGGAGAGAAGTGCTGAACAAAGAAGCTTTTGCTAAGATGGTATTTTTACCACTTTGATTCTGAGTAAGAATAAATATTGGAAATAATTTTCCCGGTCTCACATCTTCAAAAATATTTTATTTTATTACACACTGAGAGAGTTCAAAATAAGTACTGCTTCAAAATGAAGAAAAACTAAGTGAGTAATCTGCAATTCAGATTTTTCTCAGCTCTAAAGTGAGTCACCTGAGTTTTTGCCATGTTTGGGAAAAAATACAGAAAGAGGTCCTTTATTGTTTTGTTGGTATTAAAAATTATGTAAATGGTACTACTAAACTGAATTCAAGTATGTGACTAAACACAAGAAAACCTGAACTTGAGTTCTTACACACCACATGTTGCTTTTTCATCTGTATCTCTTATAGTGCTTAAGATTCACTGCAAAAGAGACTGTCGTCTATTAAACAGGGCTTTACTGTTACTGCTTTCTGGATTGTGGCTCATCAGTCTGCTGCTGGTGACTGTGGCAGATGTTTGGACTGCTGACATTCCAGCTAGTCCCCTCCCCTCAAATGGGAAGTCTTGCCCTTGGGGATACGGTCCTCATTAAGACATGATGGTTCTCTCAGACTGGTGGGACTGGCAAATACTATGCTGGCCATCTGTATCTTTCAGCAATAGACTCTCCTTTGTGGGCTCTTGAGGTTGCTAGCTTCTCTCCGTACAGCAGAGGCCATTAGTTTGCTTGTGTGTGGAATGAGAAGGCTTGCTAGCAATAGCTATGGAGCTTAGACCTGGAGCGCGGTAGCAAAGAGGCAAAGAGATCAAAGAGATTGACTTCTTTACACTTGGAGTAATACTTGTAAGTTTCTCAAGGCTGGGTTTGGCCAATGTGCAATCTAGTAACCAGGCAGCTTTAGCCTATAGGAAGCATGAGGCTAGAATTAGGCCCTTACTTGGCAGGAGCACAAGCATCCCATGGGGTGGGTGCATGTTGTATTTTTCCCCTTAGAAGGCAAACCAGGTGTCCTGGTCTTTGTTTCCCTTAGCTGAGTACCCACTCTGGAAAGGAGGGTGGAAGGGGGAATGTGGCCGAACATGTTGGGACAAGTTTTACAGTATTTTGGGCGTAATTCTGGGCATATGGTGCTTTCACCACAAGGACTTATGTGAAGGGTTGTTCATTCCAAATTTAGCAAAACACTATCATATTGCTGTGACTTCACCCTGTCCTGGAATGACTGTCTATATTTTAAAATACAAAGTTATTTCATTGTCTGAATTAGAATTGGATGTTTGCTTGGTGGTTGTAGTTGCTTGCTTGTTTGTTTGTTTTTCTGGTGTTTTTCTAGTTTGGCTGGTTGGGTGCTTTGCTTTGTCAGGGTTTTACATTTTATTTATGTATTTTTCTTTTATGCCAGTTAATAGTTCATGTACTTTTTTAT
Organism: Dryobates pubescens; assembly: GCF_014839835.1. Lineage (NCBI taxonomy): Eukaryota > Metazoa > Chordata > Aves > Piciformes > Picidae > Dryobates > Dryobates pubescens. The sequence goes on along the minus strand of NC_071657.1, from coordinate 79,794,632 downwards.
CAATAGTTTCCTAGATGGAAACAAAATCAGCCTAAATGGAAAGGATATTTTTTCATCCCCAGGATTATTTGTGGGTTTATGCCTTCTACTTTATCAACTTTTTTCTTCTAATTTTTGGTCTGGTTTGGGTTGGTTTTTTTTGGAACTGGCAACTTCTTGGAAAAACAGCATTTATTTGGAAAGAAATCTAAGATGTACAGACTACACTTGATCTCCTGCCCCTAGTGATAGCAAAGAAGTTGGATTCTATTCTTGCCCCTGCAAGAAGATAAAAATAAGAAATCTTTAAGTATTAATCATTTTTATAGCCAGAAATAGTATTTCTTATAACTAGGCAAAAGCTACTCAATTTTGAAAAATTACACTGATCATGACTGAAAGATAAATTCTCCCAGGAACAGAAAAATACAAATAAATAAGATAGTGTATGGGGACTTTTCATGCCATGTTTTCCTGTTTTTTTATGGCCTGGAGCTGAAAGTAACACTTGCATTTCAACAGGGAGTAGTGAGTGGACTATTTAAGGTAAATACCAGTTTTTAGTTGCTTTAGGGGCCACCAGTGATAGTCATCCATAAATATTTTGCAATAGGCAAGCTTGTAAATCCAGGTGACAACTTTCCATTTCAGCAGCTGAAGGAATAGGCCACACTTGTACTGGAGTTTAAAGTATTTTGCCAAGTATGTCTATGTCTGGCAGAATTTTGGTACTGGGGAGGGGGCTACCGATATAGCTACCTTTTACATTTTGTGATGGATAAATGTGGTAAGAGGCGCACTTGACTAGAGATGCATTGTAGCTGGTCTTCAGAGATGAGTGGTTCTTTGGGAGGCTGGACTTATCTCTTAACAAATTGTTACAGTGTGTTCCAAAGCCCCCTTCCCCCATCAGCAGAGGTTTGAATGGGGAAAGACAAAGGCACAAATTTGCCTTCCTCTCCCCTGGGGACAGGTAAATGGTGCTGAGGCAGAGGTCCCTCACAGGTACTTACCAGTGGGGGAGGACCACTGGGTTTGGGAGCTATGATTAAGTGGGGGGCTTTGCACCCATTATGCATTGGCCTTGGACATACTGTCCAGAAACATGTTAAATAGAGTGGCCAGAAAGCAATAGGGGCTCCTGCTCCTACTGTCACTACTGCGCTTTCTCTCTCTTGCCTTCATCCTGCTCACTCTGCTCAGACCTAGCTTCTGCCCGGACCTGCCTGCCATGGAGTGACCCTGCTTGTCTTGGGGTCCTGCTCCCTGCCTGCTGTGAAGTGATGTCGTGGTTTGGGAGACCAATTCTCCCACCATGGGCAAAAATAACGATTCAGACAAACAGATTGCGAAAATGGCGTAAAGTTTAAATGGAAAAACAAAAAGAACAACAATGAAAGTTTTACAGAGAACCACAAGCACAGTGAAAAAAGAGAGAGATCTCAGAACATACCCAAGAAACACCCCATCCCCACCTAGGGGTACACCCAAAACCCCCCCAAGGCTCTTCCTCCCCCCCCAACCCAGCCTTGGGCCTGGGGAGGCCCAAGGGAGGCACCTCACACCATTTTACCTAGGCAGCAGCGAGGGGACAAAAGAAGAAGTACCGACCCTGCGTGGATGTTTTATAGAGAAGCAGAGAATTATGGGTGAAATACCTGGTTTCCTGTGACCACCCAGTGGGCTGGGCCCTTTTGGGACCTCCCAGGTGTGGTCTGTGCAGTGGCATCCAGGCCAGCACTCAGCCTAAACCACCACAAGCAACCCTGCCCTCCGTGAAGGTGTGGCTTTCTAGCACTGTTCAGTCAGTGTTGCTGCTCACGAGTTTTCCCTCATAGCAGCTGTGTCTTTGGACGCTTTGATTCTGGAGGGTCCCTTTCCCTTTGGATTGTGTCATGTTATCCACAAATTGGATTATAAAACCTGCAGTTCCTGAAGCCTGCCACAAATGAGAGACCTATTCCAGCTATACATCACCAAATTCTGGCTCTGTCCTCATGAGTACAACCTGGCATTCTCATCAGCTTTCCCTAAGGTTCCTGGCTTGCGTCTGATTATGAGTGGGGTAAAGCTATTTTGTGGCTTAGCCTTTTCCATTTTCTGAATTCTCTAAATTGTACTAAAGTTGACCATAAACATCCTGGTAGAATTTGTGACTGAATAGAACCTGTAAATAATCTAATAAATTTTATACCTAATTTTGTGGCAGAATTTTTGACAAAAATAAAGATTACTATATTTTTGTAATTCCCACCTCATTAATTCAACCCCTAGGAAATCACAGGTATGCCAGTTATTGCTCTGACTATAGGCTATGCACCAAAAAACACAAACAGCTTGTCTGCGTGCAGGTCTGGCCCCACTCAAAAGAGCATTCAGGTGCACAAATAGGGCTATTTATATGCAACATACACAGTTCTTTTAAGACTGATGGTGATAAACGCTCTAAACTCTATCATTGCTATACAGTTTCACAACAGGACTGTAATCACAAATCTGGGGAAGTGTTCAGTGTAACCAAGGCTGCAAACCTTACCAAAAATCGTCTCTGTTTTTGGGAACAGTGAATGAATTAGTGGGGGAGACAAACCCATTGATCTGTCCCTGCCATTTAGCATTGAACCCTCATTCACTTTCAAATTACCTATGAAATTATGGTAATATTTACACCTTGATATTTACTACAGTGCAGAGTGCATGAATGAGACTGTAGGCAAGCCAATATTCCTGGTGGTCAAACTTGTTGTTTTATCAGTTGCACAAAACATTTTTTATTTTTGGTGTACCTCCTTTGGTCAGCAGTCTCTGGGTGTCAGGTGCAAGAATGGAACAGTGGGCCTCTGCCTTGCCCCTCTATTTTCCCTGGTACCATGGCAGCAGAGACCACTCTGCTTTCAACATTCTAAGAAATCTCCAAGTGAGACCAGCCTCTGGTGAAGTCCAAGCCAATCTGCACCTCTGCAGTAACATATTTAAGAGAGGAAAACCTGTTGGGCAAGTTTCTTTGTTTTGGGAGTTATTTTATTTTTGAGAGGAGAGGGATGCAAGAAAGGCAACCATGTGGATAGTCAGATTGATGAGGAAGCAGAAGGAGGTGTGACAGAGCAGACATTCTCCTTTGGCCTGTATTGACATAGCTGGCTGAGCCTTTGCAGCCTTTGAAACTTGATAGTGGGGCAGAATCCCATCTGCAATCTGTGGAGGATGGAACAGGGGAGTGACTAAAGAAGGCCAAGACTCAGAGGGAAGGCCATACTGGAGCAGCCACAATACCGTGAAGCCTACAGCCTGTATTTCAACATTGATCAAAGAAAATATTTTCTTATGGAAACATTTTGTTTCCTCTAGCTTCCTAGCTTTTGCTAGAAGGCTGAGTCAGGACCAGCACTCAGGGCCAATGAGCTCAAGAAGAAAGGCAATTCATTCTACTTTTGTTTTCAGGCTTCAGGAGCAGGGGGACCCCGGCAGTCTCCAAGCAGAGAGGGAGGTCTGGCATAGCCGTCTTCTCACGTGCCTGCTAGAGATGGTGACATCAGCCATGGGAAATTTAAATGTGCCCGAGGCTCACACAGGCTAGCATTTTGCTAGAAAGCTGCTGCCTGCTCACTCGATTGCAGCCAGCCACACACGCCGTGGATCTAATTTTATTTTTTTTCTCCGGTAGGTTGGTGGCCAGGAATAGGGATGGTTGCAACTTGGAGCAAAGCTGCCTTCAAAAGATCAGTGTCGACCCAGACTGAGGTTGAACATAAGCAGGTAGGTGTCCAGGCAACTGGCTGCAGAGAGTGCTGGAGCCTGGCACTTGAAATGGACGGTAGTGGAGACAACACCTGCATTAGGTGTGAGCAGATCAACTATCTGCTTAATGTAGTGGCTGAAATGAAGGAGTAAGTTATGAGACTTAGGACTGTAAGGGAATGTAAAGGGGAGTTGAACTTGAGTAACCAGGCTCTGCAGGCTTCCCTAGCAGAGGCAGGTGACCCAAAAAGCAGTGGGGAACAGGTATGCCTCTTAGGAGACATAAAGTCCCCACGCCTCCCCTTACCTTCCCAGCTGCCATTGCAAGACAAATATGGGGCACTGGAAATGGGGGGTGAGGTGATTCTGATGGCAAAGACACACCATCTGAGGTGTTGCCTAAGGCAAAACAGCCTAAGGCAATACAGCCTATCCCCAACATCAGCACTTGTTCCCTGAAAAAAAGAGGAGGCTTATTGTTATTGGTGATTCCGTCTTGAGGGGAACAGAAGGCCCCATATGTCAGCCAGATCTTTCCCACAGGGAAGTCGACTGCCTCCCTGGAACCTGGGTCAGGGATGTTACCAGAAGGCTGCCTAGTCTGCCCTCTGATTACTATCCCTTAATAGTTACGCACTTAAGGGATGATGATGTTGCAACCACAGCTCCCAAGGCAATCAAAAAGGACTTCAAGGCTCTGGGAAAACTGGTTGAGGGGTCAGGGGTACAGATAATTTTTTTGTCAACACCCTTAGTTGCAGGAAGGAATACCAAAAGGAACAGGTCAGCAACTGTAATTAAAAAGTGGCTCAGAGACTGGTGCTACCAAAAGAATTTTGGTTTTTTTGATCCTGGGGAATTTTCTATGGCACCAGGTCAGCTAGCAACAGATGGAGTACATCTGTCCCAGAGGAGTGTGGGAATGCCAGCGACGAGCAGTGTGAGCAATCTGGCAGTGCAGGCCTAGAGCCTGACATGGTGGTAGGCCATGCTCAGCATAAGTGCAGAGCCAGCTACCAGTGTACCAAAACAGTGCTGTGCCTGCAGCACTGTAACTAAAACAAGATGCTGGTAGCTAGAAACATAGCAAGTTATCTTGGGACAGCAGGACATGCACCTGCATCAACAAACCTCGCGTGTCATCAGTAGTTGGACCAATAATCTATAACAGTGTGATGTGTGGTCACATAGGGAACCAATGAGTCCATGCCAACAAGGCACACCAAGGTTATATAAATTGTAGCAGTTTCCTTGCTATGCACTTCTTTTCCTGCCTGTCCTATCTCAGTATCACAGTATCACAGTATAACCAAGGTTGGAAGAGACCCCAAGGATCATCAAGTCATCATCTCCTTTCCTTCCATGCTTTACTGTGCCATGCTTTCACCATAGGCCTGAGCCACAGGCCTGCAATGCTGGAACAATAAAAGATCAGTACCGATCATATTGGTCAGCCGTATTGATTCCAAGAACCTCCGTCGCCGCCAAGTCTGGCTAAATCTGGCCAAATCTGGCTAAAGAGGAGGAGAAAGATCTTAGCACATGAGAATGGCTTATCCCCTGAAGGGAAAAATGTTCTAGAAAGGGAGTTGGCAGGTCTCATTGACAGGGCTTTAAACTAGATTCAGAGGGGGAAGGGGCTGAAACCAGTCCCCCCAGACAGTAGTCTGGGGTTGGCAAGCTGAAGTCAGGGGTGAAACCAGCAGCCCGGCTGAAGTGCATGTACACTAATGCATGAAGCATGAGTAACAAATGAGAGGAGCTGGTAGCCTTGCTGCAGCAGGAAAGTTATGATGTAGCTGGCATCACAGAAACGTAGTGGGATGACTCACATGACTGGACCACTGTAACTGATGGCTACAACTCTTCAGGAGAGACAGGCGAGGGAGAGGGGGTGGAGGGGTGGCCCTATACATCAGGGGGGCACTAGATGCCATCAAACTAGAGATGAAGGATGATCAGGTTGAGTGCCTGTAGATGAAAACTAGAGGGAAGAACAACAAGGCAGACATTGTGGTTGGAGTCTGTTATAGACCACCCAACCAGGATGAAGGGGTTGATGAATTATTCTGTAGGCAGCTTAAGGCTGTCTCAAGGTTGCCAGACCTTGTTCTTATGGGCAATTTTAACCTGCCTGATATCTGCTGGGAAGTTAACACCTCAGAGGACAGCTTCTAATCCCAGATGCTGAGTGAGCCTACCAGGGGTAAGGCTCTGCTTGAACCTCCTTTTCACCAATAGAGAAGGGCTGGTGGGAGATGTGGTGGTTGGAGGCTGCCTAGGGTCCAATGAGTCCAATGACCATGAAATAATTGAACTTTCAATATGCAGTCAAGCTAAGAGGGGCAGCAACAAAATCTCTATTATGGCAGGCATGTGTCTCGGTCCAGAGAGGGAAGGAGACTCAGTTCTTTTGAATATTCCCATGTTGTGAAATTAGCGGCACAAGCGAGGCCAAAATATCAACAGCTAGACTATTTATTACATAAATAAAATGGAAATAAGAAGGGGAGAGGGAGAAGATAGAGAGGGAGAGAGAGAAGAGGAAAAGAATTATATTACCACACCCCTCACCCCCCTCCCCCCCAAGACAGTTTGAGTCTGTGGAGGAAAGGTTCTGCAGGAGGTGCTGGGTTTGTAGAGAAAGGGTGCTGAGGCTTTGGCTGGTGATGTGATGTGATCCCTCTGGGCAGCCTGGGTCTGTAGAGAAAGGGTGCTGAGGCTTTGGCTGGAGAATAGATGAGGTTCCTTTGGGCAGCTTCTTCAGCTCCTTGAGTGGCAGCAAGCCACTCATGGACACGGAGAGAGGGTTCAGTCTGCTTCTCCCAGGCTCCACAGCCTCTTTTCTCCGAGGCAGCCTTGGCCTGGGCTTTTCCTTCCTCCTCAGTGGCATGGTCCTTCTTCTGCGTTTTTCTTCTCCCTGAGCCAGTAGTGGTCAAGTCTTTTATACAGTTTTTAGTCTTTAGGTATGTGTCCAAGCATTGTCCCTCAGGAATTCAGGAGCCAGGAAATCCTCCTGTAAATATCCAGGTATCGTTCCCCAGGAAATCTTTCTGTGTAATCCTGTGTGTTTAGGCAGGGGTCTAGATGGAGGCGGGGAGGTCCTCCACCTTCTCCTTCTCCATCTAACCTGCCCACACACCCATCCTCCCTTCCTGGGCGTATCTGATGGCTGGAAATGATCTTGTCTTGAAGGCATGATGGCTGGGTCCTTGGGCCATTGTTGTAGGCCAGCTGCAGTCCAGTGTTATCACGATGCAATCACAAGGTGATTTGCATCCAGGATTGGTCTTTGCACCTTCTTTCCAGTGGCTCTGCCCAACAACACATTGTCTGGGCAAGCAGCAAGTGATTTTATCTTTGTTGAGTCATACCAGGAGTTTGGACTCTCACAGCATGGCAGTGGAAAGAGTGGGAGTTGGGTACCTGCTGGTTTGGCTGGTTTATGCTATTTGTTGTTGCTGGTTTTTCCCCTGTATTTTCACTGTGCTGCTTCTGCAAATAGGCTAAGCTAAGGTTATCATGTATTGTGCGCAGTAAGAACATGGAGCAGATCCTCCTGGAGGCACTGCTGAGGCAGAAGAATAACAAAGAGGTGATATGATACAGTCAGCATGGATTCCCCAAGGGCAAATCCTGCTTGACAAAACTTGTGGCCTTATATGACAAGGTCACAACATTAATAGATGAAGGCCGAGCAACTAACATCATTTACTTGGACCAGAGAAAAGACTTTGACACTGTCCCGCACAACATCCTGGTCTCCAAGCTGGTGCAGTATGGGTTTGATGGGTGGACCATTCCGTGGATAAAGAACTGGCTTGACAGCTGTGGTGGGTTGAAAAGGCTGACCTTCCTTCCCTCCCATCAGGGCAGAAAAAAGTGAGACAAACAGATTGCAGAAGTGGTGGAAATTTTAAATGGAAGAGCAGTAAATATTTTACAGAGAACCACAAGCACAGTGACAAAAGAGATCCCAAAGCATACCCAGAAGCATCCCAACACTCCCCTCTCCCCACCTGAGGGTACGCCCAAAACCCCCAGTACTCTTTCTTCCCCGCCCTTTCCACTGCTAGGCTAATCTCAGCTGGCCAGATCTGAGATTGCCCTTCCCCCTTCTCCTCCAGGCCAGGCCCCAAGAGGCCTTGAGATGACTCCCCCTCCATTACCAGATAGAGACCATCTCCATAGGAGCTGTGAGGGAAGAAAGAGGAAGTGTAGAAACTTGCTGATGGTTTTTATAGGGAACAGGACACTATGGAATGAAATATGCAGCTTCCTGTGTCCACCCACTGGGCTAGACCCTTGGGACACTGGAGATGTGTCTTTATGGCTGCACAGATGGGCAGAATCTAACAGCATGAGATTTAACACATCCAAGTGCTGGGTTCTGCACATTGGCCACAGCAACCCCATGCAGAGCTACAGGATGGGGTCAGAGTAGTTGGAAAGCGGCCAGGCAGAAAGGGACCTGGGGCTACTGGTCGATGGTAGGCTGAACATATGCCTGCAGTGTGCCCAGGCAGCCAAGAGGGCCAATGGCATCCTGGCCTGCATCAGGAACAGTGTGGCCAGCAGGAGCAGGGAGGTCATTCTGCCCCTGTATGCAGCACTGGTTAGGCCACACCTTGAGTCCTGTGTCCAGTTCTGGGCCCCTCAGTTTAGGAAGGATGTTGACTTGCTGGAGCAAGTCCAGAGAAGGGCAATGAAGTAGATGAGGGAACACAAGCCCTATGAGCAGAGGCTGAGGGAGCTGGGGTTTCTTAGCCTGGAGAAGAGGAGACTCAGGAGTGACCTTATTGCTCTCCACAACTACCTGAAGGGAGGTTGTAGACAGGTGGATGTTGGTCTCTTCTCCCAGGCAGCCAGCACCAGAACAAGAGGACACAGTCTCAGGCTGCACCAGGGGAGGTTCAGGCTGGATGTTAGGAAGAAGTTCTATACAGAGAGTGATTGCCCATTGGAATGGGCTGCCTGGGGAGGTATTGGAGTCACCAGCATTGGAGGTGTTCAGGAGGAGACTTGATAGGGTGCTTGGCTGCATGGTTTAGTCGATTAGGTGGGTTGGATTAGTTGACGGGTTGGATGCAATGATCTTGAAGGCCTCTTCCAACCGCGTCTATTCTATTCTATTCTATTCTATTCTATTCTATTCTATTCTATTCTATTCTATTCTATTCTATTCTATTCTATTCTATTCTATTCTATTCTATTCTATTCTATTCCATTCCATTCCATTCCATTCCATTCCATTCCATTCCATTCCATGTGGCCACAGCAGGGGGCACCCGGCCCAAGCTGCTACAACAGCCACACCCAAAGAGTGGTCCATGTCCAAGTGAGGGCCAGTGACAAGTGGAGTCCCTCGGGGATCAGTACTGGGACCAGTCTCTTTTAATATCTTTGATGGCGACAAGGACAGTGGCATTGAGTGCACCCTCAGCAAGTTTGCTGATGACACCAGGCTGTGTGGTGCAGCAGACATGCTGGAGGGAAGGAATGGCACCCAGAGGGACCTTGACAGGCTGGAGGTGGTCCCATGACAGCCTCATGAGGTTCAGCAAAACCAAATGCAAGGTCCTGCATCTGGGTTTGGGCAGTCCCAAGCACCTGGGCAGCGACTGGCTTGAGAGCAGCCAGTCCTGAAGAAAAGGACTTGGGGGTGCTGGTGGATGAGAAGCTCAGCATGAGCCACTAGTGTGTGCTTGCAGCCCAGAAAGCCAATCAAATCCTGGGCTGCATCAAGAGAAGCATAGCCACTAGGTCGAGGGAGGTGATTATCCCCCTCTACTCCACTGTGGTGAGACCCCACCTGGAGTACTGTGTCCAGTTCTGGAGCCCCTATTACAGGAAGGATCTGGACATGCTGGAGCATGTCCAGAGGAGGGCCACAAGGATGATCAGAGGATAGTGGCAAATGCTTTGTGGGGATGGTTTCAGCAATGGAAGTGAAATAACTGGCAGCGCAGAGGTAAACCCATCTGGGCAGCTGAACTGTGGCAAGATCTTGCTGCTTGGGCAGCAAACTTGCTGGTCGCAGTATGTCATGTAAATACCCATGTGCCCCAGAGATGAGCCACTGAAGAATACTGCAACAACCAGCAGGAAGATCAAGCCGCTAAGATTAAAGTGGTTCAAGTAGATCTGGACTGGCAGCATAAGACTAAATTATTTTTAACTTGATGGGACCTCAATGCCTCAGGCCATAAAGAGCTTGGAAGGGAGGGGTGGACTTAACCATACAGGAAAGGGAATGTGACTAATGTATTACAATATCCTGTGAATCCCTCTTTCTAGTCCCTTGGGGGAGTTTTAGCTCTATGGTATACCAGTTAATCCTTTACCTACAACAGGCTGGAAACATACTCAATGCCCCATGCCACAACTTTGAACACCATCCTAGGACTTGAAAAACAGGTGCTGTGGTGATACAGCACCCCAGAAAGAATTAAGTCAGATAATGCAATTCATTTTGAAACAGTCTCATAGACACTTGGGCCAAAGAATATGACATTGGGTGGTGCATCACATTCCTTACCACACTTGTTTCAGAAAAACATTCTGAAAGCAATAGGAGGAGGGACCTTCAAAAACTGAGATGCACATTTATCACAAGCCATTTGGCCAGTGAACACCAGACGATCTACTAACTGAGCCAGTCCTGCCCAGCCCAAAGTGCCACATGCTGTAGAAGGTGGTGAAATTCCCATGGTACACATAAAGAGTATCCTAGGAAAGAAGGTTTGGGTTAGCCCTGCCCCAGATAAAAGCAAACCCACTTGTGGGATTGCATTTGCCCAGGGACCAGGGTGCACCTGGTGGATAATACAGGAATATGGAAAAGCTTATTGTGTCTCCCAGAATAATCCCACTCCAAGTGAGAATGCACAGTTAATTTCATACATACTATGGTGTTAATTGCCGTTGAACATGATACAGAAAGGCCCCAGGACAAGCCCAGACAGACCCTAAGGTGTCTAGACAGGGTCCCTCTCCTTCCTGCAGAAAGTCAGGGTAGCGCCAGAAGAGGAACAAGGGGGATAGGACCATGCATGTCTGGTGAACAACCCTGTATCTATGGTAAGAGCATGTGTTCTGACCACAGCCTGGCAGAATCCCTTCTCATTGGGTAGCTATGCACTGGTTTCAGTTGCCCTATTGGCCAATTGTATCTCGGACAAGATTTATATACAGGCTGATTTCTAGTCACCTATGCCTTGCTCAAGCCTTGTTCAACCCTTGCCTGCTTGAACCTGCTTGGATCTGTCTGGCTTGAAGTTGCCTTAAGTTTCATAGCCTTGAGTTGCTTAGTCCAGAGCCTGGGATAAAGCCACAATAATTGATAAGAGAAGCCATGAGCTTAGGAGTTGGAGGCAAGCCTGCTTCCCCTTGCTACTAGGATTTTGCCATGCCTGTTTCCAAAGGATGAAGCAAGCACCCATTGAGATAGCATTGTTAACAGCCCACCGTCTGCTGAAGCCACACCAGCCATTGAAGACCGCGTGGCATTCCTGTTGACAACCTGCCGTGCCTGGTGCATGAGCGCCCCAAAGCCTCTAATATACAGCAGCAACACCTCCCTGTGTGGGTACAACCAGCTGTGATTGATTAATTCATTGCCTCTTTGGCTTAACAGCTCTTGTCGAGTTCCCCCAACATGGTTGAGTGCCATTTTGCTCCTGGGGTGTTCTCTTTCTGTTATGTTCCTCCTGGTTTGCATAAATTGTTAAAATTGTTATAGTTGCCCAAGTACTGTACATTCCCATTGTAAATATGTTCTAACCATACATTGAAGCTTTTGATATGTTTTGGCAATTTTCATATTAATAAAGGGATATTAATATCTTTATTAATATTGCCATGTCATTTATAAATAAAGGGACTACTTATCCTTTGAAAAATGGGGTAAGGGTGGAGAATATAGTGGTTTGAACTACTTAATATTCATATCCCACATGATCAGATCATGACTGCATTACAACTGTGCTACATTACAACTATGGAACAGGGACACTGGTCCCTGTCTTGCTTTTCTGGTTCTTGCTTGAGCAGCTTTGTTTTGCCTGTTACACTCAGATGAGTATTCCTTTTGTTTTTCCTTCTCTTCTTTCTATATATACTGGTGTAATATGATACCTTTTTAGCAGGAGAGTAAAATATTCTCTGTAAATCAACTAAAACTCCTCCTCCTCCTCTTTATTTCTTCCAGAAAATTGCTGTGTAGCCCATAATGTCTAACTGGTTTGATACAGCTTAGTCCTGAATTCAGTCATACAAGAAACAAATTTAATACTTTCCATCTTAGTTAGAAGGGAGTAGCCACTTCAGAAGTGACACTGACAGCGCTAAAAGATACATAGAATACATAGAATACATAGAATAAACCAGGTTGGAAGAGACCTTCAAGATCATCGCGTCCAACCCATCAACCAATCCAACACTGCCCAAACAACTAACCCACGGCACCAAGCACCCCATCAAGTCTTCTCCTAAAAACCTCCAGTGATGGCGACTCCACCACCTCCCCAGGCAGCCCATTCCAATGGGCAATCACTCTTTCTGTATAGAACTTTTTTCTAACATCCAGCCTGAACCTCCCCTGGCACAGCCTGAGACTGTGTCCTCTTGTTCTGGTACAGCTTGCCTGGGAGAAGAGACCAACATCCACCTGTCTGCAACCTCCCTTCAGGTAGTTGTGGAGAGTAATAAGGTCACCCCTGAGTCTCCTCTTCTCCAGGCTAAGCAACCCCAGCTCCCTCAGCCTCTCCTCGTAGGGCTTATGTTCCAAACCCCTCACCAACTTTGTTGCTCTTCTCTGGACTCGTTCCAGCAAGTCAACATCCTTCCTAAACTGAGGGGCCCAGAACTGGACACAGGACTCAAGGTGTGGCCTAACCAGTGCAGTGTACAGGGGCAGAATGACCTCCCTGCTCCTGCTGGCCACACTGTTCCTGATGCAGGCCAGAATGCCATTGGCCCTCTTAGCTGCCTGGGCACACTGCAGGCTCATGTTCAGTCTACCGTCGACCAGCACCCCCAGGTCCCTCTCAGCCTGACTGCTCTCCAGCCACTCTGACCCCAGCCTGCAGCTCTGCATGGGGTTGCTGTGGCCAATGTGCAGAACCTGGCACTTGACACTGATCTGTCAACATCATATTTTGGTAGAAGAGGGAGCAAGCCATAAAAATGACAAACACATTACAACAAAGAAGTTTATTGAAGAATAAGGGTGAATGGAGAAAAGGATATAAAGATCAGTGAACACAATCTTTGTTGTCTGAAATACTGAAAGATAGTACACCTATAGTTTGCTTATCTGGTGCTATTCATATAAAAACATTTCTGAGAATCTGAAGACAACAAATTAACTTTCAACATACAAAATATACATACCTAGTAAGAAGGAAGGATAAGTATCATGAGAAGACAGAACATATTTTGTTTCTTCTTCATGGAAGCTGTATATGTCATCCCTCATACAAAATATAACTGGTCCTCACTGTAATTTGCTCCTGTAGGTATCTATTAACTTGGTATGCAAGCCTCAGTAGTTTAGGTAACACTATAGTCTTCAGTCAAAGTCTGCTTATAAGTATTCATATTTTTTGTCCTGGGGATTCCTGCTTTCTTCAACCTTTCCTCCCTCTACTACTCAAAGACACAGGACCATCATTAAACAATGAACAACTGTCAGCTGGTCACAACTGTCAAGGCCTGTGACATGCATAAAAAGTGCTGCTCTTCTACCACAAAAGGAATTTCAACTTCAAAAGCTTGCTCTGTAGTAGCCATCCATGTTGAGCTGACCTTCCTCAAAGATGATCTTCCTTCTCCTCTAGGATAGTGTCAGCAGCACATGGTGTGCCTACTGGCTAAAAAAAAAATAAAAAAAAAAAATCTCTCCAACTATTCTTTCTTTGTTTGTTTCTGTTTGGGTTTTTTCTTTGTTTGTTTGTTTGTTTTTAATTCGAATAGAATAGAATAGAATAGACCAGGTTGGAAGAGACCTTCAAGATCATCATGTCCAACCTATCATCCAACACCACCTAATCAACTAAACCATGCAACCAAGCATCCTGTCAAGCCTCGCCTTGAACACCCCCAGCAACGGCGACCTCACCACCTCCTCGGGCAGCCCATTCCAATGGGCAATCACTCTCTCGGTGTAAAACTTCCTCCTAACCTCCAGCCTAAACCTCCCCTGACGCAGCCTGAGACTGTGTCCTCTTGTTGCCTGGGAGAAGAGACCAGCCTCTGCCTCACTACAACCCCCCTTCAGGTAGTTGTAGAGAGCAATAAGGTCACCCCTGAGTCTCCTCCTCTCCAGGCTCAGCAACCCCAGCTCCCTCAGTCTCTCCTCATAGGGCTTGTGCTCCAAGCCCCTCACCAACCTTGTCGCCTTGTCATGCATTAGTGTACATGCACCTCAGCCGGGCTGCTGGTTTCACCACTGGCTCAAGCTTATCGCCCCCAGACTCCTGCCTGGGGGGACTGGTTTCAGCCCCTTCCCCCTTTGAATCTAGTTTAAAGTCCTATTTATGAGACCTGCCAATTGCCTTCCTAGAATCTTTTTCCCTTTGAGGGATAGGCCATTTTCATACACTCTGATCTTTCCCCTCCTCTGGGACAGATGTACTCCATCTGTTGCCAGCTGACCTGGTGCAGTAGAAAGTTTTTCAAGATGAAAAACCCGAAATTCTTTTGACTACACCAGCCTCTAAGCTACTTGTTGACTATGGCTGCTGTCCTGTTCCTTACGGTATTCCCTCCTGTAACTAAGGGTATAGATGAGAAAATTATTTGTGCTAATTTTTTATGTTGTTCAACTTTAGTGGTTCACTCTAAATTTAGTCCTCACTAAAAATCAGCTAAGACCCCCACTTGTCTCCAGAGCATCTTCTTTTCTCTGGCTTGATTAGGGTGAACCTCTTCCTGTCAGCCTGAGCAGAAATACTAATTCTTCAAACCTTAGTTATGTTTTTATTTCCATTTGGATAAGTTCTATACAAGCTTATTAGCTTACACAATTTAATTTGAGCCCTAACAATATCAGTGATGTTAAAATAATAATGTTAAACAATTGTGAAAAGTAGTTGAGATTTTATATAAATGAGATAGGACCAAGCATTCATTCCACACAAAATTAATTATTTAAATACAAAGATTTAAAAAAAATAATATTTCATTTATAATCATGGTCTTTTGAGTCTTTCAGCATTCAGCATAAGTTATTTTCCAGAAACAGACTAGAAATGAAGAGACTGGAATAGGACTGTGTGATAAATAAAACCATCAGACAGTCAACAGGGAAATAAGAATTAGAAGTACAGGTGCAAAGCATGTCATTTCAACTGCTAACCCTTTTATTCTTGCATATTCTATCAAAAGGATCAGCATTTGACTTACAGAGACACTGATGTTTTCAAGGTCTTTGCATTCATTAGAATTTAGCACTATGTGATTAGAATTCACTTTAATTTTGGGGGGGTTTTGTTGTGGTTTTTTTTTTTTTTTAACCTCTTTTTATTCCCTTCAACACATTATAGAGGAAATATTTGTATTGAAACACTACCTAGGAAATTAAAATAAACCAGAATATGACACATTTTATTAATCAGTTCTACTTTTAAAATTATTTTTCTTCAGTCTTTTGAATGTCTCATGGTTTTTTATACGTTAAGGTTGTACAGAATTTGTTTGAAATCTGGAAGAGTAGGAGGGGGTTGCTATAAATAAGCCCTAGAAAACAATATTCGAAATATAAATAGGAGAAACTACAAGAATTCACTTTGAACAGAGCATGGAACTGTAGTCTTGCCATGGTCACAAGTCATGCTTGGGATTTTATTAGTTACCTTAGTATGAGGATTAGATATAAGGCAATACAGTATAAACCTGATCTCTAACATCATAGAAAAGACTTAATTTAAAGATGATTCACACCAGTGAGAGATAAACATCTCTGGAGACTCATTTGTCTGCCTTATTTCTCTCCACTGACAAAATAAGAACCTAGGGTGACCAGCTTTGATTTAGATGTCTAATCTTTACATATCTCAGGTGAGATAAGGCTATTCCCATCCATAGGATACTTGTGCTGTGAATGGTGATGGATCAATTTTTGTAAAAGAAGCAATGAAGAAAGGGGATGTGCTGAATGGAGGGCCACCTCATACAAGCTAGTAGCGAAGGTGGATGGATAGCAGGGAGGGCAGCTCTACCTGTCTGCCTTGTTCCACAACTTGAGTACCTAATGTGAGGATGATGACAAAGTGTCTCTGCCCTTACAGAGCAAGACCTTCTTGAATGTTGTAGTTTGGGCTGGGTGCCCTCTGCTACAGGGGTGTTTCCTGTGTCCAGAAGTCCATCCCCATGGGTGGACGCAGGAAATTAGGTATTTCTACCATAATCCCTTGCACCACTATAAATTTTGCGGTGGGGTCTGGCACTTCCTCTTTCCTTCCCTCTCCGAGACTTGGTAACTGGGGGAGAGATCTCCCGGCCATGGGCCTGATTGGGCCTAAGGCCACTGGGGGATGGGCAGGCTCAGGTCTGGCCAGCTGAGACCAGCCTAATAGCAGGGGGGGGAAGGAGGAGCCCTGGGGGTTTTGGGTGCACCCTCAGGTGGGGTTTGGGGTCTTTCTGGGTTTACTTTGGTTTCTTCCTTGTCACTATGTTTCCTTTTGTGCACACTCACTGTTCTCTATTTAAACTCTCCACTACTTTTGCAATCAGTTTGTCTGAGTCGTTATTTCTGCCTGTGGTGGGGAGGGGGTCTGCCCCAACCCATTACATTTTTGGCGCGCCAACGTGGGGCCAACTGCAGCTCGGATTGCAAAAGATGGAGAGTTTAAATTTAGTTCTGGGCGTCGGTTTGGGTTTGGGAAGTTGGGGCTCAGGTTTTTGTGTTGCCGGGGCGACTGTGTCAACTCCTGTGGACTGCAGAAGGACACCTGGTGTGTGGTCGATGGCATGGAAGTCCCTCCTGTTGCTTGGGAACAGCGAGAGGTGGTTCTTTGACTTTCTGCCCAGGGTGGCTTAAGAATGCTCGAGTAGCCTAAGAAGGCGAGACCTGCCTTCTCCTTGTTCTCTGTGGAGCAGCGAGCGGCAGGGAGCGGAGGAGGGGCAGCGGCAAGCAGAGCGTGGTCGGCCCACGGCCGCTGTGGGGGTGGACACCTGTGGCAAGCGGGCAAGCAACTGCTTCCGCAACCCGAGGGCGAGCGGGGACTTCAGCCGGAAAGCTGTTCTGAGAACACTGAGAACACGCTCGTGGCTTTGGCTGAAACAACCATTTGGATGCCCGAAGGGCTGGAGGTGACTTGGACTCTGCATTGCGGCGGCATCGAGACACTTGAACGTGTCCAGAGAAGGGCAACAAGGTTGGTGAGAGGCCTTGAGCACAAGCCCTATGAGGAGAGGCTGAGGGAGCTGGGATTGTTTAGCCTGGAGAAGAGAAGGATCAGAGGTGACCTCATTGCCCTCTACAACTACCTGAAAGGTGGTTGTAGACAGGAGGGGGTTGGTCTCTTCTCCCAGGCAACCAGCACCAGAACAAGGGGACACAGTCTCAAGCTGTGCCAGGGGAGGTTTAGACTCGAGGTGAGGAAAAAGTTCTTCACTGAGCGAGTCATTTGTCATTGGAATGAGCTGCCCAGGGAGGTGGTGGAGTCGCCGTCCCTGGAGGTGTTCAAGGGGAGATTGGATGTGGCACTTGGTGCCATGGTCTAGTTGTGAGCTCTGTTGGAACAGGTTGGACTTGATGATCCTTGGGGTCTCTTCCAACCTTAGTTACTGTGATACTGTGATACTGTGACAGAGACGGTGGGGGCCTGGCCAGGCCGTGTTCAAGCAGCAGCGGCGGCACCGCCCAAGCCGGGTTGCGCTCAGGTGGCGGCGGCAGCTGTAAATCTTTCCCTGGTGTTTTTCGGACATGTTCTGAAAACGGTGCCAAGCACCTGGCTCCACCTCCTCTCTTCTCAGCGAACTGTGCTGCAGCTGCCCCCTCCTCCGGGGGAGGGCTGTGAACTGGATGCGGTGATGCCTCGGTATGCGAATGCCCCGTAGGGGGGCGTTGTGCCTGCGATGTGCATTTGTGTAGTTTTGGACTGTGGCCAGAAGCGGTCGGTTGTGGTTCCCTGGAGGGATGGAAAAAGCGGTTGTGTAGCCTGATTGCTCCGACCGGCTTGCCCCAGTGGTGGAAAAAAAGCCGCTGAGTAACTCTAAATGCAAATAAAGGCTTGGCTGAGAAGTTGTGAGGTATTTCCAGGTGACCAGGATGTCCCAAGGAGTCCACAAGGAATTCACACTGCAGGAGAAGGACTGCATCGCTGGGAGGTTCCATCATATGAGGAAGAACAACTGGAATGGACTGATAGTTGAGCCTGAATGAGAGACTGTGTGGAAGGACGCCCAGATGAAGACATGGACTGTTGCTAGACATGTCATTAGAAGAGTTCTAATTTGATGATATGTTCTGGGTGCAGGGATTATGGTATGGAATAAGGGGTGGTGTGTGGTGGTTTAGGCTGGGTGCTGGCCCGGATGCCACTGCGCAGGCCACACCTGGGAGGTCCCAAGGGGTGGGCCCAGCCCAGGGGGTGGTCACAGGGACCAGGTATTCCATTCCCATAATGCCCTGCTCCCCTATAAAAAGTCCATGCGGGGTCTTCACTTCCTCTTTCATCCCCTGCTGCTGCCTAGGTAAAATGGCATGAGCTGCCTCCTTTGGGCCTGCCCAGGCCCAAGGCTGGGTTGGGGGGGGAGGAAAGAGCCCTGGGGGGGTTTGGGTGTACCCCCAGGTGGGGATGGGATGTTCTTGGGTATGTTCTGGGATCTCTCTCTTTGTCATGGTACTGTAAAACTTTCATTGTTGTTTATTGTTGTTTTCCTATTTAAACCTTCCATCACTTTTGCAAATCCGTTTGCCTGAGTTGTTATTTCTGCCTGTGGTGGGGAGGGGATCTGCCCCAACCCATTACACTGAAGTTTGGTAGTGGTGCAATTTATTCAATAGTTAGGTCAAAATCAATAAAGTCAGAAGAATCTATTATACATTGTATAGCAATGAAGTTCTGCAGCATAAAAAAAAAAATCCCTTCATAGAATAGAATAGAATAGAATAGACCAGATTGGAAGAGACCTTCAAGATCATCACATCCAATCCATCATCCCACCAACCCACCTAATCAACTAAACCATGCAACCAAGAACCCTATCAAGTCTCCTCCTGAACGATTCCAAAGAGGGTGACTCCATCAACTCCCTGGGCAGCCCATTCCAATGGGCAATGACTCACAGTATCACAGTATCACCAAGGTTGGAAGAGACCTCAGAGATCATCAAGTCCAACCTGAACTCTCTCTGTGTAGAACTTCTTCCTAACATCCAGACTAATCCTCCCCTGGTACAGCCTAAGACTGTGTCCTCTTGTTCTAGTGCTGATTGCCTGGTTACCTCCGCCTCTCTACAAGCTCCCTTAAGGTAGTTGCAGAGAGCACTAAGCTCACCCCCGAAACTCCTTCTCCAGGCTAAGAAACCCCAGCTCCCTCAGCCTCTCCTCATAGGGCTTGTGTTCCAAACCACTCACCAACATTGTTGCCCTTCTCTGGACATGCTCCAGCAAGTCAACATCCTTCCTAAACTGAGGGGCCCAGAACTGGACACAGGACTCAAGGTGTGGCCTAACCAGTGCAGCGTACAGGGGCAGAATGACCTCCCTGCTCCTGCTGGCCACACTGTTCCTTATGCAGGCCAGGATGCCATTGGCCCTCCTGGCTGCCTGGAAACACTGCAGGCTCATGTTCAGCCTACCATCGACCAGTAGCCCCAGGTCCCCTTCTGTCTGGCCGCTCTCCAGCCACTCTGACCCCAGCCTGCAGCTCTGCATGGG
This sequence comes from Dryobates pubescens, assembly GCF_014839835.1. Lineage (NCBI taxonomy): Eukaryota > Metazoa > Chordata > Aves > Piciformes > Picidae > Dryobates > Dryobates pubescens. The sequence goes on along the minus strand of NC_071657.1, from coordinate 79,775,026 downwards.
GTTGTTGTGGCCAATGTGCAGAACCCGGCACTTGGATGTGTTCAATCTCATGCCGTTGGACTCTATCCATCTGTCTAGCCTGTTGATGTCCCTCTGCAGAGCCTCTCTACCCTCCAGGAGATCAACTCCTGCCCCCAGCTTGGTGTTGTCAGCAAATTTACTGATGATCAACTCAGTGCCTTCATCCAGATCATCAATAAAGATATTAAAGAGCATGGGGCCCAGCACTGATCCTTGGAGCACACCACTAGTGACTGGCTGCCAGCTGGATGTGGCACCATTCACCACCAATCTCTGGGCTCGGCCCTCCAGCCAGTTCCTAACCCAATGCAGTTTGCTCCCATCCATGCCATGGGCTGATAGCTTGGCCAGGAGTTTGCTGTGGGGGACAGTGTCAAAAGCCTTGCTGAAGTCCAGGTAGACTACATCCACAGCCTCCCCACATCCACCAGGTGGGTGACCTGATCATAGAAGGAGATTAGTTTGGTCAGGCAGGACCTGCCCATTCTAAATCCGTGCTGGCTGGGCCTGATCCCTTGGCCATCCTGTAAGTGCTGTGGGATTGCACTCAAGGTGACCCTATCCAGAATCTTGCCTGGCACTGAGGTCAGGCTGACAGGCCTAGAATTCCCTGGCTCATCCAAGCAGCCCTTCTTGTGGATGGGCACCACGTTGGCCAGCTTCCAGTCATCTGGGATATCTCCAGTGAGCCAGGACTGCTGAAAAATGATGGAGAGCGGCCTGGCCAGCTCATCTGCCAGCTCTCTCAACACCGTAGGATGGATGCCATCTGGTCCCATGGACTTGTGGGGATTCAAGCAGCTGAGGAGATCTCTGATTGCCCCCTCCTGGAACACAGGGAAAATATGCTGCTCCCTGGCTCCTTCTGCCAGCTCTGCAGGCCAGCTGTCTGGAAGACATTCTGTCCTGCTATTAAAAATTGAGGCAAAGAAGGTAACTCTGCCTTCTCCTCAACCTTTGTTACTACATTCCCCTCCGTGTCCACCAAGGAGTGGAAGTTGTCCCTGCCCTTCCTCTTGCTATTTATATATTTATAGAAGGACTTTTTGTTGTCCTTCACAGCAGAGGCCAGTCTAAGCTCCAAATGTGCTTTTGCCTCCCTAATTTTCTTCCTACAAGACCTAGCAACTTCCTTAAACATTCCATGGTTTGCCTCCCCTTTCTTCCTCTTTTTTTCCCTTAGTTCTTTTAGAAGTTCATTGCCCAGGCTGGCCATCTGCCCCGGCGGCTCAACTTCCGGCACATTGGCACAGCTTGTTCCTGCACCTTCAGGAGTTCTTCCTTGAAGCAGTTCCAGCTTTCCTGGACCCCTTTGTTTTTAAGGGCTGTTTCCCAAGGAACCTTCTGAGTTAGTTCCTTGAGTAACCTGAAGTCTGCCCTCCAGAAGTCCAGAGTCTTCTTGCTGCCCCTCTTAGCTTGACTGAATACTGAAAATTTAATTATTTTGTGGTCACTGGCCCCTAAACACCCTCCAACCACTACATCACCCACCAGCCTTTCCCTATTGGTGAAGAGGAGGTCATGCATAGCCTTACCGCTGGCAGGCTTATGCAGCACCTGGGATAAGAAGCTGTCCTCCATGCACTCTAAGAACCTCCTAGACTGCCTCCTCTCTGCTGTGTTGAGATCCCAGCAGATATCACATGGGTTGAAGTCGCCCATGAGAACAAGGTCAGGCAATCTTAAGACAGCCTTAAGCTGCCTATAGAATGACTCATCAACATCCTCATCCTGGTTGGGTGGTTTATAACAGACTCCAGCCAGGATGTCTGCCCTGCTGGTCTTCCCTCTAATTCTTACTCACAAGCACTCAACCTGATGATCCCTGATTTCCCAGTCAATGTCATCTAGGCCACCCCTCCACCCCTTCTTCCTTGCCTGTCTCTCCTGAAGAGCCTGTAGCTGCCAATTGCAGCACTCCAGTCATGTGAGTCATCCCACCACGTCTCTGTGATGGCCACTACATCATAACTTTCCTGCTGCAGCAAGGCTTCCAGCTCCTCTTGTTTGTTACCCATGCTTCGTGCATTAGTGTACATGCACTTCAGCTGGGCTGCTGGTTTCACCCCTGACTCCAGCTTACCACCCTCAGACTCCTGCCTGGGGGGACTGGTTTCAGCCCTTTCCCACTTCAAATCTAGTTTAAAGCCCTATCTATGATACCTGCCAATTCCCTTCCTGGAATTTTTTACCTTGGTGGATAGGCCATTCTCATATACTGTGACCTTTCCCCTCTTCTGTGACAGATGTGCTCCATCTGTTGCCAGCTGACCTGGTGCAGTAGAAAGTTCTCCAATATCTAAAAACCTGAAATTCTTTTGTTTGCACCAGCCTCTAAGCCTCTTGTTGACTATAGCTGCCAACCTGTCCCTTCTGGTGTTCCCTCCTGCAACTAAGGGTATTGATGAAAAAAATATTTTGCACCTGACCCCTCAACCAGATCTTCCAGGGCCTTGAAGTAATTTTTGATAGCCCTGGGAGTTATGGTTGCAACATCATCATTCCCTAACTGCATAACTAGTAAGGGATAGTAGTCAGAGGGCTGCACCAGACTAGGCAGCCTTCTGGTAACATCTCTAACTTGAACTCACGGGAGGCAGCAAACTTCCCTGTGAGAAGGGTCTGGCTGACATATGGGGCCCTCTGTTCCCCTCAGAAGGGAATCACCAATGACAATTACCCTCCTCTTTTTTTTTTTTGAGGGACCAAGTCCTGATACCAGGGGAAGGCTGTTTAACCTTAGGCTGTTTAGCCTCAGGGAAAACGCCAGATGGTGTGTCCTCTGGCATCAGAATCACCTCACCCTCGACCTCCAGTGCTCCATACTTGTTTTCCAAGGGCAGCAGGGAAGGTGAGGGGAGACAAGGAGGTTTTTACTTTGTGTCTTTTAAGAGGAACCTACATCCATTCCCTGCTGCTTTTTGGATAACCAGCCTCTGCTGGGGGAGCCTGGAGAGCCTGGTTACTAAAGTTCATGTCTTTTATTGGAAGAGAACTTGGAATACAGAGGAACAAACTGGAAACTACTTATATGAACGAAACAAACAGCAATGCTGCCTCAGGTGGTGAGATCAACCACCTCGAGTTCAAAATGGAACTAACCAACAGCTAAACAAGCTATAAACCCTAGGAATAACCAGGTGAATTAGCATAAGTTACTCAGAAACCACCAAGCTGTTAACTACCAAAACCTTTGCTGAATGAAATGATGTTATGACTTCATAGTTGTAATCCAAAGAGCAGAAATAATGCAAAGGTAGTATCCAAAATTAGAAGAACTGAGAGAGAGGGGACAGGCTGCTGTGGCAAAGGTCTAGGCACTACACTGCTAGGACAAAAAAAGCTAATTGCCCTGAAGACAGGAGCAAGCAGGTGCTTGTCACCACCTTGAATCCCATTAATGAGCAGGTGGGGAGAAGAGAAGAGAAGAGAAGAGAAGAGAAGAGAAGGGAAGGGAAGGGAAGGGAAGGGAAGGGAAGGGAAGGGAAGGGAAGGGAAGGGAAGGGAAGGGAAGGGAAGGGAAGGGAAGGGAAGGGAAGGGAAGGGAAGGGAAGGGAAGGGAAGGGAAGGGAAGGGAAGGGAAGGGAAGGGAAGGGAAGGGAAGGGAAGGGAAGGGAAGGGAAGGGAAGGGAAGGGAAGGGAAGGGAAGGGAAAAAATGTGGACCCTCGAAATCTTCCCCTGTACATTCCCTTTTTGAAACCTGAACAGCAGGTTAGCACATTAGCTATTCAAATCCTGCCGATGAGTTCGAAATGTTGTATGGTGAGCAAAACTGCACACACCTTCTTCTCCCAGGCAACCAGTACCAGAACAAGAGGACACAGTCTCAGGCTGCACCAGGGGAGGTTTAGGCTGGAGGTTAGGAGGAAGTTTTACACAGAGAGAGTGATTGCCCACTGGAATGGGCTGCCTGAGGAGGTGGTGGGGTCGCCGTCGCTGGGGGTGTTCAGGGCGAGGCTTGACAGGATGCTTGGTTGCATGGTTTAGTTGATTGGGTGGTGTTGGATGATAGGTTGGACATCATGATCTTGAAGGTCTCTTCCAACCTGGTTTGTTCTTTCTATTCTATTCTATTCTATTCGTAGCCACTGACATGTGCAGTTGCCTTTCTGAAATGTGAGGCTTGCGGTCCAGTTTCCACCCCCTCCAGGCAGCCTTAATGGCACATGTTTGTTGGCTCCTCAATGTTAAACCGGACTCTGTGACAGAGAGGGAGGAGAGAGGTCAGTGGCTGAAATAGGGTTAGCTGGTTTGTTAATTCCTCTTCCAGGACAGGAGGGGGACTCCACATCTTCTCTGGGCAGTGTGTTCCATTGCTGTCACCCTGTGGTGGTTCAGGCTGGATGCTGCTGCACAAGCCACACCTGTGATGTCCCAGAGGGTCCAGCCTCATTCTTCCCTCACCACTGCGTGGTAATGGGGTGAGCCACCTCCCAGCCTCCCAGCCTCTCCTGGACCTGGCTAGGACCAAGGCTGTCATGGGGGGGGGGGGGGGGGGGGGGTAGGGGAAAGAAAGAGCCCTGGGGGTTTTGGGTGTACCCTCAGGTGGGGGATGGGATGCTTTTGGGTATGTTTTGGGATCTCTCTTTTGTCACTGTGCTTATGGTTCTCTGCAACATTTTCACTGCCTTTTCCATTTAAACTTCCCACCACTTTTGCAATCCATTTGTCTGGGTTTTAATTTTGCCCGTGGTGGAAGCATCAGCCTTTCAACCTACCACACACCCTCACTGTAAAGACTTTTCTCCTCAAGTTGAGGTGAAATTTCCATGCTCAAGTTTGAACCCATTTCTTGTCTTATTACTGTGCACCACTGAAAAGAGCTTAGCCCCCTCCACTTGACACCCATCCCTCAGGTATTTATGATGAGATTGATGTGATCATTGATAAGATCCCCTCTCAGTCTTCTCAAGACTAAATAACCACAGGGATCTCAGTCTTTCTTCATAGGGGCGATACTCAAGTCTCTTAATCATCCTCATCGCTCTCTGTTGGTTTCTCTCCAGCAGGTCTCTGTCTTTCTTGAACTGGGGAGCCCAGAACTGGACATAGTATTCCAGTATTCCCGGAATTATAATTACTGCTTTAAAATACCCAAAGAAGAACATACATGAAGATTATCTGGCAAACTGATACAGCCTCTTCATGCCAGCCAAGAGTTTCTTTCAGTGTACATAAACTCTAATTCTTACTGGACATTTATTGGACTTTTATTGTAACATAGTTCAGTGTTCTTAAGTACATACTTGTGGTTTTTGTGGATTGCAGTTCCTGGATGCAATGTAAGTCATACATGAAAGTATTTAGCTAAGCTTTAAAACTCTTATTCCTTCTTTTGTTCCAGCAAACACCATAATTGTAAAGTATCACCAATAGAACTAAATTTCCACATTTATCTAAACATATTATTAATGATAATGCCTTTGATTTGGCTGAAAAAGGGGTAATCTTATTCACAAGAAGCTGGGAGGGGCCACATTCAGCATAGCCAGTTGAAACCAGATACATAGTATGGAATACTGAGTAGGGTGTTGCATACAACACAGAGTTTCATATTTCTATATGAATTCACATAAAATACGTTCTACCTTATGTATGTTCAATGGTACATGATCATTTGATTTTCTCAGAAGTCAAAATAGTAGTAAAAAATGTTGAACACTGAAAGTGTAAGCAGTGTGAAAATTAAGCATGGGGTTTGAGTCTTTTAGTCTCCTGTCTGAGTTTTGGTGTCATTCAAACCCATATTTCCAAGAGAAATATGTTCTCGCAAGTGTGAATCATAACTGAAGAAAAGGTTTTCCTAGAGCTTTGTGTTATTGAAGCTAACATAGCAAGTGAAACAGTGCTAAATAAGTCTATTCAAATGAAAAAGCTGAAATTATGAAGACATTATACAGAAAGAGGCCCTTGACATTCATTATCCTAAACCTCTGAAATCAGACTGAGATCATGCACTGTTTGCCGTGTATATGTCCTTCTGCCAGCAAATGTTTGAATTTTCAAGGCTATTTCTGGCTTATAATTTAAAATGTAGCTCTTAATCCTTTCTGTTTTATTCAGTATGCTTGACAGGAAGACAGTGGTTTGTCTTCATTACTTGACTATATGATGAAGTGGCTGTGGTTAATATGAAAGCTCTCAGTGCTTAGTCCAAATTCCTGAAAAGTTAATCTCTCTTCTTTTTTTCCCCCTCTCCTCCTCTCCTCTCCTCTCCTCTCCTCTCCTCTCCTCTCCTCTCCTCTCCTCTCCTCTCCTCTCCTCTCCTCTCCTCTCCTCTCTGAACCTCTCCTCTCCTCTCTGAACCTCTCCTCTCCTCTCCTCTCTGAACCTCTCCTCTCCTCTCCTCTCTGAACCTCTCCTCTCCTCTCTGAACCTCTCCTCTCCTCTCCTCTCTGAACCTCTCCTCTCCGAACCTCTCCGAACCTCTCCTCTCCGAACCTCTCCGAACCTCTCCTCTCTGAACCTCTCCGAACCTCTCCTCTCCGCACCTCTCCTCTCCGAACCTCTCCTCTCCGAACCTCTCCTCTCCCTTAGGAAAGTGAAAACTAGAAAACTAGAAGAAGTTTGATCTCTAACAAATACTTCCAATTAAGATGGTGGCATTTAAGCAGATATGAACACCTTGGCATCACAACTGTCAAGACACAGTCAATACCCTGTCAGACTTCTAAAGTCCTTTTAAATCAAATGCAAAGTCATTATGAATAGTAATTTTTGTTGTGGGAAATGGTGATAAACCCCCATGAATCTACTGTTACCACAGTGCACCCTATTTGCAAAGGTGGAGCTTTTATACTAATTAAGAAGAAAGACACTCTTATAACCAAAGCAGATAAATGCATTTGCTTGTCAGATAGAGCTCCTTTGCTCCTCACATCAACCAATGATTTTATCTGGAGTCAGAGTTCTTTGTATGCAGTAGTAATATGAGAATAATCTTTATTTTCCTAGGATACAGTCAGCATTTGCTTTTTGAGCTGCAAACAAGCACTGTGCTCTGAACTTGATAACAAGGTGTCAAACTTATAGTCAGCTTCAGAGATGATTAAAACCTAGACAAGCACTCAACTTTGGGGATGAATTCTTGCTTAAGGAATCCAACATCTGGTAGCAATATGCAGCCTATTCTACACACAATGTCATCCCTGAAGAAGGACAAGGTAAAATAAAAGTAAGAAACAAAGTAAGAACCTACAACAGACTTCAAAACCTCTTAAATATATGATTGCTTTTATAGTTAAAACTACTAAGCATGTTTTTCAGAGACAGGTAACATGAATAGTTAATCACAAAACCTGAATTTCAAATCAAAGCAGAAGTGTCTGTAGCAATGTGAGACCATTTGAGGCTATGCCTTTAAGAAAGGGACAGTGCTGGCTAAATGTTTTGTAAATATATTGTATTCTAAACAAATTTCATTGGTAGATAGTTGGGAGTACAATCTTAAGTTTCAGTGCAGCCGGAACTTTCAGCAGTTCAGTTTCTCTTCACTCACCTCTTCCAGCTGTCTTATTCTGGGCTTCTAGCCAAATAACAGATAAGCATTAATTCTCCTGCACAAGGCCTCTGCCTCGTTAACTCCCCTTTTCTCTTTCTAACCCTCTTTGTGGAAAAAGGGAGGTAGGGGGGTGAAGGGGGTGCAGGGGGAAACCCCCTCTTCTGGGGGGGTTTGTTTCTGTTCTTGTTTCCTTAGAATACATAGAATAAACCAGGTTGGAAGAGACCTTCAAGATCATCGCGTCCAACCCATCAACCAATCCAACACCGCCCAAACAACTAACCCACGGCACCAAGCACCCCATCAAGTCTTCTCCTGAAAACCTCCAGTGATGGCGACTCCACCACCTCCCCAGGCAGCCCATTCCAATGGGCAATCACTCTTTCTGTATAGAACTTTTTTCTAACATCCAGCCTGAACCTCCCCTGGCGCAGCCTGAGACTGTGTCCTCTTGTTCTGGTACTGCTTGCCTGGGAGAAGAGACCAACATCCATCTGTCCACAACCTCCCTTCAGGTAGTTGTAGAGAGTAATAAGGTCACCCCTGAGTCTCCTCTTCTCCAGGCTAAGCAACCCCAGCTCCCTCAGCCTCTCCTCGTAGGGCTTATGTTCCAAACCCCTCACCAACTTTGTTGCTCTTCTCTGGACTCGTTCCAGCAAGTCAACATCCTTCCTAAACTGAGGAGCCCAGAACTGGACACAGTACTCGAGGTGCGGCCTAACCAGTGCAGTGTACAGGGGCAGAATGACCTCCCTGCTCCTGATGGCCACACTGTTCCTGATGCAGGCCAGGATGCCATTGGCCCTCTTGGCTGCCTGGGCACACTACAGGCTCATGTTCAGTCTACCGTCGACCAGCACCCCCAGGTCCCTCTCAGCCTGACTGCTCTCGAGCCACTCTGACCCCAGCCTGTAGCTCTGCATGGGGTTGCTGTGGCCAATGTGCAGAACCCGGCACTTGGATGTTTTCAATCTCATGCCGTTGGACTCTGCCCATCTGTCCAGCCTGTCGAGGTCCCTCTGCAGAGCCTCTCTACCCTCTAGCAGATCAACTCCTGCCCCCAGCTTGGTGTCGTCAGCAAATTTACTGATGATGGACTCAATGCCCTCGTCCAGATCATCAATAAAGATGTTAAAGAGCATGGGGCCCAGTACTGATCCCTGGGGCACACCACTGGTGACTGGTTCCTTGCTGTATATTTCTATATATATTGTAAATACTGTATATTTGTGTACATAAATTCCCTGTGTCAGTCATTGCTTTGCAAATACAGTGTTCCCCTTTGCTCCACAGCTGAGTTAGTTGTGGGGTTTTTTTCCATTCCTACTTAGTGGGGGAGGAGAAGCTGGGCCTTCTCTCTCAACCCACCACACAATGTGTGCTTTATCAATACACACATATATGCATTTAAATATATACAAGTATTTTAACCTTAAGTAAGGAATTGAATTAGTGTAGTGGTAGTGCAGAAGCAGCTGAGGCTGCCTTAAGAGTAGGTATCTTCTTATTTTTCTTTCCTTTCCATGTTCTACAATTACTCAGGAGATTAAAAACATATTTTTCAGAAGTTCCTGATGCATCAGCAGAAGTACGCTTCCTGTCTGCTGGATTCCAAATAGGTTACTCTAACCTGGATGCTGACATCAGGGCATTTAAATATCCATGGGCAGTGACATGACTTGTTAAATCAGTACTGTTGGACTTTCTCTGGACACATCCTAGAAATTCAAGATACATCTTTGTTCCTTGACTGTGAGAGTTTGAAGCATATATAGAGTTAAATTGGACATGATCCTCTCTTCCTTTCCACATAGTACTGTGAGCAACAATTCTTGCTTTCCAATATATCTCTATTTCAGGAAAGTGAAAGTTATTGTTACTAGAATTTGCTATCACATATGTTTAAGGTAAGATTTATCCCAACAAGCTTTATGCACATAAAAGCCTGATCTGTAGTCTGCTTTCTAATTGGTAAAGTTATGGAAGTACCTCCAAAAGTAATTTATCCCACACTGCATGCCTGTCTCTGGATGGGTAAAGTCATCTTCACAAAGTGCCTTTCCATTTCCTTTAACTATATTGCTGTGGGTGAATGTTACTGTGATAGCACTTACTAGGAGGAAAAGACTTCTACAGGAAAATTACCTGCCAGCTTGCAATTGTACTGGGATAAAACAGATATCATACAGAAAAAGAGAGCATTTTAGGACAGTGCTTTACAGGCTCAAAGGGTTAACTGCACACCCTGTAATGATATTTGTAAGAAAAGAAGTCTGCCTTGGCTTGTGGGATGAGTGAAATTTGAAGCATGAAGCCTACTAAAACCCTTAATTTTTCCTGCTATCATTTAAATCAGTGAGCCTACTTTCTGAAAATCAGCTTCCAGACTTCTACTTTTTGGATTTTTTCTGTGATTTTAAAATATTTGTCTAATTTTTAATACAATATTACCTTTTGATTAGTTATTTTCATGTAATTTTCTAGTCTCATTGCAAGTAATAGAATAGAATGGAATGGAATGGAATGGAATGGAATGGAATGGAATGGAATAGAATAGAATAGAATAGAATAGAATAGAATAGAATAGAATAGAATAGAATAGAATAGAATAGAATAGACCAGGTTGGAAGAGACCTTCAAGATCATTGTGTCCAACCTATCATCCAACACCACCTAATCAACTAAACCATGCAACCAAGCATCCTGTCAAGCCTCGCCCTGAACACCCCCAGCAACGGCAACCCCACCACCTCCTCGGGCAGCCCATTCCAATGGGCAGTCACTCTCTCGGTGTAAAACTTCCTCCTAACCTCCAGCCTGAACCTCCCCTGGCACAGCCTGAGACTGTGTCCTCTTGTTCTGGTACTGGTTGCCTGGGAGAAGAGACTAACCTCTGCCTGACTGCACCCCCCCTTCAGGTAGTTGTAGACATCAATAAGGTCACCCCTGAGTCTCCTCTACAAAACCCCACAAAATTCTTCACTGATCAAGATAACTCCAAGGCAGTGCTATATTCTACATTGATCTTTCATTGATTTAGTGATGTTTAAACAAGTCTAAATTTTCAATCAGATAATTGAGAATGAAACTAAATTTACTGGACCTCTTAATAAATCATAGAGAACTGAGGAATATTCTGTTAATAAAAGCTAGCTGTACTGAAAAAGCCCAGAAGTAGTGTCTAACTAGACACTGGTGAGATGTTGTGAACACACATTGAACCAAGTAGCTCTTTTTCAATGTTGAAATCTTAGTTTATATTTTTAGGAAAGTATTTGGTTTTGCCATCAAGAAACTACAGAAGAGAAAAAATAATATAGTACAATATGCACAGAAAAACTGTAGAGTTAGGCATCTCTTCCCCTTTGCCTTCTCCATAAATGTAAAGAATCAGATAATAGAAAACAATTAATGTGATGTATTGTGAGTCAGGTGCTATTAGAGTCAAAGGTGTTATCTGCCCTAGCAGTAATAGTTGCAATAATCTATAGCTTAATAAACTGTAAAACAGTGTAATAGATAAGAAGAAAGCCAAAAATACCTCTTACAAATTGTTTCCATTATTTATTTGATTTTTCAGGAAGGAACACGGAAAGATTTTCCTATTCTATCACAACACAAGGATTGATTCGCATTTCAACCTCTGTAAATTGAACAAAAATAAATAATCACTTTTAAAAGACGGTAGTAATGCTCTGAAGATGTCAAAGTCTCACAGGTCTCTTTCCCTAATATCTCATCCTTAATGATACTAATAACCAGAATTACGGTAGAAGGGAATGATAATTTGTTGGTTGGTTTGGGTTTTTTTGGTGGTGGTGGTTTGGTTGTTGTTTGGGTTGTGTTTTTTTGGAGTTTTTTTTTTTTTGGTGTTTTGCTTGTTGGTTGGTTTGGTTTTTTGTTTGGTTAGGGGTTCTTTTGTTTTGGTTTTTTTGTTGGTGGTGGTTGGTTAGTGATTTTTGCTGTTGTGTTGTTTTTTGGTTGTTTTTTTTTCCCCCAATCCATCGAATTTGAGAGAAAATACTTTTAGACTCAGTTTCTAAACCAGATATCTACAGAGACCAATACCATCAGTTGGCAAATACTGGAATTGGAAGTTTATGATTCAGCATTTTTGTGGAATCTTGTCCTGATATTGCATTGTCACCCTAGGTATTTATCCTACATACATTTAAGTAAAAAAGACAAGTAAGCAATGCACTAACTGTGATTCACCTGGCAGAAGAGTAAATCAGCCAGTGCAGCAAGAGACAGCTGATTGTGATTTTTACTGCCAAAGATTTCCACTATGCATTGATAGATGGAGATCTAGCTTTCTAAGCATCTGAAACAGATACTGTGCTGTACAAAAATCTTAACTGTACCAGATGTACAAAAGAAAACATCAAACAATTAATGATATGTCTGATTTTATCAGAGAGACTAGTAACAAAAACACCTTCAGGAATCTTTGAAAAAAAAAATCCAGTCTTCAAGAACAAATTGTATAGGACCAAACTCAAAGGTTTCTTGTGTATTTTATTTGTAGATTCTTCAAATTATGCTATTTTTTTTCACCTTCATTTATTATATCTAATTTAGTTCATTCAGTAGATTTCTATATTTATATGGCATTTTTCCAGTGTGTAAATATTTTAGTGTGTGCTTTCCTAAAATTTATGTAATCTTCATCATTTTTTCTTGATTGGTACAATTTAAAAATGAACCTGTGAGAAATTCTACATTTCTCATATAAGACCCCTTTTTCATGAGTGTACTTTAATATATTTCTAGATGTTTTGCACTCTCTTTTAGAAACAATTCTTATATCTTTCATATTGCAGGCTCACCAACTACCTATTTCGGGCAAACTCCATTATTCTCTTTGAAGTGTGTCTCATAAGTGCTCAAGATAATATTCCTGAAGATATCTATGAGCAAAATATCAAGAGGTTAATAAATTAAAGTAAGGAAAAACTTATTTTGAGCCTCATAGACATATCTACAGAAAAGAAGGGCTACATTTGGATTGAATTTAGTGAGAAGATAAAATTGCAAGCACATTATTTCCGCCCCCCCTTTATCATAGTATCGTAGTATCAGTCAGGGTTGGAAGGGTCCACAAGGATCACCTAGTTCCAACCCCCCTGCCATGGGCAGGGACACCCCACACCAGATCAGACTGGCCAGAGCCTCATCCTGCCTGGTCTTAAACACCTCCAGGGACGGCGCCCCAACAACATCCCTGGACAACCCATTTCTTGGCTTCACCGCTCTCACAGTGAAGAACTTCCTCCTTCAGATACTGGAAGGCCACAATAAGGTCACCTCAGAGCCTTCTCTTCTCCAGACTGAACAGCCTCAACTCCTTTAGTCTGTCCTCATAGGAGAGGTGCTCCAGCCCTCTGATCATCCTCATGGCCCTTCTCTGGACATGCTCCAGCACCTCCATATCCCTCTTGTAATAGGGGCTCCAGAACTGGATGCAGTACTCCAGGTGGGGTCTCACCAGAGCTGAGGAGAGGGGAGAATCACCTCCCTTGACCTGCTGGCCACACTTGATGCAGCCCAGGAACTAACTGGCTTTCTGGGCTGCAAGTGCACACTGAGAGCTCATGTTGAGCTTCTCATCCACCAGCACCCCCAAGTCTCTCTCCTCCAGGCTGCTTTCCAGCCAGTCACTGCCCAGCCTGGATTTGTGCCTGGGGTTGCCTCAACCTGTTTGCCTCAACCCAGATGCAGGACCCTGCACTTGGTCTTGTTGAACCTCATGAGGTTGGCTTGTGCCCACCTCTCCAGCCTGTCAAGGTCACTCTGGATTGCATCCCTTCTCTCCAGCGTGTCTGCTGCACCACACAGCTTGGTGTCATCAGCAAACTTGCTGAGGGTGCACTCAATGCCACTGTCCATAGCACTGACAAAGATATCAGGACCCGACCTGCTGGGTCCTGATGGGGTGCATTTATCGAGAAGGGGCAAGAGAGTCCTAGCACTGGAGTTGGCAGGACGGCTTTAGGAGGGCTTTAGGAGGGCTTTAAACTAGGTCTGAAGGGGGTGGGTGAAGACATCGGTCCCTCTGCAGAGGTAAGAGTAGGGCACAAGGTAGGGTGAATTGAGAGGTCGGGAGCCCAGCTGAAGTGTATGTACACCAATTCACGCAGCCTGGGCAATAAGCAAGAGGAGCTGGAGGTCCTAATCCACCAGGGCAACTATGATATAGTTGCCATCTCAGAAACATGGTGGGACAACAGGCACGATTGGAGTGCTACACTGGGGGGCTACAGGCTCTTTAGGAGGGATAGGCGAGGGAGGAGAGGTGGAGGGGTGGCCTTGTATATTAGGGAGACACTTTCTGCCTCAGAACTTGAGGTGGAAGATGAGGGAATTGAGAGCCTGTGGGTTAAAATCAGAGGGCAGCCCAACAAATCTGACATCCTGGTTGGAGCCTGTTATAGACCACCCAACCAGGATAAGGAGGTTGATGAATTATTCTACAAACAACTGGAGGCTGTTTCAAGATCATCAGGTCTTGTCCTTGTGGGTGACTTCAACCTGCCAGATATCTGCTGGGAACTTAATTCAGCAGAGAAGAGCCAGTCCAGAAGATTCCTGGAGTGAATGGTGGACTGCTTCCTGATGCAGCTGTTAAGCGACCCTACCAGGGGACATGCTCTGCTTGACCTGCTGTTCTTCAATACGGAAGAGCTGGTGGGAGATGTGACTGTGGGAGGCTGCCTAGGGTGCAGTGACCCCACAGTATCACAGTATCACAGTATCAGAGTATAACTAAGGTTGGAAGAGACCCCAAGGATCATCGAGTCCAACCTGTCTCCACAGACCTCATAACTAGACCATAGCACCAAGTGCCACATCCAATCTCCTCTTGAACACCTCCAGGGATTGTGACTCCACCACCTCCCTGGGCAGCACATTCCAATGACGAATGACTCGCTCAGTGAAGAACTTTCTCCTCAATTTGAGTCTAAACCTCCCCTGACACAGCTTGAGACTGTGTCCCCTTGTTCTGGTGCTGGTTGCCTGGGAGAAGAGACCAACCCTTTCCTGGCTAAAGCCACCTTTCAGGTAGTTGTAGAGGGCAATGAGGTCACCCCTGAGCCTTCTCTTCTCCAGGCTAAACAACCCCAGCTCCCTCAGCCTCTCCTCATAGGGCTTGTGCTCAAGGCCTCTCCCCAGCCTTGTTGCCCTTCTCTGGACACATTCAAGTGTCTCAATGTCCTTCTTAAACTGAGGGGCCCAGAACTGGACACAGGACTCAAGGTGTGGCCTAACCAATGCAGAGTACAGGGGCACAATGATTTCCCTGATCCTGCTGGCCACACTATTCCTAATGCAGGCCAGGATGCCATTGGACCTCTTGGCCACCTGGGCACACTGCTGGCTCATGTTTAGGCGGCTGTCAATCACTGCCCCCAGTTCCCTCTCTTTCTGGGAGCTCTCCAGCTACTCTGACCCCAGCCTGTAGCTCTGCATTTGGTTGCCGTGGCCAAAGTTCAGCACCCGGCACTAGGACTTGGTAAATGCCATGCCATTGGACTCTGCCCATCTGTCCAGTCATTCGAGGTCCCACTGCAGAGCCTTTCCACCCTCTAACTGACCAACATCTCTTCCCAACTTGGTGTCATCTGCAAACTTGCTGATGACTGACTCAACCCACTCATCCATATCATCAATGAAGATGTTAAAGAGGATGGGGCCCAGTACTGATCCCTGGGGGGCACCACTGGTGACTGGCCTCCAGCTGGATGTGGCACCATTCACCACCACTCTCTGGGCTTGGCCCTCCAGCCAGTTTCTAACCCAGCACAGTGTTGCGGTCCAAGCCACGAGCTGACAGCTTAGACAGTAGTTTACTGTGGGTGACATTGTCAAAGGCCTTGCTGAAGTCCAGGTAGACCACATCTCCAGGCCTCCCCACGTCCACCAGACGGGTCACCTGATCATAGAAGGAGATCAGGTTGGAGAGGCAGGACCTGCCCTTCCTAAATCCATGTTGGCTGGACCTGAGCCCTTGGTCATCCTTCAGGTGCACAGTTATTGCCGCCAGGATAATCTGTTCCATCACTTTCCCTGGAACTGAGGTCAGGCTGACTGGCCTGTGGTTTCCAGGTTCCTCCATCCGACCCTTCTTGTGGATGGGCACCACATTGGCCAGTTTCCAGTCATCTGGGACCTCAGCAGTGAGCCAGCACTGGAGGAAAATGATGGAGAGCGGCTTGGCCAGCTCATCTGCCAGCTCTCTCAACACCCTGGGATGGATCCCATCTGGTCCCATGGACTTGTGAGTGTCCAAGTGGCTCAGCAGATCCCAAACTAATTCCTCATGGATTTCGAGGGCATCACACTGGTCCCCAATTCTAATGTCATCTTCCCCTGTCTTGCCTTTAATTTTAACCCATACACTCTCACCCAGCTCATCATCCCTCCCCAGGTGGAGCTCCACTGATTCCAGCTGGTTATTGACACAGAGGGCAACACCTCCTCCTCTCCTTCCCTGCCTATTCTTCCTAAAGAGTTTATACACGTCTATTCCTACATTCCAGTCATGAAAATCATCCCACCAGGTTTCAGTAACAGCCACTATGTCATGGCATCCCAGCAGTACAGTGGCCCGTAATTCATCCTGTTTGTTACCCAAGCTGCGTGCATTTGCATGGAAGCACTTCAGCTGGGCTGGCCCTGTCGTCCTCTTGTGCCAATTCTCCTTGGTTTCCACAGAATGTCCTGGTACATCATTCGTGGCTTGCCTCAGGGCAGCAAGTTGAAAGCCCTTACTAGCTCTCCATCCCTCTGCCTCTGGTGAGCTGCCCCTCTGTTTGTCACAGGCCAGCAGGAGACTATTGACCCCTTCCCCCTTCAAATCTAGTTTAAAGCCCTATCAATGAGCCCTGCCAATTCCTGTCCCAGGATCCTTTTCCCCCTCTGGGACGAGTGTGTCCCCTAAGTTGTTTTCAGCTCTGGTGCCTTGAAAATCAAGCCATGATTGTAGAACCCAAAGACCTGTCGATGGCACCAGACCCAGAGCCATGAATTGACCTGTTGGCTCTTCCTCAATGTTCCCTCATCCTTTGCTGATGTTATAGGGATAGCAGAGAACACAACTTGAGCTCCTGAAAGACTTATCTGTAAGTCCAAGTCGCAAAACAGTGAAGTCAAAACAGCATTCTCACTACAACTTTCTATTCCATGAGACTACACAGAATTATTTAGTCTTGAAGATGCAGAACATCCCAGAATATGATATCTTTCATTATAACTTTACCCAAGACAGAAAGCAGATTGTGCTGAAATGTCCACATATTCATATCAATTGATACAATTGTGACAACATTACTTTTAATTATCCATTCAACTACCTGGTGTTTTCCTCAAGGAAGGACTCATGGCTGTTACAAGAAAATAAAAAATACCACAGAAAATATCTGTTAAGACACTTGCTGATAGAAATAGAAAAAAAATTATATTCTTATTTCTACTTAGTTTTCCAAATCAAGTCCCAAAAAAATAATAAAATAAGACATTTCAGATGATAATCCACACTGCTACAGAAATACATGAGTGGATCTGGAGGATTATTTCTTGCTAATTGACCAGAGATACTGTTGACCATTCATATATGTTTGGAATGTCAGTCTTCTTTTGATGTGCAGTCTAATGAAATCATGTTTGAACAAGCTTTGGTGAATATTGCATCAGGACTTCTCAACAACTATGACTGTGTAGCTATCTATGAAACTTCCTTCTGATGTTGATCCAGTTAGTGAAGAGAATATTCTTAGTGTCATCCTATGTCTTATATCACTGTTTCAAAGGTTTTAAACCAATAGATGTTTATTTTTAGTTACATTTTATTTTATAATGATTTTTTGAACTTTATTGATAAACCAAAATAAATAAAAACAAAGGTGATGTCTTCTTAATGCTAGAAAACCACCCAAACCTCCTGTGAAGTTCTATGAACTAATGATTGAACAACATGCACCAGAGAGACCCATCTATGAACCGAGACACTATTCACTAATCAGACTGGACCCATTTATAACATACATTCTGAATTGTAATACAAATAATTCAAGATATTTAACCAAATATGACCAAAAAAAATGTCTAATCTTCACAAATGAGAGGGAGAATTAGTTGCTACACAATTGAAAAAAAAATCAAGTAAGGCAGGCAGAAGACCTTTGTGGATAAGCAAGAACCTCTTAGTAAAACTCAAAAATAAAAAGAAGGTTTACAATATTTGGAAGAAAGGACTATTCAATTGGGAGAATTATAGAGATATAGCCAAAGAATGTAGAGATGCAACAAGGAAGGCCAAGGCCCTCCTGGAACTGAATTTTGCAAGAAGAGTGAAAGAAAACATGAAAAGTTTTTTTCCAATACATTAATGATAAAAGGAAGAGCAGGAAAAGGTAGGCCCACTACTGAATGATGTGAGAGATATGGTAACTGATGATGCAGAGATGGCAGAGTTGCTGAATGCCTTTGCCTCAGTATTTACTCCTAAGACCAGCCCTTAGGAACTCTGAGGAAACTGAGTTTAGTCTGTTCCACTCCCCCTCCCTGTCCACCAAGCCTATAAAAAGGAGGACACTGTGGCCATTAGCTCTTTTGGCCCCTGCCTTTTGCCTGGACGAGGACTGCCACTGTTCCCCTGCTTCTCTGCCATGTGGTCCTCCCTGCTGCACCCACGCCTTTGCAAAGGACTTGTTTTGTATTTTGTATTTCTCTTTTCCCATCCATCCTTGTTCCTTACCCTTGTGAACCCTACCTGTTATTGTTACATATATATGTATATATACGTATATATATACTGTTTAAAGAAAATTCTTTACCTCTCTACTTCCAAGCCAAATTCAAATTATATCTTGGAGGATTTGCTCCTTTCCTTTCTTTTCCTCTGTATTGGGAAAGAGGATGGGGGAGTGGGGCAGGGATTCTCAGCCTGGCCCCCATCTGAGCTCTTAAGTTGATGGTAGGCTGAACATGAGCCTGCAGTGTGCCCAGGCAGCCAGGAGGGCCAATGGCATCCTGGCCTGCATCAGGAACAGTGTGGCCAGCAGGAGCAGGGAGGTCATTCTGCCCCTGTACACTGCACTGGTTAGGCTGCACCTCTAGCACTGTGTCCAGTTCTGGGCCCCTCAGTTTAGGAAGGATGTTGACTTGCTGGAGCATGTCCAGAAAAGGGCGACAAGGTTGGTGAGGGGCTTGGAGCACAAGCCCTATGAGGAGAGATTGAGGGAGCTGGGGTTGCTTAGTCTGGAGAGGAGGAGACTCAGGGGTGACCTTATTGCTCTCTACAACTACCTGAAGGGGATTGTAGTGAGGCGGACGTGGGTCTCTTCTCCCAGGCAAGCAGTACCAGAACAAGAGGACACAGTCTCAGGCTGCACCAGGGGAGGTTTAGGCTGGAGGTTAGGAGGAAGTTTTACACAGAGAGAGTGATTGCCCACTGGAATGGGCTGCCTGAGGAGGTGGTGGGGTCACCGTTGCTGGGGGTGTTCAGGGCGAGGCTTGACAGGATGCTTGGTTGTATGGTTTAGTTGATTGGGTAGTGTTGGATGATAGGTTGGACATGATGATCTCGAAGGTCTCTTCCAACCTGGTTAATTCTATTCTATTCTAAGTTGCAGTTAAGGCTCAAACCACCACACATTCTCTGAAATGTTGACCAAATGGGTAGATGAGGGAAGAGCAGTGGATATCATATACCTTGACTTCAGTAAAGCTTTTGATATTGTCTCCCATAACATCCTTTTTGAAACGCTCAGGAAATGTGACATAGACAGCTGATCTGTGAGGTAGATTGCAAACTGGCTCAATAAAACTTCAAAGAGCCATCATCAGTGGCACAGAGTCAACCTGTGGTCAGTGGTGGTCCCCAGGGATCCAGTTTTGTTCAGGCGATTGAGAGTACCCTCAGCAAGTATGCTGATGATACAAAATTGTGGGGTTGGCTGACATTACATCAGTCTGTGCAGCCATCCAATGAGATCTGGACAGGCTGGAGAGCTGGGTGCAGGCAAACCTCATGAAATACAGTAAGGACAAGTGCACGGTCCTGCATCTGGGGAGGAATAACAGCAGGCACCAGTACAGGTTAGGGGCTGCCCTTCTGGAAAGCAGCTCCACAGAAGAAGACCTTGGAGTGCTGGTGGACAGTAAGCTCTCCATGGAGCAACAATGTGCCCTTGTGGCCAAGGGTGCCCATGGTATTCTGGGCTGCATTAAGAAAAGTGTGTCCAGCAGGTGTAGGGAAGGAAGTTCTTCTACCCATCTACTCTGCCCTAGTAACACCGCAACTGGAATACTGCATCCAGTTTTGGACTACCCAGTTCAAGAAAGACAAAAAACTGCTGGAGAGAATCCAATGGAGAGCCTTGAAGATGATGAGGGGACTTGAGCATCACCCTGATGAAAGACTGAGAGCCCTGGGGCTGTTTAGTCTTGATAAGAGAAGACTGAGAGGGGATCTGATCAATGTGTATAAACATCTGAGGGGTGGGTGTCAAGTGGAGGGGGACAAGCTCTTCTCAGTGGTGCACACTAATAAGACAAGAAATGATGGATTCAAACTTGAACATAGAAGATTTCACCTCAACATGAGGAGAAACTTCTTTACAGTGAGCATGACCGAGCACTGGAACAGATGGCCCAGAGAGGCTGTGGAGTCTTCTTCTCTGGAGACGCTCAAAACCTACCTGGCTGTATTCCTGTGCGGACTACCTTAAGTATCCCCCTGCTTTGGCAGGAGGATTGGACCCAATGATCTCTTGAGATCTCTTCCAACCTCTAATATACTGTGATACTGTAATTTTTCTATGATTATATACATCACAAAAGGTCAAAACTTTGATATCTCCTTTCCCTTTTCATCATTTTTCCTCTCTTCCTTTTGGTACAGAGGCTTTAGGTGAGGTGGGTTTTTTTATTATTTCTTTTTATTTCATTTTGGTTTTAAACTTGAAGTCTTCTGACTCAGACAGACAGCACAGACTTTTTCTGTGCCCACACATAAAATGCAGACAAATTTCATGCCTGAATTGTTAGGTGATAGTCTATGTGATTTTCTATCCTTAGAAAAATTACCTTGTAAGGACTAAACAGGCATTTGAGATGTTTGTATACTTCATTCCCAGAGATCAGCTTCAGTGCAGGTAACGCTGTGCTGGACAAGGGATTTCTAGCCAAAAAAAACCACATTGAAAACCTCTTTTTTAGGGCTTTTAAAAGCCAATAAGAGCAGCTTTAATGTGCCAGAGCTGGTAGCTTGTGGTCGGGCGCTGAGATAGAGTGGGTGGAACCAGCACCTCCCAGGTAAATCTAAATAGAATACATAGAATACATAGAATAAACCAGGTTGGAAGAGACCTTCAAGATCATCACGTCCAACCCATCAACCAATCCAACACCACCTAAACAACTAACCCATGGCACCAAGCACCCCATCAAGTCTTCTCCTGAAAACCTCCAATGTTGGCGACTCCACCACCTCCCTAGGCAGCCCATTCCAATGGGCAATCATTCTCTCTGTATAGAACTTTTTCCTAACATCCAGCCTGAACCTCCCCTGGTGCAGCCTGAGACTGTGTCCTCTTGTTCTGGTACTGGCTGCCTGGGAGAAGAGACCAACATCCGTCTGTCTACAACCTCCTTGGTGTGTTAACGACGCATTAACACACCAAACTGCCATTTGCGAGTTCAGCACCACCCATCCTTGATCAGGTGATAATACATCTCTGGGACTGGTGTCTGCCCACAGGGTAAACAAACAATGATTGTGTGTGCCTTGTGGGACAGGTTGGTGAGGCGGGAGGTGGGGGTGCAGATGCTGCAGTGGTTTGCAGCTCATTGGTATCTGTGATCTCTGCTCACTGAGCAAGGTCAATCAACAAACATGGCGAGTCATACCAGTGTGTCCCTGCAGCCTGTGAAGTCAGTCAGTAATAGAGATCCAGCTATGGTAACAACCAGGCTGAGGGCTGTTTGTAGAACTTTTGGTATTCAGACAGAGAATCTGTGCAGACACATAGGTGTCTAGGCCCCTGGATGTCATGAGGGCCTGAGCCTTGCCATGTCCTTCCTGTATCGAGGACTTCAGACCTGGATGCAGTACTCCAGGTGAGGTCTCACCAGGGCAGAGTAAAGTGGCAGAATCACCTCTCTCAATCTGCTGGCCATGCTTCTTTTGATGCAGCCTAGGATGCTGTCTCAGTCCAGAGAGGGAAAGAGACTCAAGTTCTTTTGAATATTCCCATGTTGTGAAATTAGAGGCACAAATGAGGCCAAAATATCAACAGCTAGACTATTTATTACAGATATAAAGTGGATATATGAGAAGGGGAGAGAGAGAAAATAGAGAGTGAGAGAGAGAAGGAATAGGGAGAAGAAGGAGAAAGTAGGAAAGGGATTATATTACCAACAATCAGAGGTGGAGAGAGGGTTTTCAGAGTCCAAGATCCGTTGGGCTGCCCCGTGATGTTTCCAGCATGTAGTGCTGTCTTCTTCCTTCATCTGTGTTTTCAGTTCTCCGTTTTTCTTCTGCTGAGCCAGTAGTTGCTCAAGACTTTAATACAGTTTTTAGTCCTTAGGTATGTGTCCAAGTATTGTCCCTCAGGAAATCAGGGGCCAGGAAATCATCCTCAGGCAAGTATCCAGGTGTTGTTCCCCAGGAATCTTTCTGTGCATTCCTGTGTGTTTGGGCAGGGGTCTGGATGGAGGTGGGGGGGCTCTGCCTCCTCCTTCTCCATCTACTTGCCCACACACTCATTACACATCAGGAAACAGGTGGTGAATCCATTGTCTCACCTTCCTCCCTCTCCAGGGTACTTGATGGGTGGAGATTATCTTGTCTTATGCATATTCCCAGAGGTGGCCTCAGTCCATTGTTGTCAGGCCAGTGAGCAATGTTATTTTTGCACCTTCCAAGAGTTGCTCCAGTGGCTCAGCCCAACATACATCAGCTATTGTCTGGGCAAGCAGCAAGTGATTTTATCTTTGTTGAGTCACACCAGGAGAGACAAGCTTTTAGTCTCTCACAGATGCCACTGGCCTTCTGGGCTGCAAGCACATGTTGTTGGCTCACATTGTTGGCTTCTCAGCCACCAGAATTCCCAAGTGCTTTTTCACAGGGCTGCTTTCTATCACCTCATCCCCTAGTCTGCATCGATAGTGAGGATTGTTCCAGCCCAGGTGTAGAACCCTGCACTTGCTGTTGTTCAACATCATGAGGTTCCCCTGGGCCCACCTCTCCAGCTTGTCCAGGTCCCTCTGGATGTGGTGTATCAACCTGTGGTATATCAACAGCACCACTCAGCCTGATGTCATCTGCAAACATGCTGATGGTGCACTCAATCCTGCTGTCTATATAATTGATAAAATATTAAATAGCACAGGTCACAGTACAGACCTCTGAGGGGCACCACTTCTCATTGCTCTCCATCTGGACTTCAAGACATTGAGCACCACCTTCTCTGTGCAGCCACACAGTCAATTCCTCATCCACTGAACAGCTATATAAGGGTATGTAAGAGTTTCCTAGCATGGAAGAAAATTTGTGTATTTTCTATAAAAGGACTACTTGTCGTGAATCATATAAACAGCACTACTGAATATGTTTATACAATGCCACTACCATCTTCTGTTTCTGTCTTTTCAGTGTCTCCTAATTCAAAATTTACTTGAAATAATTATTTCAGCTTTGCCTTGCAGAATTGATCTGAAGAACTGTTGAAACAGTTATTAAAACATAGAGTCTTCTGAGCAAAGAAATAATCAAAATTCCAATTAATTCTGTTGCAGCATTACACTATTGTCATAGTAACAGTGGCATGAAGTTTACATCAAAAGGCTTATTTGGAAGTGTCAGCCTAAAAGCAATCAAATACCTGGAAAAGCATTGAGACATTCAAAAGACACTAATGAGAGGCCTTTAGGATTTTAAAGTAATTGACAGTTATTCTTGGTTAATAGAGGCAACCCAGCCAGGGACTTTTGTTACAAGGAAGGTCCATGGTTAAACAAGTATGTTGTACCGATGGTGCTAAGATTAACAGAAACAAAGAGGTACTGTGCAGAAAAACAAAAATACAAATTTGTGTTTGTAAAATGTAAATCCACAAAACAGTAACAGCATTAGGAAGGTTCTGAAAAAAAAATACTTAAAAGAACTGAAAAAAATGGGTAGTTAACTTGAATTCAGAATACATAGAAGAGAGGATTTCCAAGCTTTTAGACTTTCCAAATACTTTAAATGCATAAGTGAATGGTCCTTAGATTGTGACTTGTGTGTAACACACTGCCTGAAAGACCATATGATCCATCTGGAGGGCACAGAGGGAGGGAAAATGCCAACAAAAAAGAAATCAAATTGGGTGAACACATTGTGGGGTTGGTCAGTATACTGGCTTTCATAAAGTTAAGGAATGGGTACCAAATGCTTTTTCTTGTTGTGGGTTTTATGTGGAGTTTTGCTGGGGAAGTAGATTGTTGTTGGTTGTAGTTTGAAAGCTGTTGAAATCCCACAAGACAAGCCATTCTTTCATAGGGTTCCAGGAAAAGATAGAGGTGTTGCCATAAAGATGGACATTTCCATGAGACTTTGGCTTGCACGAAGGAAATAAAAATCCCCAGAAGGTATTAGAATGTTATTCCAGTATCTCCTAAGCTCCCTAGGCTGCCACATTCAAACTAGGACAGAAATCTTGATATGCAATCTAACAGAACCTTTAGTTCTTGTTTTGAATCAAATTTAGATTCAGTGTCCAAATTTTGCAAGCTTGGATAGCTAAAATCAATTGAAAGTTGACACAACAAAATAGACATTGGTCTTGTCCTTGATATGTGCAATGCAATCCTATCAAATCAAAAGTAGACTAAAAAGAATAATAGATTTGAAATAGCATCTGAAAGCAGGAAAAAAGTGAGTCTCGGGAGAAAAGGGGGTTCAAGGAGGAGGTATACAAGAAATTCATCCACATTCAGGTAATGTTCTTTTGATCTTCTCTCACTCCTGTTTCATGTTCATCATTAATGTCTGTGCAGAGGGAAGGAAGGATGGCAAATCAAGTAATTAGTTACACATGTACTTTGATCAGTATTGCATTTTCCTCTTTCAAGTTGTTTGAAAAAGTGCTAAGAGCCAAGCAGCAGAGTTCCATTTACAGTTACTCAGCTGAGCACATTCCCAAAAATCTTTCTGTAATATCTAAATATAATCTAATACTTCACCTAATGATAACTTTAATGTGACTTGGACTTAGTTTTATTTCTGCATCAGCAAAGCTTTTTTGCTGGTTTGCTTGTGCATTTCCATGCCCTTGGTCGTAATACATAGAATACATAGAATACATAGAATAAACCAGGTTGGAAGAGACCTTCAAGATCATCACGTCCAACCCATCAACCAATCCAACACCACCCAAACAACTAACCCACGGCACCAAGCACCCCATCAAGTCTTCTCCTAAAAACCTCCAGTGACGGCGACTCCACCACCTCCCCAGGCAGCCCATTCCAATGGGCAATCACTCTTTCTGTATAGAACTTTTTTCTAACATCCAGCCTGAACCTCCCCTGGCGCAGCCTGAGACTGTGCCCTCTTGTTCTGGTACTGCTTGCCTGGGAGAAGAGACCAACATCCGTCTGTCTACAACCTCCCTTCAGGTAGTTGCAGAGAGAGTAATAAGGTCACCCCTCAGTCTCCTCTTCTCCAGGCTAAGCAACCCCAGCTCCCTCAGCCTCTCCTCGTAGGGCTTATGTTCCAAACCCCTCACCAACTTTGTTGCTCTTCTCTGGACTCGTTCCAGCAAGTCAACATCCTTCCTAAACTGAGGGGCCCAGAACTGGACACAGGACTCGAGGTGCGGCCTAACCAGTGCAGTGTACAGGGGCAGAATGACCTCCCTGCTCCTGCTGGCCACACTGTTCCTGATGCAGGCCAGAATGCCATTGGCCCTCTTAGCTGCCTGGGCACACTGTAGGCTCATGTTCAGTCTACCGTCAACCAGCACCCCCAAGTCCCTCTCAGCCTGACTGCTCTCCAGCCACTCTGACCCCAGCCTGTAGCTCTGCATGGGGTTGCTGTGGCCAATGTGCAAAACCCGGCACTTGGATGTGTTAAATCTCATGCCGTTGGACTCTGCCCATCTGCCCAGCCTGTCGAGGTCCCTCTGCAGAGCCTCTCTACCCTCCAGCAGATCAACTCCTGCCCCCAGCTTGGTGTCGTCAGCAAATTTACTGAGGATGGACTCGATGCCCTCGTCCAGATCATCAATAAAGATGTTAAAGAGCATGGGGCCCATTGTACAAAGTCATGCAACTAGGTCTGAAGAGATAAATACATTTCAAGCAACTTGAAATGTTAGAATGACGTCTAGAAATCTCTTTAGTGCTTAGATGTTGACTTTCCAAAGAGTGAAGAAGACTTCCCCTGTTCTTTGCTGTTGTTAATTGCTGGTGTTATACATTCTGCCTTATGAAGTGACATAGTACCTGTCACACAGACAAGATCCCCATCACTGTCTTCAGCTCATCATATGCTCCCTTTACCATTCAACATAACAGAGAGTGAAAAGAGTGGGAAAGTACTTATGTAAAAGAGACAGGATCCTTTATCTCAGATATTCTCCTGGACTAAACAATTTTTATGTTAGTGCTGACACTGAAGTAGGATATAATCTGAAGAGAGCCCTCTTGTACCTTTTCAATTCCCATCAAATCTCATAAGCCTGCATAACTCAGTTTTTGTCATTCCCTGCAGACAGGGAGCTAAGTGGCTTGTGAAATGAGTCATGGATCTTTTCCCTTTGTATTCCGGCTGAGGGCAGCATTTGAAAACAGGGGTTTATGTTATCTATGACAATTCTGTCGAGAAACTTTTTCTTGAACTTTAAAAATGTTCCCTGTAATAGTCTTAGGCAGCAGTCAGCTCGGATATGGCTTTGTGATCCTCTTCCTCTCCATCACACAGCCCCAGGACAACTGTCCATATTGCTCCCCATAGTCACTATAACTAATGAGGTTGTGGAGCACAACAGAACAGCATAGGTCACACACTACCAAACACTATGACAAGTGTTGGCTCTGTATAAATTACTTTATAGACAAGTTTTGTAGAATATTTCATTATTTTCCATGGCAGCTTCAATAGCAGCAGTATGGGACACCTCTCCCATTAGTAATATATAATATATTTTCTTGTCAGTTAATCTTGAAAGCTGGCTGCCATTTCTCAAAAGGCTGGATCTTTCATTTCCCTCTAATAAATACTTCACATTAAATGTATTATTGCTGGTGAGACGTCAGTAATTGAGTGCTTATCACCACATTTTCCTGATGCCCTATGATAAAAAATATTTTCTGTAGTGGATGCAAAAGAGTGAGAAAGGTGATGGGAGTAAAGAGTAAAATTACAAAAGATCAAATCAAGTGTTAGATGAATAGACCTCTGAATTATCACATCTGTAGATAATGCAATGAAACTAATGCTCCAAGAACTGAAGGAAAGACAGAATATGCTTCAGTGGGAAAAAAAAAAACAAGTCTGAGGAAAAGATGTGTGTAGAATATTAATAGCTCCTTGAATATTTTGTGGATTTTTTAACGACTTTTACTCTATTCTATATGCTTTACAATCTACCTGTGAATGAAAATTTAGAGTATTTAACCTGGCATATATAGGCACTTGAGACACTGGCTCTGCACAAATTTTTGCTATACATTTCTAATTTACTATAAATATGTAAGCTGGAGTAAGGAACCATTATTTCTTCTGTATCATTAGCTTTTCCAGATCCTTACGAAGAACTAACACTTCTTAAAATTTTGCATATGTTTCAGTTTCATATTGCATGTAGAATAAAATGATGGCAGCAGCTTGCATTGTATTTATTCCAAACAATTGTGATGCAGCTGCTGTATGAGTACCAAGGACTTGTAAAAAATTGAAGCAAATGAAAGAAAATGCAAAGGACTCTTACAAAACTGGTTGTGAGGGTGTGGTGGGTGGAGAAATGAGAAAAGACAATCTTGCTTGTTTGCTAAAACATTTCAAAAGTTGGAGTTTCGTGTAAGTTTCTAAAGACATGTAGTTAGAGAACATTTATTGTGCAAAGCAGAATTTCAGATGATAACTTAGTGACTAAAGCTCTTTTTTCCACTTTACCTCCAGGAAGTAGCAGGTTTATAGCCTTCTCACTTGTAAAGTGTCAGAGGGTCCAGAAAGACAACCGTTCCTCAATTATGGCAACATTACAAAAGTAATTAACCTAGTCCTTTCAGAAGCCCTGTTCCTTCCAAATCTCTAGTACATCCATCCATCTCAGTGCACATCCCCATCCTTACTGGTTAACATATGGCATGAACCTTTCTGGTTCAGAGGAAAGGTTTTGAAGTGTTTAGGTCCCATCTCTTCTATAGGCTGAGAAAATCACTTAGCCTCTCTATGTCACTTTGCCCCTCATGATGGAGATAAAATTTGACATTACCGTTACAGTTTTGTTGACCATATCACATTTATACAAGTTCTTAGGCTGAGCTTCTTATCAGTGACAGAATAGCATTTTGTAAATGGGGCCAATTCCAGTGTGAGAGGTCCTTAGTGAACTATTGTACAGATATTAATGAGGGAGTTAGGTAAAAAGGATATTTGGAACATATTGGGCCCTCAGAAATTCAGAAGCTGTTTGAGAGTTTTTAGGTATTTTGAGCCCTTAGAGTCCACTGACAAAATTAAGGGGGAAAAAAAGGGAAAATTCAATCTCCTCTAACTTATCTATATGTCTATCTGTGTATCGATTTTAAAATACAGTCCTATCACAATATCTGAACAATTTTCACAAAACAAAACAAAACAACAAAAAAAACCAACAACAGTGGTGTTATCTCTCCCTTTCTGTGCTGCTGGATTTTCTCCTTTTGACTCCTTCTCTTAGACTGTCACCTCCATACTGTGAGCACTGGTGCTGCCTGCTAGCTTGCTTGGCTGAGGAAGGGAAACCATTTCACTTGAAATCAAGGGGCTCAGCAAGTATAATTTATCATATTTATTGTAACCACTGTGTACCCTCCTGCTGAGATGTGAAGGACTGACTTTCTCACACACATGGCAGTTTGGGTGGATGGGAAATATATATCAAGTAGCACAGGAGGTCTGCGTCCTACCAAGGAGAATGGGTTAGGAACTGGCTGGAGGGCCGAGCCCAAAGAGTGGTGGTGAATGGTGCCACATCCAGCTGGCGGCCGGTCAGTAGTGGTGTGCCCCAAGGATCAGTGCTGGGCCCCATGCTCTTTAACATCTTTATTGATGATCTGGATGAGGACATTGAGTCCATCATCAGTAAATTTGCTGACGACACCAAGCTGGGGGCAGGAGTTGATCTGCTGGAGAGTAGAGAGGCTCTGCAGAGGGACCTCGACAGGCTGGACAGATGGGCAGAGTCCAACGGCATGAGATTGAAAACATCCAAGTGCCGGGTTCTGCACATTGGCCACAACAACCCCATGCAGAGCTACAGGCTGGGGTCAGAGTGGCTGGAGAGCAGTCAGGTGGAAAGGGACCTGGGGGTGCTGGTTGATGGTAGGCTGAACATGAGCCTGCAGTGTGCCCAGGCAGCTAATAGGGCCAATGGCATCCTGGCCTGCATGAGGAACAGTGTGGCCATCAGGAACAGGGAGGTGATTCTGCCCCTGTACACTACACTGGTTAGGCCACACCTTGAGTCCTGTGTCCAGTTCTGGGTCCCTCAGTTTAGGAAGGATGTTGACTTGCTGGAGCATGTCCAGAAAAGGGCAAGAAGGTTGGTGAAGGGCTTGGAGCACAAGCCCTATGAGGAGAGATTGAGGGAGCTGGGGTTGCTTAGTCTGGAGAGGAGGAGACTCAGGGGTGACCTTATTGCTCTCTACAACTACCTGAAGGGGGGTTGTAGTGAGGCGGAAGTTGGTCTCTTCTCCCAGGCAAGCAGTACCAGAACAAGAGGGCACAGTCTCAGGCTGCACCAGGGGAGGTTTAGGCTGGAGGTTAGGAGGAAGTTTTACACAGAGAGAGTGATTGCCCACTGGATTGGGCTGCCTGAGGAGGTGGTGGGGTCGCCGTCGCTGGGGGTGTTCAGGGCGAGGCTTGACAGGATGCTTGGTTGTATGGTTTAGTTGATTGGGTAGTGTTGGATGATAGGTTGGACACGATGATCTCGAACGTCTCTTCGAACCTGGTTTATTCTATTCTATTCTATTCTATTCTATTCTATTCTATTCCTCACCTTAGGGTGAGGAGAAAAATAAACATTTATATATTTGGCTTTACACTGTTATGCAAAAAGGTTTGTCTGTTCAGTTTGAATTTAGTCACCTGTTGAGGTTAAGCAGTCTGAAGGTTTTGTGTTTGTTTGGGTGTTATACCTTTTCCTTTCTCCCTCTTTTTTTTATTTTTTCTTCTTGGTTTTTTTGGCCTAACACTTCTGACTTTTGCATTCTCTCTGTGTGTGATGATGACAGCTGTGTGAGTTGCTCAGAGAAAATTATCCTTTGTGAGACCTGAGGAGGCGATTCATCATGTCAGACTAACAATGGCTGCAGATAGCAGAAGAAAACCTACATAGCTAAGCACTGAAATCTAATCTCTGAGTACACTGAATTTCCCTAGTGAATATAGAATTTGGGGTCACTATCTCACATTTTTGCTGAATATCAGTGGTCTTATTTTGAGGCTAACAGATGCCTCACTTTGGCTTTACTTCCATTTCCAAGAAATGGAGGATTCATGATTATTTCAGAGAGCCTTCCAAGCAATGCAATGAATGGTATAATATAATCTTTTTGCTAAATTCCACTTGCCTTGGAGTTATGTGCAATTATCTTGTCTGATATACTGACCATTGAATTGCATTTATTTCTATTGTGATTATAGAATCATAGAATTCCTCCAGTTGGAAAGTAACTCCAAGATAATCGTGTCCATCCACCAGCCTAAAACCACAATGAGCATTAAACAATGTTTCACAGTGCCCCAACTATGCATTTTTTTAACACCTCCATGGGCAGTAACTCTCTCGTCTCCCTGGGCAGTCCATTACATTGCTTCATTACTCTTTCAGTAAAGAAATTTTTCCTAATACCCAACCTGAACTTTCCTTGGCACAACTTAAGACCATTTCATCTCATTCTATCACTTGTTACTACAGGCAAGAAACCAACCCCTAAGTCACTATAACTTTTAAGTAGTTCATAGAATCATGGAATGAATAAGGTTGGAAAAGACCTCAAAGAGCATCAAGTCCAACCTGTCACCTAAGACCTCATGACTACTAGACCATGGCACCAAGTGCCACATCCAGCCCCCTCTTGCCCACCTCCCTGGGCAGCCCATTCCAATGGCTAACAACTCTCTGTGAAGAACATTCTCATCACCTCAACCCTAAACTTCCCCTGGCACACCTTGAGACTGTGTCCCCTTGTTCTGGTGCTGGTTGCCTGGGAGAAGAGACCAACCCCTTCCTGGCCACAACCACCTTTCAGGTAGTTGTAGAGAGCAATGAGGTCCCCCCTGAGCCTCCTCTTCTCCAGGCTAAACAATCCCAGCTCCCTCAGCCTCTCCTCATAGGGCTTGTGTTTGATGCCTCTCCCCAGCCTCGTTGGCCATCTCTGGAAACATTCAAGAGTCTCAATGTCCTTAAATTGAGGGGCCCAGAACTGGACACAGGACTCAAGGTGTGGCCTAACCAATGCTGAGCACAGAGGCAGAATGACTTCCCTGCTCCTGCTGGCCACACTATTTAGTTGTAGAGAGCATGAAGGTCTCCCCTCAGCCTACTCTTCTCCAGACTTGTTAACAGTTTAGCGCAAGGGCTAAACTTCCTGCTCTCCTAACATAAAAGCAGGGAACAGTAACACACAAAACTCAGGGTTGAGACAGAGAGATACGAGTTTAACATAATATGAGATATCATGAGCACAATGCATAATTAACTTATCTAATAATCTAATTTATCTCATAATCTATAACACAATGAAGGTGTAACTATCAGATAGTATAATGCATGATTAGCTTAGCTTAGCCTATTTGCAAAAGAAAGAGTGAAATATAGAAAAAATTCAGCATAAATTAGAAAGCTGAAACCAGCAGCTAACCAACTCCTACTCTTTCTACCATCATGCCTGCAGAAAAGAGACAACAGCCAAGAAGGCAGATTCTAGAAGAAGCAACTGGAACAGGAAGATTCCCATGTTGCAATCTGAACTTCAACCCTGTAATTTTTTGCTCCAGTATTTTGAGTCTGGCATGACTGCAGCATGATATGAATAACAGCAGCAGCCTCAACTCAATCCATGACAACCCAAATTTCCTAAGATGTTCCTCAAAAGATGTGCAATGATATGTTCTTGTTCCTTTCATTAGTATCTTGCACATAGATGGCAATTTCATATAAATTTGTTATCTTTTTCAAAGGACACCCACAGTCTTATTTGTGTGTTTGGAACTGGACAAATAAACTTCATTTATGGGTTATTTACAGATTACAATAGACTGAGACAGGTGATTTGGCCACTTTACTGTGATAAGGCCTCACCTGGAGTACTGCATCCAGCTGTGGAGCCCACAATAGAAGAAAATGGCCTTGATGGAGAAGGTCCAGTGGAGGGCCACAAAAATGATCAGGGGGCTGAAATACCTGCCTTACAAGCACAGGTTGAGGGAGCTAGTGTTGTTCAGCCTGAAGAACGCAAGGCTCCTGGGAGACCTAAGAGTGACCGTCCAGTACCTGAAGGCGGCCTACAAGAATGCTGGACTGGGACTGTATAAGACCTGTAGTGATAGGACAAGGTGCAATAAACTGAAATTAGAGAAGAGTAGATTTAGATTGGATGCTAGCAACAAGTTCTTTACCTTGAGAGTAGTGGAGACTGGAAATGGTTGCCCAGGGAGGTAGTTGAGTCTCCAAACCTTGGAGATACTCAAGGTCAGGTTGGACAAGCCTCTGAGTAACCTGGTCTAGTGGAGAATGTTTTTGCTCACTGCAAGGGGGTTGGTCTCTTCTGCCAGATAACCTGTGATAGAATGAGAGGATAGAGTCTCAAGCTGCACAAGGGGAGGTTTAGGCTGGATCTTAGGATCACAGAAAGAGTGATTGGGTATTGGAATGTGATGCCCAGGGAGGTGGTGGAGTCACCATCACTGGAGGTGTTTAAGAAGAGACTGGATAAGGCACTTGGTGCCATGGTTTAGTTGATTAGATAGTGTTGGGTGATAGGTTGGACTTCATGATCTTGAAGTTCTTTTCCAGCAAGGATAATTCTATTCTATTCTATTCTATTCTATTCCATTCTATTCCATTCTATTCCATTCTACTCTATTATATTCTATAGAACTAATATAGAATTACTGTTTCTGGTGAGCTGCAAGCCTTCTTGGAGACCTGCATACCTTGCTTGTACAGCTCCTAGTTTCCAGACCAACATGCAGGCAATCACGACATTGTGACAATTATTGAAATTTGGTGGGATGAATCCTGTGACTAGTGTGGTTATCGATGACTACAAGCTGTTCAGAGGGACAAGAGATGATGAACAGGTGGAGGTATTGCCCTCTATGATATTCTAAGAAAATTACATTTTAAAAATAAAATAAACAATGTCAGTAATATGTCAATACCTCTTCCCATTTTGTGACTTCTGGAGTTGTGAGCATGATGTGAAGACCAAGATGATATCTGTGATGTTTCCCCTTAGCTGTGATGCAGAAAATGTAGCTTTTATCTTTCTTTGCTGTACTTGCACCCCCAGTTGTGATAGTTTGAGGCTGTGCCTTTAAGGACAAGTGGTGCTGAGAGACACTGGCTAGATGTTTTCGGTACTAGAACCAAAACATTCTGATATTCTAAACGAATTTCATTGGTTGATGAACAAAAATTCAACTTTAGATTGTGAAGCAGTTGGAATTTTTTTTTTTTTTTCCGCAGTTCAGTTCGGGTTGGGAGTTGGGGGAGTTGGGAGTTTCAGCCTGTTCTCCCTGCCTGCTTCTTCTGCAAACTGCTGGAGTTGGCCTTCAGATAAGCAAACACTAATCCTGCATGGGCTTTTGAAGGTTACTAACAACTCTTTTCCTTAGTAATTTGCCTTTCTCTCTCTCTAACCCCTTTTTTGGGGAAAAAGGGAGGTAGGGGGGGAGAGAGGGGGTTCCAAGGAGGGGATCCCTCCCCCGGGGAGGGATTTTTGTTGTGTTATTTCTCTTTGCTGTGTATCTCTGTGTATATATTGTAAATACCTGTGTATATTGTGTTATATATAACCTGCTTTCCATATATGCTTGTAAATATATAGCTTGCTCTTCGATTGGGCTAGTTGTGGTTTCTTATTCTGTGGAGGAGGGAGAGCTAAGCCCTCTCTCAACCTACCACATTATTGGCTGCCCAACTCGGGGCTTGGTGATAAATTAGTTTATTTATGGCTTGCTTGAGTCGAACGAGCAAACATGAAGGTGTTTTGGATTTTTAAGCAATTGCTTTTCTCAGTCTTCAGTGTATTGATCTACAAGTATTGCCTGGGTATGATTATCGATAAGATAGGTAAATATATAATGCAAAAAATGTATTTGTGGTTTAAGTACAAGATGCAGCTCCTATATGATCGGTGCCTGGAATTCTTTTATGTGAAAAAATACAGGAATGTTACATAGAGCACACTCCCTATTGAGATAAAAGAGTTTAAGATTCCGGTCGGTGAAAGGGTAATTTTAAGTGATGGCTGGGATCCAAAGCTGATTTTCTCGATGTGTGTAGTCCTGCTATCGGTGATGATTAATGTGTATTTGCTAGTAGCACTGTACCGGGAGAAAAAAGTGTCTAAGGCATGTTATGTTATTAGACGGAGGGCAAAGAGACAAAAACACCACCCTGGCTCTGTTTCAGGAACATCCAGTGAGGATGATAATGGAGAATCTGTGTCAGTTAAAGATAAAGCTAAAAAGTCAATCAGCAAGGCAGCGTTGAATAGCACTGCTAATGATTCTGGCAAGCAGCCAGGGGCGGCAGTAGCCCCAAACATGGCGGCTCCTGTGTCCCCGGCAGCCACCATTAACGAGGCAAAGTCATTTCCTCCTTCTTCCATGGCAGGAGCGGAAGCGTCCTCCAAAGCAGCTAATCTGTCTCAAAGCTTATCAGCTTCTGATAATAAGGCAGCTGGAAACCCAAACACAGCTCCAGTAAATCAAGTAGCAGTTTTAACAACAAGGAGGGGTAAGGCTAAAGCTGATTCAGGAGCTGAAGGGGATGCACAGCAAGGTTCTTCTGCTGGGGAGGAAGAGAAAATTTGTCTTAAAAATATAGCTGAGTTATTGAGATCATCAGAGGATCGAGATGCATCTCTCGGTAGGACAGCAGCTAGTGGTGGTGCTTCTCAGCTTAAAGGGATCCTTGAGAGGTTGTTGGGACCACAAGTTGAGGAAGAGGAGGCAAAGGAGCAAGAAGAAGATGATATAACCGACTGCTCTTCACCGCGTGAGGAATTGCGAAATGTAAGAAAAGACTATCTCAGAGCAGATAAGGAGCCAGTTCTCGCTTGGCTTGGTAGATGCTATGATACAGGTGCTCCAGCTCTAATGGTTGGAGACAAGTCAGCAGCTCAGCTAGGAACTCTCTCGAAGGATAATGGAATAGATAGACATCTAGGCAAGGCTCTCGGTAAGGTTAATCTGTGGATACGCCTTCTAATGGCAGTTCTCATAAGATACCCTTCCCGAGATGATCTTCCATGGAATCCTAAGCCCTGGACTACCATAGATGAGGGAATTAAGCGTCTGAGAGAATTTGCTGTTAGAGAGATACTCTATGGTGAACATGAATCTCTGAATCCTGATGATGTTCCTGTAGGAAATGGTCTTGCTAAAAAGCTCATCAAGCTTGCTCCTTCCAATTATGCAAACATTCTGGCAAGCAGAATTGTAGCAAGAAATTATGGTGGAGCTCCTCCTACGGTTGGCCAATTCACTGATCAATTGAGGCAATTGGATGATAGCATGACACGTGTTTCTTTGGTTTCAACCATTGAAACTCTGTCTGGAAAACTGGAGAATTGCATGAAAGAGCTGAAGGATGAATTTAAAAACACCATATCCCAATTGGCACAAAGAGATAATTCCAAATCTTCCTCCAGGTGGGTGCAGGTTTCATCTGTGAGGAACAGACGTCCTCCAAGGAGGACATTCCAAAACAGATCAAACCAAAACAGACCACCAAGGCAGTTACGTAGGACTATTGGGCTTACCCTGCGTGATCAGTTTGGTGAGAACATGAACAGGTGGGATGGTCAACCAATTTCTAATCTTTTCAGCAGACTGAGAGAACTGCAAAGTGGCAGAACCCGAGGTAGCAATACCAGAAGGGTAGCTGTTACTTCTACAGTTCCCCAGGACAGCTCCAACAGTGGCTCCAGTTCTAACACTGCACAGTGCGCTCGTTGCACCTGTGGACATGTTCCCCATAACTAGGGGTGCCCTGCCTCCCGCCAGGGGGAGGAGAGGGGTAATAGGGAAAACAGAATCTATTGGGATGTGTACATCCAGTGGCCTGGCACTTCACAATTTCAGAAGTACAGGGCCTTGGTTGACACAGGAGCTCAGTGTACCATAATGCCATCAAATTACCAGGGATCAGAGTCCATAACTATTCTGGGAGTCACTGGTGGATCTCAAGAGTTAAGTAAGGTAGAGGTTGATATAAGTTTAACTGGTAAACAGTGGAAGAAGCATACAGTTGTGACCAGACCTGATGCACCTTGTATTTTGGGAATTGATTTTCTGAGAGAAGGGCGTTTCAAGGACCCTAAAGGTTACAAATGGGCTTTTGGAGTAGCTTCTGTAGAAATTGATGGACAAAAGCTGAAACTGTCTGCTAAACCTGAGCTTTCTGATGACTCTGCAGTTGTGGGACAACACAAGATTCAGGACATTGAATTGCCGGTTGCTTCTCAGACTGTGCATCACAGACAATACAGAACCAACCGTGACTCTTTGTTGCCCATTCAGAATCTGATTCGTCAGTTGGAGAGTCAGAAAGTGATCAGCAAAACTCATTCACCTTTCAACAGTCCAGTGTGGCCTGTGCGAAAGCCGAATGGAGACTGGCGTCTGACAGTGGACTACCGAGCCCTGAATGAAGTAACTCCGCCTATGAGTGCAGCAGTACCGGACATTATGGAACTCCAGTATGAGCTGGAATCCAAAGAGGCCAAATGGTATGCTACCATAGACATTGCTAATGCATTCTTCTCTATTCCCATAGCAGAGGAATGCAGGCCTCAGTTTGCTTTCACCTGGAGAGGAATCCAGTACACTTTCAACAGACTGCCGATGGGCTGGATCCACAGCTCCAGCATCTGTCATGCAGTAATCCACGATGCTCTGGAGGAAGGTGGTGCTCCAGAACACATCCAGTTCATCGATGATATCATCGTCTGGGGTAAAACTGCTGAGGAAGTCTTCGAGAAAGGTAACAAAATCATGGACATTCTTCTGAATGCAGGTTTTGCTATCAAGAGAGACAAAGTGAAAGGTCCTACCACAGAAATCCAGTTTCTGGGAGTGCGGTGGCAGGATGGATGCCGACACATTCCAGTGGATGTGGTAAATAGAGTCTCTACCATGGCAAATCCCACCAACAAGCAAGAAACTCTATGTTTCTTGGGGATAGTGGGATTTTGGAGACTACGCATTCCTGGATACAGTCAGAATGAAACCTCTGTATGATGTGACTCGAAAGAGAAACAGTTTCCACTGGGGACCTGAACAACAAGCAGCCTTTGACCAGATAAAGCAAGAGGTAGTTCAAGCAGTGGGTCTGGGACCTGTCCGAGATGGTCCAGACATTAAGAACATTTTGTACACGGCTGCAGGTGACAATGGTCCAACCTGGTGCTTGTGGCAAAAAGCTCCAGGTGAGACACGTGGACGACCTCTTGGCTTCTGGAGTCGAGGTTACAGAGGTTCAGAGGCTAATTATACTCCAACAGAGAAAGAGATTCTGGCTGCCTATGAAGGAGTAAAAGCAGCTTCTGAAGTAATTGGAACTGAATCACAACTTCTCTTAGCTCCCAGATTGCCAGTATTGAATTGGATGTTCAAAGGCAAAGGTTCCACACCACATCATGCCACAGATTCCACCTGGTCTAAGTGGATGGCTCTGATAACACAGAGAACTCAAATGGGAAATCTTGAAAGACCTGGTCTGGTGGAGGTGATCTCAAGTTGGCCTGAAGATGCCAACTGCACTAAACATCCAGAGGAGAGAGTAACTCGTGCTGAGGAAGCTCCTCCTTACAATGACCTTTCAGATGATGAGAAGAGATATGCTTTGTTCACAGACGGTTCCTGTCGTCTCGTCGGGAACAAGCGAAGGTGGAAGTTTGCAGTGTGGAGTCCAACACACCGAGTTGCAGAGGCGAAGGATGGAGAAGGAGAATCCAGTCAGTTTGCAGAGGGAAAAGCTGTCCAGCTAGCTCTCGATGTAGCTGAACATGAGAGATGGCGAAAGCTGTATCTCTATACCCACTCATGGATGGTAGTCAATGCTCTATGGGGTTGGCTAAAGAACTGGAAAACGAATGGCTGGCAGAGGAAAGGAAAACCCATCTGGGCAGCTGAACTGTGGCAAGACATTGCTGATCGAGTTGAGAGAATTCCAGTGAAAGTGAGACACATTGATGCTCACTTTCCTAAGAACAAAGCTACTGAGGAACAGCAGCACAACCATCAGGCAGATCTAGCTGCAAGAGTTTCTCAAGTAGACAAGGACTCTGAACTTGATCTCGACTGGAAACACCAAGGTGAGATATTTTTAGCTCAGTGGGCTCACGATTCATCAGGACATCAAGGCAGAGATGCAACATACCAGTGGGCTCGTGACAGA
The DNA here is from genome assembly GCF_014839835.1 of Dryobates pubescens. NCBI lineage: Eukaryota > Metazoa > Chordata > Aves > Piciformes > Picidae > Dryobates > Dryobates pubescens. Next base: position 79,736,610 of record NC_071657.1, on the reverse strand, counting down.
TCCATAGACATTTCCATGGATGCCATCACCCAAGTCATCCATGACTGTGACATTTGTGCTGCTATTAAGCAGGCAAAGCGAATTAAGCCCTTGTGGTATGGTGACAGATGGTCCAAGCACAGGTATGGTGAAGCCTGGCAGATTGACTACATCACTCTACCACGTTCTCGTTCGGGTAAGCAGTACGTGCTTACTATGGTAGAGGTGAACACTGGATGGTTGGAAACTTATGCAGTTCCACATGCAACTGCACGCAACACCATTCTCGGTCTGGAGAGACAGATCCTGTGGAGACACGGAACTCCAGAGAGGATTCAGTCAGACAACGGAACTCATTTCAAGAACAACCTTGTAAAGAGCTGGGCAAAAGAGCACGGTATTGAGTGGATTTTCCATATTCCTTACTATGCACCGGCTGCAGGGAAGATTGAACGCTACAACGGTTTGTTGAAGACCACTCTCAAAGCCATGGGAGGTGGATCTCTGAAAAACTGGGAAAAGCATTTAGCACAAGCAACCTGGCTGGTGAATAGTAGAGGTTCAGTGAACCGAGCTGGACCAGCACATTCAGATCTGCTACAGAAAGTAGAAGGTGATAGAGTTCCTGTTGTTAGAGAAAAGAATCTGTTAGGTAAAACTGTTTGGGTATTTTCGCCCTCAGGAGAGGCTAAACCTGTCCGAGGGGTGGTTTCAGCAGAAGGTCCAGGTCACATTTATTGGGTAATGCAAGAGAATGGTGAAATTCAGTGTATTCCACAAAGAGATTTAACTTTAGCTGAGAGAGTTTAATTTCAGACTGTTGTACAGCTACAACGCGTCCAAAGGAAGAGTCCCTGAGGAATCTACGGTGCAGGAACCCTGAGAACCCTGAGAGCCCTGAGTCAACTGAGAGTCCCTGAGTCCCTGTTTCCCTTTTCTTCGCTTCGTCTGCAGAGAGACAAACTGTTTTCCATTTTCTTGATTTTGGATTTTCTTGGACTTCTGAATCATCTACATCTGAGTATAGCCGGAATGGACCATGAACTTGACTTACAAACTGTAAATATTGTTCTGGATTAGATGGACAGTACGAACAGCCAATGAAATTGTTTAGAAAGGGGTGGACTGTGATAGTTTGAGGCTGTGCCTTTAAGGACAAGCAGTGCTGAGAGACACTGGCTAGATGTTTTCGGTACTAGAACCAAAACATTCTGATATTCTAAACGAATTTCATTGGTTGATAAACAAAAATTCAACTTTAGATTGTGAAGCAGTTGGAAATTTTTTCTTTTCCTCAGTTCAGTTTGGTTTGGGAGTTGGGGGAGTTGGAGGTTTCAGCCTGTTCTCCCTGCCCGCTTCTTCTGCGAACTGCTGGAGTTGGCCTTCATATAAGCAAACACTAATCCTGCATGGGCTTTTGAAGCTTACTAACAACTCTTTTCCTTAGTAATTTGCCTTTCTCTCTCTCTAACCCCTTTTTGAAATTCTCAAGTCTGGGTTACATTTTTCAGTTTCCCTCAATAGGTGGCAATTGTGGAATAGATGCCTAACTAGTAAATTAAAAAGAGACTCAAAACTCTTTTTCCTTGTTTTATTCTCCAAAGTCCTGGTTAGAATCTGTCTTTATTGGTATCCCATATAGGAATAAAGCCTGGGGTTCATAGATGAGAATTTTTTATCTGCAGAAAGAACCTCTATCCCTTTCCATTACAGAAAATTATGGAGATCTCTCTCCAATCATTTATAGGTATAATGAATTTTTGGACTCAGGGTACCAAGTATTTACTGATAGACTGCTAGAAAAATGACATTTACAAAGATACTTTGAAAGAGTTTATGACATGAGGAATAATTTATGAACATTTTCACTTCACTGAAACTGACCTGAACATCATGACAATGGAAGAAAACACCCTATTATGTCACATATCAACCATGTTTCGAATTCCAAAAGTTGACTTGAAATACATAGAGGTTGTAAGAGTTCTGATGAAGTGAGAGTACATTGCTGAAGATTCATCTGTTCACATGTGTTGCTTCAGCAATTGTGGTCAGAGACCTAATGCTTGAGCTAGCACCTAGTTTAAAAAAAATCATCCAAGGCTGTACTTCAGTAGAACTCTCTCCTGCCCATGATTCAGCCACTTGGAAGTCTTGCAATCAACTCACATTGTTCTTCTTTTCACAGTGTGGGAGTGACAGTCCCTAGGAAAAGTGTTTATGTCCCCAGCATATGTCTTATGTACCATTGCTACCCACCTTTTCTGAATACTGAAAGTTAATTCAGTACATGATATTCACTCAAATATTATATCTGATGTAAATGGACAAATGAAGTGTGCTTGTTCCTGTTTAACAGCTGGAAAATTTGAGACAATAAGAAGGTTGTTGGTTTCTCTAAATCTACAGGGGTAATGTCAGAGAACTAAAAAATGCCAGACTCACATATCCAACTCCCACATAACAGGCAGTCCTTCCTCAAGATTGTAGGAGTCATGTTTAATTGATGAACTGATTTAGGATGAAGCAGAGTGTGCCATCAATTACAGAGCAACATTATTATGTCTAAGTTAGCTAAGCTTCTGAATGAACAAAAGGTCTATCAGGGCCAAAGGGCCTTGGTCAATTCTGCTAACTGTGTAATTCTTAAACAGAGCAGAATTCTCCTAAACTGTATTTATGCTAAATTTAATGGCACCTGATGACCTCAATTAAAACCATTCAAAGGAAATCAGAATTGCCAACAATGTCCTGAAAGATGATTATGGCTTTCTCCTGGTAACTGCTGATATAAACTTGGCAATTTTTAAAGAAGATTTTATAGTGCTGCTGCTGTTTTTATTGAAAGTGTCAGAATGTCAGCAGTGATAATGTCTCACTGAATGGGTAAACTTCTCTTTTTGATACATTTAGTTGCAAAGAAGAATACATTTGTATTTTCCTAAAATTCCCAAGATATTATTATGGACAAGAACAAAGCTTCTGTGACTTTACTGGTCTTTATTGGACAAGACAATAATTGCTCAGAAGAAAATAATTTCTTATGAATGAACCTAGCTTGAGAAAAATGATGAAAGCCTGCTTTCATGTGATCATCTTTAAAAATGTATATGTATCATAAGTTACAGAGTACAGAAAACTATACGGAGCAATTTCAAGTGTAAGCATGAGCATAAAACTCAGTACATGAGTGTCACACAACTGAATAAATCTGCATACAAGCCCTGGAAAATAAAAGACCAGATACTTAATATTCCTGAATATCACCTTCTTGAAAAAATAAATGCATGTATCTGCTGTTCTTCTGGTGACTTAGAGATTTCTTCTTAAACTTTTCAAATTAACAAATATTTAAGCCCTGCAAAGGAGTTTAGAAATTTACTTCTCTTTTTTTTTTTTTTTTTTTTTTTTTAATAATAGATTTGAGAAGGGAATGAGACTTAGACTGTAGAAATAGTGGTTTCATCAGCTCCAAATTCAAGACAGGAGTACCTTCATGTTCAAAATTATTTCATTGTTTTAATTTCAAGGCATCATTTTTGAGCTTGATGTTTGGGATAAACAAAAGCATTGTAAAATATCCACCATGTCAGGAATAGTTTCAGTAATGATGGAATTTAATAATGGAATTCCAAGGAGCATATATATATTGTAATTTTATGACTGTTGCAGTATTTAGAACCTGAAAACTAATAGTCTAATTACAATGAGTTTTAGACATATTTTTAACTGCACTGACCCATAAAATAAAAATGTTTTCACTGAATATGGGATTCTGTTGAACAATATTAAACCCCCACAATCACAAGTATGCAGCAACTGAGTTTCAAATTGTTCATTTAATGTTAATCATAGCCATTGTAATGTGGAGTCAACCAGCTCTAAGGGACACGACCTTATCACAGTGGACAGATGGTGAAAAACTTTCAAGCTGTGTCAAACCTTTTTCTTCAACATTTTTTTGCTCTTAACATATTTATTGCTGACATCATATATCAGTGCTATAACTTCTGTTCAGGTGAATACAATCAGTTGGCAGTAAAAGTTTCAGATCTGGCAACCTTTCAGTCATTGCTTTTCTATCTGCTCCTATAAACTCATTGTCTGGAAGAAACAAGATGAAAAAAACAAGAAAAGGAAGAAGAGCTGCTTTTGGAAGTCCTTCAGTTTGGTTTAATTCCCATGCATAGAGGAGAATATATTGATGCAGACTTCATGTTCTCCTGGTTCAGATGTCATATTTTCTCGTGACTGAAAAGATCAGTGGCAGCAAAGGATGCATGGAAGAGAGGGGGAAGAAAATGTGAGAGGAAAAATATATTTTAAAATGTTAAACTCATCTCTAGCAGTATCTGTTAAATGTCTCCTGTATTTTCCCAACTTTAGAACTGAGCCTGTATTTCCTCACTGATATCTGTCATCCTAGTGAAAGAATCAAATATGCTTTGAAGACACAGTAGGGAACATTCCTTAATAAATGCATTTGCAGTTGTATCATATTAATTTATGAATGCTCTGTGTAATTGTGCAAGCTACAAATGTGTTTTATACACATCAAATCTTCTACAGCCTTGCTTTTTCCACATTTTTGTCTATTTCTCATTGTATTTTTGAGATGAAAAATTATCCCATGTTATCATAACCAGTTCAGCAAATCCAGGAAGGGCTTTCTAGGTTCAATAGCAAGTTTTGCTTCCATAGACAAGTATCATCATGATATGACAAAAGATTTTTTAAAGGAACTTTATGTTTTCTCTGTGACAAAACCAAGCTCAACTGCAACTACTCTTATTTTTATTTCTGGCTGAGATGTCCTGGTATGTATTGGACCTGTGCTCTGCATTAACAGCATGAGATCTGTAGGAAAAATAAAAACATCCCATCCAGGCAGTCATCACCCAAAGGTCCTAAGGGTAGATGTACTAGATTTAGGATGGAAGGAGGTATAAGTTTTGCCTCTCCACAGCAAGGAGCACACATTCCTGATTAGTGGCTTCCCTGCAAAATTGTGTAGTTGCAGGTCCTTTAAAACACAAGAGCACAGAATGCGGTCTGAGCTTGGATGCCTCCTGTATGTACCCATAATTGGGCTGTATATTTTGATTAAATGTAATGTCCCGATAACTTTGAAAAATGCAGAGGGCATATGGATTCAGGAGGGAAAAAAATTCCTCAGGCTCCCTTTACTGGCCAATAAAACTGCTATAAGTGCTCATGACTGAAGGCCCTGATCTTTATAGAATGCTGTGAAACAGCATTTCCATTAGGTTTAGCAGTGATAATCTGTTTTCTATTGGTTTCAGATTAGGTCATAGAAACTCCAGACAGTAATCCTGATCTACCTGGGAAAGGAGTTAGGGGGCAGTACTTGGTATGTTCCAGGAGTGCAACTTTTACTTCTAGTAATTTCAAAGTCCCTTTGGACTTTTTAACAATACATAGAGGAAAAGTTTTAAAAAAAAGTCAAAATTAATGCCAGCCAGCTCTACTATTTTAAAGCCATTACTCCAACTCTCCCACTGAGTGTTCCTGATGAATTTCTCAAGCCACTCCATAAAACAGGTGGGATTTTATCATCTAAATTCAGTCTTCTAAAAATTAAGAAAATAGAAAACGTGGCTGACTACAAAGAGAACAAAAGAACCAATTTCAAATAGAATTATAGAATGGATTGGGTTTGAAGTGATCTCCAAATATCATCTAGTCCAACCCTCCTGCAGTGAAGCAGGGATGTCCTCCTCCAGATCAGATTGCACAGAGCCTTGTCCAGGCTGACCTTGAGTATCTCCAGGAATGGGGCCTCAAACAGCTCAGCTCACTGGGCAACCTGTTCCCACATTCCACCACCCTCATTGTGAAGAACTAGTTCCTAACGTCTAACAAAAATCTACTCTTCTTTAATTTAAAACCATTGCCCCATGTCCTATCACTGCTGATCTTTGTACACAGTTCCTCTCCAGCCTTCTCCTATGCCCCCTGCAGGTACTGAAAGGTTGCTATAAGGTCTCTTCAGAGCCTTCTCTTCTCCCAGATGAACAACCCTAGCTCCATAAGCCTGTCCTCATAGCAGAGGTGTTCCAGGCCCCTGATAATTTTTGTAGCCCTCTGCTGAATAAAACCTTAGTAATTTGTCAGGTGCAACTACTGAATATACTAGTTATAAAGAGAAGATCACTTAAATAACTTAGATCAGTTTAAAATGTTTGCACTCAGCAAAGCTGAATTTCACCCAAAGACAGGTACAAGGTCTTCTTACCTTTTTGCTGTCTCATGGCTTTCCTGCAACAAATCCTACGTTTATGCAGCTTATCACTACATGACTCACCAATGCAACAGGCATCATGATGTAGGGGTACCAATACAGATATTTGGATCATTTTTTTTATTTTCTCAGGCTCTACTATTTTTTCTCTTCTCCATCCCACCCCCCATGTCTCCTGTATTAGAAGACAAGCTGTAAGAAAGAAAGTTTGTCCTTCTATTGTGTTAGCAAAAACTTCCTGAGAAATCTAAGTTTACATCTGAATAAAGAGTTGATTACTTTTTACTTGTTCGTTCCTATTTGTTTGTTCACTTTCTTCAGATGAATTATCTTTGGGTATGAAAAGTAGTAATCATTCATCATCCCAAATAAAACTCAGAAAGTAAATGAAAAGAACATTCAGACAGATAAACCCTGAAGGTTTGCAAAGAGGTATCCTTCTAGATGAGAAATCAGTGACCTGGGACTTGCAGGCTTGGAGTGAGGGTAAGGGCAGGAGGGGACTGATTTTTCGTGGCACATTTTGGGATGTGGTGTAAACAGCTATTAGCCAGAAATCACAGCTGAATACAAAGTGGCAAGGCAGACTGCGGAACTGCACTACTGCTGAACCAAAAGTGAAAGAAAATGTGCTAGTTATTGAACTGGAAAGATGAAATGTGTACTTGGCTGCAACTGATACTAAAGAATGATGCATTTGGTTTGGCTGCAGGCACCAAGAGTTTATCAAAACCAATATATTCTTATGTAGAATCATAGCATCATAGTAGTGGAAGGCAGTAGAGGAACTATGTGATCGCTAAGCAAACTATATAAAACTATATAAAAATCTTATTGTACTCAAACTAGGAGACAGACATCCTCACTGTGGGAAGAAAGGAGACTGATAGAATTATCTTCTCTTACATGGAGCAGAGCATGTGACAAATGGGAAATTCACAGAGAAACATTTTATTCGCTCTTTTTTTTTTTTAATTATTATTTTTCTTCTTATTCTTGTTAAAGATATTTTGGCAGGTAAACATAAACTATTCTGAAAAGTGTCAGCTATCCAAAGAGTTTTTGTAGAAGATGAAACAAATAAGGCTATAGAATTCTACAATAATTCTTTTACATTAAAAAAAAAAACCAATCTCTAACATGTGTATCCCAAATCAGGATTTCACATGTGTCCTGAAGGGACAAGCCTCTAAACATGCCCTAACCCAGACAATGGGTTAACCTGGACATTTTGTGGGATCTAGAGAATGCAGATAAATGTGTACCATGTGTAACCAACCTCGTAACACACTTGTGAACTGTGTGTGCCCCTGGCCATGTTTGGACATGCCCTATTCTATAGGGTGGAGCTATCAAGTTTTTCTGTTAACAACAGATATTGGACAGTATCTAAACCAGCTGAGATGGTAGGCAATTAGCCTTGTTCTCACTGAGAAACTGAGGGGAAAAAAAAAGGTGTACCATCTTTGGAAGAAAGGTGAGGCAAACCATGGAATGTTTCAGGATGTTGCTAGACCATGTAGGAAGAAAATTAGGGATGGAAAAGCACATTTGGAGCTTAGACTGGCCTCTGCTGTGAAGGAACTTCTATAAATATATTAATAGCAAGAGGAGGGACAAGGACAACCTCCACTCCTTGGTGGACATGGAGGGGAACGTAGTAACAAAGGATGAGGAAAAGACAGAGGTACTTGACACCTTCTTTGCCTCAGTTTTTAATAGCAGGACAGAATGTCTTCCAGACAGCTGGCCTGCAGAGCTGGCAGAAGGAGCCAGGGAGCAGCATAGATTTCCTCTGTTCCAGGAGGGTGTAATTAGAGATCTTCTCAGCCGCTTGAATCCCCACAAGTCCACGGGACCAGATGAGATCCATCCTAGAGTGCTGAGAGAGCTGGCAGATGAGCTGGCTGGGCCACCCTCCATCATTTTTCAGCACTCCTGGCTCACTGGAGACATCCCAGAGGACTGGAAGCTGGCCAACGTGGTGCCCATCCACAAGAAGGGCTGGTTGGAAGTGCCAGGGAGTTATAGGCCTGTCAGCCTGACCTCAGTGCCAGGCAAGATTATGGAACAGGTCATCTTGAGTGCAATCCCACAGCACTTACAGGATGACCAAGGGATCAGGTCCAGCCAATCGGAATTTAGAAAGGGCAGGTCATGCCTGACCAACCTGATCTCCTTCTATGATCAGGTGACCCGCCTGGTGGATGTGGGGAGGCCTGTGGATGTAGTCTACCTGGACTTCAGCAAGGCCTTTGACACTGTCCCCCACAGCAAACTCCTGGCCAAGCTGTCAGCCCATGGCTTGGATGGGAGCACACTACATTGGGTTAGGAACTGGCTGGAGGGCCCAGCCCAGAGAGTGGTGGTGAATGATGCCACATCCAGCTGGCGGCCAGTCACTAGTGGTGTGCCCCAAGGATCAGTGCTGGGCCCCATGCTCTTTAACATCTTTATTGATGATCTGGATGAGGGCATTGAATCCATCTTGCCCAGGTGGCCAAGGGGGCCAATTGCATCCCGGCCTGTATTAGGAATAGTGTGGCCAGCAGGAGCAGGGAAGTCATTGTGCCCCTATACTCTGCATTGATTAGGCCACACCTTGAGTCCTGTGTCCAGTTCTGGGCCCCTCAATATAAGAAGGACATCGAGACACTTGAACGTGTCCAGAGAAGGGCAACAAGGCTGGTGAGATGCCTTGAGCACAAGCCCTCTGAGGAGAGGCTGAGGGAGCTGGGATTGTTTAGCCTGGAGAAGAGAAGGCTCAGGGGTGACCTCATTGCCCTCTACAACTACCTGAAAGGTGGTTGTAGACAGGAAGGGGTTGGTCTCTTCTCCCAGGCAACCAGCACCAGAACAAGGGGACACAGTCTCAAGCTGCGCCAGGGGAGGTTTAGGCTCAAGGTGAGGAGAAAGTTCTTCACTGAGTGAGTCGTTCGTCATTGGAATGTGCTGCCCAGGGAGGTGGTGGAGTCACCATCCCTGGAGGTGTTCAAGAGGAGATTGGACGTGGCACAGTTATGAGGTCTGTGGAAACAGGTTGGACTTGATGATCCTTGGGGTCTCTTCCAACCTTAGTTATACTGTGATACTGTGATCATAAGTATATTTGCAGACGACACCAAGCTGGGGGCAGGTGCTGATCTGGTAGAGGGTAGAGGTGCTTTACAGAGGGACCTCGACAGGCTGGACAGATGGCCAGAATCCAGTGGCATGGGATTTAACACATCCAAGTGCCAGGTTCTGCACATTGGCCACAACAACCCCATGCAGTGCTACAGGCTGGGTTCAGAGTGGCTGGAGAAAGACAAGGCAGAGAGGGACCTGGAGGTACTGGTCGATGGTAGGCTCAACATGAGCCTGCAGAGTGCCCAGGCAGCCAAGAGGGCCAATCACATCCTGGCCTTCAACAGGAACAGTGTGGCCAGCGGGAGCAGGGAGGTCATTCTCCCCATGTACTCAACACTGGTTAGGCCACACCTTGAATACTGTGTTCTGGGCCCCTCAGTTTAGGAAGGATGTTGACTTGCTGGTGTGTGTCCAGAGAAGGGCAACAAAGTTGGTGAGGGGCTTGGAACACAAGCCCTATGACGAGAGACTGAGGGAGCTGGTGTTGCTTAGCCTGGAGTGGAGGAGACTCAGGGGTGACCTTATCGCTCTCTACAACTACCTGAAGGGAGGTTGTAGACAGGTGGAGGTTGGTCTCTTCTCCCAGGCAACCAGTACCAGAACAAGAGGACACAGTCTCAGGCTGCACCAGGGGAGGTTTGGGCTGGATGTGAGGAAGAAGTTCTATACAGAGAGAGTGATTGCCCATTGGAATGGTCTGCCCAAGGAGGTGGTGGAGTCACCATCACTGGAGGTATTCATGGAGGAGACTTGATAGGATGCTTGGTTGCATGGTTTAGTTGATTAGGTGCTGTTGGATGACAGGTTGGACATGATGATCTTGAAGGTCTCTTCCAACCTGGTTTATTCTATTCTATTCTAAATAACAGAACCTGTAAATATATACTCTGAATAAGTTATGGTGGTTTCTGAAAGTACCACCAACAGAAATATTAAATATAAAATATAAATATGTTTTATTACATTAATGGTGCAGCAAGACATCGGGTATTCAGTGGTGGAATAAATGGGTAAAATTGTAAATGTCTGAAAGTTCGTATCTTTAAAATCAACAGCTACCATAATAAATTAGTGATCTTTAAAAAGTGCACAGTGAGACACAACTTCTATCTTGACTTAAACTATGTCTAAGGTTAGAAAGAACTTATTCTTCTCTTAACTTCACCTTCATAGAAGGGAGTGAAATAGAAAATATGCATAGAAAATGTCATTTTCCCTTCACCAAACTCTTTCTTTACCACATGTGTAAAGCAGCCAAGTTTCTTTGGCTCTGGTATATAGCCAGATATGGCAACGACGGAGGTTCTTGGAATCAATACGGCTGACCAATATGATCGGGTATTGATCCTTTATTGTTCCAGTATTGCAGGCCTATGGCTCAGGCCTATGGTGAAAGCATGGCACAGCAAAGCATGGAAGGAGAGGAGACAGGACAGGCAGGAAAAGAAAGAAGAAGTGCGTAGCAAGGAAACTGCTACAATTTATATAACCTTGGTATGCCTTGTTGGCATGGACTCATTGGTCCTCTATGAGTGACCACACATCAACATTATTGTAGATTATTGGTCCAGCTATGGATGACACGCGAGGTTTGTTGATGCAGGTGCATGTCCTGTTGTCCCAAGATAACTCACTATGTTTCTAGCTACCAGCGTCTTGTTTTAGTTACAGTGCTGCAGGCACAGCACTGTTTTGGCGTACTGGTAGCTGGCTCTGCACTTCTGCTGAGCATGGCCTACCACCATGTCAGGCTCTTAGGCCTGAACTGCCAGATTGCTCACACCACTCATAACTGGTGTTCCCACACTGGTAAACAAAAACAAATGGTTTGTAATCATTAATATTGAAAAAAGAGAACAAAATTCAAGAATCCAGACCTAAGGGTAGCTTTGCTGTTGAAGCTTCATTAAACTGTTTCGGACCCTAGCTGCAGAGAGACATCTAAACCAAAGTTGAGTATTAATATATGCACATATGTGCTGCATAAGTAAATCATAGAATCAATAAGGTTGGAAGAGACCTCAAAGATCATCAAGTCCAACCTGTCACCTAAGACCTCATGACTACTAAACCGTGGCACCAAGTGCCACGTTCAATCCCCTCTTGAACACCTCCAGGGATGGTGACTCTACCACCTACCTGGGAAGCCCATTCCAATGGCTAACAACTCTCTCTGTGAAGAAATGTCTCCTCACCTTGAGCCTAAACCTCCTGTGCCACAGTTTGAGACTGTGTCCTCTTGTTCTGGTGCTGGTTGCCTGGGAGAAGAGGCCAATCCCCACCTGTCTACAACCTCCCTTCAGGTAGATGTAGACAGCAATAATGTCTCCTCTGAGCCTTCTCTTCTCCAGGCTAAACAATCCCAGCTCCCTCAGCCTCTCCTCATAGGGCTTGTGCTCAAGGCCCCTCACCAGCCTTGTTGCCCTTCTCTGGACATGTTCAAGAGTTTCAATGTCCTTGTTAAAGTGAGGGGCCCAGAACCAGACACAGTACTCAAGGTGTGGCCTAACCAGTGCAGAGTACAGGGGCACAATGACTTCCCTGCTCCTGTTGGCCACACTATTCCTAATGCAGGCCAGGATGCCATTGGCCTTCTTCTTGGCCACCTGGGCAAACTGGTGGCTCATGTTCAGCTGGCTGTCAATTAGCACCCCCAGGTCCCTTTGTCTTTGGCTACTCTCCAGCCACTCTGACCCCAGCCTGTAGCTCTGCATGGGGTTGTTGTGGCCAAAGTGCAACACCTGGCACTTGAACTTGTTAAATATCATCATATTGGATTCTGCCCATCTGTCCAGCCCATCAAGGTCCCTCTGGAGAGCCCTTCTACCCTCTAACCAATCAACATCTGCTCCGAACTTGGTGTCATCTGCAAATTTGCTGATGACTGTCTCAATCCCCTCATCCAGACCATCAATGAAGATATGAAAGAAGATGGGGCCCAGCACTGATCCCTGGGGGACACCACTAGTGACTGGCTGCCAGCTGGATGTGGCACCATTCACCACCACTCTCTGGGCTCAGCCCTCCAGCCAGTTGCTAACCCAGCACAGAGTGTTGCTGTCCAAGCCATGGGCTGACAGCTTGTGGTGGGTTGAGAGGAAAGGCTCTGCTTTCCCTCCCCCACTGAGAAAGAGACCACGGCTAAACCCAGTCGGAGAAATGAGAGTATATTTTACAAGGAAACAGATTATATGTAACACAACAAATACAGGTATTTTACAATATGTACAGAAATATACAGCAAATGAACTCAACCAGAAACCAGACCCCCCACAGAGGGGCTTCCCCCTGTGCCCCCTTCACCCCCCTACCTCCCTTCTCCCTCAAAGAGGAAGAAGAGAAAAGAGGGGAGTTAGTACAGGAGACAGAGGCCTATGCACAGGGAGTTAGTGAGTTCTTATCTCTTGGCAAGAAGCCCAGAAGCAGATCCAGTGTGGAAGGGACAGCAAAGAAAGGAAGACTGAGAGAAAGTTCCAGCCGCGCTGGGACTAACCTCACCTCCCACCTTACTTGGCCAATGAAATTCGTTTAGAATACCAAAATATTTTATAAACATTTAGCCAGTGTGCCCCTTTCTTAAAGGCACAGCGTCAAACGGTCACACAGCTTGGCCAGGAGTTTGCTGTGGGGGACGGTGTCAAAGGCCTTGCTGAAGTCCAGGAAGACTACATCCACAGGCCTCCCTACATCCTCCAGGCGGGTCACCTGATCATAGAAGGAGATGAGGTTGGTGAGGCAGAACCTGCCCTTCCTAAATCCGTGTTGGCTGGACCTGATCCCTTGGCCATCCTTCAGGTGTGCAGTGATTGCCCCCAAGGTGATCTGCTCCATAATTTTCCCTGGCACTGAGGTCAAGCTGACAGGCCTGTAGTTTACAGATTCCTCCATTTGACCCTTCTTGTGGATGGGCACCACATTGGCCAGCTTCCAGTCTTCTGGGACCTCTCCAGTGAGCCAGTACTGCTGAAAAATGATGGAGAGTGGCCCAGCCAGCTCATCTGCCAGCTCTCTCAGCACCCTGGGATGGATCCTATCTGTTCCCATGGACTTGTGTGTGTCCAAGTGGATCAGCAAGTCCCGAACTAATACCTCATGGATTTCAGGGGGATTATACTGCTCCCTGACCCCATCAACCAGTTGAGGAGGCCAGTTATCCTGAAGTCTTCCTGCCTTAGTGTTGAAAATGGAGGCAAAGAAGGTATTCAGTACCTCTGCCTTTTCCTCATCTTTAGTTACAACATTCCCCTCCAGGGGAAGTGGAGTGGAGGTTCTTCTTGCCCCTCTTTTAAGCATTAATATATTTATAAAGATGTTTTTTATTATCCAGGCCAGCCACCTTCACTGGCAGCTCATCTTTTGGCACATCAGAACTGCCATTTCCTGTGCCTTCAAGAGCTCCTGTTTGAAGTAGGTCCAACCGTCCTGGACCCCTTTGTTCTTAAGGGCTGTTACCCAGGGTACTCTCCAAATTAGTTGCTTAAGCAAGTTGAAGTTTGCCCTCCGGAAGTCCAAAGTGAGGGTTCTATTACTGCTCCTCCCTTTTTCCCTGTGTTGCACTGAATTTAGGGAGTAGAATTTCAAGCAATGGTCAGCTGATAGAAGGTAATATTATTGCTCTTGTGGGCCACAAACCCTGAATGGCAATTATGTAGAAGAGAAAAAAGCATTTAGCTAATTACCAATGGCCATTGTGACTCAGGATGGCACACAACTACCTGTTAATGAGTGCAGGTAAACATTGCAAGAAAACCTTTTGTTCTTTCTCTGAACTTAGATAAGAGACGAGTGATAGTTTGCCTTTGGTCTGACACCTGTCTGAGCCTTGCCCGGCGATGTGTGTTCCCTGGCATTCCCTCGGCAGCCAATCACGATTCTGTAACTGTCGCACGGACACATCTAATTACCAATCACAAGTAGCCTTCGACCATGTTGGCCTATATAAAGAAATGACTTTGTACAATAAAGTAGACACTTTGCTTGCATTCAAGCTTCATCTCCATCTCTCAATCGCGGTATCCCTGCATATTGAAAACTCCACTATCTCATGATCGCTGCTCCTGTGGTTGGTTGAGAGAGGGCTTAGCTCTCCCTCCTCCACAGAGTAAGAAACCACAACTAGCCCTGTCAAAAGAGCAAGCTACATATTTACAAGCATATATGGAAAGCAGGTTATGTATAACACAATATATACAGGTATTTACAATATATACACAGAAATCTACAGCAAAGAGAAATAACACAAGAAAAATCCCTCCCCGAGGGAGGGATCCCCTCCTTGGAACCCCCTCTTCCCCCCCCTACCTCCCTTTTTCCCCAAAAAGGGGTTAGAGAGAGAGAAAGGCAAGTTACTAAGGAAAAGAGTTGTTAGTAAGCTTCAAAAGCCCATGCAGGATTAGTTTTTGCTTATCTGAAGGCCAACTCCAGCAGTTTGCAGAAGAAGCAGGCAGGGAGAACAGGCTGAAATTCCCCCCCAACTCCCCAAACCCAACTGAACTGAGGAAAAAAAAAAATACAACTTCTCTACAATCTAAAGCTACATTTTTGTCTATCAACCAATGAAATTCGTTTAGAATATCACAATGTTTTGGTTCTAGTACTGAAAACATTTAACCAGTGTCTCAGCACTGTTTGTTCTTAAAGGCACAGTGTCAAACGGTCACAGCTCCCTAGACAGCCTGCCATCCTCACATCTCCCACCAGACCTTCTCTATTTGAGAACAGCAGGTCAAGCATCGCAAGACCCCTGGTAGGCTCACTTAACAGCTGCATCAGAAAACTGTCCTCCATACACTCTAGGAACCTTCTTGACTGCCTGCTCTCTGCTGAATTAAGTTCTCAGCAGATGTCTGGCAGGTTAAAATCACCCAGAAAGACAAGATCTGATGATCTTCATACAGCCACCAGTTGCTTGTAGAATATTTCATCTGCTTCCTCATCCTGGTTGGGTGGTCTATAACAGACTGCAACCCCAAGTTCTGTGGCATCAAGCAATTCCCTAATATACAGGGCCATGTCTCTTCCTCTTCTCCCTTGCCTGTCTCTCCTAAAGAGCCTGTAACCCCCCAGTGCAAGACTCCAATTACGTGAATCATCCCACCATGTTTCTATAATGGCAGCTACATCATAGTCTTTCTGGTGGCCTACAGTCCCAAGTACTCTTTACCAAATGCACTGACCTACTAACACAAATCAGCACTAATTACAAAGTGGTGATTGTTTGTGATTTCATTAAATGATTAATGAGCTTGTTTTTCCACTGTGTGATTATTGATTGAAGCTGTGTCTGGTAATTTCACATGGATTTAATACTCCAACTACTCAAGTTTAGACAAGATACAGGCAAGGAATTACATGGCTGATATTGAGCAGAGGGGAGTGTTCAATGCAAAAGAGTGGCCTGCAAAACTGCTGGCTGCTGAACAATTCTAAAAGGTAAAAAAGATCCTTCAAACCCTTCAAACCTGCTATGAAGTTGTTATAAAATATTATAGCTATGAATGATTGGCAGAGATATTAATACAAATATTAATAATTTATTAATGTAAACACTATGCAAAAATTATTTACAGTTAATATTTACAGGTACAAGTATTCAGTTGAAAGAAATGTCTCTACAGAATATTCTGTAGACATAGTATTTATATATATATAGTGTGTGTATATATATATATGTAATTTGAACAATTTAGACAAATTAGAAAATTTAAAAACATCTCTTAGTGTGAAAGAGAGGACCGGCTGGTGTCTAGCAAGTCCACAAAACAGAGCATCTTGGAACAAACATTAACAGAAATTTTTATAAGAAAATGGTTGGTTTACTCACAAATTAGAATTTTTGTGGAATTTTTCTTAGGTACTACATTTGTAATCAAGAAATTATGCCACAGATCTGTCATACTGATGGTGCCACCTGCATGGTATGCTGTGCCACATGGCTGCACCTTTGTCAAAGTAAAAATTTCTATTGCCTTCCAGAAGAAGAAACTTTCAGAGGCTTTTGCATCTCAATCCATGGGGTGTTTTGCCTGAGAAAGTCTTTCCGGCTCAGCAGAAAGCCTTGTTGCTGAGGGTTTGCATGGCATGGCAAAATAGCTTCTCAGTGAGAGAAGGGGGGCATGACTCCATCTGCAGCTCACAGGGTTCATCTGGAATGGCTGCCAGCTGGATGAAGTGGTGTCCCCGCTCATGGGGCTATAGCACTCCGGGATGAGTGGTGCACACGTGCTACCATGGTTCCTTTGCTCAGCAATGAGTTAGGGAACAGGTGGCTCCATTCATGGAACATGGTCTATGGAGCCTGCACTCAGTAACAGGTAGTGGCAGCCGCTGACGGTACAGCAATCCACTAAGGCAAGTGGCTTTACAGTCTGAAGCGAAGCACTTGGGGAGAAACAATTAGAATCTTGAGGTGAACAGTTTACAGATTGTGGGCAAAACAGAATTTTTGGCAATGTGCTGCATGGAGAAAACACAGCACAAGCATAAGCACAAGCACTTGTTTACCAAAACAATCCCGATTTGACATTTGCCACAATGAATACTGGACCAATAGCAAAATTTGTACACAGAGTAATTAAACAATAATGTGGCAGTTTACCAAATGTAGTATATGCATACACAGTGCACAAGGCAAGCACAGGTAAATTGCGTGAACCTTGTTTACCACAAAGATGGAAAACATGCCCATGCGGGTTGTTTGCTGGACTCACTGATGCCCTCGTTCCTTTGTTAATTTGGCACCAAAATCACTCACACTGCAGAAGGAAGGGGAATGTGGGGATATGTCCTGAAATATTTGGGGCATAATTCTGGTCATAAACATCCTTCAACACAGCTGTTACTGAAGATTTACAAGATACTTTTCATCTTTTGCAAACCAAGATGTTTTAATAGAGGTCAAATTGGATTTAACCAGCAGCTGGCTCTGTCAGACAGACAAACTGAATTAAAAGAGAAAAGAAAAATTATTTCTCTATCAGCTGAACCATATGATTGGCAATCCAGACTCATGTCAGAGTGGAAATATACAGCTGATTTGACCATACATTTCTTGATTTATTAAGTAAAAATGCCAGTGGTGACATCAAACCTCAAATTATATAAATACTTCTTAAAGAAGCATATCAGAGAAGATAGCCCAGCTGTACTAACACCATGTATAGACCAGAGGAAGAGATGTTGGAAACTTTTAAGAAAAATGTGTTGGAAAATGGATATACTGATGATTTTTATTTTTTTTTAATCATATCCATGTCTGAATAAGTGAGATTTCTACAGGAAAAGAGAAACTGAAAAAAAAAGAGGTCCAAAGATAAAAGCTGTTGCAGATGTTGTAAACAGTGAACTGGGTAGAAGAGACTTGAAAGGGGCATCAGAGAATTGAAAGGGACTGATGGAAACCATCTCATCGCCTAGCAAAAGAAAACACCAAAACATATAAATAGTGAATAATTCCCATTGCAGAGTTTATGTGATGCAATGTAATAAATCACAGGAACATAGAAGGATATTCTGACACGACAATGATATTGATTACATCCTTCCAAAAATTATGTATGGATAGCATTGCACTTCCATAATGATCCAGATCCAGCACAAAATTATTTTTTTTTTAATGAAAGTCATTCTCTCTCACACATGGGGAATCCTAACAAGCACAAAACTTATGTGACTTATTTCTATGCTGCCTCCCAACAGGTGAAAAAAGTGCTGTAGGAGAAACAACCACAACAACCACAGATATATAAAAGAAGTTGCCATAACCTAGTTCTCCTCAGACACCTCCAGTTTACATTTTTTATTTTTGATCTGGAGTCTAGCAGAGGGCCCAGCAGCTTTAATTGACTTCTAATAGCTTCTCCCTTTAAGTGTGGAACCAAATGATACATTCTGATAGATGGTAGGATTATTTTTCCCCATCTTGGTTAAACTATCGCCTGCAATTAATATTCCTCTAACATAATTTCTTTACACATACACACACAGATAGAGTTTGTAATATTTAATTACCTTATTTGTAATCAAAACAGTGAAAAGCCCAGTGCAAATGAAGTATTTGCATATAATCTGTCAGGTCAGCAGATACACTTATCAGAAAACCAAACTTTTGACTTGCGGAATCATGCAGAGGGACTGAACTCAAAAGTAGAGTGGTAGACACTTATTTTATAGCCTTTTCTTTATCCTATTGTTTAGCATACTCTGATTTATAGCAGTTGTTTACATCTACAATGAGTTTTTATGATTTTTCACATATATTTAACTTGTTTTCTCTTTTGTTTTCAATATCTGTTTGGTTGTTTTCCATTCACCCTTTCTGACATAGAATTAAATTGCATGCTTATGTTAGAATTTGAATCATTTGCAGGAGCAAAGGAAGAAGAGGCAAAATTCTTATGATGAAACAACTTTCACAATAACTAGAAGTCAATCTGTGAGTAATGGACCTAATTAAACTGATGGTGTTTTGTCTTTTGTCTCCTTTGTCACTTCTCTGGTGATAACCCTGAGTCTTTACACTGTTTCTAGTAGTTCTCAGTTTCCCTTCTCACTCATTACTCCCCAGTCTTTTCATAAATGAGTATCATCAGTTTCTGTCATGTTCCCAGAATCTTCTAGCCTGTTATGCACATCTCTCTCTCAGCCCTCTTCTTGACTTTGTGTAGCACCTTTGACTTTGTCTAACACTGTGTAATTGTGACTAATTTCTCTTTACAATGCTTAAGTTCTTTCCCTCTTTTCTATCTATATTTTTTTTCTGGATTACACTGGGGGCAGTGTTGGAATATATTGCAGCCAGCTGGAATGTGTAAGAGCTGAATTGTGTCTATTTACCATTTCTTAAGTAGTAAGACTCACTATTTTATGTTCTTCACACAGATACGTAAGATCTTAATGTCTTTCAGAATTCAACCTTTTTCTCAGATTTTGTTGATCTGACAAGATTCAAGTTTTTTAGAGGAAGTTACATTTATTGACAGTTAGGCAGAATGAGACCATGACTTCAGGAACACTTTTCATTTTACGCAACTGAGCTAAAAAACTGTCACTTCAGAAATGCAAGGCCTGAGTCTTCTGTCCAGCAGAAGTATTATTCCAGAGATAAATGATGGTGAAGTGCTAATACAGTATTGCGAGGAGTATACCAAATGGTTGTGCCTTCTTTCAGAGAGTCCTCACCAGGCTTGAGAATGGACTTATAAGAATCTTGTGAAGTTCAATGCAAGGAATAGCCAAGTCCTGGACATGAAGATGACTTTCCTCTAAAGAAAAGCACTTGAGTGTCCTGGGGGCAGCAAGTTGAACACAAACATCCTCCACAGCTTCCTGGGCAACAAAAATACCATAAGAAAATAAAATTTGCTGTAGATTCTATGGAGCTGTGTGAGAGACTTAATCTTGTCTCTCTTGATGTTAATCAACAAAGATAAAATCACTTTTGCTCCTTGCCCAGACTATAGCTGACATGTATTGGGCAGATGCCACTGGATAACAACTCTCTGGAAAGTGCATAGGCAAGATCATCTCTACCCATCAGCTACCCCAAAAAGGGAGGATGTTGCAAAATGACAATGGATTCACCACCTGGACATGCCTAAATAACTGTATAAAAGACTTGAGCAATACCTGCTCAGTAGAAGAAAAAGACCTGAGCAATACCTGGTCTGACAAGGAGAGAAAAGGACACAGGAGAAAAGACATCACCTTGTAGCCTGGAGGCAGCAGACCAGGAGGAACCCTCCCTCTGGGTCATAAGTTCTGCCCACTGCAAGTCATGGAGCTGAAGAGTCTACTCAGAGAAGGACTTGGACTTGGACTTTGGGATCTCTCCATCCCTCCTCCAGTGGAGGACAGCACAGCCAACAAGGATGACATCTCCTCCACACCGAAGTGGCAGCACCCTTCCTTCACAGACCCAAACCATCTTGGGGGTAGAGGGTGGTAAAATAGTTCTTTACCTCTTCTCTCTCCCTGTTCTCCCTCTCTTTGTCTCTCTGGTTTTTTTTTCCCTCTATCCCTTCTTCTGATCCATCCAGTTTATTCTGTTAAGAAATAGCCTTGTTGTTGATATTTTGGCCTTGTTTGTACCTCTAATTTCATAACACAGGAATATTCAAAAGAACCAAGTCACTTTCCCTCTCCAGACTGAGACAAGCTGCCAAGAAAACTAGAAAATATCCAGAAATTTTTATTCCAAAAGTCTCCAAATATCAAAAGCAACATTGAGAATAAAGGTCATTCCAAGTGAGAGGATTAATTCAAGGAGCTAGAGCATACGTTATGCTTACAGAGTTTCTGCTACACCTGTATGTTTTTGGAGAAGTATCCTCCTAGAAAGAAAAATAAGAAGTGATTTCATCATTTAATACTTTTTCCCTTCCATGATACATTTGTGTTCAAATGTTTTAAAAAAGCAATTTTTTTTTCTCATACTACCATGCATGAATAGGCAAAGCTAAACACAATGAATACTTTCTAAGACACTTCATCAATCTTCTTGAAACCATCTTAAAACTCACCCTCATATACATAACAGATGATTTCAACAGCTGCATGCTGAACCGACTGCTGTAACTGTCTTGAATAATGGCTTACAGTGGTGTCCTTTTGCTCAGTGCCTGGCATTCAAGCTTTTGAGGCTGATTACTCATGCTTTTTCCATACTTTACACACCAGTAATCATAATGATCATAATAAACATAATAATAGCTTTTCTGTAACTCTGCATTGTGTAATTGCTTACTTTTCTATTTGTATTAGATTTACCAGGCTCTATCATCTTCCTGATGTGTTGTGTGTATTTCCTATGTGTTTTCTTTTTAGCATTTTTTTCTCCTTTCTTAGTTCCTGAAGGCTTCTTCAATTGTCAGAGGCACAATCTATGAATTATTTCTGATGTCAGGTGAAAACAAGATCCTCAAGGCCAAAAGTGTCACAAAGGCTAGAAGTATGACCAAGAAGTATGTGCCTAGAAGTATGTGCCTCAGGTCAGCCACAAAAAAATGACCCTGAAAAGAAAAATGGAAGAGTCATTGTTCTAGGTGACTCTCTCCTGAGGGGAGCAGAGGGACGGATATGTGGATCAAAACCACTTCATAGAGAGGTGTCTTGCTTCCCTGGTGCCTGGCTAAAGGATGTCATAGGTAAACTTCCCACCTTTGTGAGTCATTCATGCTATTACGCACTTCCGATTTTTCAGTTAGGCAGTGATGATGCAGCAGTGAGAGGGCAGAAGTTGTCAAGGCCATTGATAGGACTTTAAACTAGATTTGAAGGGGGAAGGGGTTATTAATCTTATGCTTGCCTGTGACAAGCACTGGGGCAGATCACGAGAGGCAGAGAGAAGGAATACTAGCAAGGGCTCTCAACTTGTTGCCCTGAGGCGAGACAAGGATGAAGCACTGGGACACCCCAAGGGAATCAAGGGGGATTCATCTAAGAGGGTGGCATGGCCAGCCCAGATGAAGTGCCTCTATGCAGATTCACAGACAGATGGGCAGCAGATGGGCAACAAACAGGATGAATTAAGGGCCACTGTGCTGGTAGAATGCTATGACATAGTGGCTGTTACTGAAACTTGGTGGGATGATTCCCATGACTGGAATGCAGGGATAGATGGGTACAAGTTCTTTAGGAAGGATAGGAAGGATAGGAGGGGAGGAGATGTTGGTCTCTATAACAGTGACCAGCTGGAATCAGTGGAGCTCCACCTGGGAAAAGATGATGAGCTGGTTGAGAGCATATGGGTTGAGATTAAGGGGAAGACAGGGGAAGGTGATGTTACTGTAGGGGTCTGCTACACGCCACCTGACCAGCAGAACCAAGCAGATGAGGCACTCCACAGGCAAATAGAAGTGGCTTCATGTTCACAGGCCATGGTCCTCATGGGGGATTTCAACCACCCTGGCATCTGCTGGAGGGATAACACAGCTAGGTACCAGCATTCCAGGATGTTCCTGGAATGCATAGATAACAACTTCTTCCTCCAAGTGGTGAGGAACCAATGAGAAAAGGTGCTATGCTGAACCTTGTTCTAACAAATAGGGAAGGGCTGGTGACTAATGTGCAGCTCAGGGGTAACCTTGGCTGCAGTGATCATGAAGCAATAGAATTTAAGATCCTCAGGGTGACTAGGAGGACATATCCCAAACTTGCAACCCTGGACTTTAGGCATGCAGACTGTGATCACTTCAGGCATCTGCTAGCCAAAGTATCATGGGACAAAGCCCTACAGGGAAGAGGGGCCCAGGACAGCTGGTCAGTGTTCAAGGAGTGCCTTCTTTGGGCCCAGGAGCAAAGTATATCCACAAAAAAGAAGTCAGGAAAGAATGCTAGGAGACCTGCCAGGATGAGCAAGGAACTCCTGGACATGTTGTCACACAAAAAGAAACTGTACAAGGAGTGGAAGAAAGGACAGCTAGAATGGGGGGCATATAAGGAAGCTGCCCAAGAAACATGTGACCTGGTTAAAAAAGCTGAAGCTCAGTTAGAATTCAATCTAGCCAGGGAGATCAAGGGGAACAAAAATTTCTGCAAGTGTATTAATGGTAAAAAGAAAACTAGGGAAGTTGTGGGCCCACTCAGAAAGAAAACAGGTGAACTGGTGACAAGTGACATGGAGAAGGCTGAGGTTCTCAATGACTTCTTTAACTCAGTCTTCACTGGCAAGGACTTACACTCCTGGAATAATGGATGATAACGGCAGGGACTGGAAGAAGGAACTGCCCATGGTGAGTGAAGATCAGGTTCCTGACCATCAGAAGAACCTGAAAGTGTTCATGGGACCTGATGGGAAACACCCATAGGTCCTGAGGAAACAGGAGGATGAGGTTGCTAAACCACTGTCTATTATATTCCAAAATGTCATGGCAGTCTGGGGAGGTCCCCGCTGACTGGAAAAGGGGAAACATAACCCCCATTTTCAAAAAGGGAAAGAAGGATCACCCAGGGAATTATAGGCCTGTCAGTCTCACCTGTGTGCCCAGTAGGATCATGGAACAGATCCTCCTGGAGGCACTGCTGAGACAGAAGTATAACAAAGAGGTGATTGGGTACAATCAGTACAGCTTCACCAACTGCAAATCACAGGATCACAGAATGTCAGGGGTTGGAAGGGACCTCAAGAGATCATTGAGTCAAACCTGCCTGCTAGAGCAGGACCATACTATCTAGCTCAGGTCACAGAGGAATGCATCCAGATGGGCCTTGAAAGTCTCCATAGTAAGAGATTCCACAACCTCTCTGGGGAGCCTGTTCCAGTCATTTGTGACTCTTACAGTAAAGAAGTTCCCCCTAGTGTTGAGGTGGAACCTCCTGTGCTGCAGCTTACAGCCATTACTCCTTGTCCTATCACAGGGAGCAAATTAGAAGAGCCTGTCCCCTCCCTCCTGACACACAGCTGTCAGATATTTATAAAGATTTATTAAATCCCCTCTAAGTCTTCTCTTTTCCAGACTAAAAAGCCCCAGGTCCCTTAGCCTCTCTTCATAGGGCACATGCTCCAGTCCCCTAATCAGCCTCTTAGCCCTCTGCTAGACCCTCTCCATCATGTCCCTGTCCCTCTTAAACTGGGGAACCCAAAACTGAATGCATCCTTGTGGTAGGTTGAGAGAGGGCTTAGCTCTCCCTCCTCCACAGAGTAAGAAACCACAGCTAACTCAGTTGAAGAGCAAAAGCTATATATTTACAAGCATATATGGAAAGCAGATTATATATAACACAATATATATATAGGTATTTACAATATATACACAGAAATACACAGCAAAGAGAAATAACACAACAAAAATCCCTCCCCAAGGGAGGGATCCCCTCCTTGGAACCCCCTCTTCCCCCCCCTACCTCCCTTTTTCCCCAAAAAGGGGTTAGAGAGAGAGAAAGGCAAGTTATAAGGAAAAAGAGTTGTTAGCAAGCTTCAAAAGCCCATGCAGGATTAGTGTTTGCTTATCTGAAGGCCAACTCCAGCAGTTCGCAGAAGAAGCAGGCAGGGAGAACAGGCTGAAACCTCCAACTCCCCCAACTCCCAAACCGAACTGAACTGAGGAAAAAAAAAATTTCCAACTGCTTCACAATCTAAAGCTGCATTTTTGTTTATCAACCAATGAAATTCGTTTAGAATATCAGAATGTTTTTGTTCTAGTGCCGAAAACATTAGCCAGTGTGTTCCAGCAGTGTTTGTTCTTAAAGGCACAGCCTCAAACGACCACAATCCTACATGACAAGCCTGGTGGCCTTCTATGACAAAGTCACAACATAAGTAGATGAAGGCTGAGCAACTGACATCAGCAAAGCCTATAACCTGAGCAAAGCCTTTGACACTGTCCCACATGGCATCCTCGTCTCCAAGCTGGTGCAGTCTGGATTTGATGGAAGGACCATTCAGTGGATAAAGAACTGGTTTGATGGCCACACCCAAAGGGTGGCTGTCAATGGGTCCATGTCCAAGTGGAGGTCAGTGACAAGTGGAGTCCCTCAGGGATCTGGTACTGGGACCAGTCTTGTTGAACATCTTTGTTGGCAACACGGGCAGTGGCATTGAGTGCACCCTCAGCAGATTTGCTGATGGCACCAAGCTGTGTGAATCATAGAATCAATAAGGTTGGAAAAGACCTCAGAGATCATCAAGTCATTGATTCATTCCCCTCTACAACTACCTGAAAGGTGGTTGTAGCCAGGAAGGGGTTGGTCTCTTCTCCCAAGCAACCAGCACCAGAACAAGGGGACACAGTCCCAAGCTGCACCAGGGGAGGTTTAGACTTGAAGTGAGGAGAAAGTTCTTCACTGAGCGAGTCATTCATCATTGGAATGGGCTGCCCAGGGAGATGGTGTAGTCACCATCCCTGGAGGTGTTCAAGCAGAGATTGGATGTGGCACTTGGTGCCATGGTCTAGTCGTGAGGTCTGTGGAGACAGGTTGGACTTGATGATCCTTGGGGTCTCTTCCAACCTAAGTTATACTGTGATACTGTGAAGTCCAACCTATTACCTAACACCTCATGACTAACTAAACCATGGCTCTAAGTGCCATGTCCAATCCCTTTTTGGACACCTCCAGGGACAGTGACTCCACCACCTCCCTGGGCAGCCCATTCCAATGGCCAATTACTCTTTCTGTGAAGAACTTTCTCCTCACCTTGAGCCTAAACTTCCCCTGGTGCAGCTTGAGAAACAAATGAAACTATTACATAATGTATTTTGAAATTTTTTTCACTGTGATATTATTAGATACAATTATTTTGATTCTTAGCTTGTGGGATGATTTTTTTACCTGTACCTAAACCAGCAGGTAGCTTTATGGAAATGTTATCCCTTTTCAAAATATCCTTGCCCATGGCAGCGGAGTTGGAACTAGATGATCCTTGAGGTCCCTTTCAACCCTAACAATTCTATGATTCTATGATTATAGCATCTTAGATATATGCTTAGATAGCAAAAGTCTGAGACCTAAAGTTTGTCCTTCACAAGTAACATTTACAGGTTCTCTTTTTGGAAATGCTTCATCCAAATTTGCTTCCAAAATTTAAGAGATGGTGGATGAGCAAGGAAATTAAATGGTCATATGGAGAAAAGGACATTCATGGTATGTGGAAAAGAGACTGACCACTTGGGAGAATTATAGGAATATTGTCAGGATATATAGGGACATAACAAGGATATGGCAAAGGAAATAAAAGATAACAAGAAGAGCTTCTTCAAATACATCAATGGTAAAATGAAAAATAGAGAAAATGAGCTGAAAGAGGTGGGAGCCCTGTTAATATCCAGAATATACAGAGAAAGTAGAGATACTGAATGCCTTTGTTTCAATCTCTACAGGTAAGGCCAGCCCTCAGGAATCCAATTGCCTGGAGGTAAGAGATAGTGGTAAAAAAGAAGAAAAACTGTTTACTAGTCAATGAAGATTGAAAAACTTGGCTAAAAGGGAGAGCTCGGTGGCTCATGATCATCAGCACAGAGACCAGCTGGGGGCCTGTAACCAGAGTTCAATACTGGGTCGAGTTTAGTTCAGCATTTTCATCAATGACTTGGATGAAGGGGTAGAGGATGCAATGGTTTAGTGCAAGGGCTAGCCTGCTGTCTCGGTCCGGAGAGGGAAGGAGATACAGTTCTTTTTAATATTCCCGTGTTGTGAAATTAATCGGCACAAACGAGGCCAAAATATCAACAGCTAGACTATTTATTACATAAATAAAATGGAAATAAGAAGGGGAGAGGGAGAAGATAGAAAGGGAGAGAGAGAAGAGAGAGAGAGAAGAGGAAAGGAGTTATATTACCACACCCCTCACCCACCCCAAGACAGTTTGAGTCTGTGGAGGAAAGGTGCTGCATGAGGTGCTGGGTTTGTGCTGAGGCTTTGGCTGGAGATGCGATGTGATCCCTCTGGGCAGCCTGGGTCTGTAGAGAAAGGGTGCTGAGGCTTTGGCTGGAGAATAGATGAGGTCCCTCTGGGCAGCGTGGGTCAGCTCCATGAGTAGCAGCAAGCGGGACTTAAGACACGGAGAGAGGGTTCAGTCTGCTTCCCTCCTTCTCAGCGGCATGGTTCTCCTCCAGCGTTTTTCTCTCCCCGTTTTTCTTCCCTCCATTGCGGTTTTCTTCCTCTGCGGTTTTCTTCCCACTAAGCCAGTAGTGGTCAAGTCTTTTATATAGTTTTTAGTCCTTAGGTATGTGTCCGAGCATTGTCCCTCAGGAATTCAGGAGCCAGGAAATCCTCCTGTAAATATCCAGGTATCGTTCCCCAGGAAATCTTTCTGTGTAATCCTGTGTGTTTAGGCAGGGGTCTAGATGGAGGGGGGGGGGGGGCCTCCGCCTTCCCTTCTCCATCTAACCTGTCCACACACCCATTACACATCAGGAAACAGGTGGAGAGTCCATTGACTCATCACCCTCCCTTCCTGGGGGTATCTGATAGCTGTCTTGAAGGTGTGATGGCTGGGTCCTTGGGTCATTGTTATAGGCCAGCTGCAGTCCAGTGTTATCACGATGCAATCGCAAGGTGATTTGTATCCAGGATTGGTACTGTCTGGGCAAGCAGCAAGTGATTTTATCTTTGTTGAGTCACACCAGGAGTAGACTCTTACACCTGCCTGCTCCCCCAACTCAAAATTGAGGGGAAGTGTGACACACAAAACTCAAGAATGAGATAATGACAGTTTAATATAACTTGAGATGTCATAAGCACAATGCATAATTACCTTAGCTAATAATCTAATTAATCTAAAAATGCCATGCCTGATTACCTTATTTTAGCCTATATGCAGAAGAAACACAGTGATATAATGGGGAAAAAAAACAAAACAAAACCAAAACAAATCCGTCATAAAGCAGAAAGCCAAAAGCAGCAGCTAACCAACTCCCACTCTTTTCATCACCATGCCTGCAGAAAAGAGACAACAACCCAGAACCCAGAAGCAACGACTGGAACAGGAAGCCTCCCATGTTGCAGTCTGAAGGTGGCATAACTATGACATGGTATGAATAAACACAGCAGGTTCAATTTAATCCATGACATGTACCCTCAGCAAATTTGCTGATGATGCAATGATGGGAGAATTGGCTGATAAACCATAAGGCCATGTGACTATGCACTAAGGTGCAAACTTAATAAGATTCAACAGTACGAAGTATAGAGTCCTGCACCTGGAGAGGAATAACAACAGTACAGATTAGGGGCTCACCAGCTGGAAAACAGCTCCATGGAGAAAGACCTGGGAGTCCTGCTGGACAAGAAGTTATCCATAGGAGAGCAATGTACCCTTGTGACCAATGTCAGTGGAATCCTGGGATGCATTATGAAGACTGTGTCCAGCAGGTTTACGAAAGTTCTCCTCTAATCTGCACTGGTGAGATCACATCTGGAATACTGTGTCTGCTTTTGAGCTCCCAAAGGTCAAGAAGGACGGGGAACTCCTGGAGAGTTGAGTGGAGGGCTATGAGGATCATTAAGACATTGAAATGTGTCTGTGGCAAAACATCCAAAATCTCTCTCTCCACCCCCCCATGAAGGTGGAATGTGGGGGAAACAGAAAGGCTGGATGAAGGAGACACCTTCCCTTCCCATGTGTGTGGATTGGTGGATTTCACACAAGCCCTTCCCCTAAGCCAGTGTCCTGCCAGGCATAGACTGCATGCAGTCATGTCTGGACATGTTTGGGCATGAATAAAAAGACAACTAATGGTTATCGGTTCTAACCTTTGTCTGGTAACAATTCTGACAAAAATTAGCTGGCTGGATAAAATATGTGAGCTGCAGGAGCACGAGGGCAGAAAGCACAAAGCTCTTTCTATTGGGTGTTTGCCCTCCACACACATGGATTATAAGCAACAAAGCAGTTCAGGAGGATTTTTGGATAAAAAGAGACAAAAGAGAAATTCCCACAATTCGCAAGCAGCATTGTGAGCAATTGATATACTCCTAAAGTCTCTGGGAACTTCCTACCTTTTGTTAGTAGGGTAACACACTGCTTTTGGATTTATCTTCTTCCAGGGTTGTCCTCAGCAAACCATTGTAGCATTCAATCTTTCCTGAAGATGGTGCATAGTAGGGGATATGTTATATCCACTTGATGCCAAATTCTTTGGCCCAGTTTCTTAGGAGAGTGTTCTTAAAATGAGTTCCATTTTCTGATTCAATTATCTCTGGAGTACTGTCTCTCCATATGATTTGTTTTTCCAGGCCCAGAATGGTGTTACATGCAGCAGCATGAGGAACTGGATAGGTTTCTAACCATCCAGGGCTTGCCTCTATTGTAACTAGCACACATTTTTTAGCAGTCCAAGTCCAAGGTAGAGTGATGCAATCAATCTCCCATGTTTCTCCATGCTTATACTTTGACCATCATTCACCCTACCTCCCAGGAGGAGGGGTCCCCTGCGTCAAAGGTGGCCTATCCCACTCCCCCTTCCTGTCCAGCAAGCCCATAAAAAGGAAGACACTGTGGCTGTTTGCTCTTCGCTCCTGCTTCACCTATTCGAAAGGACCAACAGCCGCTACTAGTCTCCTGGTCCTGCCACGTGGTCAGGCCTGATCTTCTCCCTGCTGCATCAACGCTTCTCTAAAGGACTGAAATCCATATACATAGAGGGAGATACAAGGCCATCCAAATTTGGTTTTGTATATTTTCCTATTCATCTTTGCTCCTTACCCTTGTAAATCCTCCCTGTTACTGATATATATATATTTTTTTAATTTTTTTTTTTTAAATAAAAAGTATTCCTCCTACTTACAAGCTGACTCCAGATTATTTTTTGGTAGATTTACTTCCTTCTCTTTTTCCCTACCATTTTTTTTTCCTTCTCTCCTTTTTCCTTATTGGGGAAAAGGAGGGAGGAGGTGGGAGGAGGAATTCTTGGGGTTTTTTTGCTACCATCTGAGCTCTTAAACTCCAGTTAAGGCTCAAACTACTACAATACTTTGGCACTCCAATGTGGGGTTTGGAAAATAATATTTTATTTGAAAAGTAATACTCTGTTTGGAAAGAAAGGATTGGAAGTAGAGATGTTAATTTTGAAGACTCTAATGTTGCACACAGTTTTGGCTGGATCTTTTGGACCCATATCTATAAACTAATAACTAATCATGTGTTTTGGTTAATGATAGAGATGCTGCTTGACTGGATAAAATCTTTACCAACTCAGTTGGGCATGTACCTCTTAAATTCTATGAATTTCACTGGCAGTGGTAACTTCTCTGACATAGAGAATTTTTCTGAAGCAGGATATGAAGCTAACTGTGTAGATAAAAATGTCTTTGAGGGAAAATTTCATTATATAACTATACATTCTATATTTTTAAATGTAATCCCTATAGTGGCATTCACTCTGGCCATGTGGGATGGCCATTAAGAACTCTCTGCAGGGAGTTCTTAATTAAGAATCCATTAGGAACTCTCTGCATTAAGAACTCTCTGCAGAGGAACAGTGGGCGCAATGTGATCTTTTGTAAGCTCTGATGGCCAAGGGGTGGGGAGCTGTGAGCACTGTAAGTACTGTGTAAACAGGGCCACCAAGAGGGAGGGGTTGGACTGTAGTGAGTGCTGCCCAGCAAAAAGGAACAAACACTCAGCCTCAGCCCCAGACACAAGGTTTTGTCCCTCCACTGGCTGTTCCCCGCTTAACCCTGATGCTCCTGCTGTGGCAGTTTCAGGCTATGCCTTTAAAGTTAGCTGCAGATTTTGAGCAGAGGAAGTGGAGAAATATAAACCATTCAGAGTTGGGTGTAAAAAGGAAAACAAAAGATTATTATAAACGATTTTCATTGGACAGATGTGTGAGATGTATCCTTCTCTGACTGTTTTGGCTGCTCTCCTCGTCTGGGCAAGGAGGGGGAGAAGTGTTAGGGGAGAGCAGAGCAGTTTTCCCCATTCCTTCTGTGATACCCGAAGGAGTACGGGGAGGGGCAGTGTTTCTGTGCTGTTTTCTGATTGTACATACCTGTATAATATTGTAAATACTGTATATTTGTACATATTCATTGCATTCAATTGTAGAGTGTAGCTTTTGCTTTGTAAATATAGCTTCCATTTGCTTCCCAACTGAGTGAGCCATGCTTTAGTTAATGTAGTGGGAAATTCCAAAACACCACACCTGCCCACATAGTTCCTCTAGCACCTGCCACCACACACTGGAAAAAGATGCAAAAATCATCCCCAAACACAGATGGTGAGGAAGGCACATCAGCAGGACCCAGCACATGGATGTATCTTCAAACTCCACCTTTACTTATTTACAAAGTATATTTACAGGTTCTGTTATTCAGTTGTGGGTAATACATTCTGTATGTGAAGATAGTTAAACAATTTAAGCACAGGTCTGGGAATTTCCAATACAGCAATTTAAACTAGAAATAAAGGTGACATGATCTATAGTTTCCCACAAGGGGGACTCTGTAGAAAATTGACAGGGTACTCATGGCTTACTCCTCTGTCCAGTACCTTCCCAGATGCTGTAACTATAACTCAAGTGGCTCTTGGCTTGGAGACAACTCTCTCCTCTCTTGTCCAGATCACAGTCAGGAGATTTTCCTTGTCTTGAAGAAGACTAAGGGGCCTCTCTCTTCTGCTCTGTCACTGGGCTGTAGAAGTGTTGGTTGCCTTGGTGCAGGTACAAGGCCCAGGTGTGGTTTTCCTGTTAGGACAAACTCTTTAGCTGCAAGTCCAGCAGCATGTGGCTCTTGTTGCTTTCTGGGTGAAAACATGGCCCAGGTGTAGTTTGCCTGCTAGGACAAGATCTTCAGCTGCGACTCTGGCAGCATTTGGGTCTTGCTATTTTCTGAGGGAGAACAAGGTAACCAACAACAAGGGGTTGGACATGATGATCTTGAAGGTCTCTTCCAACCCGGTTTATTCTATTCTATTCTATTCTATTCTATTCTATTCTATTCTATTCTATTCTATTCTATTCTATTCTATTCTATTCTATTCTATTCTATTCCATTCCATTCCATTCTATTCTATTCTAAATTGCCTACTATCTTGTGTAATTTAAATACTGTCCAAAGACCCTTTGGTAACAGAAAAATCTAATAGCTTAACAATAGAATGGGGCATATCCATAAATGGCCAGGGGCACACACAGTTCACAGCTGTGTTACAAAGTTAATTACACATGCTACATGATTATCTGGACCATCTGGACCCCAGAAAGTGTCCAGGTTTGCACATTCACAAGTTCTTAGCCCATTGTCTGGGTTAGGGCATGTTTTGGGGTTTGTCCCCTTCAGGACAGAGACTGTTTCCTGTTCCCTGCACTTTGCATCGACCTACACCTGAAAGCCAGAATGGAAAATGAGCTGAAACCTGGACTTTACTACTCATCATACAGAGACTGTTTCTAATTAGCTGAATAGCTTGATGCAGGAAATGGAATGGATTAAAAAGGGTGAAATGTTATATGTTGAGGGCTAGTCTTCTATCATAAATAAAAGTCTTCCAGAGTACTGGAGAATACCAAGGGGCTGGATGATCCCCAGGGTGTTGGACAGGACATTACAAAATATATTTATCCCATCCCATCCTCCTCTTGCTCTTTTGCTCTTTGCACTTGCTTTCTCACTCCTCTCTTAACTTTGTTTGGGTTTGCTTGGTGGGAGGTAAGGCCTAGTGTAGTGGGGATGGAGAAAGATAATTTCATCTGTGCAATGCAGCCTTCAGGCTTTACCCTTTGGGGTAAATACCACATTCTGTCTGGTGAAAAAATGGTACATTAGGACAACTAGGAGAGTGAGCAACAAATTCACTACCCTGGACTTCAAAAAGAGCAGCCTTTGTCCTCTTCAGAGTACTACAAGGAGTAACATGAGATAAAGTCGTGGAAGTGAGAGGGGCCCAGGAAAGCTGATTAATGTTCAAGGACTACCTCTTCCAAGTGGAGGAACAATATGTCTCAATAAAGGTAATGCATGGATGAAAAAGGAACTCTTGGAAACTCTGATGCAAAGAAGGAGGCCCACAGCGAGGGAAGCAAGGACAGATATCCTAGGGAAAATACAGAGAAGTAAAGCTGGATCAGGGATGCAAAAGCCCATATAGACTTAAATATGGTCAGATATATCAAGGGCAACAATAAAAGCTTCTATACATAGGTCATTGATAAAAGAAAAACTAGGGAAGAAGTGGTTCCTTACTGGAAGGAAAGAGGGGATCTGGTACCTTGGAACAGGGGGGAGGCTGAGGTGATCAATGACTGGGTTTGCCTCAGCCTTTACTGGCAAGGGGTTTAGCCAACACACCAAAGTCACAGAAGGTAAAAGCAAAACCTGTGAGAATGAAAATCTAAGGGTGAATGGAAATCAGGCTTGAGACCCACCTAAAGAATATGAAGGTGCACAAGTCAATAAGACCTGATGGGATTCATCCAGAGGTCCTGAGGGAATTGGTGGATAAAGTTGCCAAACCACTTTGCATCATATTTAAATCCTGGCAATGTGGTGAAGTTCCCACTGACTGGTAAAGGAGAGCTATTAACTCACATATTCAAAAAAGGAAAAAAAGAAGACCTAGGGAACTACAGGCTAGTCAGTCACTTCTCCACTCTCATGAGACCCCATTTGGAATACTATATCCATCTTTACTATATATACTATACTATACTATATCCCCAACACAAGAAGGACATGGAACTGTTGGAGTGTGTCCACAGAAGGGCCACAAAGATGATTAAAGGGCTAGAGCACTTCTATGAAGCCAGGCCAATAGAGTTGGAGTTAGAATAGAATAGAATAGAATAGAATAGAATAGAATAGAATAGAATAGAATAGAATAGAATAGATCAGGTTAAAAGAGACCTTCAAGATCATCACGTCCAACCTATCATCCAACACCATCTAATCAACTAAACCAAGCACCCTGTCAAGTCTCCTCCTAAACACCTCCAGTGATGGTGATTCCACAACCTTGCCGGGCAGCACATTCCAATGAACAATCACTCTCTCTGTGAAGAATTTCTTCCTAACATCCAGTCTGAACCTCCCCTGGTGCAGCTTGAGACTGTGTCCTCTTGTTCTGGTGCTGGTTGCCTGGGAGAAGAGACCAGCTCCTGCCTGTCTACAACCTCCCTTCAGGTAGTTGTAGAGAGCAATAAGGTCTCCCTCAAGCCTCCTCTTCTCCAGGCTAAGCAACCCTAACTCGCTCAGCCTCTCCTTGTAGGGCTTGTGCTCAAACCCCTCACTAACTTTGTTTAGAATAGAATAAACAAGGTTGGAAGAGACCTTCAAGATCATCGTATCCAACCTATCATCCAACACCACCAAATCAACTAAACCATGCAACCAAGCACCCTATCAAGTCTCCTCCTGAATACCTCCAGTGATGGTGACTCCACCACCTCCTTGGGCAGCCCATTCCAATAGGCAATCACTCTCTCTGTGTAGAACTTCCTCCTGGTTTCCCTTCTCTGGACACATTCCAGCAAGTCAACATCTTTCCTAAACTAAGGAGCCCAGAACTGGACAGACTACTCAAGGTGTGGCCTAAGTAGTGCTGAGTACAGGGGCAGAATGACTTCCCTCTTCCTGCTGGCCACACTATTCGTGATGGAGGCCGAGATGCCATTGGCAATGTTGTTGTTTAGTCTGGAGAAGACAAGTGTCCAGGGAGATCTTATAGCAACATTCCAGTATTTGAAGAGGGCCTACAGAATAGATGAAGGACTTTTTTACAAAGGCATGTAGTGGTAGGACAAGGGATAAGGTCTTCAAACTGGAACAAACTCTATTTAGACAAGGCATTAGGAAGAAATTATTCACCATCAAGGTTGTGAGCCACTGGGGCATGTTCCCCAGAGAAGTTATGGTGGTTCCAATCTTGGAAGTGCTCAAAGCTAGGCTGTATGAGGCCTTAAACAATCTTGTCTAGCAGAAGGTGTCCCTGTCTATGGCAGGGGGGTTGGAACTACATGATCTTTAAGATCCCTTCCAAATCAAATGATTTTATGATTCTATGAATAACAAGGAATATAGACTTTCACTGGATTGACTCGTGTGTGAATTATAATTTAATTTTTAGGGAGAAAAATTAAATTATACAAATGAAAACCACATTCAATCTCCATTGAAACTGCTGCTAACAGGATCTGTAAAACTAAATCAGCATGTAAGTGAGGCCAATAGCAGAAAAGGCCAATCATTTGCATGTCAGGGTAAATAAGAAAGAATAATGAAATGTCTTACTAATATAGACATACTATAAGGAGCCTTGCATGAAATACACAATGCTGTATCTGAGAAAAATGAAAAAAATCCATTTTTCAAAATGGAATGTATGCCTGGTACCTTACCCTCAGAGATTTAACAAATACGGACATAGAAAGAAGCCTTGCAATATTTAACAACTTGTGGTAGGTTGAGAAACAAATTCTCCCACCACAGGCAAAAGGAAGACCCAGACAAATGGATTGCAAAAAAGTGGTGGAAAGTTTAAATGGAAAAACAATGAAAGTTTTGCAGAGAACCACAAACACTGTGACAAAAGAGAGAGAGTTCCCAAAACATACCCAAGAACATCCCACTCGCACATGGGGGTACACCCAAACCCCCCCAGGGCTTTTTCTCCACCCCCCTCCCCCCCTGCCTTGGGCCTAGCCACACCCAAGACGGGCCATGAGGTGGTTTACCTCATTTACCAGGCAGTGGCGAGGGAAGAAAGAGGAAGTGAAGATCCCCTGCTGATGTTTTATAGGGGAGCAGGACATTATGGGATGAAATACTTGGCTTCATGTGGCCACCCACTGGGCTGGACACTTTTGGGACATCCCAGGTGTGGCATCAGAGGCCAGCACGCAGCCTGAACCATCACACGACAGTTTTGAATCAGTTGTACTAACTGGGTGTATTTCCTTAAGAATATAATTGATTTAATCTGGAGAATAGGTTACATCTTATTTGTTTGGTCTTCAGTAAAACATTTGATGTGGTGCACATAGGAAACTCCAGTGATATTTGAGAAGAAAGCTATGAGCATTATAACTGTGTGATGAATAAGAAGCTTGATACCTAGGCACCTGTTAGCTTTTTGAAAGCTGAATTGTATTACTAGAGAAAAGTTATTAATGGTATTTCTTCAAGACTAGTCAGGGATTATTGTTATTATTATTTAATTTTCTAAATTTATTTTTTATAGATATTTATTCATTACTTTATTATAAAATTGATTAACAATATGTAACTAAGTTTAGTAAAAAAATGCTTAGATACACTGCACAGTTACTTTCTAGTAACATAAAAGTATGGCTTCTGGATGGTGTAAGTTTTTTAAAAGCTGTGGCTATTTGGGTTTCAGGGCACAAACCTGAACAGGACAGAATGTAGGGATTACCCCCTCTTCCCCTCTCCTTCCCCCATGGGAAAAGATAAGCAGGGGAAGGCAAAGCAATTAAAAAAAGTCTTGAACAGAATTGGAATACAGAAAGGTAATTTTAACAAAAAAATAAAAGGTGCTTAGGGAAGAGAGAGGTACATAGGTGTTAGGAAAGGGAATATATACAGAACCAGATTGGACGGCAATGTATCCCCTGGGATGCAGGCCCAGACCATGTGGCAAGTGGGCCTGACCACATGGTCTCCAACAGCAGCAGGAGCTGATGGGGCATTGTTGTGGTTACCGTGCGAGATAGAAATGTGGGCAAGCTAGCTCAAGGCCATCTTTCCAGAGATGCAGCAGTATCAGGACCAGCTCTGGCACTGAGACCAGCTCCAGCAGTGCAAGCATTAAACTAACTTGGCTTTTCTTTTCAGGCAAACAGTGTGCTTCCCAGAAATGGAGGCACCCAGAGAAGGGGCAGAGGGGGAGAAGGGCTGGCTCCTTCATGAGTCTGTGTGGGGAACTGACACAGCTGGGGGCATTGTTGTGGTTACCACATGAGATACAAATGCGGGAAAACCAGCTCAAGATCATCTTTCCAGATAGGCAGCTATCTATCTCACTGGACCACAGTGAGCAGTGTGCACCAGTATAAACAATAAACCCTAACCAACCAAACACCAAAACACCAAAAACCAAAACAAATGAAAAATAACCCACAAAACCAAAAACCAAAAAGGGTGTAGGGGTGAGTGAGCAGGGCAAGTGGTAAGCAGCGAACAGTGGTTGGTTCCTTCTCAGGCAGAGATAAGAGCATGGTCATAACACAGCCAAGAGCCACAGGGCAAAGGAATGTGGGAACTCAGTCCAAGTTCCCTCTCAAACAAGCAGCTATGCATGTGTCTGGCTGCAATGAGTGCCTGAGCCTGGCGCTTGAACTAGAAGGGGTCCAAGACACCACTTGTGTACAGTGTGATCAATTAAAGGACCTATTCAGGCAGGTGGTCAAACTGAGAGAGAAGGTAGAGAGACTGAGAATAATCAGAGAATATGAAAGCAAGATAGATTGGTGGAGCCATACTCTGAGGCCAAGACAGCAGGAAGAGGCCCTACGAGTAGTGGAGACCCCCCACTCCTCCTTTCACCAGACAGAAGGAGGGGACATAATAGGCAAGGGGGAATGGAAAGAACTTCCTCCTTGGAGAGGCAAGCAAGAACCTCCTCAGCACCCGTCACCTACCCTGTTGCCATTGCACAACAGGTATGGGGCTATGGGACTTGACAGCCAGGAGATCGCCATTTAGCAAGAGAGCTGCTCTCTGATGGGATCGCAGCTAGTGGCATGTGGCGGGTCAGCTGACTGAGTGCAGAAGCCTCTGTGGTAGCTTGGGCAAAATATAGTAGCCAGGTGGAATATATATATATTTAAAAATAAACAATAAAGAAACCCAAATTTAATTTCACCTGCCTGAAGAGATCCAGCCATGACAACAACTTGGCCAAAGGCTACTAGAAAAACAGTAGGTACACAGACAGAGCAGGCACGCAAGCACACATATATCCAGGCTGCTAGTTGTAGAGAGTGCTGGAGTGAGCGCTGGGGCCTGGCTCTTGACATGGAGGGTGCTGGAGACAATACCTGTGTGAGGTATCACCCAGTGAATTATCTTCTTAATCTGGTGGCCAAGCTAAAGGAAGAAGTAGTAAGACTCAAGACTATAAGGGAATGTGAAAGGGAGTTAGACATGTGGGAGGTGACCCCAGAAACAGGGGGGAATGGGTACAGGTCCCTGTCAGGAGAAGCATGGGAAATCCATCCTGGCCCTCTTCGCCTCCCCCATTGCCCTTGCACAATAAGTATGAGGCCCTGCAGATTGAAGGAAATGTGGATGAGGAGATAGAAGAGGAACCATCTAAGGGGATACCTAAAGCAAATCAGTCCCCACTACCCATTAGGGCTAGTACCATATAGAAAAAGAGAAGGGTAATTGTTGTTGGAGACTCTCTCCTGAGGGGAACAGAGGGACTGTCTCGGTCCGGAGAGGGAAAGAGACTCAGTTCTTTTGAATATTCCCGGGTTGTGAAATTAGAGGCACAAACGAGGCCAAAATATCAACAGCTAGACTATTTATTACATAAATAAAATGGACATAAGAAGGGGAGAGGGAGAAAATAGAGAGGGAGAGAGAAGAGAGAGAGAAGAGGAAAGGAATTATATTACCACACCCCTCACCCTCCCCCCCGCAAGACAGTTTGAGTCTTTGAAGGAAAGGTGCTGCAGGAGATGTTGGGTTTGTAGACAAACGGTGCTGAGGCTTTGGCTGGAGAAGAGATGTGGTCCACTGGGCAGCCTCTTCAGCTCCATGAGTTGCAGCAGGAGGAACTTAGGACAGGGAGAGAGGGTTCAGTCTGCTTCTTCCAGGCTCCACGGCCTCTTTATTCCTTCTCAGCGGCATGGTCCTTCTTCTGCGTTTTCCTTCATCTCTGTTTTTCTTCTGTGTTTTTCTTCTGACAAGCCAGTAGTGGCTCAAGCCTTTTATATAGTTTTTAGTCCTTAAGTATGTGTCCAAGTATTGTCCCTCAGGAAATCAGGGACCAGGTGTTAGGTAAACATCCAGGTATTGTTTCCCAGGAAATCTTTCTGTGCATTCCTGTGTGTTTGGGCAGGGCTCTGAATGGAGGGGGGAGGCCTCCGTCTCCTCCTTCTCTACCTACATGCCCCCACACTCATTACACATCAGGAAACAGGTGGTGTCTCACCCTTTCCAGGGTACATGATGGGTGGAGATTATCTTGTCCTGAAGGTGTGGTGGCTGGGTCCTTGGGCCATTGTTGTAGGCCAGCTGCAATCCAGTGTTATCACGATGCAATAGCAAGGTGATTTGCATCCAGGATTGGTAGACAGAATTCCTGCATGATCTTTGCACCTTCCTTCCAGTGGCTCTGCCCAACACATATTGGCTGGGCAAGCAGCAAGTGATTTTGTCTTTGTTGAGTCACACCAGGAGAGACAAGAGTCTCTCACAGGGACCTATACGTCATCCTGACCCATCCTACCGTGACAGAGATGGAGACGAAGCTTGATGCAAGCAAAGTGTCTACTTTTTTGTACAAAGTCATTTCTTTACATAGGCCAACATGTTCAGAAGGTTACTTGTGATTGGTAATTAGATGTGTCCCTGCGACAGTTACAGAATCGTGGTTGACTGCCGAGGAAATGCCAGGGAACACACATCGCTGGGCAAGGCTCAGACAGGTGTCAGACCAAAGGCAAACGGTCAAGCATCTCTTATCTAAGTTCAGAGATGAGACAAAAGCTTTTCTTGCAATGTTTACCCGCACTCGTTAACAGGTAGTTGTGTGCTTTCCTGAGTCACAATGGCCGTTGGTAATTGGCTAAATGCTTTTTTCTCTTCTACATAATTGCCATTTGCTCACAGGGTTTGTGGCCCACAAGAGCAAAAACTTTTCCTTCTATCAGCTGACCATTGCTTGAAATTCTACTCCCTAAATTCAGTGCAACACCATCCCACATAGAAGTCTGCTGCCTACCCAGGTCCTGGGTAAGGGACATCACCAGGAGACTACCAAAGCTAATCCAGCCCTCTGACTATTACCCATTGCTGGTAATCCAAGCTGGAAGTTATGAGATAAATAAGAAGTACACCAGTACAATCAAAAAGGAATTCAAGGCCCTTGGAAAATTTATTAATGGGGCAGGAGCTCAAGTGGTGTTCTGCTCAGTTCCCTCAGTGGAAGGGGTGTACACTGAGAGGAACAGAAGAACCCATTACATCTACAAATGGCTCAGGGGATGGTGCCAGCAGCAGAATTTTGGGTTCTTTGATCAAGAGGCAGCTTTTACCACACCTGACGTGCTGGACCTAGATGGGGTGAATCTATCTAAAAAGGGCAAGAGGACTCTAGCACAAGAATTGGCAGGGCTCATTGAGAGGGCTTTAAACTAGGTTTGAAGGGGGTGGGTGATGAAACCAGTCTCTCCAGAGATGAGAGGGACATAAACTGGAGTTAGATGAGAAATCAGCAGGCCAGATGATGTGAATGTACACCAATGCACACAGTATGGGTAACAAACAAGAGGAACTGGAATTCTTGGTTCACCAGGAAAACTATGATGTAGTTGCCATTACAGAAAAATGGTGGGATGATTCACATGATTAAGTGTTACCCTGGATAGTTACAAGCTCCTTAGGCAAGACAGGTGAGGGAGAAGAGGAGGAGGGGTGGCCTTGTATATTAGGGAATCTCTCAATGCCTCAGAACTTGAGGTACAGAATGAAAGGATTGAGTGCCTGTGGGTTAAAATCAGAGGGAAGGCTAACAAAGCTGACATCCAGGTTGGAGTCTGTTAAAGACTACTCAACGAGGATGAAAAGGTACATGAATTATTCTATAAGCAGCTAGCGTCTGTCTCAAGATCATCAGATCTTGTCCTTGTGGGCAACTTTAACCTGCCAGATATCTGCTGAGAACTTAACTCAGCAGAGAGGAGGCAGTCCAGAAGGTTCTTAGGATGTGTGGAGGACAGCTTCCTGATGCAGCTGCTATGTAAGCCTACCAGGGGTCAGGCCCTGCTTGACCTGCTGTTAGAATAGAATAGAATAGAATAGAATAGAATAGAATAGAATAGAATAGAATAGAATAGAATAGAATAGAATAGACCAGGTTAGAAGAGACCTTCAAGAGCATCACGTCCAACCTATCATCCAACACCACCTAATCAACTAAACCATGCAACCAAGCATCCTGTCAAGCCTCTCCCTGAACACCCCCAGCGACGGTGACCCCACCACCTCCTCGGGCAGCCCATTCCAATGGGCAATCACTCTCTCTGTGTAAAACTTCCTCCTAACCTCCAGCCTAAACCTTCCCTGGTGCAGCCTGAGACTGTGTCCTCTTGTTCTGGTACTGGTTGCCTGGGAGAGGAGACTAACCTCTGCCTGACTACAACCCGCCTTCAGGTAGTTGTAGAGAGCAATAAGGTCATCCCTGAGTCTCCTTTTCTCCAGGCTAAGCAACCCCAGCTCCCTCAGTCTCTCCTCATAGGGCTTGTGTTCCAAGCCCCCTACCAACTTTGTTGCCAAATAGAGATGTTCTCAAATAGAGATGGTGTTGTAGTTTGAGCTGGGTGCCCCCCTGGTGCATTCACTTCCTGTGTCCAGAAGTCCAGCCCAGAGGGATGGACACAGGAAATTGTGTATTCCCTACCATAATTCTTTGCACCACTATAAGATCCAGTGCGGAGTCTGGCACTTCCTCTTTCCTTCCCTCTCCGAGACTTGGTAACTGGGGGAGAGATCTCCCGGCCATGGGCCTGATTGGGCCCAAGGCCACAGGGGGATGGGCAGTCTCAGGCCTGGCCAGCTGAGACTAGCCCAGCAGAGGGAGGGGGAAGAAGGAGCCCTGGGGGTTTTGCATGCACCCTCAGGTGGGGATGGGATCTTTCTTTGTCACTGTGCTTTGGGTTTTGTGTAACATTCACTGCTTTCTATTTAAACTTCCATCACTTCTGCAATCCGTTTGCCTGAGTCGTTATTTCTGCCTGTGGTGGGGAGGGGACCTGCCTCAACCCATTACATTTTTGGCGCCCAACGTGGGGCCAACTGCAGCTCGGATTGCAAAAGATGGAGAGTTTAAATTTAGTTCTGGGCGTCGGTTTGGGTTTGGAAAGTTGGGGCTCAGGTTTTGTGTTACCGGGGCGACTGTGTGAACTCCTGTGGACTGCAGAAGGATAGCTGGTGCGTAGCTGATGGCATGGAAGTCCCTCCTGTTGTTTGGGAACAGCGAGGGGTGGTTCTTTCTGTGACTTTCTGCCCAGGGTAGCTTAAGAATGCTCGAGTAGCCTAAGAAGGCGAGACCTGCCTTCTCCTCGTTCTCTGCGGAGCGGCGGGGAGCGGCGGAGGGGCAGCGGCAAGCAGAGCGTGGTCGGCCCGCGGCCGCTGCGGGGAGCGGACACCCGCGGCGAGCGGGCAAGCGACTGCTGGAGGTGACTCGGACTCTGCATCGCGGCGACAGAGACGGCGGGGGCCGGGCCGGGCCGCGTTCAGGCGGCGGCGGCGGCGGCGGCACCGCCCGAGCCGGGCTGCGTTCAGGCGGCGGCGGCAGCTGTAAATCTTTCCCTGGTGTTTTCGGACGTGTT
Organism: Dryobates pubescens; assembly: GCF_014839835.1. Classification (NCBI taxonomy): domain Eukaryota; kingdom Metazoa; phylum Chordata; class Aves; order Piciformes; family Picidae; genus Dryobates; species Dryobates pubescens. The sequence goes on along the minus strand of NC_071657.1, from coordinate 79,694,289 downwards.
CCGAAAATGGCGCCGAGCACCTGGCTCCACCTCCCTGCTTCTTCAGCGGGCTGTGGCGCAGCTCCTCCCTCTTCCGGGGGTGGAGGTTGTGCAGCCGGATGCTGTCCTGCCTCGGTACGCGAGCGCCCAGCCGGGGGGTGCGGAGTGCCTCTGACATGCATCCGTGTAGCTTTGGTCCGCGTGAAAGCGGTTGGCTGCGGCACCCTGGATGGATTGAAAAAGGCAGTCGTGGAGCCGGATTGTTCCGACTGGCCTGCCCCAGGGGTGGAGAATTTGCCGCTGAATAGGAGAGTAAAGGCTTGGCTGAGAAGTTGTGAGGTATTTCCAGGTGACCAGGATGTCCCAAGGAGTCCACAAGGAATTCACACTGCAGGAGAAGGACTGCGTCGCTGGGAGGTTCCATCACATGAGGAAGAACAACTGGAATGGACTGATGCGTGAGCCTGAATGAGAGACTGTTTGAGTGGACGCCCAGATGAAGATGTGGACTCCGCCGGACATGTCATCAGAAGTTTTCTGATTTGATGATGTGTTTGGGTGCAAGGATTATGGTATGAAATACAGGGGTGGCATGTTGTAGTTTGAGCTGGGTGCCCCCCTGGTGCATTCACTTCCTGTGTCCAGAAGTCCAGCCCAGAGGGATGGACACAGGAAATTGTGTATTCCCTACCATAATTCTTTGCACCACTATAAGATCCAGTGCGGAGTCTGGCACTTCCTCTTTCCTTCCCTCTCCGAGACTTGGTAACTGGGGGAGAGATCTCCCGGCCATGGGCCTGATTGGGCCCAAGGCCACAGGGGGATGGGCAGTCTCAGGCCTGGCCAGCTGAGACTAGCCCAGCAGAGGGAGGGGGAAGAAGGAGCCCTGGGGGTTTTGCATGCACCCTCAGGTGGGGATGGGATCTTTCTTTGTCACTGTGCTTTGGGTTTTGTGTAACATTCACTGCTTTCTATTTAAACTTCCATCACTTCTGCAATCCGTTTGCCTGAGTCGTTATTTCTGCCTGTGGTGGGGAGGGGACCTGCCTCAACCCATTACAGATGGGCTGGTGGGAGATGTCATGGTAGGAGGCATCTAGGGTGCAGCAATCATGAGAAAATGGAGTTTTCAACATGCAGGGAAATAAGGAGGAACAATAACAAAACCCTTACTTTGGACTTCTGGAGGGCAGACTTCAGCTTGTTTAAGCAACTAATTTGGAGAGTACCCTGGGTAGCAGCCCTTAAGAACAAAGGGGTCCAGGACAGTTGAACCTACTTCAAACAGGAGCTCTTGAAGGCACGGGAACTGGCAGTTCCTATGTGCCGAAAGATGAGAGGCCGGGGAAGGCAACCAGCCTGGATGAGCAAGCAGCTCCTGGAGGATTTAAGGGAAAAAAAGAGGGTGTATCACCTTTGGAAAGGGGGGGAGGCAGCTCGAGATACATTTAAAGATGTTGTTAGATCATGTAGGAGAAAAATTAGAGAGGCAAAAGCCCAGTTAGAACTTCAACTGGCCAATTCAGTGAAAGGCAATAAAAAGCATTTTTATAAATATGCTAATGCTAAAAAGAGGGGCAAGAAGAACCTCCATTCTTTATGGGACCTGGAAGGAAATACTGCAACTAAAGATGAGGAAAAGGCAGAGGTACTAAATACCTTCTTTGCCTCCATTTTCAACACTAAGGCAGGAGGACTTCAGGATAACTGGCCTCCTCAACTGGTTGATGGGGTCAGGGAGCAGTATTGTCTCCCTGAAATACATGAGGTATTGGTTCAGGAATTGCTGAGCCACTTGGGTATTCCTAAGTCCATGGGACCAGATGGGATCCATCTTAGGGTACTGAGAGAGCTGGCAGATGAGTTCACTAAGCTGCTCTGCATCATTTACCACCCGTCCTGGCTCACTGGAGAGGTCCCATATGACTGGAAACTGGCCAATGTGATGCCCATCCACAAGAAGGGCTGGATGGAGGAACCTGCAAACTACAGGCCTGTCAGCCTGACCTCAGTGCCAGGCAAGATGAGGGAGCAGATCCTCCTGGGGGCAATCACTGTGCACCTGCAGGATAGCCAGTGGATCAGGCCTAGCCAACATGGGTTTGGGGAGGACAGGTCCTGCCTGACCAACCTGATCTCTTTCTATGATCAGGTGACCTGCCTGGTGGATGTGGGGAAGGCTGTGGATGTAGGCTATTTGGACTTCAGTAAGGCCGTTGACACCATCAAATCATAGCAAACACCTGGCCAAGCTGGCAGCCAATGGCTTGGGGAGGTGCACTCTGTGCTTGGTTAAGAACTGGCTGGAGAACCAAGCCCAGAGAGTGTTGGTGAATGGTGCTACCAGCAGCCAGTTATAATTGGTTATCTCCCAGCGAACAGAGCTGTGACCAGTCCTATTCAGTATCTTTACTGACGGTCTGGATGAGGGGATTGAGTCCATCATCAGTAAATTTGCAGATAACACCAAGCTGGGAGCAGGTATTGAGCTGTTAGAGGGTAGATGAGCTCTGCAGAGGGACCTTGACAGGCTGGAACAATGGGCAGAGTCCAACATGATGGCATTTAACAAGTCCAAATGTGGGGTGCCACACTTTGGTTACAACAAACCCATGCAGCACTACAGGCTGGGGTCAGAGTGACTGGAGAGCGATCAGGCAGACAGAGACCTGGTGGTAGTGGTTGACAGTAAGCTGAACACAAGCCATCAGTGTGCCCAGGTGTCCAAGAAGGCCAATGGCATCCTGGCCTGTATCAGAAATAGTGTGGCCAGCAGGAGCAGGGAAGTCATTGTGCCCCTTTACTCAGTACTAGTTAGGCCACACCTTGTGTGCTGTGTCCAGTTCCGGGCCCCTCAATTTAAGAAGGATATTGATACACTTGAACATGTCCAGAGAAGGACAACAAAGCTGGTGAGGGGTTAGGAGCACAAGCCCTATGAAGAGCAGCTAAGGGAGCTGCGGTTGTTTAGCTTGGAGAAGAGGAGGCTCAGGGGAGACCTTCTTGCTCTATACAACTACCTCAAAGGAGATTGTAGCCAGGGGGAGGTTGGTCTCTTCTCCCAGTCAACCAGCACCAGAACAAGGGGACACAGACTCAAGCTGTGCCAGGGGAGGTTTAGGCTGGATGTTAGGAAAAAATTCTTCACAGAAAGAGTGATTTGCCATTGGAATGGGCTGCCCAGGGAGGTGGTTGAATCACCACTCCTGGAAGTATTTAAAATAGGACTGGATGAGGCACTTAGTGCCATGGTTTAACTGATTAGATGGTGTTGGGTGATAGGTTGGACTTTATCTCAAGTGTCTTTTCCAACCTCATTGATTCTGTAATTGGTTCTGTGAGCAGCAGGAGGAGCAGCAGCAGGAGCAGAACTGAAGCAATAGCAAGAGAGAGAACCTGTGGTGAGTTGAAGGGACGATCCTTCCACCATGGGCAAAAAATGAGACTCAGACAATAGGATTGCAAAAGTGGTGGAAAGTTTAAATGGAAAAGCAGCGAAAAATTTACAGAGAACCGCAAGCACAGTGACAAATCAGAGATCCTAAAGCATACCCAAAAGCATCCCATCCCCACCTGAGGAATACCCAAATCCCCCAGGGCTCTTTCTTCCCCCTCACCCCCCTCCACTGTTAGGCTAATCTCAGCTGGCCAGATATGAGATTGCCCTTCCCCCTGGCCTTGGGCCTAGCCAGGCCCAAGAGGTTGCGAGATAGCTCCCCCCATTACCAGGTAGCAGTGAGGGAAGAAAGAGGAAGTGTGGGCCCCCTGTTGATGCTTTTATAAGGAAGCAGGGCATTATGGGATGAAATATGTAGCTTCCCGTGTCCACCCACTGGGCTGGACCCTTGGGACACCGTAGGTATGGCTTGTGTGGTGGCATCAGGGGGGGCACCCAGCCTGAACCACCACAGATCCAATCTGGAAATTGCTCCCCATTATACAGACTGTAGGCAGGAAATTGGAGGGAATAAACATGACTTGGGGCCCCCTCCCTTGGTGGGTGGTTTAAGTGTCCTACCCACCTCAGTCAGGTTTCCCTGCCCACCTTATGGTCCACCCAAAAAAGTCAAGTTCCTCTATGTGTCCCGCAGGCTTTAAACTACAAGAAGAGCAAAACTATTTTTTAAATAAGCACTAATTAATTACTCAATAACAGCTAATTCTCTAAGGAGATAATTTAATAAAATTTCTTCTTATCTTAAATACAGCATTTACTGCCAATGTATCTTAGATTATGGAAAACATACCCTGCAGCATACCAGGAAGGGAGAATGAAGGTTTTGGCAAAAAGACAATCATACATTGGAAATAAATAGTAATCAATTAATATGTTCAGACAGAAAATTATAATGTTTCCATAATTAAAAACAGTGAGTTCAGGAAACAATTTTCCATTTAGGGTATCAAAACCAGAAATACATTTTAAGAGGGGCTTGCATAATGAAAGCAATTATATAAGTTGATTGTTGGAAAACTGGGTTTGTGGCAATCCTTTTAATGCTTCTGTGTCTTTCAATTGGTGTATTCTAAAATTTGTCTAAAGAGACTTTTTTACTCAAGAATTTCACTTCCTGATTTATACTACGGGAGTTTTCCTATAGTAATTTATCTGCCTTAGTCCTTGTTGGAAATGAATTTCCACAAATACATACTATGGATGATGTGATCTCTTTTCTTTTTCTGTGTTCTGGTCAGCTTTTGCAAACCCTGAACTTTGAGTACCTTCAGTGGAGACAAGCAAAAGTCAGATGTTTTAAATTTCTTTTGAGATTTGATAGGTTTAGAGATCATAGGTGAGTTTCTCTCTGAAGTTAAAATAGTTTTACTGCCTCTAAAACATGGTTTAATTTAATTATTTGGCTTTAACTAAAAACAACTTTAGGTTGTATGTATCTCAGCATGACTTATTAGTAGTTATTTCTTTACTACTTGTTTTCAATAGTAGTTCAAATTATTTCAGTAAGTATACCAAATATTAGATTTAATTCTTGCAGCATGCTTTTCAGAACACAGCTTTACTTAGAAAGGACACAGCATCGATTAAACAACTTGAATTATGCTAACTACAACACTGAAGTCTCGAGACATTCCAGCGAGCACATTAATTTGGGTTCAAGGGAGTGGAAGTATAAAAAGAAGACTAATCGTAATCATAATCATGTTTAAGGTCATTGACAACTAAAGCACTTACAGTACAGCAGCTTTCTGTCATAGACAATTATAGCAAAGGGTCTTTGAATTAGTTTGAAACAGTAGTGTGTTTCTCTGACAGTTTTACTCTTACAATATTATTCTTACAATGTTTATTCTTAGTTTATTTGTAGCTCAATATTAAATTGAGTGTCACTAGCCAAGTGGTTCATGGAAAACTAAATGGACAGAATTTAATGATATTGCCATTATACCACAATCTTTCTAATAACAGCAATGCCTTCTTAGATAAAAAAACATCTCCCAGGACCTGGGAGAAAACATCAGACAATTGTTTTCATGGGGATGTCCTTACATGACATATCTTCTTTTTCATTTTTACAGCAGCGTTTTTGCAAACTTCAGTCTCTGCTATTTTCTTGAGAAAAATTGAATTATTTGGGTCCTGTCCTCTATGGCAGCTAATTAAAATGGAAAGGAAAGATTAAAAAACAAAACCAACAAAATCCCCAAAAAATGACACTATCAATTTTTGACAACAGTTTTTTAATTAACATTTTATATTTTAATGAAAATGTAGGGAAACTCACAATAATGTTGACTTACCTTCAAATAGGTTAAGGATTAATTATTAAACAAATAATAGAGTTGGTCAGATATTTGAACACATTATCTTATGTATTTTTTTCAGTGTTCTATACAACCTAATTTAATTTTAATTCCTTATGCTTATATCACATTTATTGACCAGGCCCATAATCTTCATTATTTGACTCTTTAAGAGGATTAAATTAACAATAGATTAGGCATGGTATTTGCTTGAGCATGTACTTCCCCACACACTGTACTCCTAGAAGATGAAGGAATACAGGAATCAAGAAAATCACCACTTCCAGAATGTAAGGTAAAATCTTATTAAATTTGTCACCTTCATTCTTCTGTCAAATTATCATATAATCATGGAATGATTAAAGTTGGAAAAGATCTTGAAGATCATCTAGTCCAACAGTAAATCAAATACCATGACTACTGAAACTATATCCTGAAGAGCCACTTCTACACTTTTCTTTAAATCCTTTCTTGAACAACATGGTTGAGTGTTTATTTAAAATAAGGGAAGTTGGATTAGAAAAATGATAATTTTCTGCCATGAATATTTTCAATGTTAAAAGAAAAACAGTGATAGGCATTTTGTTACAGAACCCAATGTAAACAGTTGCAACTTTACAGCTAGTATTGTTCCTCTTAAACACACAGTTATGGTTGATTATTCTGCTTATTTAATTTTAAGTGATAGACAGGAAAAGCAAAATTCATAGTGCATACAATACAGTGTACATTGACAACGGACAATAAAAATCAGCCACTCCTACTTGAGCAAATTCATACAGAGTGCCAAGCAAAATCATGGAATTTTTTTCCTAATGTGCATAGGAGAAAAATTGCAGTTATGTTGATGTTTCCTGGTGAGTGGACATAATTTCCTAGTGTTTAAGTCTGAATACTTCTTCTACTTCTTATGAATTAACAAGAGCCCATTTACATAGTTTTGAACAGAAGTCAGACTTATGGTAATACACATGGCCATGGGTGGGTTATTTCATAAAATTTCCTTCTCTCATGGGGAAAAAAAAAATCAGGTAAAAGAGAAGGCGAGATACCCCCAGTCCTTTAGTGCTTGGTCTTAATGGCTGATCTATGAGGGCACAGTCAGTCAAGGTGATTTCCCTGAAAAGTTTCTGGACAGTTCTGAGATGCATGTACAGCTACTACATTTGGTTTCACTCTTAATGGTGCTATCTCCTCCTTACTGACTGAGAGATATTAAATATTCTTAAAGGCTTTTGGAAGAAGTTGCTTGAAAGGAGCATTAACATGTTGATTTTTACAAGCCTGTGTCAGTGAGGGGATATTAAATAATCAAGTCAATTTAAGCTGTTTTTTTGAACAGAAGGAGGTTAAGATTATTAGCCTCTATGTGTTGGGAAAATCTAGCTTTTCCACTGATGCTTTTAGGACTAAGGAAACCAATAGAGAATAAAAGGACCAGGTTTATTCTCAGTAAAAACATTCACTCAAGCACCATTTCTTCCATATTGTAGCCCCTGTGTTAGATTATGATGGCCTTTTCAACAGCTACAGATGGAAATGTGACCTCATAAAAACCTCTCCATATACAATATATTCTCTAACCTCTGCTTATGAAAATGCACATACAAAAACTAAACAATCATGTAGACATTACCCCATTTGCTTGTGAAAACATAGATTCTGAAAGAGCTATCCTTCCAGTTCCTGTCTTCCTGTGCTTTATTTTCCTTTTTGACTAAGCTTCAGAGAGTTGAGGTGGACAATGCTGGAATTGAATCCCCATGTGGATACTTCACTTCGAGACATTTTAATCAACAGAATCAGAGTAATTTTAACTATGTTCAAACAGGCAATATGTGACTTTCTAAGTCATAAAACATTTTGGGAAGGTTTACTAATACATACACAGGCACACACACATAAAAGGATCAGAAATATAGTCTGCAAAATACCAGCCACTTTTGGGGAATGTATTTTGAGTTTGAAACTTTCAGTCCAGAATAGAAAGAGCTATAAAATGCCAAATATTGCCTTGGAATAGTTTTCAAACCTTATCTCACATTGAGATCTAGTATTAATTTCCATCCCTAATTGGTGCTTAACTGCTTGTTCCCAGGCAATATTTCATCGGGGAGAGTTAGAAAAATCTTTCTTTCGCCATGCATATTTAAGAGTTGTAATGGTTTAGCACAAGGGCTAAACTCATCCAGTCTTCCCCCACTTCCCCTCCCATCTCCTCTCTCCTTACCAAGAGACAAGACAGGGAGGGGGATCAAAAAAAAAAAAATGCAGAGGAAGTTTCAGTTGATTTACACATACTATGTTCCTCCCCCACTACAAAGCTATCAGATTATACCAGTGGACACAAGGAAAAGGGAAAGGAATACCCTTCTGTCTCGGTCCGGAGAGGGAAGGAGATACAGTTCTTTTTAATATTCCCGTGTTGTGAAATTAAAGGCACAAAACGAGGTCAAAATATCAACAGCTAGACTATTTATTACATAAATAAAATGGAAATAAGGAGGGGAGAGGGAGAAGATAGAGAGGAAGAGAGAGAAGAGAGAGAGAGAAGAGGAAAGGAATCATATTACCACACCCCTCACCCATCCCAAGACAGTTTGAGTCTGTGGAGGAAAGGTGCTGCAGGAGATGCTGGGTTTGTAGAGAAAGGGTGCTGAGGCTTTGACTGGAGATGCGATGTGATCCCTCTGGGCAGCCTGGGTCTGTAGAGAAAGGGTGCTGAGGTTTTGGCTGGAGAAGAGATGAGGTCCCTCTGGGCAGCGTGGGTCAGCTCCATGAATGGCAGCAAGCGAGACTTAGGACACAGAGAGAGGGTTCAGTCTGCTTGCTTCCTTCTCAGCGGCATGGTCCTCCTTCAGCGTTTTTCTCTCTGCGTTTTTCTTCCTTCTGAGCCAGTAGTGGTCAAGTCTTTTATACAGTTTTTAGTCTTTAGGTATGTGTCCAAGCATTGTCCCTCAGGAATTCAGGAGCCAGGAAAGTCCTCCTTAGGTAAATATTCAGGTATCGTTCCCCAGGAAATCTTTCTGTGTAATCCTGTGTGTTTAGGCAGGGGTCTAGATGGAGGGGGGGGAGGGCCTCCACCTTCCCCTTCTCCATTTAACCTGCCCACACACCCATTACACCCATTGTCTCGCCGTCCTCCCTTCCTGGAAATGATCTTTTCCTGGAGGCGTGATGGCTGGGTCCTTGGGCCATTGTTATAGACCATCTGCAGTCCAGTGTTACCACAATGCAATCGCAAGGTGATTTGCATCCAGGATTGGTATTGTCTGGGCAAACAGCAAGTGATTTTATCTTTGTTGACTCACACCAGGAGTTTAGACTCTTACACCTTCCAAATCCTGTAATAGGCAAAGATGCCACTGCCTGCTCAAGGATTGGAAAAGCCAGAGCCTGACCAGTCCCCCCTTTCCAGGGACATAAATGCATGCCTGTAAATGCAGCTGTCATAAATTCATGATTCTGATAGTGGGGAATACACATATTATGTGGATCAAAAAACTACAATCTTATTTTTGCATGTCAGAAAGTTCAAGTCTTTGATCTATAAAAGGTGAAAAATAAACGTAAAATATCTCCCTGACATGTCAGTGATGGTTGGGCTATAGGTCATTATGGGTAGATTCAGGTCCCTGATGCTTATTTTTCCTAGCAAATTCACCAGTTCATAAAACAGTCCAGAGACAGACTAGAGGGACCAAAAAAAAAAAAAAAAATCATTGGATGGGAAATGGTTTCTGCATAACTTTTCCAAATAATATTAGATATTTCCTATTGCTGAATAGAACGCTTTGCAAGTCAATTAACACTTTTTTTTTCCTTTTTTCCCCTCAGATATATGTATTTTTAGTGCTTGCTTTATTTGTATGTAGCTCATAATTTTCACACATTGAACTAAGAACATAACAGGAAACCTTACAGAGAGAGAATAATTTTTATTTGATCCACACCAGAGGGAAAGGGAAAGGACCACGATAATAAATGCCATGTTAGCAAGATCAGATCTAATCAAAACCAAACTTGTGATAAGTTTTTTTGAAACCAGGCTCCTTACTGGAGAGATTGCTGCAGTGGGTGCTATTTTATTGCTTTCTAACCATGGAACTATGTCTATACCAGCCACAGAAGCACAGGTGTATTATTAACAAACAGGCCCTTCTACACTGGTTAAGCACAGTAACTGCATGAGTTTTGAACACAGAAAACCAGAATCTAGCGCACAACACAACTTGGAGACACAGCAACACTAACTCCACCACCAGCTCCAACACTGGGACCAGCTCCAGCTTCAGGAGAGCAGCTTTTACTTGACTTCCATTTCTCGGTGAGCAGGGACTTCCTGACACAGGGCACTTAGAAAGGGAAGGAGGGGCAGCAGGGCAGGCTCATTCATGTGCCTGAGTGGGAGAGTGATGCAACGAGGAGGGGCTGCCATTAGGAGTCCACCAACCCCATGCAGAGCTACAGGCTGGGGTCAGAGTGGCTGAAGAGCAGTCAGGCTGAGAGGGACCTGGGGGTGCTGGTTGATGGTAGACTGAACATGAGCCTGCAGTGTGCCCAGACAGCTAAGAGGGCCAATGGCATCCTGGCCTGCATCAGGAACAGTGTGGCCAGCAGGAGCAGGGAGGTCATTCTGCCCCTGTACACAGCACTGGTTAAGCCGCACCTCGAGTACTGTGTCCAGTTCTGGGCCCCTCAGTTTAGGAAGGCGGTTGACTTGCTGGAATGAGTCCAGAGAAGAGCAACAAAGTTGGTGAGGGGTTTGGAACATAAGCCCTACGAGGAGAGGCTGAGGGAGCTGGGGTTGCTTAGCCTGGAGAAGAGGAGACTCAAGGGTGACCTTATTACTCTCTACAACTACCTGAAGGGAGGTTGTAGACAGACAGAGGTTGGTCTCTTCTCCCAGGCAGCCAGTACCAGAACAAGAGGACACAGTCTCAGGCTGCACCAGGGGAGGTTTAGGCTAGATGTTAGGAAAAAGTTCTATACAGAAAGAGTGATTGCACATTGGAATGGGCTGCCTGGGGAGGTGGTGGAGTCGCCATCACTGGAGGTTTTCAGGAGGAGACTTGATGGGGTGCTTGGTGCTGTGGGTTAGTTGTTTGGGTGGTGTTGGATTGGTTGATAGGTTGGACGCGATGATCTTGAAGGTCTCTTCCAACCTGGTTTATTCCATATTCTGTTCTATATTCTATTAGTAAATTTGCAGATGACACCAAGTTGGGAGCAGGTGTTAGAGGGTAGAAGGACTCTTCAGAGGGACCTTGACAGGCTGGAACAATGGATGGAGTCCAACATGATGGTATTTAACAAGTCCAAGTGCCGGGTGCCACACTGCTTACAACAACCCCATGCAGTGTTACAAGCTGAGGACAGAGTGGCTGGAGAGCAGCCAGGCAGAAGGGGACCTGGAGCAGTGGTTGACAGTAATCTGAACATGAGCAGCAGCATGCCCAGGTGGCCAAGAAGGCCAATGGCATCCTGGCCTGTATCAGAAATATTGTGGCCAGCAGGATCAGGGAAGTCATTGTGCCCCTGTACTCAGCACTGGTTAGGCCACACCGTGAGTATTGTGTCCAGTTCTGGGCCCCTCAATTTAAGAAGGATATTGAGACACTTGAACATATCCAGAGAAGGGCAATAAAACTGGTGAGAGGTCTTGAACACAAGCCCTGTGAGGAGAGGCTGAGGGAGCTGGGATTGTTTAGCCTATGAAGAGGAGACTCAGGGGAGACCTTATTGCTGTCTACAACTACCAGAAGGGAGGTTGTAGACAGGTGGGGGTTGGTCTATTCTCCCAGGCTACCAGCACCAGAACAAGAGGACACAGTCTCAAACTTTGCCAGAAGTTTAGGCTCAAATGGAAGAGAAAGTTCTTCACAGAAAGAGTAATTTGCCATTGGAATGTGCTGCCCAGGGAGGTGGTGGAGTCACCATCCCTGGAGGTGCTCAAAAGAGGACTGGACATGGAGCTTGAAGCCATAGTTTAGTTAGTTATGAGGTGTTAGGTAATAGGTTGGACATGATGATCTTTGAGGTCTTTTCCAACCTTATTGATTCTATGATTCTATGAAGGCATCCTGTCATGGTTACAACTTGGCCAAAGGCTGCTGGAAGAACTGTGGGTACCCAAACAGAGGCCACACACAAACATGCAACTACCCAGGCCACTGGCTGCAGAGAGTGCTGGAGCCTGCACTTGAAATGGAGGTTGGTGGAGACAACCAGATGTTTAACCTGGTGGCTGAACTGAAGGAAGAAGTAATAAGACTAAGGACTATAAGAGAATGTGAAAGGGAGTTGGATTTGTGGTACCAGGCTCTGCATCCCTACCCTAGCAGAGGAAGATGCCCAAGAAGCAGAAGAGAATTGAAGCAGGTCCCTGTTAGGAGAGGTAAGGGAAACCCTCACAGCTCTCCTCATCTTCCCAGTTGCCTTTGCAAAAGAAGTATGGGGCACTGGAAGTCAAGGTTGAGGTGAATAAGAAGGCAGAAGAAACACCATCTATGGGACTGCCTAAAGTAAATCCTGCCCACCCCCTCCTTGTCTCAGGACTTATTGCCTTAAAAAAATGAGGAGAGTAATTGTCATTGGTGATTCCCTTCTAAGAGGAACAGAGGGCCCCATAGGTTGGCCAGATCCCTCCCACAGGGAAGTCTGGTGCCTCCCTGAAGCCTGGGTCAGAGAAGTTACCAGAAGGCTGCCTAGTCTGGTACAGTCCTCTGATTACTATCCCTTGCTATTTAGGCAGGTGGGAAGTGATGACGTCAAAACCAGAAGTCAAAAAACAATCAAAAAGAACTTCAAGGCACTGGGGAAACTGGTTGAGGGATCAGGAGCACAGGTAGTTTTTTCATCAATAGCCTTAGTTGCAGGAAGGAATACTGAAAGGAACAGGAGATCAGGTATGATTAACAAATGGCTCAGAGGCTGGTGCCACTAACAGAGTTTTGGGGAAATTTATATGGCACTGGGTCCACTAGCAACAGATGGAGTACATCTGTCTCAGAGGGAAGGAAGATCCTAGCACATGACTTGGCAGGGCCTGTTGAAAGGGCTTTGAACTAAGATCAAAGAAGGAGTGGGTTAAAAACACAGGTACTAGAGAGGAGCCAAATGACAGCCTTCATTCTGCCATTTCACTTGAGGTTGGAGATGATGACAATATCAAAATTGTCTGTGGCAAGTGGCAGGATGACACATCAGGGTTGGAAGGATGGAGTGATAGTAAAGGCCTCCAAACCACACTGAAGCATGCTGTGGACATGAGGTTAGCTGCCACAAAGAGCCTTGAGGGAATAGCGGGGTGACCCTTTAAGAAAGAGACATAGCTAGCAGACTGGGTGAAGTGTCTCTACACCAATGCAAACAGCATGGGCAACTAACAGGGTGGACTGGAAGCTGTCCTGCTACAGGAAAGCTATGACATGGTGGCAATTACAGAAACTTGGTTGGATGAATCCTATGACTGGAGTGTGGCTATTGATGACCACAAGCTGTTCAGAAGAAACAGGAGAGGAAAAAGGGGTGGAGCTGTTGCTGTCTGTGTAAAGAACTTGTTAAGAGTGCAAAGAGTTGTCAGGAAAGAATAGCCATTAGCAGCTTGAAAGCTTATTGGTTGGTATCATGGATCAGGATGACAGAGGGATCCTTGTGGTAGGAGTCTACTACAGGCCTCCTGACCAAGTGAAGCCTATCAATGAAGCCTTCTTCACCTTGAGGAGTCATGCTGATCACAAGTTCACATCCTGCTGGGGGATTTTAACTACCCCAGTATCAGTTGGAAAAGCAGCACATCTAGCTGCAGGCAGTCCAGGAGGCTCCTGGAGTGCCTAGACAACAATTTCTTAAGACAAGAAATTACCAGCCCTACTTGGGGAGATGTATTGTTGGACCTGTTGGTCATGAATGCAAGTGACGTAATCAGGGATGCCAAAGTCAAAGACTGCCTGGGTTGCAGTGATCATGTGCTAGTGCAGTTCACTGTCCTGAGGAGTATGAAGCCCATAAGAAGCATAGCTAGGACTCTAAAGTTTAGGAAAGCAAAATTCCATATTTTCAAGGAGTTAGTAAATAGAACCCCATGGGAAATGGCCCTCAAGGACAAGGGAGTAGAATAGAGCTGACCGATCTCTAAGGATGCTCTCTATAGACCAAAAAAGATATCAATCCCCATATGTAAGAAATTGGTAGAGCCATGTTTGAACCATGACCTGCTGGTCAAACTAAAGGGCAAGCTGGGGCTTCACAGGAAATGGAAGGAGGGACAGGCATCCTGGGAAGAGTATGGGGATATTGCCTGGCTGTATAGGGTCGAGGTCAGGAAGGCCAAGGCAGAGCTGGAACTGAACTTGGCAAGGGATGTAAAGAAAACCAAGAAATGCTTCTACAGGTTGTCTCTGTCTAGAGAGGGAAAGAGACTCAGTTCTTTTGAATATTCCCATGTTGTGAAATGAGAGGCACAAACGAGGCCAAAATATCAACAGCTAGACTATTTATTACATAAATAAAGTGGATGCATCAGAAGGGGAGAGAGAGAAAATAGAGAGAGAGAAGAGAGTGAAGAGTAATTATATTACCACACCCCTCACCCCCCCCAAGACAGTTTGAGTGTGTGAAGGAAAGGTGCTGCAGGAGATGTTGGGTCTGTAGAGAAATGGTGCTGAGGCTTTGGCTGGAGAAGAGATGTGGTCCTGGGCAGCCTCTTCAGCTCCATGAGTTGCAGCAGGCAGGACTTAGGACATGGAGAGAGGGTTCAGTCTTCTTCTTCCAGGCTCCATGGCCTCTTCTTCGGAGCAGCATTGTCCCGGGCTTTTCCTTCTCTCGTGCTTTCTTTCTCAGTGGCATTGTCCTTCTCCTGTGTCTTCCTTCATCTGTGTTTTCAGTTATCTGTTTTTCTTCTGCTGAGCCAGTAGTCAAGTAGCGCAAGTCTTTTATACAGTTTTCAGTCCTTAGCTATGTGTCCAAGTATTGTCCCTCAGGAATTCAGGGGCAATCATCCTCGGGTAACTATCCAGGTATCGTTCCCCAGGAAATCTTTCTCTGTATTCCTGTGTGTTTGGGCAGGGGTCTGGATGGAAGGGAGGGTGGGGGGGGGCCTGCACAGTATCACAGTATCACAGTATCACAGTAACTAAGGTTGGAAGAGACCCCAAGGATCATCAAGTCCAACCTGTTCCAACAGACCTCACAACTAGATCATAGCACCAAGTGCCACGTCCAATCTCCCCTTGAACACCTCCAGGGACGGCGACTCCACCACCTCCCTGGGCAGCCCATTCCAATGACGAATGACTCGCTCAGTGAAGAACTTTTTCCTCACCTCGAGTCTAAACCTCCCCTGGCACAACTTGAGACTGTGTCCCCTTGTTCTGGTGCTGGTTGCCTGGGAGAAGAGACCAACCCCTTCCTGTCTACAACCACCTTTCAGGTAGTTGTAGAGGGCGATGAGGTCGCCTCTGATCCTTCTCTTCTCCAGGCTAAACAATCCCAGCTCCCTCAGCCTCTCCTCATAGGGCTTGTGCTCAAGGCCTCTCACCAGCCTTGTTGCCCTTCTCTGGACACGTTCAAGTGTCTCGATGTCCTTCCTAAACTGAGGGGCCCAGAACTAGACACAGTACTCAAGGTGTGGCCTAACCAATGCAGAGTACAGGGGCACAATGACCTCCCTGCTCCTGCTGGCCCCACTATTCCTAATACAGGCCAGGATGCCATTGGCCTTCTTGGCCACCTGGGCACACTGCTGGCTCAAGTTTAGGCGGGTGTCAATCAGCACCCCCAGGTCCCTCTCTGTTTGGCAGCTCTCCAGCCACTCTGACCCCAGCCTGTCGCTCTGCATGGGGTTGCCGTGGCCAAAGTGCAGCACCCGGCACTTGGACTTATTAAATGCCATCCCATTGGACTCTGCCCATCTGTCCAGTCAGTCAAGGTCCCTCTGCAGTGCCTTTCCACCCTCTAACTGACTAACATCTGTTCCTAACTTGGTGTCATCTGCAAACTTGCTGATGACTGACTCAACCCCCTCATCCAGATCATCAATGAAGATGTTAAAGAGGATGGGGCCCAGCACTGATCCCTGGGGGACGCCACTGGTGACTGGCTGCCAGCTGGATGTGGCACCATTCACCACCACTCTCTGGGCTCGGCCCTCCAGCCACTTCCTAACCCAGCACAGAGTGTTGCTGCCCAAGCCACGAGCTGACAGCTTAGCCAGCAGTTTACTGTGGGGGACGGTGTCAAAGGCCTTGCTGAAGTCCAGATAGACTACATCTACAGGCCTCCCCACATCCACCAGATGGGTCACCTGATCATAGAAGGAGATCAAGTTGGAGAAGCAGGACCTGCCCTTCCTAAATCCATGTTGGCTTCCTAAATCCATGTTGGCTGCACCTCCTCCTTCTCCATCAACCTGCCCACACACTCATTACACATCAGGAAACAGGTGGTGAATCCATTGTCTCACCATCCTCCTCACACATCAGCTATTGTCTGGGCAAGCAGCAAGTGATTTTATCTTTGTTGAGTCACACCAGGAGAGAAAAGCTTTTAGTCTCTCACACAGGTTTATGCATACATACAGGGTGAATACCTAGAGGATGGAGCCAGGCTCTTTTCAGTAATGACCAATGACAACAAGGGGCAATGGGTGGAAGCTGAGGCATAGGGAGTTCCCTGGTAACAGGAGGGAAAATTATTTCACCGTGAGGGTGACAGAACATTGGAACAGGCTGCCCAGCAGGGTTGTGGAGTCTCCATCTCTGGAGATATTCAAGACTCTCTTGGATGAGTTCCTGTGTGATCTGGTACAGGTGACCCTGCTTTGGCAGGGGGGGTGGACTAGATCTTTCAAGGTTCCTTCCAACCCCTAACACTCTGTGATTCTATGAGGTACATTAAGCAGAAAAGGAGGGTTAAAGGAAGCATCCCCTTGTAATGAGCAACAGTGGGGAACTTGTATCAATGGACAAGGAGAAGGCTGAGATTCTCAACAACATTTTTGCCTCAGTCTTTACTGGCAAATCCAGTCTTCATTGCTCTTGTATTGATGGACCACCAGCTGGAGACCAGGCTGACATGATTCCTCCCACTGTAAGTGAAGAGAAGGCATGTGATCATCTGAGGAATCTGAAGATATACAAGTCTATGAAGCCTGAGGAAATGCATCCCAGAGTCCTGAGGGAATTGGCTGTTGTTATTGTCAGGCCACTCTCCATGCTATTTGAGAAATCCTGGCAGTCAGGTGAGGTCCCTGGGGACTGGAATAAAGGAAACATCACACACATTTTTAAAAATGCCTTCCTTCCTTCAGCAAGGCCTTTGACACTGTCCCCCACAGCAAACTCCTGGCCAAGCTGTCAGCCCATGGCTTGGATGGGAGCACACTGCGATGGGTTAGGAACTGGCTGGAGGGCTGAGCCCAGAGAGTGGTGGTGAATGGTACCACATCCAGCTGGCAGCCAGTCACTAGTGGTGTGCCCCAAGGATCAGTTCTGGGCCCCATGATCTTTAACATCTTTCTTGATGATCTGGATGAGGACATTGAGTCCATCATCAGTAAATTTGCTGACGACACCAAGCTGGGGGCAGAAGTTGATCTGCTGGAGGGTAGAGAGGTTCTGCAGAGGGACCTCAACAGGCTGGGCAAATGGGCGGAATCCAACAGCATGAGATTTAACACATCCAAATGCCTGGTTCTGCACGTTGGCCACAGTAGCCCCATGCAGTGCTACAGGCTGGGGTCAGAGTGGCTGGAGAGCAACCAGGTAGACAGGGACCTGGGGGTACTGGTCGATGGTAGGCTGAACATGAGCCTGCAGTGTGCCCAGGCAGCCAAGAGGGCCAATGGCATCCTGGCCTGCATCAGGAACAGTGTGGCCAGCAGGAGCAGGGTGGTCATTCTGCCCCTGTACACTGCACTGGTTAGGCCACACCTTGAGTCCTGTGTCCAGTTCTGGGCCCCTCAGTTCAGGAAGGATGTTGACTTGCTGGAGCGTGTCCAGAGAAGGGCAACAAAGCTGGTGAGGTGCTTCGAACACAAGCCCTATGACAAGAGACTGAGGGAGCTGGGATTGCTTAGCCTGGAGAGGAGGAGGCTCAGGGGAGACCTTATTGTTCTCTGCAACTACCTGAAGGGAGGTTGTGGACAGGCGGAGGTTGGTCTCTTCTCCCAGGCAACCAGCACCCAAACAAGAGGACACAGTCTCAGGCTGCGCCAGGGGAGGTATAGGCTGGAGGTTAGGAAGAAATTCTACACAGAAAGAGTGATTGTCCATTGGAAAGGGCTGCCCAGGGATGTGGTGGAGTCACCATCACTGGAGGTGTTCAGGAGGAGACTTGATAGGGTGCTTGGTTGCATGGTTTAGTTGATTAGGTGGGTTGGATAATAGGTTGAATGCGATGATCTTGAAGGTCTCTTCCAACCTGGTTTATTCTGTTCTATTCTGTTCTAGAAAGGAGGACTGACACTGGGAACTACCAACCTGTCAGCCTCACCTCTGTGTCTGGGAAGATCATGGAACAGATCCTCCTAGATGCCATGATAAGACAGAGAGGTGATTCAAGACAGTCAGCATGGCTTTACGAGGGACAGGTCCTGCCTGACTAACCTTGTGGCTTTCTATAACAAAGTGACTATGTCAATAGATAAAGGATGACCTATGGACCTATCTGGACTTCTGCAAGACCTCTCACAAGGACCCCACGCACAATCCTGCTCACCAAGTTGGAGAGATATGGATTTGATGGGCGGACTGTTGAGTGGATAAGGAATTTGCTGGATGGTCACATCCAGATGATGGTGCTTAATGGCTTGAAGTACAGATTGAGAGCAAGTGGTGTCCCTCAGGGCTATATACAGTAACCTGTACTGTTTAATATTTTTATCAATGACATAGACAGTGAGATTGAATACACCATCAGAAAGTTTGCAGATTACACCAGTCTGTGTGGTGTTTTTGATACACCAGAGGGATGGGACGTCATCCAGAGGGACCTGGACAAGGTGGGCCCAGGTGAACCTCATGAAGTTCAACAAGAGCAAGTGCAACCCTCTGCACCTGGGCTGGAACAAGCATTACCATCAACACAGACTGGGGGTTAAGTGTTAGAAAGCAATCCTTTGGAGAAGGATTTTGGGGTGCTGATGGATGAGCAGACAGTGTGTGCTTGCAGCCCAGACAACTAATCACAACCTGGGCTGCATCACAAGTTGCACTCCTAGCAGCCCCAGAGAGGTGATTCTACCACTTTACTCTGCTCTGGTGAGACTACAGCTGGAGTACTGTATACAGGTCCAGAGTCCTCAATGTAAGAAGGACAGGCCTGAGGGTGAGGGTCCAGAGGAGGGCCACAAAAGTGATTTGGGGCACTGGAGCACCTCTGCTGAGGACTCTGCTGGGCTTGTTCAGCCTGGGGAAGAGGAAGCTCTGGGGAAACCTGATGGCAGACTTCCAGTACCTGAACAGGGCCTACAGTAAGGATGGGAAGAGACTGTTTACAAGGGCCTACAGTGACAGGACAAAGAGCAATGGCTTCAAACTAGAGAAGGGCAGATTTAGATTGGATATCAGGAAGAAGTTCTTCACTGTGAGGATGGTGGAACACTGGAACAGGTTGCCCAGGAAGGTGGCTGAGGCCCCTTCTCTGAAGATATTCAGGGTAAGACTGGACAAGTCCCTAGGAAGACTGGTCTAGTTGGAGATGTCCCTGAAGATGGTGGGGAGGTTGGACTAGATGACCTTTAGAGGTCCCTTCCAGCCTGGACCATTCTATGATTCTATGATTCTATGATTTTCATGCAACATTGTTTCCTTCAGCTTTCTTTTTCATCAATATTTAAGGAGAAATTCACTTCACCATGATATTCAGACTCCAGTGAGATCATTCCTAAAATATTTAAAGTGAATAATGTGAGTTTCCAGAAATAGTGATAAGTATAACCTTGGTCTTCTGACCCCGCAATATGTTCAGGTGGGGGAATATACTGGAGGCATTTTAAAGATCCACGTGTCAGACTGTCCTCATTTTTTATATCAAGAAAGACGAACAAGGACAAAACTATCAAAGGCTGTCTGATGTATTCTTCTGGCCACAGAGAAGGTCTTTACAGTCTTTTCTGAGAAATCATCTACTAAGAAAGAAATTCTCACCATAACATTTGGCTAGGAAAAAAATATCTATGTGCTTTGGTTTTGCATCAGAAGTTGATGATAATTAGATCAGTTTAGGAATATAGAACTATTTATTTTTCTTATAGCAAGAAGAAAATAATAAACTGACAGTTCTGAATTGTCAAGAAAGAAGTTTTGAAATACAGGTTTGTGGAGTTTTGGTTGAGTGGATGGGTGGCATTTTTATTACTTGTTTGTGTTTTGTTTGGTTGTGGTTTTTTGTTTATTTAGTCAGCTGGTTTTTCTTTGGTTGTTTGTTTTAGTCAGGAAGGCTCCCTTTTCTGTTTCTTTCCCTGAAAAGAGACAAAATAAAATAAAGAAAATATTTTATGTGACAGTGGTGCTTTTTGGTGCTCTCTTCGTTTTCTTATGAGACTTTACTGTAACTTTCCCTGCATATCTTATACATGATCATGGTAAAATGCCAAGTATTAGAGTAAGGAAAAAAGTTTCAGAGATGAGACACCATCTGTTGTTTTTCTCCCCTGATTCAGGCCCCATTGGGTGACAAATGAAGGCACGAACCATGTTGCCATGTAGCAACAGGATTCCGGAACTGCAGAGAGCAGAGAATCTCAGAATTTCTCCCCAGAAATCCTTAATTGCTGCATTGTAGAATTCCCCAGCATTAAGAATGTCAGAGTCCCACTTACAGAAGAAGTCCTGGAAGCCCTTAACGGATGAAACAGCTAACAGAAGTAGAACACCTGAGCATATCCCTTGCAGCATCCCTGCACCAAAGCTCTCGCCAGATGAAGTAGATGACTTAACAGAAGCAGAAGCCCCTAGCAGCCCTGACCAAAGCCATTCCTACCTAAGTCCCTAACCCAATAAAGAGAGGGTCACTATTGCTCAGAGTGGCTGTCTTTTATACTCTCTATTATTAATCCCTCAGCCACTAAAATGCAACCACATATATAAGCTAGAATCTTTTCCCAATAAGAAGTGCCAGCATGTCAAGAAGTGGCTTCTGCAGCATGTTCCAGTCAAAGGGTGCCAACGTGGGGATGTTGTTCTTGGCACAAATGGAATGTTACTGTTTTGCTCTACACAGCATGCAATTGGCCATCTGAGGAATCGTGCACTCTGCACATGTCCAGAAACTACCCTCTAAACCGTGGTTGCAACAACGGTCCATCCAAGATGGTCTAAAGTAATGGAGATTATTTCCTCTGGAATATTTGAACTCTCAAATAGCATTCAGAAAGCTGAATGTCACAAACTCTCCAAATAGGAAATATAGACCTTTTCCTCACATCCAGTCTGGTCTACTATGTAAGAGAAGGACATGGTGGTGACTGGAATTTACACAGATGATACACAAATATACTTCCTCAGCAGTAAATAATTGACTTGGGGATATTTTTTCTTCTCCTGTGGCAAACCAGAAATTGCTTGACTCAAACTTGCTTGGTGCTTAGAATCATTGAATGTTTTAGGTTGGAGGAAACCTCCAAAGTTCATCTGGTTCTATCCTTTTACACTGAGTGTGGTCATCTAAAACTAGATAAGGTTGCTCAGAGCCCTATTCAACATCACCTGGAATGTTTCCAGGGAGTGGCTTCTACCACTTCTCTGGGCAACATGTTTCAGTGTTTCACCATCCTCATTTTGAAAAAAGCCTTCTTTTTATTCAGATTATATCTTCCCTCTTTCAGCTTAAAAATAGTACACCTTGTCTGGTCACAAGAAGTCTTGCTCAAAGATTGTCCCCATCTTTCCTATAGGCTGCCTCTAAGTAGGCTGCAATAAAGTGCCTTCCACAGCCTTAAGGCTGAACAACACCGGTTCTCACAGCCTGTCCTAGCAGAAGAACTGCTCCAGACCTCGGACCTATTCCGTGGATCTCCTTTGTACCCACTCTCAACACTGGATTTCTGACACCTTAGGATCAAGCGCTGTTGTGCTCTGTGGAAAGTGACCCTAAATATCTGCCAAAACTGTTTTGCTCCCTTGTCCCTCAGGGCTGTTTCCCAGGGATCTGTACTGACTAACGCCTTGAAGAGTTGTAAGTTTGCTTTCCTAAAAATCAAGACACTGATTTCAGTCTTCACCTGATCCATATTCCTCAGGATTGTGAGCTCCAACTCTGAATGATCACTGCAGCACAGGTTACCTCCAATCTTGACATCCCTGATGACTTGTCTTGTAGTTTTGTGCAGAGAATCAAGTGTGTTCAGAGAATCACGTGGTTAAAGACAAGAAATTAATTTTTCTATCCCTCTCATTATCATTGTTTCCCTCCTTTTCACACAGAATCACCAAGTTTTGATCCTGGATTTTCCAGGTTACTAGGCTGTCTCAGTTTTGCAAACTGCACGTGTGAGATAGTGTGAAACCTTTAATGAATACATCTTTGGCTTGTGACTATATGGAACATTCTGCATCTCATTTGTCTGGATAAATAAAAATTTCCAAACAATCATCCTTTCCAAAGACAAAGTGCTACTTATATTTCAGAGTCAGCACATATTGCACTAGTAAACATGCATCACTGTGGATTGTGGTATATATGTTTAGATGCTACAGGAGGAGATTTATTATTTTATTGTTACTGCAGCACTGGATCACAGACAACATGAAACTAAGATAATTATGGATGGGAACTAGTAATTTTAGTTACAACTATCCTGTTGTCCATAAGTGAATCTATGCTATTTTCTTAGTATATTTGCAATGCTGGTTTTAAGAGAGCATTGCTAGGACCCTGTGCTTTTTTCCCCTTACACTCCTGCTAGAAGTTGCAAGTTTATCCCATTGATTAAAAACAATAGATCACTTTTTTTATGTAATATGCAGTTGACAAATGACCAGATACATACATAAATTCTTTAAATTACTAAAGAAAACTAATTTAAAACTCTCAGCTGACATCCTCATTGTTGCTGTTCATCCACACAAGGCTATTCATTCAATCTGGCTCACACACCATTGTTTGAAAACCATCAAAACCACAGACAGCCACATACTGAGACATAACAAATGTCAAGTCTACAGTGCATATTTTCTAGAAAAGTTTAATGTTGGCACAATGTGTGTGCCAAACAACACATAATCAAACAGGCAGCACTCTTTATTGTGGCTGTCCCATCAGGGTTTGGCAATTTCTCATATTCAACCCAGTAGCAGAAAATCACAAAATGGAGACACGTTAGGACTTTGGACAGCAGCTACCTGGCAAAAAACAAGTAAGCATACCACTATGTGTAAAGTCTTTGATCTATCAGTACAAAAAGTCATCATTGTATGTTGAAAATGAACTTCATGTAACCAAAACTGAAGGAAGGTGTTTTGAATTTTAAGTTTAAAATAATGTAGGTCTGCCAAATGTATCAATTATTGTCACAAGTCTGTTGAGGAGCCTTGTTTGGGATTTTGTGGTCCTGTTAAATACTTAATAGCAACTGGCAGCTAGTATCAGTGTTATGAGAAGATCTACTTGGATTTTGAGCACAGTAATATACTGAAGTGAAAACTGAAATATGAGGGATTTATGTATCCAATCTGTGTAAAATCTAAGACATAAAACACCAGAACATACTTTCTCACACATCAATGCTGACCAAGAAGTTCTCCAGAAGATTTTAGGGTCCTTGGAAAAGGAATATCAAGCAGGAGAAAGGATGGGAATTTTTTGGTAGCATGACATGTATATTTTCTCTACCTGAAAATTCTGACTGGATGTAAATGAAACTTCTGTTGTTTGGTGAGTTTATTTTTGTCCCTGGGAGGAAGAAAATCTTGGAAGAGGCTGCCAGATATGCAGGAATCTGATGCATATGCACAGCATATGTGAAAACTCTGCACATTCATAGTTATTCTGACACATCTGGGACTTGTCAGACCTACTGAACAAATGACATACTGAACAAATGGATATCTTGGGTTGATTGAACACAAAGAGAAGATAGTAAGTGTCCTGCAGCTGTGAACCACTAGACTCACTGAACTTCCCATGCACAAGCACACGTTTATTTCTGGGATTAAATATGGCACGTGTGAGTCAAAAGATATTTGGAGACACTATGTACAGGACACAGATGGGCTGTAAATGACCAAGATCATGACTAAATACTAATAGGAATTTATCCATCCTTCCCTAAACTTCCCTCTCATTCAGACTATTATTTCTTGTGTGACATTAGAAACATGAATTTAGAATTTCCATTGTCTCTAAAATGTTGCTATTCTGAATGCTTTTTATCTATTACCATACCAAAGTGGCCCAGGCTCCCTCTAAGTAATACTGCATAGGCATGAGACTGAAACTGAAGAAGCCATTATTACTATAAAACCAGCAAACCAATTAAAAAAGTCCTTTAAGTGGACAGATTTCTTTATTTTAGTGTTGAAAATAACTAATTTACCCCTTAAAATTTACTCTTCTGGGTTAGCCTTCTAGATAGAAATAGGCTAGTACGTATCACAGTATCAAAATATCACAGTATCACTAAGGTTGGAAGAGACCTCGAGGATCATCGAGTCCAACCTGTCTCCATAAACCTCATGACTAGACCATGGCACCAAGTGCCACGTCCAATATCCTCTTGTGGTGGTTTGAAAGGAAAGGCTCTGCAAACGGCCACACCTCTTGAACACCTCCAGGGACAGTGACCCCACCACCTCCCTGGGCAGCCCATTCCAATAATGAACGACCTGCACAGTGAAGAACGTTCTCCTCACCTCGAGTCTAAACCTCCCCTGGCACAGCTTGAGACTGTGTCCCCTTCTTCTGGTGTTCGTTGCCTGGGAGAAGAGACCAACCCCTTCCTGGCTACAACCACTTTTCAGGTAGTTGTAGAGGGCAATGAGGTCACCCCTGAGCCTTCTCTTCCCCAGGCTAAACAGTCCCAGATCCCTCAGCCTCTCCTCAGAGGGCTGTGCTCAAGGCCTCTCACCAGCCTTGTTGCCCTTCTCTGGACACGTTCAAGTGTCTTGATGTCCTTCTTAAACTGAGGGGCCGAGAACTGGACACAGGACTCAAGGTGAGGCCTAACCAATACAGAGTACAGGGGCACAATGACCTCCCTGCTCCTGCTGGCCACACTATTCCTAATACAGGCCAGGATGCCATTGGCCTCCTTGGCCACCTGGGCACACTGCTGGCTCATGTTTAGGCAGCTGCCAATCGGTACCCCCTGGTCCCTTTCTGTTTGGCAGCTCTCCAGCCACTCTGACCCCAGCCTGTAGCTCTGCATGGGGTTGCTGTAGCCAAAGTGCAGCACCTGGCACTTGGACTTGTTAAATGCCATCCCATTGGACTCTGCCCATCTGTCCAGTCAGTCGAGGTCCTCTGCAGAGCCTTTCCATCCTCTAACTGACCAACATCTGCTCCCAACTTGGTGTCATCTGCAAACTTGCTGATGACTGACTCAACCCACTCATCCATATCATCAATGAAAATGTTAAAGAGGATGGGGCCCACCACTGATCCCTGAGGGATGCCACCGGTGACTGGCTGCCAGCTGGATGTGGCACCATTCACCACCACTCTCTGGGTTTGGCCCTCCAGCCAGTTCCTAACCCAGCACAGAGTGTTGCTGCCCAAGCCACGAGCTGACAGCTTAGCCAGCAGTTTACTGTGGGGGACAGTGTCAAAGGCCTTGCTGATGTCCAGGTAGACCACATCCACAGGCCTCTCCACGTCCACCAGACAGGTCACCTGATCATAGAAGGAGATCAGGTTGGAGAGGCAGGACCTGCCCTTCCTAAATCCATGTTGGCTGGACCTGAGCCCTTGGCCATCCTTCAGGTGCACAGTTATTGCCACCTGAATAATCTGTTCCATCACTTTCCCTGGCACTAAGGTCAGGCTGACTGGCCTGTAGTTTCCAGGTTCCTCCATCCGTCCCTTCTTGTGGATGGACACCACATTGGCCAGTTTCCAGTCACCTGGGACCTCTCTAGTGAGCCAAGACTGGAGGAAAATGATGGAGAGCGGCTTGGCCAGCTCATCTGCCAGCTCTTTCAGCACCCTAGGATGGATCCCATCCGGTCCCATAGACTTGTGAGTGTCCAAGTGGCTCAGCAGATCCCAAACTAATTCTTCATGGATTTCTGGGGCATCACACTGCTCCCCTACCCTATTACCCAGCTCAGGAGGCCACTCATCCTGAAATCCTGCCTTGCTGTTAAACATCGAGGCAAAGAAGGTGTTCAGGACCTCAGCCTTTTCCTCATCTTCAGTCACAGTGTTCCCCTCCAGGTCCAATAAGGAGTGGAGGTTCATCTTGCCCCTCTTTATAGTGTTAATATATTTGTAAAAATGCTTTTTATTGTCTTTGACAGAGGTGGCCAGTTTCAGTTCCAACTGGGCCTTTGACTCTCTAATTTTATTCCTACATAATCTAACCACTTCCTTCAACATACCTCGAGAAGCCTTCCCCTCCTTGCAAAGGTGATACAGCCTCTTCTTTCCCCTTTGGTCCTCCAGGAGCTGCTTGCTCATCCAGGCTGGTCACCTTCCCCGCCAGCTCATCTTTCGGCACATGGGGACCGCCAGTTCCTGTGCCTTCAAGAGCTCCTGTTTGAAGTAGGTCCAACCCTCCTGGACCCCTCGGTTCATGAGGGTTGGTACCCAGGGAACTTTGCAAATGAGTTTCTTAAAGAGGCTGAAGTTTGCCCTCCGGAAGTCCAAGGTGAAGGTTCTGTTGGTACTTCTCCCTATCTCCCTACATATTGAAAACTTCACTATCTCGTGGTCACTGCACCCTAGGCAGCCTCCCACGATCACATCTCCCACCAGCCCTTCCCTATTGGAGAGCAGCAGGTCAAGCAGAGCCTGTCCCCTGGTAGGCTCACTTAACAGCTGCATCAGGAAGCAGTTCTCCATTCGCTCCAGGAATCTTCTGGACTGCCTCCACTCTGCTGAATTAAGTTCCCAGCAGATATCTGGCAGGTTGAAGTCACCCACAAGGACAAGATCTGATGATCTTGAGACAGCCTCCAGTTGTCTGTAAGATAATTCATCAGCCTCCTCATCCTGGTTGGGTGGTCTATAACAGACTCCAACCAGGATGTCAGATTTGTAAGGCTGCCCTCTGATTTTAACTCACAGGCTCTCAATTCCAAGGGCTCAGGTCCAGCCAACATGGATTTAGGAAGGGCAGGTCCTGCCTCTCCAACCTGATCTCCTTCTATGATCAGGTGACCTGTCTGGTGGACATGGAGAGGCCTGTGGATGTGGTCTACCTGGACTTCAGCAAAGCCTTTGACACCGTCCCCCACAGTAAACTGCTGGCTAAGCTGTCAGCTCGTGGTTTGGACCACAACACTCTGTGCCTGGTTAGGAACTGGCTGGAGGGCAAAACCCAGAGAGTGGTGGTGAATGGTGCCACATCCAGCTGGCGACCAGTCACCGGTGGCATCCCTCAGGGATCAGTGGTGGGCCCCATCCTCTTTAACATTTTCATTGATGATATGGATGAGTGGGTTGAGTCAGTCATCAGCAAGTTTGCAGATGACACCAAGTTGGGAGCAGATGTTGGTCAGTTAGAGGGTGGAAAGGCTCTGCAGAGGGACCTCAACTGACTGGACAGATGGGCAGAGTCTAGTGGCATGGCATTTAACAAGTTCAAGTGCCAGGTGCTGCACTTTGGCCACGGCAACCCCATGCAGAGCTACAGGCTGGGGTCAGAGTGGCTGGAGAGCTGCCAAACGGAGAGGAACCTGGGGGTGCTGATTGATACCCACCTAAACATGAGCCAGCAGTGTGCCCAGGTGGCCAAGAGGGCCAATGGCATCCTGGCCTGTATTAGGAATAGTGTGGCCAGCAGGAGCAGGGAGGCCATTATGCCCCTGTACTCTGTATTGGTTAAGCCTCACCTTGAGTCCTGTGTCCAGTTCTGGGCCCCTCAGTTTAAGAAGGACATCGAGACACTTGAACGTGTCCAGAGAAGGGCAACAAGGCTGGTGAGAGGCCTTGAGCACAAGCCCTATGAGGAGAGGCTGAGGGAGCTGGGATTGTTTAGCCTGGAGAAGAGAAGGCTCAGGGGTGACCTCATTGCCCTCTACAACTACCTGAAAAGTGGTTGTAGCCAGGAAGGGGTTGGTCTCTTCTCCCAGGCAACCAGCACCAGAACAAGGGGACACAGTCTCAAGTTGTGCCAGGGGAGGTTTAGACTCGACGTGTGGAGAACGTTCTTCACTGTGCAGGTCGTTCATCATTGGAATGTGCTGCCCAGGGAGGTGGTGGAGTTACCATCCCTGGAGGCGTTCAAGAGGATATTGGATGTGGCACTTGGTTCCATGGTCTAGTCGTGAGGTCTGTCGAGACAGGTTGGACTTGATGATCCTCGAGGTCTCTTCCAACCTTAGTTATACTGTGATACTGTGATACTGTAACTACCACCTCCTGGAGCAGAGGGAAACTATACTGCTCCCTGGCTCCATCTGCCAGCTCTGCCGGCCAGCTGCCTGGAAGGCATTCTGTCCTGCTATTATGAATTTGAGGCAGACATGGTGTTAAGTACCTCTGCCTTTTCCTCATCTTCAAAGTTAAACTCCACTAGAGATATGCATCTCTGAACAGCTGAGGAAATACAACTTGTATATAGAACTTCAAGAGGCATTAATGGAATTACTAAATGGCAGAAATGATGGAAAGATATTTTTCTCTCTCATGTGGAACATGAACTCTCCAGGAACCTGAATCAACTGAAAAAGAACAGCCACAAAATCCACCCCAAACCAAAAATACAAACAATCAAAAAATCATATTAAAGAGAATGCACATAAAATAGTTTGAAGCTTTTCAGAGAATGCTGAACATACTGGAACACAAGGGTATATTGCTATGGAAAGGAGAAATCAAAGTGAAATGCCTGTTCACCCATCTATGTCTCTATCATCTATATATCTATATCTGTATCTATATCATCTACATCATCTGTATCTATATCTATATCTATATCTATATCTGTATCTGTATCTGTATCTATATCTGCTGGACATCAGGTATATTTTTTAATGGAAAGAGTTGTCAGGCCCTGGAATGGGCTGCCCAGGGAGGTGGTTGAGTCGCCATCTCTAGATGTGTTTAAAAGCCTTCTACATCTGGTACTTGGGGATATGGTGTAGTGGCAGACTCAGTGAAGTGTATGAAATGGCTTGCACCTGATGATCTTAGAGGTCCTTTCTGGCCTGGATGATTGATTCTGTGATACACAGTTAAGGCTAATAACTCATATCTGCTTCACAGATTTGTTGCAGTGAGATGTGATTAATTAATGTTTATAAAATATATTACAATCTTTGGTTTCCAGATCTATACCATACATAAATCAAAGTATTAATTTCCTGCTGCTCTTTGCATATGATTTTTAAAAAAACTTATGAAATTTTAATCTCAAGGTGAAATGTGAGCACATCATCTACTTTTGACATTTTTACATATGATTTCATCACAGTTAGGACAGTACCAGAAAAACAGATGCAATTCCAAAAAGCTGAAATGATTCATGTTAACACTGCAGACCCAAAGCATGACCAGCCAGCATGGGTTTAGGAAGGGCAGGTCCTGCCTGACCAACCTGATCTCCTTCTATGATCAGGTGACCCACCTGGTGGATGTGGGGAGGCCTGTGGATGTAGTCTACCTGGACCTCAGCAAGGCCTTTGACACCGTTCCCCACAGCAAACTCCTGGCCAAGCTGTCAGCCCATGGCTTGGATGGGAGCACACTGCGATGGGTTAGGAACTGGCTGGAGGGCCCAGCCCAGAGAGTGGTGGTGAATGGTGCCACATCCACCTGGCAGCCAGTCACCAGTGGTGTGCCCCAGGGATCAGTACTGGGCCCCATGCTCTTTAACATCTTTATTGATGATCTGGACGAGGACATTAAGTCCATCATCAGTATATTTGCTGACGACACCAAGCTGGGGGCAGGAGTTGATCTACTGGAGGGTAGAGAGGCTCTGCAGAGGGACCTCGACAGGCTGGACAGATGGGCAGAGTCCAACAGCATGAGATTTAACACATCCAAGTGCCGGGTTCTGCACATTGGCCACAACAACCCCATGCAGAGTTACAAGCTGGGGTCAGAGTGGCTAGAGAGCAGTCAGGCTGAGAGGGACCTGGGGGTGCTGGTTGATGGTAGACTGAACATGAGCCTGCAGTGTGCCCAGACAGCTAAGAGGGCCAATGGCATCCTGGCCTGCATCAGGAACAGTGTGGCCAGCAAGAGCAGGGAGGTCATTCTGCCCCTGTACACTGCACTGGTTAGGCCGCACCTCCAGTACTGTGTCCAGTTCTGGGCCCCTCAGTTTAGGAAGGATGTTGACTTGCTGGAACGAGTCCAGAGAAGAGCAACAAAGTTGGTGAGGGGTTTGGAACACAAGCCCTACGAGGAGAGGCTTAGGGAGCTGGGGTTGCTTAGCCTGGAGAAGAGGAGACTCAGGGGTGACCTTATTACTCTCTACAACTACCTGAAGGGAGGTTGTAGACAGACAGATGTTGGTCTCTTCTCCCAGGCAGCCAGTACCAGAACAAGAGGACACAGTCTCAGGCTGCGCCAGGGGAGGTTCAGGCTAGATGTTAGGAAAAAGTTCAATACAGAAAGAGTGATTGCCCATTGGAATGGGCTGCCTGGGGATGTGGTGGAGTCGCCATCACTGGAGGTTTTCAGGAGGAGACTTGATGGGGTGCTTGGTGCCGTGGGCTAGTTGTTTGGGTGGTGTTGGATTGGTTGATGGGTTGGACGCGGTGATCTTGAAGGTCTCTTCCAACCTGGTTTATTCTATGTATTCTATTCTATGTATTCTATGACAAACCTCTCTATACAGAGCTATGATAAGATGTTAACAATATGACAGTATAATGAAGTTATTTGTTTTCTACTCTGTATTCTACATCACTATATTAAATTCAAAGATATTTGTGCTGTTCAGTTGTGTACCTCCATTGGAAGGAATATGACAGAGTATTGAAGGATATAATGTTTCCTTTATTTATAAATGATATGGCAATATTAATAAAAGTATTAATAGCCTTTTATTAATATGAAAATTGCCAAAATGTATCAAAAGGTTCAGTGTATGGTTAGAATATATTTACAATGGGAATGTACAGGTTTTGGGCATCTATAACAATTCAACAATTTTATGCAAACCGTGAGGAATATAACAGAAAGAGAATACCCTTGGAGCGAAATGGTGCTTGACCACACGGCGGGGAAGACTCAGCAAGAACAGTTATGCCAAAGAGGCAATGAATCAATTACTCACAGATAACTCCACCCAAAGAGGGCTGTGCTGCTGCTGTGTATTAGAGGCTTTGGGGCCCTCAGGTACCAAGCACAGCTGGCTGCCAGCAGGAAGACCACGCAGTCTGGATGGCCAGTGTGGCTTCAGCAAATGGTGGGCTGTTAATGACGCTATTGCGACAGGCACTTGCTTTGTCCTGGGGAAACTAAGGCACAGCAAAATCCTGGTCACAAAGGAAAGCAGGCTTGGCTCCCACTCTGTGGCCGTTTGACGCTGTGCCTTTAAGGAAGGGGCATACTGGCTAAATGTTTGTAAAATATTTTGGTTTTCTAAACGAATTTCATTGGTAGGATTGTGGGAGGAGAGATTGGACCCAGGGGAGTTGGGAACTTTCTCTCAGTCTTCCTTCCTTCGCTGTCCCTCTCGTCTGGATCTGCTTCTGGGATTCTGGCCAACTAAGATAAGATACTAACTCCTGTGCAAGGCCTTTCTTCCTTTCCTGCCCTGTTAACTGTCCTCGTCTCTTCTTCTACCTCCTTTGGGGGAGAAGGGAGGTAGGGGGTTGAAGGGGGCACAGGGGGAAGCCCCCTCTGTGGGGGGTCTGGTTTCTGGTTGAGTTCATTGGCTGTATATTCCTGTATATACTGTAAAATACCTGTATTTGTTGTGTTACATATAATCTGTTTCCTTGTAAAATATAATCTCATTTCTCCGACTGGGTTTAGCCGTGGTCTCTTTCTCAGTGGGGGAGGGAAAGCAGAGCCTTTCCTTTCAAACCACCACACTCTTATTATTGGCGCCCAACGTGGGGCCGGGTAATTAAGTAATTAAGTTGATTTATTGCTTGTCTCAGCCGGAGAAACGAAATGAAGGTGCTCTGGGTTTTAGAACGTTTATTCTTCTCTGTCTGTGGCATGTTGGTCTACCGGTACTGCATCGGGTTGATGTTAGACCAGATAGGTAAATATTTAATGCGTAAAATCTATTTGTGGTTTATGCATAGGATCCAGCTGCTGTATAAACACTGTTTGGGTTTTTTTCGGCTCACTAATTACGGCAATAGAACGTCTTCCACTTTGCCGATCGAGATAAGGGAGTTTAACACTTCAGGAGGTCAAAGAGTAACTTTAAGTGCTGGCTGGGATCTTAAGGTGATTTATTTGACAGGTGTAATCCTGCTGTTGCTGATAATTATTGTGTGTCTGCTGTGGGCTCTATATATAGAGAAAAAGGTTTCTCGACCATGTTTTGTGATTAAGCAAAAATCTAGGAAGCGTAGGCGTTCCTCTAAATCTGCCCCAGAGTCCTCGAGTGACGAGGAAGGGGCTGCGTCAGTTAGAAAAATAGCAAAACCTATTGGCAAAGCAGCCTTAAATGCTCCACTCTATGACTTTGGCAAGCAGCCAGGGGCGGCTCCCATTCCCAAGATGGCGACCGGTAGTGAGGCAAGGTCATTTCCGTCCGCCATGACAGGACCGGAAGGGGCCCCCACGGCGGCTGATTTAGATCAGGACCTGTCAGCTTCTATCAGGATGACTGTAAATTCAAACACAGCTCCAGTTAAACAAGTAGCAGTCTTAAAGACCAGAGGTGGAAAGGCCAAAGCTGATCCAGGAGCTAGTGGAGCTAATGGAGGAGAAGAGCAGGAGACTGATCCTGGTGAGGGAACCTCTGCTAGGAAAGTGCCTGCTGAAGATGAGGAGAAGATTTGTCTTAGAGATATAGCTGAGTTATTGAGATCATCACAGGATGGAGATGCAGCTAAGACAGCAGCTGGCAGTGGCGCTTTTCAGCTTAAAGAGGTCCTTAGGAGAGTGACAGCAGGATTATGGGGACAAAAGGTGCAGGAAGATGTGATAGATGGAGAGCAAGATGACATCACCGAATGCTCGTCACCGAGGGAGGAGATTCGCAATGTCCGCAAAGATTACCTCAGAGCAGATAAGGAACCCATCCTATCTTGGCTTGCTAGGTGTTATGATACAGGTGCTCCAGCTCTAATAGTTGGAGACAAGTCAGCAGCTCAGCTAGGAACTCTCTCAAAGGATAATGGAATAGATAGACATCTAGCCAGGATTCTCGGTAAGGTTAATCTGTGGATACGCCTTTTAATGGCGGTTTCCCTGAGATACCCTTCCCGAGATGATCTTCCATGGAATCCTAAGCCCTGGACTACCATAGATGAGGGAATTAAGCGTCTGAGAGAGTTTGCCATTAGAGAGATACTCTATGGTGACCATGATACTCTGAATCCTGACGATATTCCTGTGGCAGCTGGTCTTGCTAAAAAGCTTATCAAGCTTGCTCCTTCCAATTATGCAAACATTTTGGCAAGTAGAATTGTGGCAAGAAATTATGGTGGAGATCCTCCTACGGTTGGCCAATTCACTGATCAACTAAGACAATTGGATGATAGCATGACACGTGTTTCTTTGGTTTCAGCCATTAAAGCTCTGTCTAGTGAGATAAAGGATTGCATGAGAGAGCTGAAGGATGAAATCAAAGATTCCATATGCCAATTGGCACAAAGAGATGATTCCAATTCTTCCTCCAGGTGGGTGCAGGTTTCAGCTGTGAGGAATAGACATCCTCCAAGGAGGTCATTCCAAAACAGGCCAAACCAAAACAGACCACCAAGGCAATCACGTAGGACCATTTGGATAACTCTACGTGATCAGTTTGGTGAGAACATGAACAGGTGGGATGGCCAACCAACTTCTAATCTTTTCAGGAGACTGAGGGAACTGCAGAGTGGCAGAACCCAGGGTAGCAATACCAGAAGGGTAGCTGTTACTTCCACAGTTCCCCAGGACAACAATGACAGCTCCAACAGTGACTCCAGTTCTAGCACTGCACAGTGTGCTCGTTGCACCTGTGGAAATGTTCCCCACAATTAGGGGTGCCCTGCCTCCCGCCAGGGGGAGGAGAGGGATAATGGAGATAACAGAATCTATTGGGATGTGTACATCCAGTGGCCTGGCACTTCACACTTTCGGAAGTACAGGGCCTTGGTTGACACAGGAGCTCAGTGCACCATATTGCCATCAAATTATCAGGGGTCAGAGTCCATAACTATTCTGGGAGTCACTGGTGGATCTCAAGAGTTAAGTAAGGTAGAGGTTAATATAAGTCTAACTGGTAAGCAGTGGAAGAAGCATACAGTTGTGACCGGACCTGATGCACCTTGTATTTTGGGAATTGATTTTCTGAGAGAAGGGCGTTTCAAGGACCCTAAAGGTTACAAATGGGCTTTTGGAGTAGCTTCTGTAGAAATTGATGGACAAAAGCTGAAGCTGTCTGCTAGACCTGAACTCTCTGATGAATCTGCAGTTGTGGGACAACACAAGATTCAGGACATTAAATTGCCAGTTGCTTCTCAGACTGTGCATCACAGACAATACAGAACCAACCGTGACTCTTTGTTGCCCATTCAGAATCTGATTCGTCAGTTGGAGAGTCAGAAAGTCATCAGCAAAACTCATTCACCTTTCAACAGTCCAGTGTGGCCTGTGCGAAAGCCGAATGGAGACTGGCGTCTGACAGTGGACTACCGAGCCCTGAATGAAGTAACGCCGCCTATGAGTGCAGCAGTACCAGACATGATGGAACTCCAGTATGAGCTGGAATCCAAAGAGGCCAAATGGTATGCTACCATAGACATTGCTAATGCATTCTTCTCTATTCCCATAGCAGAGGAATGCAGGCCTCAGTTTGCTTTCACCTGGAGAGGAATCCAGTACACTTTCAACAGACTGCCAATGGACTGGATCCACAGCTCCAGCATCTGTCATGCAGTAATCCATGATGCTCTGGAGGAAGGTGGTGCTCCAGAACACATCCAGTTCATCGATGATATCATCGTCTGGGGTAAAACTGCTGAGGAAGTCTTCGAGAAAGGTAACAAAATCATGGACATTCTTCTGAATGCAGGTTTTGCCATCAAGAGAGACAAAGTGAAAGGTCCTACCACAGAGATCCAGTTTCTGGGAGTGCAGTGGCAGGATGGACGCCGACACATTCCAGTGGATGTGGTAAATAGAGTCTCTACCATGGCAAATCCCACGAACAAGCAAGAAACTCTACGTTTCTTGGGGATAGTGGGATTTTGGAGACTGCACATTCCTGGATACAGTCAGATTGTGAAACCTCTGTATGATGTGACTCGAAAGAGGAACAGTTTCCACTGGGGACCTGAACAACAAGCAGCCTTTGACCAGATAAAGCAAGAAGTGGTACAAGCAGTGGGTCTGGGACCTGTGCGAGATGGTCCAGACATTAAGAACATTTTGTACACGGCTGCAGGTGACAATGGTCCAACCTGGTGCTTGTGGCAAAAAGCTCCAGGTGAGACACGTGGACGACCTCTTGGTTTCTGGAGTCGAGGTTACAGAGGTTCAGAGGCTAATTACACTCCAACAGAGAAAGAGATTCTAGCTGCCTATGAAGGAGTGAAAGCAGCTTCTGAAGTAATTGGAACTGAGTCACAACTTCTCTTAGCTCCCAGATTGCCAGTTTTGAATTGGATGTTCAAAGGCAAGGGTTCCACACCACATCATGCTACAGATTCCACCTGGTCTAAGTGGATGGCCCTGATAACACAGAGAGCTTGAATGGGAAATCTTGAAAGACCTGGTCTGGTGGAGGTGATCTCAAGTTGGCCTGAAGGTACCAACTGTGCTAAACCTCCAGAGGAGAGAGTAACTCGTGCTGAGGAAGCTCCTCCTTACAATGACCTTTCTGATGATGAGAAGAAGTATGCTTTGTTCACAGACGGTTCCTGTCGTCTCGTCGGGAACAAGCGAAGGTGGAAGTCTGCCGTGTGGAGTCCAACACGCCGAGTTGCAGAGGCGAAGGATGGAGAAGGAGAATCCAGTCAGTTTGCAGAGGTAAAAGCTGTCCAGCTAGCTCTCGATGTAGCTGAACGTGAGAGATGGCCAAAGCTTTATCTCTACACCGACTCATGGATGGTAGCCAATGCTCTATGGGGTTGGCTAAAGAACTGGAAGAAGAATGGCTGGCGGAGGAAAGGAAAACCCATCTGGGCAGCCGACCTGTGGCAAGACATTGCTGATCGAATCGAGAGAATTCCAGTGAAAGTGAGACACATTGATGCTCACATTCCTAAGAGCAAAGCTACTGAGGAACAGCAGCACAACCATCAGGCAGATTTAGCTGCAAGAGTTTCTCAAGTAGACAAGGACTCTGAACTTGATCTCGACTGGAAACACCGAGGTGAGATATTCTTAGCTCGGTGGGCTCACGATTCATCAGGACATCAAGGCAGAGATGCAACATACCAGTGGGCTCGTGACAGATCCATAGACATTTCCATGGATGCTATCACACAAGTCATCCATGACTGTGACATTTGTGCTGCTATTAAGCAGGCAAAGCGAATTAAGCCCTTGTGGTATGGTGACAGATGGTCCAAGTACAGGTATGGTGAAGCCTGGCAGATTGACTACATCACTCTACCACGTTCTCGTTCTGGTAAGCAGTACGTGCTTACTATGGTAGAGGCAAACACCGGATGGCTGGAAACTTATGCAGTTCCACATGCAACTGCACGCAACACCATTCTCGGTCTGGAGAGACAGATCCTGTGGAGACACGGAACTCCAGAGAGGATTGAGTCAGACAATGGAACTCACTTCAAGAACAACCTTGTAAAGAGCTGGGCAAAAGAGCACGGTATTGAGTGGATTTTCCATATTCCTTACTATGCACCAGCTGCAGGGAAGATTGAACGCTACAACGGTTTGTTGAAGACCACTCTCAAAGCCATGGGAGGTGGATCTTTGAAAAACTGGGAGAAACATTTAGCACAAGCAACCTGGCTGGTGAACAGTAGAGGTTCAGTGAACCGAGCTGGACCTGCACATTCTGATCTGCTACAGAAAGTAGAAGGTGATAGAGTTCCTGTTGTTAGGGAAAAGAATCTGTTAGGTAAAACTGTTTGGGTATTTTCGCCCTCAGGAGAGGCTAAACCTGTCCGAGGGGTGGTTTCAGCAGAAGGTCCGGGTCACACTTATTGGGTAATGCAGGAGAATGGTCAAATTCAGTGTATTCCACAAAGAG
The DNA here is from genome assembly GCF_014839835.1 of Dryobates pubescens. Lineage (NCBI taxonomy): Eukaryota > Metazoa > Chordata > Aves > Piciformes > Picidae > Dryobates > Dryobates pubescens. The sequence goes on along the minus strand of NC_071657.1, from coordinate 79,657,100 downwards.
ATTTAACTTTAGCTGACAGAATTTAATTTCAGACTGTTGTACAGCTACAACGCGCCCAAAGGAAGAATCCCTGAAGAATCTACAGTGCACGAACCCTGAGAGCCCTGAGAGCCCTGAGTCAACTGAGAGTCCCTGTGTTCCTGTTTGCCTTTTCTTCACTTCGTCTGCGGAGAGACAAGCCGGTTTCCATTTTCTTATTTCCTGACTTTTTGAACTTCTGAATCATCTACATCTAAGTATAGCCGGAACGGACTATGAACTTTACTCACAAACTGTAAATATTGTTTCCGATTGGATGGACAGTGCCAATGACCAATGAAATTGTTTAGAAGGGGTGGATTGTGGCCGTTTGACGCTGTGCCTTTAAGGAAGGGGCATACTGGCTAAATGTTTGTAAAATATTTTGGTTTTCTAAACGAATTTCATTGGTAGGATTGTGGGAGGAGAGATTGGACCCAGGGGAGTTGGGAACTTTCTCTCAGTCTTCCTTCCTTCGCTGTCCCTCTCGTCTGGATCTGCTTCTGGGATTCTGGCCAACTAAGATAAGATACTAACTCCTGTGCAAGGCCTTTCTTCCTTTCCTGCCCTGTTAACTGTCCTCGTCTCTTCTTCTACCTCCTTTGGGGGAGAAGGGAGGTAGGGGGTTGAAGGGGGCACAGGGGGAAGCCCCCTCTGTGGGGGGTCTGGTTTCTGGTTGAGTTCATTGGCTGTATATTCCTGTATATACTGTAAAATACCTGTATTTGTTGTGTTACATATAATCTGTTTCCTTGTAAAATATAATCTCATTTCTCCGACTGGGTTTAGCCGTGGTCTCTTTCTCAGTGGGGGAGGGAAAGCAGAGCCTTTCCTTTCAAACCACCACACACTCCTAAGCTCATGCCTTCTCTCATAGATTGCAGTGTGTAGGCTCGTGGATTTATCCCAGGCTCTGGACCGGGCAACTTGAGGCTATGCAACTTGAGGCAACTTCATGCCAGACAAGGTCCAAGCAGGTTCAAGCACACAATGCTTGAGCAAGGTTTGAGCAAGGCTATGCAAGGCAGAGGTAACTAGGAACCTAGAGATAGACTAAACACGGGGACCCAAAAGGTTGCTGTCCTTTTATACCCTTTGGTTGTGGAGTGCCCTCTGCATTTCATAAAGGCCATGTTGATTTGCAGGAGGCCCCTCCAGTGCAATGCCCATCATAGGCCTTTCCATGGCACAGTTACAGTGTGCAAGGTATAGAGAATCCCACCAATGCAGGACTTGCCCTTGTTAAACCATATGACAAAATAGGAGGTTGTTGAAGTCTACACAAAGCCCTTGCTTTGTCATTTCAGACCAGGTATCACCACACATTTTTTTGAGACAATAGATAGCTGGGCTCTCACAACATATCACAGGGTAAAAGAGAAGCTCATAATTCACCAGTAGCATGACACATTTTTTTTTATGGTTGACAAAATCCTTCCTGATATCATCTCAAAACCTGTCCTGGTTTGAGGCCAGGCAGATCCTCTCTTGCCCCTGAAAGGGGCAAAAGAATGACACTCACACAAATGGATTGCAAAAGTGATGGAAAGTTAAAATATAAAAGAAGCAAACATTTTACAGAAGCTCCAAGCATGAGACTGTTGTAGTTTGAGCTGGGTGCCCCCCTGGTGTGTTCACTTCCTGTGTCCAGAAGTCCAGCCCAGAGGGATGGACACAGGAAATTGTGTATTTCCTACCATAATTCTTTGCACCACTATAAGATCCAGTGCGGAGTCTGGCACTTCCTCTTTCCTTCCCTCTCCGAGACTTGGTAACTGGGGGAGAGATCTCCCGGCCATGGGCCTGATTGGGCCCAAGGCCACAGGGGGATGGGCAGTCTCAGGCCTGGCCAGCTGAGACTAGCCCAGCAGAGGGAGGGGGAAGAAGGAGCCCTGGGGGTTTTGCATGCACCCTCAGGTGGGGATGGGACCTTTCTTTGTCACTGTGCTTTGGGTTTTGTGTAACATTCACTGCTTTCTATTTAAACTTTCATCACTTTTGCAATCCGTTTGCCTGAGTCGTTATTTCTGCCTGTGGTGGGGAGGGGACCTGCCCCAACCCATTACATTTTGGCGCCCAACGTGGGGCCAACTGCAGCTCGGATTGCAAAAGATGGAGAGTTTAAATTTAGTTCTGGGCGTCGGTTTGGGTTTGGAAAGTTGGGGCTCAGGTTTTGTGTTACCGGGGCGACTGTGTGAACTCCTGTGGGCTGCAGAAGGATAGCTGGTGCGTGGCTGATGGCATGGAATTCCCTCCTGTTGCTTGGGAACAGCGAGGGGTGGTTCTTTCTGTGACTTTCTGCCCAGGGTAGCTTAAGAATGCTCGAGTAGCCTAAGAAGGCGAGACCTGCCTTCTCCTCCTTCTCTGCGGAGCGGCAGGGAGCGGAGGAGGGGCAGCGGCAAGCAGAGTGTGGTCGGCCCGCGGCCGCTGCGGGGAGCGGACACCCGCGGCGAGCGGGCAAGCGACTGCTGGAGGTGACTCGGACTCTGCATCGCGGCGACAGAGCCGGCGGGGGCCGGGCCGGGCCGCGTTCAAGCGGCGGCGGCGGCACCGCCCGAGCCGGGCTGCGTTCAGGCGGCGGCGGCAGCTGTAAATCTTTCCCTGGTGTTTTCGGACGTGTTCCGAAAATGGCGCCGAGCACCTGGCTCCGCCTCCCTGCTTCTTCAGCGGGCTGTGGCGCAGCTTCTCCCTCTTCCGGGGGTGGAGGTTGTGCAGCCGGATGCTGTCCTGCCTCGGTACGCGAGCGCCCAGCCGGGGGGTGCGGAGTGCCTCTGACATGCATCCGTGTAGCTTTGGTCCGCGTGAAAGCGGTTGGCTGCGGCACCCTGGATGGATTGAAAAAGGCAGTCGTGGAGCTAGATTGTTCCGACTGGCCTGCCCCAGGGGTGGAGAATTTGCCGCTGAATAGGAGAGTAAAGGCTTGGCTGAGAAGTTGTGAGGTATTTCCAGGTGACCAGGATGTCCCAAGGAGTCCACAAGGAATTCACACTGCAGGAGAAGGACTGCGTCGCTGGGAGGTTCCATCACATGAGGAGAAGAACTGGAATGGACTGATGCTTGAGCCTGAATGAGAGACTGTTTGAGTGGACGCCCAGATGAAGATATGGACTCTGCCGGACATGTCATCAGAAGTTTTCTGATCTGATGATGTGTTTGGGTGCAAAGATTATGGTATGAAATACAGGGGTGGCATTCATGTTGTAGTTTGAGCTGGGTGCCCCCCTGGTGTGTTCACTTCCTGTGTCCAGAAGTCCAGCCCAGAGGGATGGACACAGGAAATTGTGTATTTCCTACCATAATTCTTTGCACCACTATAAGATCCAGTGCGGAGTCTGGCACTTCCTCTTTCCTTCCCTCTCCGAGACTTGGTAACTGGGGGAGAGATCTCCCGGCCATGGGCCTGATTGGGCCCAAGGCCACAGGGGGATGGGCAGTCTCAGGCCTGGCCAGCTGAGACTAGCCCAGCAGAGGGAGGGGGAAGAAGGAGCCCTGGGGGTTTTGCATGCACCCTCAGGTGGGGATGGGACCTTTCTTTGTCACTGTGCTTTGGGTTTTGTGTAACATTCACTGCTTTCTATTTAAACTTTCATCACTTTTGCAATCCGTTTGCCTGAGTCGTTATTTCTGCCTGTGGTGGGGAGGGGACCTGCCCCAACCCATTACAGAGACAAAAGAATCCCAAAGCATACATAGTCCCCTATAGCACACCCAAAAGCCTCCCAACACTTCCCTTCTCCTCAACTGAGGGTATACCCAAAATCCCCAGGGCTCTTTCTTCTCTCCCACTGCTAGACTAGTCTCAGGCTGGCCAGGTCTGAGGCTGGCCCCCACTTCTCCCCCTGGCATTAGGCCTAGACAGGCCTAAGAGGTCTTGAGATATTCCCCCACAGTTACCCAACAGGGAGCATCTCCAATGAGAGCAGAGAGGGAAGAAAGAGGGAGAGAATGACTTTGAGGATGGATTTACAGGGCGCAGGATTTATGGGTATGAAATATGCTCTTTCCTGTGTCCATCTACTGGGTTGGACACTTGTGACACCATAAGTGTAGCTTATGTAGCAGTAACAGGAGGCACCCAGCCTAAAGTGACACAGAATAGAAGACCGGATAAGCTAGAAAATGAGTTCTATTGTATTCTATTCTATTCTTCCCAATTTCTTTTACTTGCAAAGACACACTATATTAAAATATTTTAAACATAATCTGATGTTTATTTAGATGGCAACTTGCTTGGTTTTGCATGGTTCTTTATTTAGCTTTACTTTAAAAAAAGAGTAAAAGATGACTCAGAATACAGGATAGAATAGAATTAACCAGGTTGGGAAATATGTTTGAGGTCATCGAGTCCAACCTATCACCCAACACTACCTAATCAGCTACACCATGGCACCAAGTGCCTCATAGAGTCTCTTTTTAAACAATTCCAGTGGTGATGACTCCACCACCTCTCTGGGCAACCCATTTCAATGGCCAATCACATTTTCTGTGAAGAATTTCTTTGTAACATTCAGCCTAAACCTCCACTGGTACAGCTTGAGACTGTGTCCTCTTGTTCTGGTGCTGGTAGCCTGGGAGAAGAGACCAGCCCCCACCTGGCTACAACCTCCCTTCAGGTAGTTGTGGACAGCAATAAGGTGTCCTCTGAGCCTCTTCCTCTCCAGGCTAAACAACCCCAGCTCCCTCAGCTGCTCTTCATAAGGCTTGTGCTCCTAACCCTTCACCAGTTTTGTTGCCCTTCTGTGGACAGATTCAAGCAACTCAGCATCTTTCTTAAACTGAAGGACCCAGAACTGGACATAGTATTCAAGGTATGGCCTAACCAGTGCTGAGTACAGGGACACAATGTTTTCCCTGCTCCTTCTGGCCACACTAATCCTGATGTTGGCCAGGATGCCATTGGCCTTCTTGGACACCTGGGCACAATGCTGGCTCATGTTCAGTGGACTGTCAACCACTACCCCCTGTCCCTTTCCACCTGGCCAATCTCCAGCCATTCTGTTCTCAGCCTGTAGTACTGGATGTTGTGGCCAATGTGCAGAACCTGGCAATTGGACATGTTAAAATCTCATGCCGTTGGACTTTGCCCTTCTGTCCAGCCTGTCAGGATCCCTTTGCAGAGCTCTCCTATCCTTTAACAGATCAACAACTGCTCCCAGCTTGGTGTCATCTGCAAATTTACTGATGATGGATTCAATCCCCTCATGCAGATCATCAATACAAATATTGAACAGGATAGGGCCCAACACTGATCCCTGGGGGACACCACAGGTGACGGGCCACCAACCTGAAGTGACACCATTCACCACCATTCTCTGGGCTTGGCCCTCTAGCCAGTTCCCAACCTAGCTGTGATATAAACCCAGCTCTAATGTAAACCCAGTGTTATAATTGGAATCACTGTTGGAGCTATGCAAGCTGTTCTGGGAAACTGTAGAAGTAAAAGCTACCCTTCTGGTATTGCTACCTCAGATTCTGCCACTCTGCAGCTCCCTTAGTCTCCTGAAAAGATTAGAAGTTGGTTGACCATCCCATCTGCTCATGTTCTCACCAAACTGATCATGCAGAGTTATCCAAATACTCCCACATGATTGCCCCTGTGGTTTGCTTCAGTTTGATCTGTTTTGGAATGACCTCCTTGGAGGATGTTGTCTCAGTCCAGAGAGGGAAAGAGACCCAAGTTCTTTTGAATATTCCTGTGTTGTGAAATTAGAGGCACAAATGAGGCCAAAATATCAACAGCTAGACTATTTATTACATAAATAAAGTGGATGGATCAGAAGGAGAGAGAGAGAGAATAGAGAGAGAGATGAGAGAGAGAGAGAAGAGGAATTATATTACCACACCCCTCACCCCCCCAAGACAGTTTCAGTCTGTGGAGGAAAGGTGCTGCAGGAGATGTTGAGTCTGTAGAGAAAGGGTGCTGAGGCTTTGGCTGGAGAAGAGTTGTGGTACTCTGGGCAGCCTCTTCAGCTCCATGAGTTGCAGCAGGAGGAACTTAGGACATGGAGAGAAGGTTCCGTCTGCTTCTTCCAGGCTCCATGGCCTCTTTTCTTCGGAGCAGCATTGCCCCAGGCTTTTCCATCTCTTGTGCTTTCTTTCTCAGCAGCATTGTCCCGTGTTTTCCTTCATCTGTGTTTTTGGTTCTCCATTTTTCTTCTTCTGAGCCAGTAGTTGCTCAAGTCTTTTATACAGTTTTTTAGTCCTTAGGTATGTGTCTAAATATTGTCCCTCAGGAATTCAGAGGCCAGTTGGTGAATCCATTGTCTCACCATCCTCCCTTTCCAGGGAGGCCTTGGTCCGTTGTTGTCAGGTCAGCTGTGGTTCAGTGATCGATGTTATCTTTACACCTTCCAAGAGTCCTTCCAGTGGCTCTGCCCAACATACATCAGCTATTGTCCAGGCAAGCAGCAAGTGATTTTATCTTTGTTGAGTCACACAAGGAGAGGCAAGCTTTTAGTCTCTCAGAGATGTCTGTTTCTGACAGCTGATACCAGTATCCATCTGGAGGAAGAATTGCAATTATCCCCTTGTGTCAATTTGGATATGGAATTTTTAAATTCCTTCTTCATCTCTTTCATGCAATTCTTTATCTCACCAGAGTTTCATTGGCTGAAACCAAACAAACACATGTGAGACTATCCTCCAGTTGTCTCATTTCATCAGTGAAATAGCCAACCGTAGGAGGAGCTCCACCATAATTTCTTGCCACAATTCTCTTGCCAAGATAGTAGCATAATTAGGAGGAGCAAGTTTGATGAGCTTTTTAGCAAGAGCAGTTCCCACAGGAATTTCATCAGGATTCAGAGTGCCATGATCGCCATACGTCACTTCTCTCACAGCAAACTCTCTCAAATGCTTAATTCCCTCATCCATGGTGTTCCAGGGTTTAGGATTCCATGGAAGGTCATCTCGTGATGGGTATCTCATAAGAGCTGCCAATAAAAGGTGTGTCCACAGAGAAAACTGAGACATCTGCCTAGATGTCTATCTGTTCTACTATCAGTGCCTAGCTGAGATGCTGACTTGTCTCCCACTATTACAGCTGGTGCACCGGTATTGAAACACCTGTCAAGCCAAGTTAGAATTGGCTCATTCTCTGCTCTGTTGTAATCCTTCCTCACATGCCTAATTTCCTGCCTGGGGGCACTGGCAGTCTGAATATCATTATCCTCCTCATCTGTGTCATCTGCCTGTAGTTGCTGTCCCCATACTTCTGCTGCCACTCTCTTAAGGATTTCTTTAAGCTCAGAAGCACCTCCATCAGCTGCTGTCTTACCAGAACCTGAATCCTGCCCCGCATCTCCAGTATATAGTGATGGCCTCAATAACTTAGCTACATCTTTAAGACAAACTTTCTCTTCCTCCTCAGCAGGATCTTTTTTAACAGAAGTTTCCTCATCAACAGGGGAATCTTGCAGCTCTCCCCCATCAGCTGCTGCATCAGCCTTGTGCCTGTCTCTCCTATCTAAAGCCGCTACTTGCTCAATTGGAGATATGTTTGAATTTACAGCAGTCTTAACAGAAGCCAACAGGTTTTGAGACAAAGCAGGTGCTGCAGAGGACACTTCTGGTCCTGCCAATGAAGAAGGAAATGATTTTGCCTCTCTAATGGCTGCTGAGGTCATTGTGGCTGCCATCTTAGGAGCTGCCGCTACTCCTGGCTGATTACCAGAATCACTGATAGCCCTGTTCAGAGATGCCTTACCGATAGCCTTTTTAGCTCTAACTGTTTCCCCTATCTCCTCATCACTAGAAATCTCTGGGTTTGAGTTAGAGCTACTTCCCCTATGTCTAGGTCTGCATTTAAAAATGAAACAGGTCTTGGATACTCGTTTCTCCCAGTACAGTGCAATGAACAAGTGGACAACTACTATCACCAATAGCAGGTTCACGCACAGCAAATAAATTACTTTCGGATCCCAGACATCACTAAGAATGACTTTTTAGTATCATAGTATCAGTCAGGGTTGGAAGGGACCACAAGGATCATCTAGTTCCAACACCCCTGCCATGGACAGGGACACCCCACACTAGATCAGGCTGCCCACAGCCTCATCCAGCCTGCTCTTAAACACCTCCAGGGATGGGGCTTCAACCACCTCCCTGGACAACCCATTCCAGGGCTTTACCACTCTCATGGTGAAGAACTTCATCCTGACATCCAGCCTGAATCTCCCCACCTCCAGCTTCATTCCATTCCCCCTAGTCCTATCACTACCTGATAGCCTGAGAAGTCCCTCCCCAGCCTTCTTGAAGGCCCCCTTCAGATACTGGAAGGCCACACTTAGGTCACCTCACAGCCTTCTCTTCTCCAGTCTGAACAGCCCCAACTCCTTCAATCTGTCCTCATAGGAGAGGTGCTCCAGCTCTCTGATCATCCTTGTGGCCCTTCTCTGGACATGCTCCAGCACCTCCATATCCCTCTTGTAATAGGGGCTCCAGAACTGGACACAGTACTCCAGGTGGGGTCTCACCAGAGCTGAGGAGAGGGGGAGAATCACCTCCCTTGACCTGCTGGCCACACTTCCCTTGATGCAGCCCAGGGTCTGATTGACTTTCTGGGCTGCAAGTGCACACTGAGAGCTCATGTTGAGCTTCTCGTCCACCAGCATCCCCAAGTCTTTCTCCTTCGGGCTGCTTTCCAGCCAGTCACTGCCCAGCCTGTATTTGTGCCTGGGATTGCCTCAACTCAGATGCAGGACCCTGCACTTGGTCTTGTTGAACCTACTGGGATTTTGAACTCATGAATTTCAATAGGCAATGTTGTGGCAGTCACATTCCTGTATCTCTTAAGCCAAAAGAACCCTAAAAATTGATCATAGAGAAGCTGAATTTTATACTTAAACCAAAGGCACAATTTATACATCAGATATCTTCCTAGTTTATCACACAAAAATCCAACAGCATATTTGTACACAACAACACTTAAAGCAGAAAAGATCACATGCTGAAGAATCCAAAACACCTTCATGTTGCTCCCCTGATCTGAGCAGAAATAAATAAAGAAAATCTTGCCCCACATCTGGAAGCCAATTATTTTGTGTAACGTGATGATTTAACCCACACACATCAAACATAAAGTCAGCTGAAGCCAGTCAGAGAAGTAAATGAAGCTGTATTTTACAAGCAATAATGGAAAGCAATGAATATGTACAAAAATATACATAGAATACATAGAATAAACCAGGTTGGAAGAGACCTTCAAGATCATCGCTTCCAACCCATCAACCAATCCAACACCACCTAAACAATTAAACCATGGCACCAAGCACCCCATCAAGTCTTCTCCTGAACACCTTCAATGATGGCGACTCCACCACCTCCCCAGGCAGCCCATTCCAATGGGCAATCACTCTCTCTGCATAGAACTTTTTCCTAACATCCAGCCTGAACCTCCCCTGGCACAGCCTGAGATTGTGTCCTCTTGTTCTGGTGCTGGCTGCCTGGGAGAAGAGACCAAACTCTGTCTGGCTACAACCTCCCTTCAGGTAGTTGTAGAGAGCAACAAGCTCTTCCTTGAGCCTTCTCCTCTCCAGGCTAAGCAACCCCAGTCCTCATAGGGCTTGTGTTCCAAGCCCCTCACCAACTTTGTTGCCCTTCTCTGGACATGTTCCAGCAAGTCAACATCCTTCCGAAAATGAGGGACCCAGAACTGGACACAGTACTCAAGTACAGGGGCAGAATGACCTCCCTGCTCCTGCTGGCCACACTGTTCCTGATACAGACGAGGATGCCATTGGCCCCCTTGGCTGCCTGGGCACACTGCAGGCTCATGTTCAGCCTACCATCAACCAGCACCCCCAGGTCCCTCTCTGCCTGGCTGCTCTCCAGCCACTCTGACCCCAGCCTGTAGCACTGCATGGAGTTGTTGTGGCCAATGTGCAGAACCCAGCACTTGGATGTGTTAAATCTCATACCATTGGATTCTTCCCATCTGTCCAGCTTGTTGAAGTCCCCCTACAAAGCCCCTCTACCCTCCAGCAGATCAACTCCTGCCCCCAGCTTGGTGTCATCTGCAAATTTACTGATGATGGACTCAATGCCCTCATCCAGATCATCAATCCTTTCAGGTAGCTGTAGACAGCAATGAATTCTCCCCTCAAGTTGTGGCAGCTGAGTGTCTCAGTTCCTCAGGGATCTGGAGATGAGCATCAGCCTGCTCCTTTTTCATGCCAGTGGCAATGCCTCCTCTCTTCTGCTCAAAAGTCTTGCTTGTGGTGGATCTCAGTCTCAGCCCATCTTGGCATGGTTCACATGTAGAAGACTCATGCCAGCACTTGTGGGAGCTGGATGCTGTGGTAGTGCCTTCCACAAAGTTGTACCTCTGGACTTTGCAGTGAGATGGAAACGCTGGAAAAGAATGGTGGAAATTGTGGATGCCCTAGGCACAGTCATAGCTCCTGCCTCCAACACGATGATCTAAACTAGATTAGCATCTCTTGAGTGAACAGAGGACATTTGTTGAAAACTTATCAACCCATAGACACCCCAAAATGACCACAGTGCCTCAAAAGCTCTCTGAGGAGCTGGGACCAGTAGTGCACTGGTATGGTATCTGCTCCCTGCTTTTACTGAGTATGGGGCAGTTCTGGGCACCACTGGGTGTGAAATCAGCTGGGATGGGGAATCACAAACCAAACCAACCAACCAACCAAAACCCCCAACCAACCAACCAAAAACCCACCAGAAGGAAAAAGGTTACAGAATTTACAACAGATATTTCAGTCATGGGTTTGTGTGCTTGTATGCCCTCCCAGCCTCCTCTTACTTACCAGCAAAAGCTCCTCAGTAACAACTCCTGACTTCAGGAAAGACGAGTTGTCTGATTAGCACCCCATGCATGCTATATAAATAATGCATAATGTTCCTTAATGACATGACAATACTATTCACAAGTTTCATTTCCATCTTAGCCAAAGAGGCAGATGGAAGCTTCATCCATACTGAATGAAAAACACCATTAAAAAAGAAGTATAAACAGAAACCAAAAAAAGCTAAAGTATCATTCTTTCTAACACATCTGCATCTCTGTCCCATGAGCCATAAGCCCTTCTGGTTCAGGCTCAGGGTTAGAATGTGAAATGAGTGGGACCAAAATTCTACCTAAATAAGAAGAGCTCAGGGATCAAGAAAAGTTGCCTGTTCAGTTTACAGGGGGAAAATACTGCACCACCTGAGATAAAACCTTGAGTTGAATGATATTGTCAGCTTAGGCCATCTTCCAGGTGAGGTATGTATGATAGTAGCAACAAAGATTGTTTCTGCAGGTTAATTATATAACTACAAGTGTACACAGCTGTTTAAATAACACTGCTGTGAACATAGGTCTGCTGGCCCACTATCACTGCATTTTAATATGCTTTCCTGCAGCATGAATTATGATTAATGAATTGCTAGGTGAGTGGATTACAATATTGTCATTAAATGTAATGCACTAAAATGTCTCTGCTGGCATCCCTGTGTTAGAAAGGAATTAGTGTGATTCCTTAGTTTTTTGCTTGGATGTGAGCTTCTAAAGCATATTTTGGCAACTGCATATGTGACAGCTTGGGGAAATTGGGAGAAGATTCTTCCAACTAAAACTTATCATTAAAACATATAAACTATTAATGGGGAAGAAACAATACCATAGAATACAGAACACATCAGGTTGGAAGTTACCTTTGACATCATCTTGCCCAACTGCTCTGCAGTTAGCAGGGACATCTCCAACTAGATCAGGCTCTTCAGGGCTCTGTTAATTTTGACCTTGAATGGCTTCAGGCATGGGGCTTCAACCACATCCCTGGGCAACATGTACCTGTACTTCACCAACCTCGTTGTAAAGAACTTCCTCCTGAAGTCCAACCTAAATCTACCCTCCTCTAGTTTAAAACTCCTGCCCCTTGTCCTATCACTGCAAGCCCTCGCACACAGCTGCACCTCAGCCTTCCTCTAGGTCCCTTTCAGAAACTGAAATACAGCTATATGGTCTCCTCAGAGCCTTCTCTTCTCCAGGCTGGACAACCCCAATTCTTTCTGCTTGTCTTCACAGGAGAGCTGCTCCAGCCCTCTGAACCCAGGATGAGTGGCCTCCTGAGCTGGGTAGTAGGGTCGGGGAGCAGTGTAATGCCCCAGAAATCCATGAGGAATTAGTCCGGGACCTGCTGAGCCACTTGGACACCCATAAGTCCGTGGGACCGGATGGGATCCATCCTAGGGTGCTGAGAGAGCTGGCAGATGAGCTGGCCAAGCCGCTCTCCATCATTTTCCTCCAGTCCTGGCTCACTGGAGAGGTCCCAGGTGACTGGAAACTGGCCAATGTGGTCCCCATCCACAAGAAGGGACGGATGGAGGAACCTGGAAACTACAGACCAGTCAGCCTGACCTCAGTGCCAGGGAAAGTGATGGAGCAGATTATCCTGGCGGCAATAACTGCACACCTGAAGGATGGCCAAGGGCTCAGGTCCAGCCAACATGGATTTAGGAAGGGCAGGTCCTGCCTCTCCAACCTGATCTCCTTCTATGATCAGGTGACCCGTCTGGTGGATGTGGGGAGGCCTGTGGATGTAGTCTATCTGGACTTCAGCAAGGCCTTTGACACCGTCCCCCACAGTAAACTGCTGGCTAAGCTGTCAGCTCGTGGTTTGGACCACAACACTCTGTGCTGGGTTAGGAACTGGCTGGAGGGCCGAGCCCAGAGAGTGGTAGTGAATGGTGCCACATCCGGCTGGCGGCCAGTCACCAGTGGCGTCCCCCAGGGATCAGTGCTGGGCCCCATCCTCTTTAACATCTTCATTGATGATCTGGATGAGGGGGTTGAGTCAGTCATCAGCAAGTTTGCAGATGACACCAAGTTGGGAACAGATGTTAGTCAGTTAGAGGGTGGAAAGGCTCTGCAGAGGGACCTCGACCGACTGGACAGATGGGCAGAGTCCAATGGGATGGCATTTAATAAGTCTAAGTGCCGGGTGCTGCACTTTGGCCACGGCAACCCCATGCAGAGCTACAGGCTGGGGTCAGAGTGGCTGGAGAGCTGCCAAACGGAGAGGGACCTGGGGGTGCTGATTGACAGCCACCTAAACATGAGCCAGCAGTGTGCCCAGGTGGCCAAGAAGGCCAATGGCATCCTGGCCTGTATTAGGAATAGTGTGGCCAGCAGGAGCAGGGAGGTCATTGTGCCCCTGTACTCTGCATTGGTTAGGCCACACCTTGAGTACTGTGTCCAGTTCTGGGCCCCTCAGTTCAGGAAGGACATCGAGACACTTGAACGTGTCCAGAGAAGGGCAACAAGGCTGGTGAGAGGCCTTGAGCACAGCCCTATGAGGAGAGGCTGAGGGAGCTGGGATTGTTTAGCCTGGAGAAGAGAAGGATCAGAGGCGACCTCATTGCCCTCTACAACTACCTGAAAAGTGGTTGTAGCCAGGTGGGGGTTGGTCTCTTCTCCCAGGCAACCAGCACCAGAACAAGGGGACACAGTCTCAAGTTGTGTCAGGGGAGGTTTAGACTCGAGGTGAGGAAAAAGTTCTTCACTGAGCGAGTCATTCGTCATTGGAATGGGCTGCCCAGGGAGGTGGTGGAGTCGCCGTCCCTGGAGGTGTTCAAGGGGAGATTGGACATGGCACTTGGTGCCATGGTCTAGTTGTGAGGTCTGTTGGAACAGGTTGGACTTGATGATCCTTGGGGTCTCTTCCAACCTTAGTTACTGTGATACTGTGATACTGTAATAAAGATGTTAAAGAGCATGGGGCCCAACACTGATCCTTGGGGCACACCACTAGTGACTAGCTACCAGCTGGATGTGGCACCATTCACCACCACTCTTTGGGCTCAGCCCTCCAGCCAGTTCCTAACCCAACACAGTGTGCTCCTATCTAAGCCACGGGCTGACAGCTTGGCCAGGAGTTTGCTGTGGGGGACAGTGTTAAAGACCTTGCTGAAGTCCAGGTAGACTTCATTCTGTGAAGCCCTTGAACAGGTTGTCCAGGGAGGTGGTTGAGGCCTCGTACCTGGAGGTGTTTAAGAGCAGGCTGGATGAGGCTGTGGCCAGCCTGATCTAGTGTGGGGTGTCCCTGCCCATGGCAGAGGGGTTGGAACTAGATGATCATTGTGGTGCCTTCCAACCCTGACTGACACTATGATACTGTAATATATCCACAGGCCTCCCGACATCCACCAGGTGGGTCACCTGATCATAGAAGGAGATCAGGTTGGTCAGGCAGGACCTGCCCTTCCTAAATCGATGCTGGCTGGGCCTGATCCCTTGGCCATCCTCTAAGTGCTGTGGGATTGCACTCAAGATGACCTGTTCACAGTATCACAGTATCACAGTATAACTAAGGTTGGAAGAGACCCCAAGGATCATCAAGTCCAACCTGTCTCCATAAACCTCACGACTAGACCATGGCACCAAGTGCCACGTCCATTATCCTCTTGAACACCTCCAGGGATGGTGACTCCACCACCTCCCTGGGCAGCCCATTCCAATGACGAATGACTCACTTGGTGAAGAACTTTCTCCTCACCTCAAGTCTAAACCTCCCCTGGCACAGCTTGAGACTGTGTCCCCTTGTTCTGGTGCTGGTTACCTGGGAGAAGAGACCAACCCCCTCCTGTCTACAACCACCTTTCAGGTAGTTGTAGAGGGCAATGAGGTCACCCCTGAGCCTTTTCTTCTCCAGGCTAAACAATCCCAGCTCCCTCAGCCTCTCCTCATAGGGCTTATGCTCCAGGCTTCTCCCCAGCCTTGTTGCCCTTCTCTGGACACGTTCAAGTGTCTCGATGTCCTTCTTAAACTGAGGGGCCCACAACTGGACAGAGGACTCAAGGTGTAGCCTAACCAATACAGAGTACAGGGGCACAATGACCTCCCTGCTCCTGCTGGCCACACTATTCCTAATACAGGCCAGGATGCCATTGGCCTCCTTGGCCACCTGGGCACACTGCTGGCTCATGTTTAGGTGGCTGTCAATCAGCACCCCCAGGTCCCTCTCTACCTGGCTGCTCTCCAGCCACTCTGACCCCAGCCTGTCGCTCTGCATGGGGTTGCCGTGGCCAAAGTGCAGCACCCGGCACTTGGACTTGTTAAATGCCATCCCATTAGACTCCGCCCATCTATCCAGTCAGTTGAGGTCTCTCTGCAGAGCCTTTCCACCCTCTAACTGACCAACATCTGTTCCTAACTTGGTGTCATCTGCAATCTTGCTGATGACTGACTCAACCCCCTCATCCAGATCATCAATGAAGATGTTAAAGAGGATGGGGCCCAGCACTGATCCCTGGGGGACACCACTGGTGACCAGCCGCCAGCTGGATGTGGCACCATTCACCACCACTCTCTTGCCTGGCACTGAGATCAGGCTGACAGGCCTATAATTCCCTGGCACTTCCAACCAGCCCTTCTTGTTGATGGGCACCACATTGACCAGCTTCTAGGCTTCTGGGACCTCTCCAGTGAGCCAGGACTGCTGAAAAATTATGGAGAGCGGCTTGGCCAGCTCATCTGCCAGTTCTCTTGGCACCCTAGGATGAATACCATCTGGTCCTATAGACTTGTGGGGATCCACATGGCTGAGTAGGTCTCTTACTTCTTTCTCCTGGATTACAGGGGGAACTATACTGCTCCTTGTCTCCATCTACCAGCTCTGGAGGCCAGCTGTTGGGAAGACATTCTGTCCTGCTAGTAAAAATTGAGGCAAAGAAGGTGTTAAGTACCTCTGCCTTTTCCTCGTCTTTTGTTACTGCATTCCCCTCCATGTCCACCAAGGAGTGGAGGTTGTCCTTGCTCCTCCTCTTGCTATTAATATACTTATAGAAGTATTTTTTGTTGTCCTTCACAGCAGAGGCCAGTCTAAGCTCTAAATGGGCTTTTGCGTCCCTAATTTTCTGCCTCCCTAATTGTCTTCCTACATGACTTAACAACATCCTTAAACATTCTATGGGTTGCCTCACCTTTCCTCCAAAGGTGGTTCACCCTCTTTTTTACCTTTAGTTCTTGTTATTTATCTTTTTACATTGTATCTGCTCTTACTCTCTTTCTGGAAGGCATTAATACACATCCAGAGTGGGGAATGATGCAAGACATTCAGAGTTAACTTGATTTGTATATACTCACGCTTGCATTCTCCTCTACCTCTTACATCTATTCTTCCTATTACTAACAGTCCGGTTATTCTCTCTTATTTAAATGGTCTTTTGATTCGGCTTATGACTTTTGCAAGTTTTCAGGGACAGAAAACTCCTCTTCCTCTATAGGGTTGAAGTATATTCAGCATCATGCAATAAGGTCTAATTCTTTTCTGGAGACAGATGTAAACAATCTGTAAGATTTTCCATTGCCTTCAGAAGAGATACCTGCTTACCCTGACAGAATACTTTAAGTGCTCAAGCTTATTCATTCAATGTCCTAAAAAAAGAGGCATCTGTGTCTAGTCAGCAGTGCTAAGAGTGAAGTCAGTTTGCAGGAAATGTCAGATTCTTATTCAGAAGGATAAGTGACTTTGCAAAATTTTATTATTAAAAATATTACTCATTCTCCTCAGAATGTAGAAGGTGCACTGTCTTTAGCTTCTTAACGACACTTGAGAGCATCTCTTATAATATTGAGAGTGACTCAATAGAACAAGGAAATAAAAATGAAAGACAGTGAGCTCATCTGAATGGAGTTCAAGACGAAAAGATTAGTCTTGGTGTTTTAGTGTGGCAGTGAAACTAATGGAAGGAACTATCTAAGAACTTTTGTCAGTCTATGATGCTGGAAGAGGATGAATTAAGTCACAATCATAACTTGGAAAACAAATCTTGGATCTTCTACTTTTATAAGGCTAGAGATACAGGACAATATTGCGTTGGGTGACTTTCACAGCATCTGTGAGACAATACCATCCTTATTACAAATGATTTTGCCAGACAGACATGCTAAGCAGATCCACATACTGAAAGGGATAGATCAAGCTAGAAACAGTGCTAAAATGAAGCGATCAGAACTGGCCTAAAATACTGCTTTGCTCAATTGCCATTTAATTTTATAAGAACAGAGATTTTAATGTTGTGTTAAAGTCATGTTCTGTAATTTTGCCTTTCCTCTGTTAATATTCAAGGGTTTTTTCAGAGTCATAAACAAAGATCAGTGTGCATGTCTCACACTTGTGAAAATAAGAATCCCTGAGAAAAATGTTTAAATATGGCAAAATACTTTGGACTTAATTGAATTATATTAGCATAACTGTCTGATTTAGACAGTCATTTTTCATTTGCTAATACAAATTCAAGCAAACACTGGTACACTCCTATACTTAGCAATAAGACATTGTGAGATTAATATGAAATGAACTGGTGGTCTTCCATTTTTAACAGTCAGCATCATTATCACAATATCCTCTTCTCAAGTGGCTGCAGAAAGTACCTTTGTTTACTGTCTTTACAAACAATGGCCCACTGGCATGTATTTTGCCTGTCAAAGTTACCGCAATCTGGCATACAGAACATAACATGCAACAGGGGAGAAGATGTTGACACAACTGTAGAGTGTAAATCATCACAGTGAGACCTTATACTCTGCTGAAACCCATCCTTTTTTTTTTTTTTTTCCTATCTGTCATGATACAGGGAGTACTCAAATGTATAAGAAAGTTTAAGAATGAGCAACATATAGATATATATATATTATTGTTTATATCTATTGCATGCTTATATTATAGAATATATATAGTGGACAAAACAAAGATAATTCCTACTTCTTATTCCAGCTATAGCTCAGTCCCAAAATATATTGTCTTTGTGTACGAATACATGTAAAAACTTCATAACAATTTGTAAAAACTTCATAACATTAACATTGTTCATGAAATGTCAATCTGAGGAAACACAGAAGGTCTCTGTGCTTAAGGGTGTGGTGAAGGCACATTGTGCCGAGACATTGAATCTTGCCCCAGCATGTGGGCAAGCTCCCCCTCCCTCAGGAGGAAGACAAAACCCAGGCTAGCACGCTGCTGGTGCATGCTGCGCTCGTGCATTCTCCAAATATGGAAGAATTCTAGCTTCATGCTTTCCCATACGCTGAAGCCAGTTGTTTATGAGAATGCCCATTGGTCAAACCCAGCCTTGAGGTATTCTATAAATATTACCCCAGTGAGTAAACAAGTGCTTTTCCTGGCTTCCTGCCTTCCTCCTCCATTTCTGTCTCTGTGCTAGCTTGAGAGTTAAGTCCGAGCCACTGCCTCTGCAACTGAGTTTATTGTTTAGCTTCTGTTACATACATGCACGCATATCAAGGCATCTGCATGTGAGAAGCGACTGGAGGAATTATTTCCATAGAGGAAGGATACCACGCTGAGCTGAGAAGCTAGCGTTGCCACAGCCAGTCCCACTGACCGGGAGAGGAACCCCCCCTGTTGCTACTGCATGGACTGGATCAACCCCCGAGGGTAAGATCTGCCTAATTACCGGGGAGAAGGGACTTGACCGTGCCAGGTCCCCGTGAAATTGCTTAACCCCACTATGGTGGAGAGAAGAGCACCATGTGCCGCTCCGAGCCCTGTTAATTCCAGGGATTACTCAGCAGCATTCGTGCTTACACTGCACTGAACTCCCCCCGGACCACTCCGGGTATCCTGCTGTTGCTTTAAGCCAGCAAACGAGAAGTCGCTGCCTGACAGAACTTGCCGAGCCGGGCCGACCTCTGTCGGGCCCACCCCGCCGATATTCCTCACTCCTGGGGCCGCCCCTGCAGACCCACATACCGCCGCGTCCCCCGGGCAAGTCTGCCGGCGATCACCGTCCCGCCGTGCGGTACAGATCAGTTATGAGGACCAGCTCGTCTCTGGACCAGCCCTGCCATTCCGTCCTTCCGTGCAAGCCAGCTCTGCGAGACCCCAGTCTCGAACCGGCGGCACAGAGGACAGAGCTCCGTCTGAGCTCAACCAGAAGCCGTGCACGTCCCTTCGAGTCGCCATCTAGTGTCCAAGCGGCGGAACTGCACACTTCTTGCATATAAATATAGAAATAGCTTGTAATTAGCTCAAATAAGTTCTAATCATAATACTAAGCCAGTTATGGGATATATTTCACGAACGTGCACTAGAACATGTATATAAGTTGGTGATTCATCGGTTATTGACAATTTTATAATAATAATTAAAAAATTAATTTTCATAAATCATAAGTCATAAGTAATACAGTAATACCCTCCCTCTTCACCACAATATGGCGCAGAGAGCGGGGTGTACAGCTGTGAAATATTTCCATAATTTGGGATACAAAATTACAGCCCCAGATTTGGAATGGGCAAAATTAAATTGCAAAAATATAGATGGCATTTTCACAAAGCTAAGCGAACACAGCAGCGAACACGCTGTCCTGATGGCATCTTGTATTATACAGATGCAGGAGGAAATAAAATTCTTTGACCAAAAGGTTTCCCAATTGGAAAGGGAATTGGCAAAGTCAGAGGCACAAAGCCAGAGACTGCATGATTTATTTGAGCTGCACATAAAAGAGACCATGTCTGTCTTTAAGTCTCAATGGCAATCACGTGCTACCTATGAAGTAGCCAGGGCATATGACCCACGAGAGCCAGGCTTTCCTATACTGTCTGTTCCGGCTGACAAGCAGAAACCAGCTGACTTCGATTCAGCAGCTGCTCAGCATCAGCATGTGAGCGATGTTAGCTCACCCACTCCAGGCAGATCAGCAGCTATTGCCCCGGTGCAGCAAGCCAAGTCAGGCTCCACATCACTGGATGATAACAATGAAGCCACCAGCTTCAATCAGCAACGAATCCCCAGGAAGCGGGTGAGATTCAGCACAGCATCGTTGAATGACTCTCAAGCTATCAGAGGACTGAGTTTCCCACAACATAGCAGAACGAGAGGTAACCAGGGGAATAGAAGCTCCTGCAATAAAGCAGCCCAGTCAACTCGACAACAGCTTGCAGAGCACCCCAATAAGAGAGGCTACTATGATTCCGGAGGCACACAGAGTACCACATCAGACGCAGATTCTGGATGTGAGTCTAGCCCACGGCATCACCACAAACGGTGGAAAAGCCAAGCTGCCACAGAAGCCAATGAAGCTAAACCCCGCAGCATCCTGAAAGTAAAGCTACAGGAAAAGATCTCTGAAAGGGATAGTTCCAGAAGGGACCACAAACCCAGCAAGGAGAGACATCAGCAAAAGGCATATACTGCTAACCATAAAGCTACACCGCATCCCCACAGAAGGGAAGAGCAATTCTTTCAAGCATCTTCTGCCAACCCGCGCAGATACAGACACTGCACTGGAAGACAACGCTCATGAGATCCCTGTAACCCTAGCAGAGGGAAAGAAAACATGGAGAGTGACAAGAAGCGCTTTAATTCACAAGATTCACCTGATTCACTAGATCCATGGTGTGAGCTACTCATCGATATGGAATTGCCCAAGGACTGTGTATTGTCCTTGAAGCCGAAGCTCAGAAAGAAAATGGTGAAGACTGTGGTTGCTAGCCTGATACAAGCATCAAAGGAAAGGGATTCTTTCTTGTCTCAACACTGAGAAAGTCCTGTCATAAGTGACAGAGCCCATCCTATCAAAGGGGTGGGAAATTGACAAACTCCACAGACACTTTGATTGTTTCAGTGTCACATGGGAGTCAAACCCCATCACTTGGTCAAGGGGGTGGTGGGAGATAGTCCAGAGTACTGATACTGGGTTTTTTTGGAGAACACACATTTGTTCCACTCTGCTAAGGCAGCACGCTCTGTTAAGAGTACAGTTCAAAGTTTGTATACTGTTCATATAGTGCTAAAGTATCGTAAGTCACTATGTTTGAATGTGTAACCTACCTAGCAGGTGTGAGATGACTTAACCTGTATGGGATAAACCTTGTTAAGGGTAATGTATGCTCGAGGCTTATATATGCCCATGGACAAGGGGGTGGTATATAAGTTGGTGATTCATTGGTTATTGACAATTTTATAATCATAATAAAAAATTAATTTTCATAAATCATAAGTCATAAGTAATAAAGTAATAACCTCCCTCCTCACCACAAAGGGCTGTGTACAAAATTCATGGAAAATGGAAACTTCAGTACTACATTATTCCACATTGATTTACAGCTTTCCCCAGATTAGTTCTCAAGTAGATACAAAATGTGATATGCTACAACTGGGAGGAAGGGTAATTAAGTGCCACATATTACATATTTGTGAAAGATACCATGGATACATTTGAAAAGTGTATTATTTTGTTTTATTTATTATCTGGCATTATTATAATCCTAGAGGAAAATGAACTATAGTCCAACTGCAACACAGTCTGACATTGGAGTTAAGTTGTATTTGCAAACTTCATGGGACTGTAGGCAACACAGTGAAATAAAGTGATCTGTTTCTTTCTTGAAATCTTTCAGACATGATTAGGTGAGAGAATAGTCAGAAAGCAAAAAGTCTTTAGAAATAGATCTGCTAGTTATAATTCTGTTGGCTATGTTTCACAACTAAATACAATCTTCAAAGATTAAGTAGCAATGACTAATTGGATAAAACAGTTAAAGCCAGACTCTCATGCAGTTATGACTGTAGGAATCTTCTCCTGAACATAAATCACATTGCAATGGTGGTGATTACATCAAGACCTCAACGAAGATGAGATATGTCATCTCTGCCCTCCCTGCTATCTTCCAACCCACTACACTGCTCTGTGAGAGAAGAGCTTCACTGAAAACACTAAACTTTGGAGCCTGTTCAGAGGAGGAAAAACATTTCATACCACACTGAACTTGCTCAGATCTCTCCCCTCCTCTGGCTGCAGACAGAAAATCACCCTGGGCTGGTAATACAATTTCTCTCCTGCTCCCTCTCTAGTCCCACTTCCCAATCCCCCATTCTCCTTTTCTCCCTTCCTCTGTTTCATTTACTTTATTCTTTAACAAATAGCCTCAGTTTGATATTTGGCCTCTTCTATGCCTTAATTTCACATATGGGAATGTTTTATAGAGAATCATGTCTCTTTCCTAACTTCTGGACTGAGACAATGACTTAGTTATTCTCACTGACTATAATTTCCTTCAGCTCTGCTCAATTAACTGAGGTTAAGCGGTGTAGAATTTAGAGGAACTGGGTGATGGTAAATCAGA
This sequence comes from Dryobates pubescens, assembly GCF_014839835.1. NCBI lineage: Eukaryota > Metazoa > Chordata > Aves > Piciformes > Picidae > Dryobates > Dryobates pubescens. The sequence goes on along the minus strand of NC_071657.1, from coordinate 79,634,986 downwards.
ATGACTTCTCCAATTTAAAAATAAAGAACAGTCAGGTATTTCAGAAAAATAAGATTCTTTACCAAGCACTAAAAGCACTGTTCTCTGCCATAGGTTTTGTGTGGACAAATACTAAAGATGAATTTAGCTATCAAAAAGGTTAACTTTGGAGACCAAGCTGTTCTTTATGGAGTGACATACTGTTACTGGAAGGATGAAGAAATCTTAGGGGGAGATTCAGCCAATGATAACTGTCCAAACCAGAAGGGACAAATCACTGACCAAAGAATACATAGAATACATAGAACAAACCAGGTTGGAAGAGACCTTCAAGATCATCGCATCCAACCCATCAACCAATCCAACACCACCTAAACAACTAAACCATGGCACCAAGCACCCCATCAAGTCTTCTCCTGAACACCTCCAATGATGGCGACTCCACCACCTCCCCCGGCAGCCCATTCCAATGGGCAATCACTCTCTCTGTAGAGAACTTCTTCCTAACACCCAACCTAAACCTCCCCTGGTACAGCCTGAGACTGTGTCCTCTTGTTCTGGTACTGGCTGCCTGGGACAAAAGACCAACATCCACCTGTCTACAACCTCCCTTCAGGTAGTTGTAGAGAGTAATAAGGTCACCCCTGAGTCTCCTCTTCTCCAGGCTAAGCAACCCCAGCTCCCTCAGCCTCTCCTCACAGGGCTTGCATTCCAAACCCCTCACCAACTTCGTTGCTCTTCTCTGGACTCGTTCCAGCAAGTCAACATCCTTCCTAAACTGAGGGGCCCAGAACTGGACACAGTACTCAAGGTACGGCCTAACCAGTGCAGTGTACAGGGGCACAATGACCTCCCTGCTCCTGCTGACCTCCCTGCTCCTGCTGGCACACAAGCACTTCAAGCAAGGTACCCCTAAAACCAGGGAGCCAAGACAGTGTTGGTATATTCCCTCAGTAGGGTGGATGCAATTGCATAATAGCTAATATTAAATGGTTTTCAACTGATGCAAAACTTAGGCATCTGCCTGAAAAAGACTGTGGTAATTTTAGGTTATGCCTTTAAAATTTTGTTACAGATTTCAAGCCGAAAAGTAGGAATATATAAATAAGTTGCTACTGGGTGTGAAAAGGAAAACAACGATAATTCTAAATTATTCCATTGGAGAGGTATCTACCATAAGATTGGCTGTACCAAAACATTCTGGGGCCTTCTCTTCTCTGCTTGCTTCATTCAGGAGAGATTAACCTGCTTCTGCTTGAACTTGGCTGCATTGTTTTGGTGAAGTCTAACAGCTACTTACTTTATCTCTGTTCCTTTCTCCCTTTTGGGCAGGGGGTTTGGGAGGCAGAGTGACAGCTTCCTTGGTCTTCCTGACCAGGGGGGTTCTTGTATTGTTTGTTAATTGCAAATATCTGTAAAATATTGCAAATCCTGTATATCTGGTACATATTCATTGCATTCTGTTGTAGATTGTAGTTTTGCCTGCAAATACAGCTTCCATTTGCTTCCAACTGAGCTGGTCTGGCAAAATTAATGTTGGGGGGAAATCTCAACCCACTACAAAGACCAATGAGCATCCCTCAAGATTTCTCAGGATAGCAATTTCTATGGTCTCTATGGGCATATGGAATGAATGCTTCATTCCCAACTATATAGTGTGCAGTATTGAAGCAATCACAGATGTTTCCCATTGTTATTTATTGTCTCATATCTGCCATCTGTTCAGTGTATCTTCCTGTTGTCTTTCCATCAATACTTAGCTCACAAACTCTTTGGATGAGCACATCTCTTTGTCTTTAGGGTGCTTGACATAAAATCTCTCTGGCAATACAGATAAAATAATAATAGTAATTGCAATAGTATAAATGAAAACTTCAGCTGTCAGAAGCATGATACAGAAAATGTATCTTAAATGCATACATGTATTTGTATTTCTCTGAAATAATTTAACCAAAATAGAAATATAGCCACACATTATCTACATAATAAAGTACTATTTGTGAAGCAAAATTTTTGACAAGTCAAAAACTATGACTGGAGTTTATTGAAAGGAAGGAAAAGTGGAGAACAAAACATCAGGGGGAAGGGGTTGAAACCAGACTCCCCAGACAGGAGTCTGAGGATGGTAAGCTGGAGTCAGGGATGAAACCAGCAGCCCAGCTGAAGTGCATGTACACTAATGCATGCAGTATGAGTAACAAACAAGAGGAGTTGGAAGCCTTGTTACAGCAAGAAAGTTATGATATAGTCACCTGTGGTGAAGGCACATTATGCCCAGATATTGAAACTTTTCCCAGCAGTTGCCCCTCCTTTCATGAAAGGAACAAAGGCCAAGGAGGCACGGACCACTGTAGGCACCCATCACATAGGATGCTTGTACTAATACCCAATATGGGCATAATTCTAGCTTCACGCCTCCCATAGGCTGAAGCCAGTTTGTTTACAAGAGTGCCCACTGGCCAAATCTAGCCTCAAGAAACATGTAAGTATTATCCCAGCTTGTAAATAAGTTGCTGTCCCAGTTTGAGGCAGATCCTCACTTGCCTCCCACCGGGGACAGAAAAAAAGAAAAAAAGACTCACACAAATGGATCACAGAAGTGATGGAAAGTTTAAATAGAAAAGCAGTGAGTGCTTTACAGACGCTACAAGCATAGTGACAGAAAGGATCCTAAAGCATACAGAATCCCTTACAGCACATCTGAAAGCCTCTCAACATTTCCCTTCTCCCTACCTGAGGGTACACCCAAAACCCGCAGGGCTCTTTCTTCCCCCCCTCCACTATTAGGCTAATCACAGCTGGCCAGATCTGAGATTGCCCTTCCCCTTTCTCCTCCTGGCATTAGGCCTAGCCAGGCCCAAGAGGCCTTCAATTCAAACACCCCTTTAATTACCAGATAGGGACCACCTCCCACAGGAGCAGCAAGGGAAGAAAGAGGAAGTGTGAGATGTTGCTGAGCTCTCTTCCAACCTTGGTGATTCTATGATTCTGTGAAACAGGCTATTTCCTGGGTCCACCCACTGGGCTGGACCCTCATGACACAGGAGGTGTACCTTGTGTGGCAGCAGCAGGAGGCACCCAGCCTAAACTGCCACAGTTACCCTCTTTCTACTTTGTTCTCTCTCCTTGCTCAAGACTGAGCTTGTGCCATACCCTTCCTATTAAGCCTGTATCTGGGCAGACCTGTTGAGCCTTAGCCCTAAGAGACCAATGCTGAGAACCTGAGAAGCTACAGCATTGTATTATCAGTCTCACTGGTTGGAGGAGTTTGCCATGTTTTCAGGAGGACTAGACCCCCAAGGGTAAGATCTGCCCCATTTGCTGAGCCTGGCAGTCCAAAAGTCTGCCTCAGCCTTAAGGAGAAGACTGACGAGTTGACACAAAGCTGTGTCTCAGCTCAGAAAGCAGGACCAACATTTAGCTGCATGTCTGCCTGACACTGCCATTTGTGGGAGAGAAGAGGAGACATCACTTCTGCCACTCCATGCCCTGTGAACCTCAAGGAAATCCAAAACTCCAAAACCAGGACCATTCTGAGGGGGTCCCACCCACTCCATAAAGCCAATCAAAAGGGAAGCCGCCACTCTGCTCTGTCGCTCTTCTTCCCCGGGGCTGTCCACACTGGACCCAAAGCCCATTGCTACAGGGGTGACTCTGTCCTGGGACCAGCCCTACTGGCCCTGCCAGGCCAACCCCACAGGACTGCTTGCTGCCACCCAGAGGGAGCTGCCGGAGTCCTGCAAAGGGAACCTGCCATCCAGACCAGCCAGGAGCCAGCCCTGTGACAGTACTCTACCAGAATCTAATCTTGATATGAACAAAGGACACACTGTATCTTCCACATCCTTTCCACTCATTAACATTCGGTTCAAAGCACCCATGTCTAGCAGAGTAACCTCTGATGCATTGTAATATCTCTGTACATAGTTAAGCTGCCAGCATCCTGTCAAGTTGCTGGGCAAGCAGCAGAATTGCACCCTTTGTTATATTACTAGAAAGTAGTTCTGTACATATTCTAATTGAGTACAAATTATAAATACTAAACCAGTTATGGGATGTATTTCACAATTGTGCACTAGAATATGTATATAAAATAGTGATTCATTGTTTATTAATAATTTTTAAAAAACAACAACATTAGTATATATATCATTCCTATTTCATATTCATTAATTAATAACATCTTAACCACATCACCATCACAGAAACGTAGTGGGATGACTGACATGACTGCAGTGCTGTAATCGATGGCTACAAGCTCTTCAGGAGAGAGAGGCAAGGGAGAAAGGGTGGAGGGGTGGCCCTGTACATCAGGGAGGCTCTAGATGCCATGGAACTAGGGATGAAGGATGATCAAGCTGAGTGCCTGTGGGTAAGAATTACAGGGAGGGCCAAAAAGTCTGACATCCTAGTTGGAGTCTGTTTATACACCACCCAACCAGGATGAAGAGGTTGATGAACTATTTTATAGGCAGGTGTGGTAGTGTGAAAGTTTAATCCTCCCACCACATAAAAGCACAGTTAGACTAAATCAGAGAAGTGAATGAAAAGCTGTATTTTACAAGCAGAATGAAATGCAATGAATATATACAAAATACACAGTATTTACAGTATATACAAAAATATACAGGAAGGAACATAACACAGAAACACCCTTCTGAGGAGAATCCCCACCCCAGTTCCCCCAAAACCCCTTTTCTCTTCCCCCCTTTGCTGTCCAAGGCTAACTGGACAGAAAAAGGATTAAAAGAGAAATGGATATTAAAGGAAATTTCGTTAGTGCAAAGCAGCTGCTAGAGAAGTTAGTTTTCTTATCTCATAAGCTTCAGTCCAAGGTCAGTTGCATGCAGGTTGGCCAGGAACAGGCAAGAAAAGCAGAACCAACTGAACTCAAACTGAGTTCTTAAAGCCACATTTCTACTGATCTACCAATGAAATTCTTTTAGAATTATCTTTGTTTTTCTTTCTTACACCTAAACATTTCAGCTAGGGAATTCTGTAGCTGTCCTTTTCTTAAAGGCACAGCCTAAAATTGTCACAGCAGGTAAAGGCATTCTCAAAGTCACCAAACCTTATTCTTACAGATGATTTAAACCTGCCAGATATCTGCTGGGAACTTAACACAACAGAGAGGAGGCAGTCTAGAAGATTCTTGGAGGGTATGGAGGATAGCTTCTTACCATAGGTGCTGTGTGAGCCTACTGGGGGTAAGGGTTTCCTTGACCTGTTTACAAAAAGAGAGGGGCTGGTGGATGATGTGGTGGTTGAAGGCTGTCCGGGGTTCAGTGTCCATAAGATAATTGAGTTTTCAATATGCAGTGAAGCAAACAGGGGCATCAACTAAACCTCCGCTCTGAATTTCCGAAGAGCAGACTTCAGATTACTTAAGGAACTAAGAATGTGCACTGGGAAACAGCCATTAAAAACAAAGGGGTACAGGAGGACTGGACCTACTTCAAGAAAGAAATCTTAAAGGCACAGGAACAGGATGTCCCAGTGTGCTGGAAGCGGGGAGATGGCTGGCCGGGGTGGGCAATGAGCTTCTGAGTGACTTAAGGGAAAAGAAGAGGGTGTATCATCTTTGGAAAAAAGGAGAGGTAACCTATGAAAGATTTAAAGATGTTGCTAGATCATGTAGAAAACAAATTAGAGAGGGAAAAGCTTATTTAGAGCTTAGACTGGCCGCTTCTGTGAAAGGCAATAAAAATGCTTTTATAAATACACTAATGGCAAAAGAAGGAGCAAGGGCAACCTCCACTCCTTAGTGGACATGATGAGAAGGACAAGTTGCTTAACACTTTCTTTGCATCAGTTTTCAATAGCAGAAAAGATTGTCTTCAGGACAACTGGCCTCCTGAGCTGGCAGTCAGGGAGCTGAACAGTTCCCATATAATCCAGGAGGAAGTAGTTAGAGACCTGCTTAGCCACTTGGATCCCCATGAAACTGGATGGGATCCATCCTAGGGTGTTGAGAGAGCTGTTGGATGAACTGGCCAAGCCACTCTCCATCATTTCTCAATAGTTCTGGCTCACTGGAGAGGTGCCAGAGAACTGGAAGCTGGCCAATGTGATGGCCATCCACAAGAAGGTCTGGAAGGAGGAGCCAGGGAATTACAGGTCTGTCAGCCTGACCTCAGTGCCAGGCAAGATTATGGAACAGGTCATCTTGAGTGCAATCACACAGCACTTACAGGATGGCCAAGGGATCAGGCCCAGTCAACATGGATTTATGAAGGGCACATCCTGCCTCACCAACCCGATCTCCTTCTATGATCAGGTGACCCATCTGGTGAGCATAGGGAAGGCTGCGGATGTAGTCTACTTTGACTTCAGCAAGGCCTTTGATAACATTCCCCACAGCAAACTCCTGGTCAGGCTGTAAGCCCAAGGCTTGGACAGCAGCACTCAGCACTGGGTTAGGAACTGTCTGGATAACTGAGTCCCAGAGAGGGGTGGTGAATGGTGCCCCCTCCAATTAGCAGGCAGTCACTAGTAGTGTCCTCCGGGGATGAGTACTGGGAACTATTCTGTTCAATACCTTTATTGATGATCTGGATGAGGGGATTGAGTCCATCATCTGTAAATTTGAAGATAGCACCAAGCTGAGAGCAGGTGTTGATCTGTTAGAGCAGAGGAGGGATCTACAAAAGGAACTTGACAGGCTGGACAGATAGGCAGAATCGCACGGTATGAGATTTAACACATCTAAGTGCTGGGTTCTACACATATGCCACGGCAACCCCATGCAGTGCTACAGGCTGGGGTCAGAGTAGCTGGAGAGCAGCCAGGTAGAGAGGGACCTGGGGGTGCTGATTGACACCCGCTTAAACATGAACCAGCAGTGTGCCCAGGTGGCCAAGAGGGCCAATGACATCCTGGCCTGTATTAGGAATAGTGTGGTCAGCAGGAGCAGGGAGGTCATTGTGCCCCTATACTCTGCATTGGTTAGGCCACACCTTGAGTACTGTGTCCAGTTGTGGGCCCCTCAGTTTAAGAAGGACATCGAGACACTTGAGCGTGTCCAGAGAAGGGCAGCAAGGCTGGGGAGAGGCCTTGAGCATAAGCCCTATGAGGAGAGGCTGAGGGAGCTGGGATTGTTTAGCCTGGAGAAGAGAAGGCTCAGGGGTGACCTCATTGCCCTCTACAACTACCTGAAAGGTAATTGTAGCCAGGAAGGGGTTGGTCTCTTCTCCCAGGCAACCAGCACCAGAACAAGGGAACACAGTCTCAAGCTGTGCCAGGGGAGATTTAGACTCGAGGTGAGGAGAAAGTTCTTCACTGAGCGAGTCGTTCATCATTGGAATGGGCTGCCCAGGGAGGTGGTGGAGTCACCGTCCCTGGAGGTGTTCAAGAGGAGATTGGACGTGGCACTTGGTGCCATGGTCTAGTCGTGAGGTCTGTGGAGACAGGTTGGACTTGATGATCCTTGGGGTCTCTTCCAACCTTAGTTATACTGTGATACTGTGACACTGTGAAAACTTCACTGTCTCATGGTCACTGCACCCTAGGCAGCCTCCCACGATCACATGGGTCCTTTTCTGCTAGGCAGCTTTCCAGGCACTCTGTCACAAGCCTGTAACTTTATGCAGCACTTTTGTGACCCAAGACCAGCACCTGATACTTGGCCTTGTTAAACCTCATACCATCAATGCAGCCTCTCCAGATCCCTTTGCAGAGCCTTCCTATCCTCGGGTAGATCAACAATCCCACCCAATTCAGTGTTTTCTGCAAACTTATAGGAGGTGCAGTCTAATCCCCTCATCCAGATCACTGATAAAGATGTTAAAGAGAACTTCCTCCAGTACAGAGCCCTGGGGAACACCACTAGCAACTGGATGACAACTGGATCTAAAACTGTTCACCACCATGCTTTTTACCCAAGCATCCAGCTAGTTCTTAATCCAGTGAAATATCCACCCATCCAAGCCATAAGCAGTCAGTTTCTCCAGAAGGACGATATGAGAAATAGTGTCAAAGGCCTTGCTAAATTCCAGATATTATCCACAGCCTTTCCCTTTCATGAATCCAAAAATGACATTTATATTAACTTTTTTTTTTTAATATATTTCACATTATTTATATTATTTATCGTTTCTGTTTAGCTATAGGCTTAGTTATAGTTATTAGGGAAATAAACCTAAATGTTTCAAGGTGCAAACTCTTGCACCTACCATGAAGAAAATTCCCTTTATAATCAAGTTATGTCATCACCTCACTGATTTTTTTGTATCTATCTGTAAAGCCAGACCAGTGAGAAAGAGGATTTGGGATGAAACTTACAATCAGATTGTTCCTGCCTGAAGGTGAATTTACTCCAAGCATGTACCTGCATAGCACAGACTGGTTTCCTCTCCATCACCTTTCCATTGAGTCACAAACTTTGTAACATTAGGTTAATTCCTATATGTTACATGTTTAATCTTAATTTAATTAAGAACCTTATAAAGTTAAGCAGAGAGGTTGTATGCCAGTCTGATGCAATGAAAGATTGTTATGGCTTTCCAAAGACTGTAATTGCCAGCCCTTTAGCAAATAGAGATGGGTAGCAATGTGGTCCTTATTTTTCTCTGGACAGCTGTGTAAGCAAAATGCATGATTCAATCTGTCTACTGCACACCACTGAGAAATTGATTGTCTGGGAAGAATAGTTTGGCCTATTTTGCACTTTATTACCGTTTTTCTCCTTGCTATGCCTTGTTTGAGCTGAAGTAGGACATTTTTATACATTATTTTAGAATAGAATAGAATAGAATAGAATTAACCAGGTTGGAAGAGACCTTCGAGATCATCATGTCCAACCTATCATCCGACACCACCTAATCAGCTAAACCATACAACCAAGCATCTTGTCAAGACTCACCCTGAACACCCCCAGCGACGGCGACCCCACCACCTCCTCAGGCAGCCCATTCCAGTGGGCAATCACTCTCTCTGTGTAAAACTTCCTCCTAAACTCCAGCCTAAACCTCCCCTGACGCAGCCTGAGACTGTGTCCTCTTGTTCTGGTACTGGTTGCCTGAGAGAAGAGACCAACCTCCGCCTCACTACAACCCCCCTTCAGGTAGTTGTAGAGAGCAATAAGGTCACCTCTGAGTCTCCTCTTCTCCAGACTAAGCAACCCCAGCTCCCTCAATCTCTCCTCATAGGGCTTGTGCTCCAAGCCCCTCACCAACCTTATTGCCCTTTTCTGGACACGCTCCAGCAAGTCAACCTCCTTCCTAAACTGAGGGGCCCAGAACTGGACACAGGACTCAAGGTGCGGCCTAACCAGTGCAGTGTACAGGGGCAGAATGACCTCCCTGCTCCTGCTGGCCACACTGTTCCTGATGCAGGCCAGGATGCCATTGGCCCTCCTGGCTGCCTGGGCGCACTGCAGGCTCATGTTCAGTCTACCGTCAACCAGCACCCCCAGGTCCCTCTCAGCCTGACTGCTCTCCAGCCACTCTGACCCCAGCCTGTAGCACTGCATGGGGTTGCTGTGGCCAATGTGCAGAACCCAGCACTTGGATGTGTTAAATCTCATGCCGTTGGACTCTGCCCATCTGCCCAGCCTGTCGAGGTCCCTCTGCAGAGCCTCTCTTTTGTGAAAGACACTGCAATTCTGAGCAAATTATTAGAGCTGCAGTTTCATTGAAGATTTTATTCATTCATTACCTAAAAGGAGAAAAAAATGCGTATCAACTGTTATGTTAAAGAATGGTAAAATCTTAAATACACTTAGGGTACAAGCACAGCAATACTCAAATATAAAAATTACCCTTCCTTTTGCTCCATGATTTTCTAATATTTACCCATCTAATTCCTCATTTGGTTTGTTTCTTTGTTTGTTTGTTTGTTTTCTTTTCTACGGTCAAAGCTATGTTTTCTCTCACCTGCAAGGAAGAACAACTACAGCAAAGACATGCTATGCGCTGCAATGAAAAAAAGGGTGCTAAGAGCTATGATGACTGGAGAATACTCAAGAGAAATAACATGTGCAGAAAATGTCTCAGTCTCTGTGTAGCTGGAGGCTGGTGGTTTGACTAAACTTGGCTGGAATTCTACTAAAAAAAAAAAACAGCAAAAGATTGGTTTTGGACTTTTGGACTCTGGATTCCTGCCAAACTGTAGAAACAATATTTATGCTATTAATGGCAATAGTTCATTTCAAAGCTTGGCATTTTTCTTAAATCTTGCCCTCAGTAAGTGATTGACTGGTTTTGTGAAATTTTATTAACTAATTCAGCATGAGGACAATACCTGGCACAAACAATTGCAGGGCATTTAGCTGAAGTTTTTCAGCTTTAAGGCTGAAAATAGTCTTCCCTGAAATCTAAAGCTATCATAATGACGACTACTGCATTCAGAACCAATTAAAGTATACCTATATTAATTTAATTTATCTGCTGAATAAAACCTTGTAAATATAGAGACATGTCTAGAGGAATGATATGCACTTTCCATTTGATTCATAATTGGGTCAAGAGACTAGACATCTATTGAATGATAAACAAGGGATAAAGTCCTTGATAAGGTCACCAACACTGACATAAGTCCAGGGATTTACCTTGTTCACCAGAAGAGAAAGTATATCTTAGAAATGTATCCCAGATTTGCACAGCTCAGGTAATTGTTGACAAATTGAAGCTTCTACACAGCTGTATTGTCAGAAGATAAGATCTTTCAGGATGACATGGACAGACAGGTCAGGCAGAGAGGTCATTCTATTGAATGTATAGCTGGGAAGCAGAGCTTTATATCTCATCTTTAGAGTAACCCTCTGTGGTAAAATGTGGCATTGTTTCCCTGAGTATAATCCTAGTTAAATCGATCTAATTTAGTTTATTCCTTGGCTGATAAACATTAAAGAGGGAATGAAGTTTGAAGGCTGGTGTAATGAAGATAATATGAAAATGAAATGTAAGAGATGGCAGAAGCTTCCTGTGTTTGATCCAAATTTTAAAAGCTGGTTTTCTGGACTGAGTTTGAATCAGGACTTAACAAAAGTAGGGCATGAAGCTATCAGTTGAATCAAAGAGCAAGATCTGCCAGAAGGCCAGCTCCATGAAATGGGTAATGAAATCTCCTGAACACAGAATCACAGAATGGTGGGAGTTGGAAAGGATCTTTGGGATCATCTGGTACAACCCCACTGCCAAAGGTTCTCTTAGAGCCTGGTGTACAGGAACACATCTAGACAGGCTTTGAAAGTCTCCAGAGAAGCAGATTCTGCAGCCTCTCTCAGCAGCCTATTCCAGTGCTCTATCATCATAAAAGTAAAGAATTTTTGCTTTATATGCAAATGGAACTTCCTGTGATCTTGTTTGTGTCTGTTGCCCCAAATTGAATTGAACTGAATTGAATTGAATTGAATTGAATTGAATTGAATTAACAAGGTTGGAAAAGACCTTCCAGATCATCGAGTACAACATATAATCCAACACTATCTAATCAACTAAACCATGGTACCAAGCACCCCATCCAGTCTCCTCCTAAACACCTCCAGTGATGGTGACTCCACCACCTCCCTGGGCAGCCCATTCCAATGGCCAATCACTCTTTCTGTGAAGAACTTCTTCCTAACATCCATCCTAAACCTCCCCTGATGCAGCTTGAGTCTGTGTTCTCTTGTTCTGGTGCTGGTTGCCTGGGAGAAGAGACCAGCCCCCCCCCATCTACAACCTCCCTTCAGGTAGTTATAGAGAGCAATAAGGTCTCCCCTGAGCCTCCCCTTCTCCTTGTCCTATCACTGGGCACCACTGGAAAGATTCTGACCCCATCCTTCTTGACACTCACCTTTTAGATATTGGTAAAGATTGATAAGTGCCTGTTGTGGGGTGCTCCAAAACTCCTTTCCCCCACCTCCATCTGCAGAGGTTTGAATGGGGCATGAAATTGCTTTCCCCTCCCCTTGGGGCTTAAGGAGAGAAAGGTAAAATAGGCACTCATTCTTCCTACTGTGAGCTTAAGCCCACACTGGGATTTGGAACTGTGATTGGCTGGGTTCTTCACACCCAGTATATATTGGCACTGGACACATTGTCTAGGAAAATCTTACATAGAGTGAACAGAAAGTGGTCTGGGGATCATTTTTGCTGCTTAATTTTGGACTCAGTTTGCTCTCACTCTGGATTTGGTTTTGTGGTGGTTTAGGCTGGGTGCTGGCCCTGATGCCACTGCACAGGCCACACCTGGGATGTTCCAAAGGGGGCCCAGCCCAATGGGTGGTCACAGGAAGCCAGGTATTTTATTCCCATAATGCCCTGCTCCCCTATAAAACATCAGCATGGGGTCCTTTCTCTCTCTTTCCTCCCTCACCACTGCCTAGGTAAAATGGCATGAGGTGCCTCTCTTGGGCCTTCCCAAGCCCAAGACTGGGCTGGGGGGGAAGAAAGAGCCCTGGAGAGGGGTTGGGTGTGCCCCCCAGGTAGGGGATGGGACATTCTTGGGTATGTTCTGGGATCTCTCTCTCTCTTTGTCACAGTGCTTGTGGTTTTCTGTAAGACTTCCATTGTTTGTTTGTTTAGGTTCTTTTTCCATTTAAACTTTCCACCATTTTTTCAATCCATTTTGTCTGAGTCTTTCTTTTGCCTGTGGTGGGAAAACTGGTCTCCCAACCCACGACAGGTTTCCTGGGATTTGTGATACATTCATGGAGAGAGTGGAGAGATCAGCATCCAGACCTGGCTGTGCTGGAGTGACCCTCTGCCATAAACTGGGGCTGTTTGCTGAAACATGCTGGAAGTGTGGCTTCCCTTGCACTACTCAGACAGCACTGGTCCACAAGTTTTGTCTTGCAGGAGCTCTGTCTAAGGACACTTTAACTTTGGCAAGTCACTTTTCCTTCGCATTTATGCCATGTGACCCATGGATTGGATTATGTATTTTACAGTGCTGAGGCTGATGTGCATGGAGGAATCCACTCGGTGCCATGGTTTAGTAGTAATGAGGTCTTGGGACTATCTCTAAATTCCTACTCCATCCTTGTGAGTAAAATCCAACTCTCATCTTTCCCTAGGGTCCTAGCTTGCCTCTGATTTTCTAAGTGGGGTAAAGCTATTTTGTGGCTTAGCCTTTTCTATTTTCTGAATTCTCTAAATTGTACTAAAGTTGCTCATAAGCATCCTTGTAGAATTCATGACTGAATAGAACCTGTAAATAAAATTTAACCAGTTTTGTATGTAATTTTGGGGCAGGGGTTTGGGGAAAATAAAGATAACTTTATTTTTATAATTCCTGCCTTGTTAATTTAATCCCAATCAAAACAGTACCCCTCTCAGTCTTGTCCAATTTAAACATCCTTTCCTCATAAGAGATATTCTCCTATCCCCTAATCATCTTTGTAGCCCTCTGTTAGACTTCAGTAATTTCCTGACACTCTTGAACTGGGAAGCCTAAAAATGGAAACAATACTCCTGATGTGACCTCATTAGGGTGGAGTAGAAGAGGAGATGAACCTTCTTAGGCCTGCTGGACACACTTCTTCATACATTCAAGGATACCATTGTCTGTCTTGGCTTCAAGAGAACACTGCTTACTTGTGGTTAACTTGTCCACCAGGACTCTCAGTTCCTTTTCCATGAAGCTGCTTTCCAACACACCATCCACTTTCCCATACTCATGCAAACAACATATAAAACTCAGGAAAAGAGTCTTTTCACATCATCCTTGCAAAGAATATGTTTCCAAGTTTTCATTTGGTAATATGTGAATTGACAGGGAAGACACACCAGTTACAACAACATAAGGAACCTGGATAGCAGATTGCAGACTCAGTTTTGGAGTTTTTAATGTCTGGATAGTGCAGGGCAGCTGGAATGCAGTACAGCTTCATGCAGACAGGAGATATTCACTGGCTACAAACCACATTTTATGTCATTAAGATTCTGCTTGTGACTGTTGCAAACCTCCCTTGGAAAATTACAAGTGAGATTAAATGCAACATTGACAGCCTGCAAAAGCTGTGATGGATGAGCTGCCATCTTTAAGACAGACAGTTCCCAGCTAAGGTCAGTTCCTGCACAATCAAAGAGAGAGCACAAAGGCACCTGGGCTGGACTGTGGGTGGGGAGGCACTGGTGTAATAATATAGATTTTATATAGATGTTGGAATTGCCTTGAGCACAACTTCCTGGACAACATGTAAACAGGCGAAGACATTTATTACTTTATAGAGCAAAGTTATATAGTCTACCAGAGGGCACATGTGTCGCATCTCAACTAGTCACTTTCTACTGAGTACTGAGTCCAGTTCTGGGCCCCTCAATTTAAGGAGGACATTGAGACTCTTGAACGTGTCCAGAGAAGGGCAACAAGGCTGGTTAGAGGCCTCAAGCACAAGGCCTACAAGAAGAGGCTGAGGGAGCTGGGATTGTTTAGCCTGGAGAAGAGGAGGCACAGGGAAGGCCTTATTCCTGTCTACAACTACCTGAAGGGTGGTTGTAGCCACGAGAGGGTTGGTGTCCTTTCCCAGGCAACCAGCACCAGAACAAGAGGACACAGTCTCAAGCTGCACCAGGGGAAGTTTAAGCTTAAGGTGAGGAGAAAGTTCTTCCCAGAAAGCATTGTTGGCCTCTGGAATGTCCTGCCCAGGGAGGTGGTGCAGTCACCATCCCTGGAGGTGTTCAAGAGGGGATTGGACGTGGCACTTGATCCCATGGTTTAGTAGTCATGAGGTCTTAGGTGACAGGTGGACTTGATGATCTTTGAGGTCTCTTCCAATCTTATTGATTCTATGATTCTATGATTCTACTTGCATGCATGTAATTAAGGCATACAATAGGTTAAAATAACAAAACAATATTTTAACACATCCAACCAAATTCTGCCTAGTTTCTCTCCTTCAGTTGCAAGGTGTTTACATTCCCCTCAGAGTCAAAGACAAAACATAGCTTTCTCTAATTCAAGCAAAGGCAAGTCTTCCCTATAGCCTTCCAAAGCTATCCAAAAACAATCCCTTCCCACGCACTGGCAATCATTGGCCATCATAGGCAGAATATAAATATATCTGTATCTGAGAAGGAAAGTGCAAAGAGACTAAATAGAATAGAATAGACTAGACTAGACTAGACTAGAATAGAATAGACCAGGTTGGAAGAGACCTTCAAGATCATCACGTCCAACCCATCAACCACTCCAACCGACCTGAACAACTAAACCATGGCACCAAGCACCCTATCAAGTCTCCTCCTGAACACGTTCAAGGATGGTGACTCCACCACCTCCCCGGGCAGCCCATTCCAATGGGCAATCACTCTCTCTGTATAGAACTTCTTCCTAACACCCAGCCTAAACCTCCCCTGGTGCAGCCTGAGACTGTGTCCTCTTGTTCTGGTGCTGGCTGCCTGGGAGAAGAGACCAACATCCACCTGTCTACAACCTATCAATAGTCTGCTTTTGCCCTTGTATTGTCATTTGCTGGAAAATCAGAATCAGACTATTTTGAGTTCAGCTTTGTCTCTCCTTTGGTCAAGGCAGCACCAGAAGCATCTTAAAGTAGGTTTCATTCACATATTTTATTAGCAGCAGCATCCGCTCTGATTGATGGTGTTCACGGTCTTCATGAAGGAAAACAATGATTCTGCTTGTGCATATCAGCCCTGCAACCGCACTTTAGAGTGGTGATTTTTTTCTGTTTACCAACAGTTCCAAATACAGAAAAGAAGAACCAGGTACCACGTTATGCAATAGCACCTGGATATCAGTTTAGAGACAGGTAATCAGTCTAGAAGAATCTGTGTAAATGTTTGGATCCCTTTTCACCACAGTCCATTCTGTCAACATATCAGAACAAACAAAATAAGCTTCTTGTATATGTGCAAACCTGTAATATGCCACAAGAAAAAGCTTGGGAGATCAAAGATATTCATGATTTTCTCAGTTTATAATAAGCATGCTTTCCAAGAGAAAAAGAACAAAATAATCTTATGGATCTAGAAAGTGAATACTATACCAGACAACATGCTTATATAACGTAGGTGGTACTTTTTAAAAATCTCAGCACTGACCACTGAGTTAATGCCAAAAGTATTCCAGAGCAGCACCTCTGAATTTTCTTGGTAGAAATGAACCAGAACCACACTGACCAATTTTCACTAGTCTCTGTTCATCGCTCTATGTCTAAGGTACAACTAAGAAATTAGGTAGTCCTCTAACACTGACAAGTGATGGGGACCTACCCAATAATCTGGACAATGACAAACTGTATTTTGATATATGGGACTGGGCTCAGCATTGTCGAGTGCCTTTCCTAGAGCCAAAAGCTGTCACTGTAAGCATTTGATTCCTATTTTAAGAAACACACAACACAATCCACTAACCCTAAAGCAGATCTATTGTATCTATATAATTTCTGACAGTTCTTCATTTTTTTCTTGGACAAGTGTTGTATCAACAGGAATGGTAGCAGCAACTTTCTACAGGCTGGTATAAGGATATTTCCAAGTGTGAAATCCTATTGTTCTGATCAAAGCTCAAATATTTAGATATTACAGCAGAGGCTGTGCTTGAAAACCCAAGCAGAACAAGACAAAACAGAAAAATCAGTCTTTCTGTCTTTTAAAGCAAGCAGCACTGTTGCTATTTGCTCCCATATTAGTTATGGAATAGTTTTCAAAAAGAAGAAAAACAAATATTCAAAGCCCCTTTACCCTTTTTATCTTTCTTCAGATATTTGCATTTATATATTGCAAATTGCCACTGAACAAGAAGTCCTTTACAGAAGGGGGAAAAACAAGATCAAGTAGAAATCAGTTCAGGATAAAAGAAATGTCAAAACTAGTCTTTCTGTGAAACCATGATTTTTCCTCTGTGTCCAGACATTCAGCATGACTATGTTTCAGGTCTAAACATATACACAGTAAATACAGAAGTAAAATAAAACAAAAATTCTTTCTGTTATAACCCTCAGTGTCCATCTCCCTCAACACAAATGTTTCTTTTTCCTTCAGAATTTTAAATTAATATCAAAGTGTATTACTTTCTTAAAGAAAGGACATTTAATTTTTTTCTTTCTGCAAAAATAAAGACTTTAACCTTTACATAAGATAACAGTTGCTAATCATAGAACCATAAAATATTTTCAGTTGAACGGGACCTCCAAAGGTCAACTAGTCCAACTGCCATGCAGTGAGCAGGGACATCCTCAACTAGATCAGGTTGCCCAGAGCCCTGTAGAGCCTGACCTTGAATATCTCCTTGTCAAGTCTTGGTTTGAGTATCTTCAGGGAAAGAGCCTTGCTGCTGTAGGGATAGGGTGATGGCCAAAGCAATGAAAACAAAATGCAAGCGGAGTATAAAGAAAGACAAAAGACTCCATTTATTCCCACAAGCAACATGTATTTGTATCTATGTTGTTAGTGTGGCTGCATGTGATTGGTTAAAAAACTCTTCTCAAGATTCTTATGGGTTAGTGATAGCATTGCTATAGTTACTTGTTAAGCTAGTCCAGGTGGCTTCCTATCGTATCTTGCGGTTTCTCATCCTCCAATATCCAGTCCAGGGAGTTTCCAGCTTCTCATGAGAACACAGTGATGTTTTCAATACTGTACTCCTCACCAGAGCACTTCAGAAGGTCCACAGATTCATCACGGTCCCCCACAATTCCCCCTTTCTGTTTTTCTGCTACAAGTGTCACTTTGATCATCTGCTGCAGGGTCCTTTATAACAGATTAATCAGGCAGGGCAACATCAGTAACATTACAATCATAATTACCAAAATTAATAACCCGGTTTTAACAATCAAAAGAAACCAACCAGAGAATCCCCATGCTTTAAACAATCCTTCAAACTCTTGGCAACCATGGTCCTGAACTAACAGCAAGAACTCTATCACAGCCCTATTTTGCAAAGAAGCACGTTGAACAGAATCCACATCAAGCAATTGTTCTTTCAGGGCTAGAGAGGAATCATTACCTTATTTTTCTAACCAACGTCCCATTTTATTTAATGTACCTAGCACCTTAGCTAGGTACCTGGAGAGAGGACAAATTAGTTTTTTCAAATCCTTCCCAACTAAAACCATGAAAGCTTTTAAGTCCTCTGAATATTTTGTTAAAATTCCATTAAAACTGTATATAAAATGATCTTTTTAAGTTCAGAGGTTCAATCTTCTAGGTAATGTCCTTCCATCTGTTCACTGGAATGCCCACCAGGCAGGTGCTGAAAGGATTCGCTGGTGTTGATACGGAGAGGCACAACATATCTTGTTTCAGGGTGTTAGCAAGTGTGATCCACATATTCTTCTGTGGTTGCTTTGGAATCTGCATAGCTGTTGCAGTAGTCAACATCTAGAGAGTGATGAAAACACTGGTAGAACCCATCTTGCTGGAAATCAGTGTGGTCCAGAATCTGTTGAAACACAAGCATACCCTTGTCCCCAAGTTATTAAATCATAAGGGTCAGACCGCTGACCTGTTTGCAGATGCCGAACCCTGAGTTTAGCTCCTGAGGACAACGCACTGGTGGTAGATAAGGAGCCAAAATGATGCATTATCAGGGGTTCATGAGTATCACCAGAAATCTGCAAGAAATTAAGAACATACATAGCTTTGTTCAATCAAGCTTCTGGAGGATCCCCTGCCATTCTCCCTTTTTGTTTTTGCAACTGTTGTTTTAATGTGCCACGTGCACATTCAACAATACCTTGTCCAGTAGGAGAATGAGGGATACCTGTAACATGAGCCATACCCCATGACTCCAAAAATGAGTTAAGCTTTGCAGACACGTATGCCGGACCATTGTCTGTTTTTATCTGAAGGGAAACTCCAGCAGTACAAAATTTTAACCTACCATATTCAGCAATGTGGGTAACATCTGTTTGCCAGAACTGGAGGGCTTATAACCCTCTAGGGTTAGGACCAGAATAGTGAGGAATATGCTGGCCTTGACAATCAGGACATGCAGCAACAATATCTTGAGCTTCAGCATTGGACAACTGAAATTGTTGTTTTAGAGCATAATAACCGTGGTGAAAAAATTGATGAGAAGGTATTGCTTGTTGTTTGATATTTGGAATTGGTCCCATTGCTACACCTGACACAAGTTCATCCACTTCTGCATTCCTCTTTGCCAAAAAACCTGGCAAGTTTGTGTGACTCTTAATATGCAAAATATGCATCTGGGTCGAGGCAATCCCAGGCACAAATCCAGGCTGGGCAGTGACTGGCTGGAAAGCAGCCCGAAGGAGAGAGACTTGGGGGTGCTGGTGGACGAGAAGCTCAACATGAGCTCTCAGTGAGCACTTGCAGCCCGGAAAGCCAATCAGATCCTGGGCTGCATCAAGAGAGGTATGGCCAGCACGTCAAGGGAGGTGATTCTCCCCCTCTCCTCAGCTCTGGTGAGACCCCACCTGGAGTACTGCATCCAGTTCTGGAGCCCCTATTACAAGAGGGATATAGAGGTGTTGGAACATGTCCACAGAAGGGCCACAAGGATGATCAGAGGGCTGGAGCACCTCTCCTATGAGGACAGATTGGAGGAGTTGGGGCTGTTCAGTCTGGAAAGGAGAAGGCTCCGAGGTGACCTAAGTGTGGCCTTCCAGTATCTGAAGGGGGCCTCCAAGAAGGCTGGGTGAGGGACTTCTCAGGCTATCAGGTAGTGATGGGACTAGGGGGAATGGAATGAAGCGGAGGTGGGGAGATTCAGGCTGGATGTGAGGATGAAGTTCTTCACCATGAGAGTGGTAAAGCCCTGGAATGGGTTGTCCAGGGAGGTCGTTGGGGCGCCGTCCCTGGAGGTGTTTAAGACCAGGCTGGATGAGGCTCAGGCCAGCCTGATCTAGTGTGGGGTATCCCTGCCCATGGCAGGGGGGTTGGAACTAGGTGATCCTTGTGGTCCCTTCCAACCCTGACTGATACTATGATACTATGAAAACATAAAAAGGAACGCATCATTTTTTAATCTCAGTCCATAAGTTTTAAAATTCTAAAAACTTCTTCTGATTAACATGGCCAAGGACAGCTTTATCTAAATGTTGCACTAATCCAGCCACATAGGCTGAATCGGTAACAATGTTTACAGGACAGGAAAATTGCTGAACTACCATAGTCACAGCTCTGAATTCAACAATCTGAGGAGAGCCTTCTTGATATTCCACGCTGGTTTGCCATTGATCATCATCATATCATACAATAGCTGCTTTTCTCGTTTTTCCCGAGCCATCGGTGAAAACTGTGGGACCAAACATAGGGTCCCACAGTTGACTTAACTGTTTTTGTGAAAATCAAATTTGTCCAGCACTTTTTATTAATGGATGGGAAAGCAGATGATTGCCAATTTGACCTGTTTAATTTGCCATTGCTGCTTGTAGTGCTGAACTATTAGCAAGGCACCATTCAAAATATTCACTTTGCACTGGTATCACAATTTTTTCTGGATCCCTTGCCAACAATTCTACACAGAGAGCTCTTGTTTTTATAATGATCTGAGCCAAAAGCTACAAAGAGGCCAGGAGCAGTTTCCTTGGTTTTAAAAGGCAAAAAATCGCCCATTCTAAAACACAAAGAGGATTTTGGCAATCAGAATTCAACTGTGCAAGCATCACAAAAGGTATCAGATCGTCTATTAAAACAAACACCTGAACTGATACAGCCAAATCAATTCTCCATACATGCTTTTTGTGAATGGTTCAATTATATGCTTTGCTTCTGGAGTTAGAACTCGTGGTGCAGAAATGTCTGAGTCCCCGGTTAGTAGTTCTAAGAGCGGCTGCAATTTAGAGATGTCAACCCTAGATAAGGTCACACCCAATTAATAATTTCTGCTAAGTTTTGGACATCATTCAAAGTTTTTACATTTATCTGCAACTGAATTGTTTGTGGCATTACTGTTTGATCTAATACTTTCACGCCCAGTTACAACTATGGCTGCTGACATTGTATTTTTTCTGGAGCAATCACTAATCCATAATTTTGTAGTGATTTTTGAACCTCAGTTTCCATTTCAGCTAGCATTGTTTGTGAAAGAGCTGCCAATAAGATGTCATCCATACAGTGATAACAATAGCCTAATGGAAACGCAGCCTGAACAGGACTTAGCGCTTTTGTCACAAACTGCTGACACATAGATGGTGAGTTTTTCATACCTTGAGATAAAACTTTCCACTGATACAGTTTGGCTTGTTCACAGTCATTCACTGAAGGCACCATGAATGAAAATTTCTCTGTGTCCTGCTTAGCAAGGAGAACAGTAAAGAAACAACCTTTCAGATCTATTATTACAATTTCCCATTGCATTGTTATGGTTGGTGAAGGCAACCCTGGTTGCAAAGCCCCCATACTAGACACCACCTCATTGATTTTTCTCAGATCATGTAACAAATGCCATTTTCCTGATTTCTTTTTTATCACAAACACAGGTGTGTTCCAAGAGCTGTGTGAAGTTTATACATGTCCCTCAGCCCTACATCGCAATGACCCCTAGCAAAATTCCATCATGCTTTTCACTCCCCACTGCCCCAAACAGTCTCTTCCCCATAGATTAAGGGGTGCTGTGGTCACATATGGTCTAACAGTAGCTTTTTGTCCCTCAGGGTTGGTGATTACAACAGGTTTAGCACTCATAAAACTGATAGCAACTCCACCAAGTCCTACCATGCTCATGTTGTTTGATACCAGTGGCCAGGGAATAGGCCAGTTACACTGCACAATGATAGTAATATATGCTTCTGTGTCAAATAGTCCTGTGACTCATATCTCTGCAGGAGTAGCACAGTCCATGGAGAGCATGGAGGTCATTTGTGGTCTCTTCTCAGTAATTACATAGAATAAACCAGGTTGGAAGAGACCTTCAAGATCATCACGTCCAACCCATCAACCAATCCAACCCACCTAATCAAATAAACCATGGCACCAAGCACCCCATCAAGTCTCCTCCTGAACACCTTCAAGGATGGCGACTCCACCACCTCCCCAGGCAGCCCATTCCAATGGGCAATCACTCTCTCTGTATAGAATTTCTTCCTAACATCCAACCTAAATCTCCCCTGGCGCAGCCTGAGACTGTGTCCTCTAATTGTCTGAGACCATAATACTGAAGGTGGTCCTATCAATCCAAATACTTTGTCACCACAGATAGTCTGCTCTGTTCTGGAAACATGACTCACAAAAGGTAAAAACTGAGCAATTTGAGTCCCTTTAGGAATTGTTACAGGTGGTGTTGCAGTGGATATCAAACCACATTGAAGACATAGTGTCAAGATGCGCCACAGGAGGCTTAGGCTACATGTTGGGAAGAAGTTCTTCATAGAAAGAGTGATTGGCCATTGGAATGGGCTGCCCAGGGAAGTGGTAGAGTCACCATCACTGGAGGTGTTTAGGAAGAGACTGGATGGGGTGCTTGGTGCCAT
Organism: Dryobates pubescens; assembly: GCF_014839835.1. Classification (NCBI taxonomy): domain Eukaryota; kingdom Metazoa; phylum Chordata; class Aves; order Piciformes; family Picidae; genus Dryobates; species Dryobates pubescens. The sequence goes on along the minus strand of NC_071657.1, from coordinate 79,612,683 downwards.
GGTTTAGTTGATTAGATAGTGTTGGATGATAGGTTTGACTCGATGATCTCAGAGATCTCTTCCAACCTGGTTAGTTCTATTCTATTCTATTCTATTCTATTCTATTCTATTCTATTCTGTTCTGTTCTGTCCTGTCCTGTCCTGTCCTGTCCTGTTCTGTTCTGTTCTACATATTTGCCCAACATTATCAGCATCAATTACCCCTACATGTATGTCTATTCTTTGAAGGGTGCCACTAGATCGTCCTATTAATAAAGTACTGAGCCTGTGACCAATTGGTCATGCATGCATCTAAAGGCACCTTGCGTGTCTTTGTGTCTGAAATAGTTATTACATCAGCTGTGGATACATCCATCCCTGCTGATCCCCTTGTGCTGGCTGATAATTTGTCGCACAAGGTTGGATCTGCTGAGCTAGATAAGTCCTGGTTGGAAACAAATTTCTGGCATTGGGGGGTATTTGTGTCATCACGTACCCTTTTGCGTTCTTTTTCCCATTTCCCTGCAAAAGCTGACCACTTGCATGAAATTTAGATTTGCAGTGTTTGGCATAATGACCAGGTTTACCACAATGAACACAAGAATAATTTTTCAAGTTATATCCCAGCTGTGCTTTTGCTTGCTTATAATTAGCTTTCACATGTCCCTCTTTCCCACAGCTGAAACACCTTACTGGACTTCCTGATTTCAAGGCAGCTGCAAGCACAGTCATCTTAAAATCAGTGCTGCCAACTTTTGAACAGGCCGCTAACATATCATCTACAGATGGTTCAGCTGGCGATGCTTCAATAACTTTTTGGCAGTCATCATTTGCATTGTCTTTTGCTAACTGCTGACACAAAATTTGCCTGAGATTTTCATCATTAACCTGTTTTTCAATAGCAGTAGAATCCCTTTCCACAAACTGCAGACTGGTTCCTTAAGCTCTTGTTTAATAATTGTATATCGAGGACATGGAGATGCAAGCTCCATCGTCTTTGCACACATGCCTATTTTTTGACTCTGTTCCAGTATGCAAGGGTGCCAGTGAGATTGTGTGTTAGGACTAGAAAACACAGGTCCTGTGCCCATGAGAGCGTCTGCCCCCACACCTTGCAGAACATCATTTTGATCCCTTTACATGTTTTGTATTGCAGCCTTTTCAGCTAATTTTTTCCAGTTAATTTCAAATACTGAAAACTAAACAGGCTGAAAAATTACTTCCACAAGGTTATGAATATCAAATGGACACAGCAAATCAGTGTCTATAATACTGTCTTGGTCCGGAGAGGGAAAGAGATTCAGTTCTTTTGAATATTCCCATGTTGTGAAATTAGAGGCACAAACAAGGCCAAAATATCAACAGCTAGACTATTCATTACATAAATAAAGTGGACGGATCAGAAGGGGAGAGAGAGAAAACAGAGAGATAGAAGAGAAAGAGAGAACAGGAATTACATATTTATTTATAAACATAAATATAAATAAATAATAAAAATATAAATTATATAAATAAATAAATAAAATACATTCTTTTTTTTTCATATATAAATAATTATTTATATATATAAATATATATATATATTTATTGATGATCTGAATGAGGGCATTGAGTCCATCATCGGTAAATTTGCAGATGACACCAAGCTGGGGGCAGGAGTTGATCTGCTGGAGGATAGAGAGGCTCTGCAGAGGGACCTTGACAGGCTGGACAGATGGGCAGAGTCCAACAGTATGAGATTTAACACATCCAAGTGCCGGGTTATGCACATTGGCCACAACAACCCCATGCAGAGCTATAGGCTGGGGTCAGAGTGTCTGGAGAGCAGCCAGGTAGAGAGGGACCTGGGGGTGCTGGCTGACGGTAGACTGAACATGAGCCTGCAGTGTGCCCAGGCAGCCAAGAGGGCCAATGGCATCCCGGCCTGCATCAAGAACAGTGTGGCCAGCAGGAGCAGGGAGGTCATTCTGCCCCTGTACACTGCACTGGTTAGGCCGCACCTTGAGTACTGTGTCCAGTTCTGGGCCCCTCAGTTTAGGAAGGATGTTGATTTGCTGGAATGAGTCCAGAGAAGGGCAAAGAAGTTGGTGAGGGGTTTGGAACACAAGCCCTGTGAGAAGAGACTGAGGGAGCTGTGGTTGCTTAGCCTGGAGAGGAGGAGACTCAGGGGTGACCTTATTACTCTCTACAACTACCTGAAGGGAGGTTGTAGACAGGTGGATGTTGGTCTCTTCTCCCAGGCAGCCAGTACCAGAATAAGAGGACACAGTCTCAGGCTGCAGCAGGGGTGGTTTAGGTTGGATGTTAGGAAAAAGTTCTATACAGAGAGAGTGATTGCCCATTGGAATGGGCTGCCTGGGGATGTGGTGGAGTTGCCGTCATTGGAGGTTTTCAGGAGAAGACTTGATGGGTTGCTTGGTGCCATGGGTTAGTTGTTTAGGTGGTGTTGGATTGTTTGATGGGCTGGATGCGATGATCTTGAAGGTTTCTTTCAACCTGGTTTATTCTATGTATTCTATGTATATTACCACACCCCTCAACCCGCAAGACAGTTTGATTCTGTGGAGGAAAGGTGCTGCAGGAGATGTTGGGTCTGTAAAGAAAGGGAGCTGAGGCTTTGGCTGGGGAAGAGATGTGGTCCTCTGGGCAGCCTCTTGTGCTGGGTTGAGGCAGCCCCCTCTCTCCCCACCACGGGCAGGAATAAAACACTCAGACAAACAGATTGCAAAAGTGATGAAAGTTTAAATAGAAAGCAGTGAATGTTACAGAGAACCCAAAGCTCAGTGACAAAGAAAGATCCCAAAGCAAACCCAGAGGCATCCCATTCCCACCTGAGGGTACACCCGAGACCCTCAGGGCTCCTTCTTCCCCCTCCCTCTGCTGGGCTAGTCTCAGCTGGCCAGGCCTGAGACTGCCCATCCCCCTGTGGCCTTGGGCCTAGCCAGGCCCAAAGCCAGCAGACATCTCCCCCAGTTACCGGCTGGCAGAGGAGGAAGAAAAGAGACAGTGCTAGACTCCACACTGGATCTTATAGTGGTGCAAAGAATTATGGTAGGAAATACACACAATTTCCTGTGTCCATCCCTCTGGGCTGGACTTCTGGACACAGGAAGTGAACACACCAGGGGGGCACCCAGCTCAAACTACAACACGCCACCCCTTATTTCATACCATAATCTTTGTACCTAAACACATTATCAAATCAGAAATCTTCTGATGACATGTCCAGCGAAGTCCACATCTTCATCTGGGAGTCCACTCAAACAGTCTTTCCTTCAAGCTCAAGCGTCAGTCCATTCCAGTCCTTCTCCTCTCATCTAACGGAACCTCCCGCGATGCAGAGTTCACTCTTCTGCAGTGCAAGCTCTTCATGGATTCTTTGGAAACCCTGGTCACCTGGAAAGAACCTCACAACTTCTCAACCAAACCTTCATTCCCATCTCGATCTACTCAGTGGCATATTTCCACCCCTGGGGCAAGCCAGTCAGAACAATCAGGCTCTGCTGCTTCTCCACCCCTCCAGGAAAACAGCACGCTGAGCCTCTCTCACCACTGCACGGACCTATCCCAAGCCCAGTGCTGACCGCTTTCAGCCGCGGCCCGAGGCTCCACAGATGCATGCCACAGGTACACCGCCCCTCCACTGGGCGTTCACATACCGCAGATGTGGCAGCTCCAAGTACACAGCCCCACCCCGGGAGGGGAGGGGCTGCTCCACAACCTGCTGAGAAGAAGGGAGGTGGAGCCAGGTGCTAGGCGCCATTTTCGGAACTCGTCCGAAAACGTCGGGGAAGAGAATAGGGCCGGTCCCTGCGGCACTCCGAGTGGACAACCCGGGCAGCCGCCGCGGCTCCGAGCGCACGGCCCGGCCCTCAGCCACCGCAGCCCGAGTGCACAGCTGGGGCCGCCGTCGCCGCTCTGAGCGCACGCCCGGGCCCGCCACCGCCACAGCCCGAGCATACAGCAGGGCTCCAGCCACCTCTACCGCCGCGGTACAGAATCAAAATCACCTCCACCCCTCGGGCATTCAAACGGCTCCTCCAGCGAAAACCATAAACGCGTCCCCAGGGCCCTTGAGAATAGCTTTCAAACTGAGTTCCCGTTTGCCCTCCTTGGGTATCGGAAGCCGGGCTCGCCCGCTCTGCCGCGGCTGGCCCTACCCCGCAGCAAGAATGGACCTGACTTTGATCTGCTCGCCGCTGCCCCTTCCCCCACTTCACCCCCCGCCGCTTCTGCCGCTCCGCAGAGAGTAAAGTTGGAGGAGGGGCAGTTCCCGCATTCTCAAGCGATGCCCCAGTTCCGATGGTTAAGAGCCACCCCTGCTTGAAATAGCAGGAGGGGCTCCGTGCCACCGGCCACGCACCAAGTGTCCCCCGGCAATCCACGAGAACTCACACAATCGCCCCAACAACAACACTTTGAGCACCAACTGCAGGAAAACCAGAACGACGCCCAGAACTAAATCTAAACTCTCTTATCTTTTGCAATCCGATCTGCAGAATGCACACAATAAACTCCTCTCCTGGCTGGCTCGCCAAGAATGTGGTGGGTTTAGAGGCAGACCCCCTCCCCACAACAACCATACTCTGCTACCAAGAATGTGCAAGGGTTGAGGCAGCCCCCTCTCTTCCCACCACGGGCACAGGAATAAAACACTCAGACAAACGGATTGCAAAAGTGATGAAAGTTTAAATAGAAAGCAGTGAATGTTACAGAGAACCCAAAGCTCAGTGACAAAGAAAGATCCCAAAGCAAACCCAGAGCCATCCCATTCCCACCTGAGGGTACACCCGAGACCCTCAGGGCTCCTTCTTCCCCCTCCCTCTGCTGGGCTAGCCTCAGCTGGCCAGGCCTGAGACTGCCCATCCCCCTGTGGCCTTGGGCCTAGCCAGGCCCAAAGCCAGCAGACATCTCCCCCAGTTACCAGCTGGCAGAGGAGGAAGAAAAGAGAGAGTGCTAGACCCCGCACTGGATCTTATAGTGGTGCAAAGAATTATGGTAGGAAATACACAATTTCCTGTGTCCATCCCTCTGGGCTGGACTTCTGGACACAGGAAGTGAACACACCAGGGGGGCACCCAGCTCAAACTACAACACCTCTTCAGCTCCATGAGTTGCGGCAGGTGGATCTTAGGACATGGAGAGAGGGTTCAGTCTGCTTCTTCCAGGCTCCATGGCCTCTTTTTCAGAGCAGCATTGTCCTGGGCTTTTCCTTCTCTCATGCTTTCTTTCTCAGTGGCATTGTCCTTCTCCTGTGTTTTCCTTCATCTGTGTTTTTGGTTCTCCATTTTTCTTCTGCCAAGCCAGTAGTTGCTCAAGTCTTTTATACAGTTTTTAGTCCTTAGGTATGTGTCCAAGTATTTTCCCTCAGGAAATCAGGGACCAGGAAATCATCATTACGTAAGTATCCGGGTATCGTTCCCCAGGAAGTCTTTCTCTGTATTCCTGTGTGTTTGGGCAGGGGTCTGGATGGAGGAGGGGGGCCTCCACCTCCTCCTTCTCCATCTACCTGCCCACACACTCCTTACACCTCAGAAAACAGGTGGTGAATCCATTGTCTCACCATCCTCCCTTTCCAGGGTACTTGATGGGTGGAGATTATCTTCTCTTATGCATAGTCCCAAAGGTGGCCTCGGACCGTTGTTGTGAGGCCAGCTGTGGTCCAGTGAGAGATGTTATCTTTGCACCTTCCAAGAGTCCTTCCAGTGGCTCAGCCCAACACACATCAGCTATTGTGTGGGCATGCAGCAAGTGATTTTATCTTTGTTGAGTCACACAAGGAGAGACAAGCTTTTAGTCTCTCACAAATATGTAAAAGCTGCATAGTTTCACTTTAATTGACACCATACTTTACTACTGTGGATTGCAAATCCTGTACAACTTTCCAGCCCCAAACCTCATTATTATCTTGCTGCCCTGATCCCAAAGCTGCTTTTTCTACAGGGAAAGCCATAGGATCATCTGAAACACTCATAGAAGACTTCTCTTCTGTTTTAACAGACATATGTGGCACATCCAAGATTTCCACTAGACCCCAGTCACCCACAGCAGGAGCCTTCTGATGAACTTGCTGCCAAAATCTCGCTGCCGAACACAGAGTAATTGTCACACTACAGGGAGGTAAGGTCCAAGGCACAGACCAATGCCCACCCCCCTCTTGGTTCTCAGCAGTCTTTCACGGGGCCACAGTCACCCTATGATTTACAGTTTCCCCCTCACTCTCATCCTCACTATCAGATGGTAGAGAGGGTAATTGCTGTTGTAAAAGCAATTGCTGGTGTGAAGTCTGTAGATTGTTATACTCATCACATTCCTCCTTTTTCACACGTTCTTTCAGCTGCTCTCTTGGAGATTGATAAGACAGTGGCATTTTGGTAAAATCTTTGGGACTTTCCCAATTTGTACAGAACTTAAGCTGATCATTAGAAGAAGGCTGCTTCTCATCAGTGCTTGTTATGTGTTGTGCTGTTGAATCTACTCCTGAGCAGCCAAACGAGGCGGGGGCTAGAGGGTGCAGAGGGTGCCGGCATGTCCTCTACTGATTTATTTGTCTCCCCCATAGCCAAGTCAATCCCTTTTTCTTTCAATTCCCCCATCATTTCCTCCTCTTTCTCCTCCTGCTAAAGATCTTTTAGTGCGTCATTAAGCAGGCACCAGGTAATAGCCGTGTCTTCCAGTTCCTTGTCTCCCTTCAAGATAGCATCACACAAATAACTACCTAGCTTGTGCCAGGCAGTAACACTGAAGGCTGTAATGGAGGAAGGCTCAAACTTTGCTGCTTGCCCCATAAGAGTAATTCTTAATTCAAAATCTTTAACTTTTAGACACTTATGTTCCAGGTTCCAAGGACTAAGTCGTCATCCTTTTTTAATTCCTGACCCATTATGTTCTCAGTGGCTCACCTACCTCACTCAGGCAGGTGTCAAAGTTCAGGTCTGGATCAAAAGGCAGTATCCCCGCTGCTCTCAGCTATGCTGGGCTCTGTCACCACTGCTGCACCTGCAGCCCAAACATCCTCAGCTCACTTCTTGGATCACATGTCAGGAGTCACCATTTGTTGCTGTAGGGATAGGGTGACAGCCAAAGCAATGAAATCGAAATGCAAGCGGAGTATAGAGAAAGACAAAAGACTCCATTTATTCCCATAAGCAACATATATTTGTATCTATGTTGTTAATGTGGCTGCATGTGATTGATTAACAAACTCTTCTCAAGATTCTTATGGGTTAGTGATAGTATTGCTATAGTTACTTGTTAAGCTAATCTAAGTGACCTCCTATTTTATCTTGCGGTTTCTCATCCTCCAATATCCAGTCCAGGGAGTTTCCAGCTTCTCATGAGAACACAGTGATGTTTTCAATACTGAACTCCTCACCAGAGCTCTTCAGAAGGTCCACAGATTCATCACAGTCCCCCACAGAGCCTCAACCACCTCCCTGGGCAACCTGTTTCAGTGTTCCACCACCCTCATAGTGAAGAACTACTTCTTGATATCCAATCTAAATCTGCCCTTCTCTAGTTTGAAGCCATTGCCCCCTGTCCTGTCACCACAGGCCCTTATAAACAGTCTCTCCCTATCCTTCCTGTTGTAGCAGTTTGGGCTGGATGTCCTCTGCTGTGTTCATATGAAGGAGGACTTCCTGTGTCCAAAAGTCCAGCCTAGTGGGTGGACACAGTGTGGTCGTTTCAGGCTGTGCCTTTAAGAACAAACACTGCTGGAACACACTGGCTAATGTTTTCGGTACTAGAACCAAAACATTCTGATATTCTAAACGAATTTCATTGGTTGATAAACAAAAATGCATCTTTAGATTGTGAAGCAGTTGGAATTTTTTTTTTCCTCAGTTCAGTTCGGTTTGGGAGTTGGGGGAGTTGGAGTTTCAGCCTGTTCTCCCTGCCTGCTTCTTCTGCGAACTGCTGGAGTTGGCCTTCAGATAATCAAACACTAATCCTGCATGGGCTTTTGAAGCTTACTAACAACTCTTTTCCTTAGTAACTCGCCTTTCTCTCTCTCTAACCCCTTTTTGGGGAAAAAGGGAGGTAGGGGGGGAGAGAGGGGGTTCCAAGGAGGGGATCCCTCCCTCGGGGAGGGATTTTTGTTGTGTTCCTTGTCTTTGCTGTGTATTTCTGTGTATATATTGTAAATACCTGCATATATTGTGTTCTATATAACCTGCTTTCCATATATGCTTGTAAATATATAGCTTTTGCTCTTCGACTGAGTTAGCTGTGGTTTCTTACTCTATGGAGGAGGGAGAGCTAAGCCCTCTCTCAACCTACCACACACAGGAATCTAAGTATTTCATCCCATAATTCCCTGTGCCACTATAAGGTCCAGTGTGGGATCTGGCACTTCCTCTTTTCTTCCCTCGCCATCACCCGGTAATTTGGGGGAGGTTTTCTCCCAGCCTTAGGCCTAGCCAGGCCCAAGGCCGGGGGGATGGGCAGTCTCAGACCTGGCCAGCTGAGACTAGCCTAGCAGTGGAGTGGGGGGTGGGAAGAAGGAGTCCTGGAGTTCTTGGGTGTACTCTCAGGTGGGGATGGGATATTTCTGGTTGTGCTTCTGGGATTTCTTTTGTCACTGCATTTCTGGCTCTCTGTAAACATTCACTGCTTCTCATTTTAACTTTCCACCACTTTTGCAATCCGTTTGTCTGAGTCATTATTTTTGCCTGCGGTGGGGAGGGTGTCTGCCTCAACCAATCACACCTGAAGGCTCAGTTGAGGTACTGGAAGGCTACTTTCATGTCTCCCCAGAGCTTGCTCTCCTCCAGGGTGAATAATCCCAGCTCCATCAGACTGATCATTTCTGTGGCCCTCCTCTGGACCCTCTCCATCAGGACCATGTCCTTCCTATATTGAGGCATCCAGACCTGTACACAGTACTGCAGTTGCAGTCCCATCAGAGCGAAGTGGTAGAATCACCTCTCTGGATCTGCTGGCCATGCTTCTTTTGATGCAGCCCAAGAGTTGATTTGCATTCTGGGCTGCAAGTGCACACTTCCTGTTCATGTCCAGCTTCTCATCCATCAGCACCCCAGGGGAGAAAGGAAAAATTTATATCGGGGTTCATAGAGATTTGGACTGTAATGTAATTTTTTTTTGTTTTGTTTAGGTTTGTTGGGGTTTTTTTACATCATTTGCTGAAGAAAACAAGGGTTGCAAAGGGTGGCAATGTGTGGCAATGTGTGAGGTATCATAGTAGTTTTTACATAATTTTCAAAGCAATGTTTCATCTTTCCATTTATTATTTGTTTTGCTTTTCAAAGTTGCAATTACCCAATGAGAGGGATGCTGCATTAGGAAATCAGAGTGCTAAGCTGTTGGGGTTTTCTTGTCCTGCAACATGTAATTAGTTTTGAGGCTTTAGTAATTTTGAAGCATATAGGGAAGGTTTGTCAAGATCTCATTACAGGAAACACATGGACAATATCTTTATTAAACTAATGGCAGTGATCTTCTGTGTGTCACTGCTAGTTCAGCCAAGATATTACACTTCTGCAAAATACAAATTCACTAAAAAAATCATGGAAACTTCCTTGGAGTCTTTCATTTCAGCTCCTTTCTGACATGCTGAAAGCAGAGCTCATGGATTAGCAGAAGCGCTCTTCTTAGCCACAGGAACATTGAAAGAGACCCATGATGTGGGAATCTTAAAACAGGAATGACAGCTGCATAAGGAGCACCCAGGTAGCTCCATCATGGGATGGAATCCACCATCAAGGACAATACATAGTGGAACATTGAGTCTGAAAAACTGCAAATGAAGGAAATAAAAGGAGGAATGAATGTGTGCAGGGAGAAAAATTAAAAACCTTAATGGCTGGTTGCTAGGAAGAGCTGTAAGAATGCATTTAGCTAATGAGAAATAACAAGCTCTCTTATTGCCTGCTAACCTCTCTCAAATTACTTCTTTTGCTGCAGGCGAAGAACATGTACTAGGATAGATTCCATGGCAACTTGTTCATACATCTGTAGTTATGTTGTCCTGTTGGCAAGCTCTCTGTTTGGTGAGCAGGTTCTTTGGATAACCTTTCTGTATTTGCTGCCTGTGGGTATTGTTTTTTACCTTGTTTTGCTCAGAAGACTGAGCACCTTAAAGTAAGCAAAGTAATAGCCAACATCTGCAAGAATCTTGCTTGTATTGAATATGGCTTTAACTTTCTTGTAGGCAAACCTCCCAAAAAACATCCTGATTATTTTACTAACAGAAGCTCAAGCCATAATGATGCTCAAGTGTTAGTCAGGAGGGATTTCTTTCTAGAACATATGAATACACATACATAACAAATGTTGCTGGGGTCAGATTGAGCCTTTCTGGTCTATCTAGCAGAAAAGGTTGGCCTAACAACAATGCTTGGATATGGATGCTGACAAAACATTGCTCTAAAAAATCCCTTGGGTACTGGGAGGCTTTCAGGATCAGATGTTCTGCAGATCAGAACTGGTTTCTGACATTTATTTTTTTTCCTGTGTTTCAGTCAGCTAGCTAGTTCAAACCTGCACTCTGGCCAGACTATGTAAACAGCGTGAAAAGGTGAAAAGACAGCATGTGTAGCACAGATGCCATAAGCCACACTGACCTTCTGACTCTATTCAAGGCTTTCCAGAGTGGAAAATGGTTTTTTTTCTGCATCATCCCAAACAGCAAAAACTGACAATGAAGGACAGGAAAAAAACCCTGTAAGTTGATGAATATATAAATAATGCTATGTGGAAAAGAAAAGCTTAACACATCAGATAACGGAATTGTAATACAATTTGAGTAAGAAGGAACATCAAAGGTCATCTAGTTCCAAAGCCCTGCTTTGGGCAGGGACACTTTTCACTAGATTAGATTGCTCAAAGCCTCATTCAACCTGGCTATAAACACATCTAAGGATGGTGCTTCTGCAACTCACTGGGTTACCTGTGCCTGTCCCACATTCATAGTAAAGAATTTCTTCCTTAAACCTAACCTAAATCTAACATCTCTCAGTTTAAAACTGTTACCCTTCATCCTACTACTCACTCCCTGATAAAGAATACTGGAAGGTCATTATAAGGTCTTACCAGAGCTTTCTCTTCTCCAGGTTGAACAACCCCACTCCCCTTGTAGGGAAGGTAATCCAGCCCTCTGAATACAGAATACAGAATTCTCTGTATTGTCTGTATTCTATGATCATCTTCTGGACCCTCTCCAATAGGTCCATGTCCTCTCTTATGCTGAGGACTCCAGAGCTGGACACAGTATTGCAGGTGGGATCTCAATAGAGGGAAAAAGTCACTTCCTTCAATCTGCTGGTAATGCTTCTCTTGATTCAAGGCAGGATACAGTTGACTTTCTGGGCTGTGAGCACACATTTTTGGCTCATATTCATCCACCAATACTCCCATGTCTTTCTTTGCAGGGTTGTTCAATTCATTCATTGCTCAGTCTCTGTGTGCTTGGGATTATGCATAATGAATATTAAGGGCTAGTGAGAAGAAAGCTATCATTTCTCAGGAGTAACCTGGTCTGTCCAATGAAACATTAACAGTATTTTGTTGCTTATAATCATGACAGCAAGCAGACAAATCTGGATCTGGTGCAGATCACCACGCATGCTCAGTTGAGCAACACCATGGCTCAAACTACAGGGAAGAAATGCAGGATCTTTACCCAGCCACGTCGGTCTAACAATGACAGTGTCCTGTGTTTGGCTAGGATAGGCTTATTTTTTTTTCCTAAGAAGCTGGGAGAGGCCACACCTTCAATAGCCACTTGAACCAGAAAATGGGGTATTTAAACCATACTGATAGCATGATATATATGCTTGCTACGTACAGATAGGGCTGGTTCAGGCAGGTATGGTGGTTACTCGTGCATGGTGTCGGGCAAGTCATATTTTATATTACTCTTTTATATATTGCTTCATTAGTATTATTTCTGCTGTTTTCTCTTTATTGTTATTAGTCTACACACCTCTCCTTATCTCAACCTGTGGGATTTTATTCCATATCTTCCTCCCTATCCCACCAAAGGAAGTGGACGGGTAGCAGTGTGTGACTGGCTGTGTGGGGCTCAGATGTCAGTTAGACCTGAACTATGACAGAAAGACAGACAATAGCTCATTTGAATTATCTCAGGAAGCTTTCTGGTGGTTTCCTAGTGGTTGTTTGTGGGTGGGTTTTTGTTGTCATGTTTTGTTGGGGATTTTGGGGACTTTTTCTTTTTCTTTCCTTTTTCCCTTCTCTTAAACACATAATAAATAAGCATAGATTTGGGGGACATAAAACTATAAAATTGCTGGTACTAAAAACAACAGCTGGTGAAAAACAGTAAGTGCTTGAAACTTTAACAGTTACTGTCAATAACAATTCAGGGTATGTTATCATCCCATTATTTTTTTACCCTTAGCAATAAAATGGGTGTTATTAAATGGTTTAGAAAACAACAACTGCCTGTAGTAAAGTTCTATTTTACTCGATGGAAGGAATATTAATGAAGATAGGTATGATATCTTTGAGGAAAAGATGTAGAAAATGTAATGTAGATCCATTTCAGAGAGAAGCAGGAGCAGCTATACCTGACTTATTTTTTTTTATTATTATTTTTCGGCTGGAATTAAATGTATTTTGTTTAAAAATGTATAGAAATTAGAGAATTGTAGCATGGTGTAGTGCTACCCACAGAAGATGGTTCACATAGTGTTCAATCAAGTTTTTAACACCTTCACCTTCAAGAAGGGAAATCTTACAGCCTTCCTGGGCATTGTTGCCCTGTTTAATCACTCACATAGTGGAAAATAACCCGGAGTTTACTGTGCTGCAAATCCTTTTTTCTTTCTCTCATTCTTTCACTGTGCACTTCTAATAAAAATCTAGTTTTTTTCTTCTGTCTATCAATTATTAGGTGTCTGAGGACAGCAAGAAGATTTCCTGTGATTCATCAGGCAGGAAAAAACCAACAATCTCAGATCTCTCATCCTGCTACTGAACTACATCCTGCTACTGATTGTGCTTGATACTTACAATCATCTAGGAGATTCCTGATTAGCTCACTCCAGTACCTTTCTTCTACTATGAAGCCCTAAACAAACACAATAGTCCAGACACATTTCGATAACTACTAAGTAAAGGCCTATGGACCACCACTTTCTAAAGAACTGATCAATACATTTCTACTAATACAACCCCGGATGCACTTGGCCACCTTCAATACGAGGGCAGATTGTTGAAGAAACATTCTGGCAATAACAATCATCCATGCATGTATCTCTTTGTATGCCTCAGTCTACACAAAGGAAAAATCCAGGGAGGAGGCAGGCAATGACAGAAGGGAACAGCTTACAAGTGCCTTAAAATGATCCAGGACAATATTTAGTTTTAACCCATATACGGGTCTGGGCTGAGACCTATCCATGAAAAACATTGTTAGCTATTGCATTTCTATATAGACTGGGCATTTATGACAATGGTTAGTTTTTGCTGGTGTCTGTAATGAAAGATGAGCTGTTTTGATTGATATCCACTATTCAAAACTGCTTTCATTCTAGAACATATGTTGGACTTTGTACTCCACAATTTGATAGTGGGGCACAGTGCAGACCACAGAAAAACTGCACATAGGAATGAGTAAATGCCTTGAAGGAGAATAACACTACATATTATCTAGCAGTTTTCAATTTCTTTGATCTTCCAGATGTTAAGAGTCTGACGCTGACTTTCTTTTCTATTACTAGTGTTCTGTGCATTTGCAATTCATGAAGACCTGTGAAATCAACAAGTTGTTTAGAAAATACAAATACTTAAACCTACCCATTAGTTGTAATAGTTCTTTTGTCTTCAGTAAGGTCTCTGTGCTTTCAACTTTCTTGAGTAAAACCAAAACAGAAGTTACAGCTGGAGAACTGTAACTATTGGAGTCCCCCATGGATCACTGCTGGATCTGGTCCTGTTCAACATCTTCATCAATGCTGAGTGTTCAGCAGGTTTGATGACTATAACAAACTGGGAAGCTTGACTCATATGCCTGAAGGCTGTGCTGTGGAAGAGACCTTTGAGATCATTGCGTCCAACCTATCATCCAACCCACGTAATCAACTAAACCATGCAACCAAGCACCCTATGAAGTTCTCCTAAACACCTCCAATGATGGTGACACCACCACCCCGGGCAAGCCATTCCAATGGATAATCACTCTCTCTGTGTAGAATTTCTTCCTAACCTCCAGCCTAAACCTCCCCTAGTGCAGCTTCAGACTGTGTCCTCTTATTCTGGTGCTGATTGCCTAGGAGAAGAGACCAACCTCTGCCTGGTTACAACCTCCCTTCAGATAGTTGTAGAGAGCAAGAAGGTTTCCCCTGAGTCTCCTCTTCTCCAAGCTAAGCAACCCCAGCTTCCTCAGCCTCTCCTCACAGGGCTTGTGTTCCAAACCCCTCACCAACTTTGTTGCCTTCTCTGGACATGTTTCAGCAAGTCAAAATCCTTCCTAAACTGAGGGGCCCAGAACTGGGCACAGTACTCCAGGTGCGGCCTAACCAGTGCTGTGTACAGGGGCAGAATGACCTCCCTGCTCCTGCTGGCCACACTGTTCCTGATGCAGGCCAGGATGCCATTGGCCCTCTTGGCTGCCTGGGCACACTGCAGGCTCATGTTCAGCCTACCATCGACCAGTACCCCCAGGTCCCTCTCTGCCTGGTCACTCTCCAGCCACTCTGACCCCAGCCTGTAGCACTGCATGGGGTTGCTGTGGCCAATTTTGGTTGCTGTCAGACTCAGGGTTGACCTTACTGCTCTCTACAACTACCCTAAGGGAGGTTGTAGACAGGCGGAGGTTGGTCTCTTCTCCCAGGCAACCAGAACAAGAGGACACAGTCTCAGGCTGCACCAGGGGAGGTTTAGGCTGGCGTTTAGGAGGAAGTTCTACACAGAGAGAGTGATTTCCCATTGGAATGGGCTGCCCAGGGAGGTGGTGGAGTCACCACCATTGGAGATGTTCAGGAGAAGACTTGATAGGGTGTTTGGTTGCATGGTTTAGTTGATTAGGTGGTGTTGGATGATAGGTTGGATGTGATGATCTCGAAGATCTCTTCCAACTTGGTCTATTTTATTCTATTCCTATTCTATTCTATTCTATTTGCAGAACCTGGAACTTGGATGTGTTCAATCTCATGCCATTGGACTCTGCCCATCTGCCCAGCCTGTCGAGGTCCCTCTGCAAAGCCCCTATACCATCCAGCAGATCAACTCCTGCCCCCAGCTTGGTGTCATCTGCAAATTTACTGATGATGAACTCAATGTCCTCATCCAGATCATCAAGAAAGGTGTTAAAGAGCATGGGTCCCAGCACTGATCCTTGGGGCACACCACTACTGACTGGCTGCCAGCTGGATGTGGCACCATTCACCACCACTCTCTGGGCTCGACCCTCCAGCCAGTTCCTAACCCAATGTAGTGTGCTCCTGTCCAAGCCATGGGCTGACAGTTTGGCCAGGAGTTTGCTGTGGGGGACAGTGTTAAAGGCCTTGCTGAAGTCCAGGTAGACTACATCCACAGCCTTCCCCACATCCACCAGAATAGAATAGAATAGAATAGAATAGAATAGGAATTATTAATTCCTATTAACCAGGTTGGAAAAGACCTTCCAGATCATGAAGTCCAACATATCATCCAACACTACCTAATCAACTAAACCATGGTACCAAGCACCCCATCCAGTCTCTTCCTAAACACCTCCAGTGATGGTGACTCCACCACCTCCCTGGGCTGCCCATTCCAACGGCCAATCTCTCTTTCTTTGAACTTCTTCCTAACATCCAGCCTAAACCTGCCCTGATGCAGCTTGAGACTCTGTCCTCTTGGTCTGGTGCTGGTTGCCTGGGAGAAGAGACAAACCCCCAGCTGGCTACAACCTCCCTTCAGGTAGCTGTAGACAGCAGCAAGGTCTCCCCTGAGCCTCCTTTTCTCTAGGCTGCCAGTTTTGTTAGCTCTCCCTCTGATTTTAATGCACAGGCACTCTATCCTTTCTTCTGCAACCTCAGGTTATGTGGTATCAAGAGATTACCTCACACAGACGACCACCCCTCCTCCTCTTCTCCCTCACCTGTCTCTCCTGAAAAGCTTGTAACCCTCCAGTGCAGTACTCCAATCATGTGACTCATCCCACCCTGTTTCTGTAATGGCAATTATATCATAGTTTTCCTGGTGGACCAAGACTTCCAGTTCCTCTTGTTAGTTTCCTGTACAGTGTGCGGTGGTGTACATGCACATCACATGGTACCGCGATTGAGAGATGGAGATGACGCTTGATGCAAGCAAAGTGTCTCCTTTATTGTACCAAGTCATTTCTTTATATAGGCTAACAGATCAGAAGGCTACTTGTAATTGGTAATTAGATGTGCTCGTGACAGTTACAGAATCGTGGTTGGCTGCCGAGGAAATGCAAGGGAACGCACATTCCTAAGCAAGTCTCAGACAGATGTTAAACAAATGGCAAATGGTTAAGTATCTCTTATCTAAGTTCAAAGAAGAAACAGAAGGCTCTCTTGCAATGCTAACTCGCACTCGTTATCAGGTAGCCTCGTGCCTTCCTGAGGCACAAAGGCCGTTGGTAATTAGCTAAATACTTTTTTCTCTTCTACATAATTGCAGTTTGCTCACAGGGTTTGTGGCCCACAAGAGTAAAAACTTTTTCTTCTATCAGCTGACCATTGCTTGAGATTAATCCCTAAAATCAGTGCATCAACATGGGCTGCTGATTTCTCAACCCTAATTTATGTCTGTCTCTCTCCTCTCTAGATAGACTGGTTTCCTCACCCACCCCCTTCAGAACTTGTTTAAAGCCCTCCCAATGAGCTCTTGCCCTTTCTAGATAAACTACCCCATCTAGGTCCAGCAGATCAGGTGTGGTAAAGTTGCCCCTTGATTAAAGAACCCAAAATTCTACTGCTGCCACCATCCCTTGAGCCAATTGTTGATGGCATGTGTTCTCCTGTTCCTCTCAGTGTACATCCCTGCCACTGAGGGAACTGAGCAGAACACCACTAGAGCTCCTGCCCCATCAATCAATTGTCCGAGGGCCTTGACTTCCTTTTTGATTGTCCTGGTGCCCTTCTTATCAATCTCATTGCTGTCACCTTGGATTACCAGCAATGGGTCAGAGGGTTGGATCAGTTGGGGTAGTCTCCTGGTGATGTCCCTTACCCAGGCCCCAGGTAGGCAGCAGAATTCCCTGTGAGATGGGTCAGGACAACATAAGGATCCCTCTGTTCCACTCAGGAGAGAGTGTCCAACAACAATTACCCTTCTCTTTTTCTTTATGGCACTAGTCCTGATGGTTGGTGGGGCTGCTTTACTTTAGGCATCCCCTTAGATGGTTCCTCTTCTGTCTCCTCATCCACACTGCCTTCAATCTTCAGGGCCTCATACTTACTATGCAAGGGCAATAGGGGAGGGGAAGAGGGCCAGGCTGGATTCCCCATGCTTCCCCTAACAGGGACCTATATCCATCCCCCCCTGCTTCTAGGGTCACCTCCCTCAACAAGGGAGGTCTATAATGCCTGCTCCCACATATCTAACTCCCTTTCACATAGTCCTGAGCCTTGATACTTCATGCCTTAGCTCAGCCACTTCATTAAGGGCAACAAAGTTGGTGAGGGGTTTGGAACACAAGACCTATGAGGAGAGGATGAGGGAGCTGGGTTTGCTTAGCCTGGAGAAGAGGAGACTCAGGGGAGGTGTTCAGGAGGAGACTTGATGGGGTGCTTGGTGCCATGGTTTAATTAGAAGTGGCTTTGCATACAGACCCTGGTCCTTACAGGGGATTTCAATCACCCTAATATCTCCTGGATGGACAACACAGAAAGGCACTGACAATCCAGGATGTTCCTGGAATGCATAGGTGAAAACTTTATCCTCCAAATAGTGGAGGAACCAACAAGAAAATGTTCTGTGCTGGATCTTGTTCTCTCTAACAGGGAAGGGCTGGTAACCAAAATGAGGCTCAGGGACAGCCTTGTCTGCAGTGACCACAATGAGCTAGAATGTAAGATCCTCGGGGTATCTGGCAGGATGCATTCCAAGCTTAAGACCTTGGACTTAAGTAATACAGACTTTAATTGCTTCAGAGATCTGCTGGCCAAAATATCATGGGACAAATTCCTAGAAACAAGGGGGGCCCAGGACAGATGGTCCATATTCAGTGATCACCTTCTCTGTGTCCAGGAGTAATGTATACTGACAAATAGGAAGGCAGGAAAGACAGTTAGGAGACCTATCTGGAGAAACAAGGAGCTCCTAGACACCTATTGTCACACCAATAGAAACTGTACAAGGAGTGGAAGCAAGGGCAGCTAGAATGGGGGCATATAAGGAAGCTGCCCAGGCAGCAAGAGACCTGATTAGAAAAGCTAAAGCTCAGTTAGAATTAAATCTAGCAAGGGAGTTTAATGGGAATAGCGAAAGTTTCTATAGGTGTATTAATGGCAAAAGGAAAACTTAGGAAGGTGTGTGCTCCCTCAAAAAGGAATCAGGAGAATTGGTGACAAGTGATGTGGAGTAGGCCAAGTTTCTCAATGAATTCTTTACCCCAGTCTTCACTGAAGGCTCAGGGGCTCCAGCCAAGCTCCCAAAATCACAGAAGATAATGGCAGGGACTGGAAAAATGAACTGCCCATTGTAAATGAAGATCAAGTTCATGACCACCCAAAGAACCTGAGAGTGTACAAGTCCATGGGACTCAACAGGATGCACCCATGAGTACTGAGAGAACTGGTGGATGAGGTCCCTAAATCATTCTTCATTATAGTCCAAAAGTCATGGCAGTCTGGTGAAGTACCTGCTGAATGGAAAAGGAGGAACATAACCCGCATTTTCAAAAGGGGAAAGAAGGATGATCCAGGGAGCTATAGGCCAGTAAGTCTTACCTCTGTGCCCAGTAAGATCATGGAGCAGATCCTTCTGGAGGTACTGCTGAGACAGAAGAATAATGAGGAGGTGATTGGGTGCAAATAACACAGCTTCGCCAAGGGCAAATCGTACCTGAAAACATGCTGGCTTTCTACGACAAGGTCACAACATTAATAGACAAAGGGAGACCAGGCAATATCATTTACCTATACTTGAGCAAAGCCTTTGACAGTCCCACACAACATCCTGATCTCCAAGTTGGGCTTGATGGATGGACCACTCAGTGCAAAAAGAACTGGTTTGATGACTGCACCCAAAGAGTGTCTGTTAATAGCTCCGTGTCCAAATGGAGGCCAGCGAGAAGTGGAGTTTCTCAAGGATCAGCACCAGGACTGGTCTCATTTAACATGTTTGTCATCATTATACACAGTGGCCTTGAGTGCACCCTCAGCAAGCTTGCCAGTGACAACAAGCTGTATGGTGTGGTTTACACTCTGGAAGGAATGGATACCATCCAGAGGGACATTGACTGACTGGAGAGGTGGGCCCATGGCAACCTCATGAGGTTCAACATGACCAAGCATAGGGCTGGGGAAATCCCAGGCACTGATATAGACTGGTCAGTGACTGGCTTGAGTGCAGCCCTAAAGAAAAGGACTTGGGGGTGCTGGTGGACGAGGAGCTGTGGTGAAGGCACATTATGCCCAGATACTGAATCTTGTCCCAGCATGTGGGCAAGTTCCCCATCCTTCAGGAGAAAGACAAAAGCCAAGGCATTAACCAGGCCAGCACGCACCCAGCGCATGCAGTGTTTGTGCAAACGCCAAATATGGTAGAATTCTAGCTTCACGCTTTCCATAGGCTGAAGCTAGTTGTTTATGAGAGTGCCCATTAGTCAAACCCAGCCTCGAGGGACTCTGTAAGTATTACCCCAGCTGGTAAACAAGTTGCCCCCTCTTCCACTTTGTGCTTGCTCTAGAGTGTAATCCTCTGAGCTGCAGCCTCTGCCATTGAGCTCGTTGTTTAGCTTCTGTTATATACATGCACGCATACTAAAAGCCTCTGCATCATTAGAAGCCATTGGAAGATCATCTCCACAGAGGGAGGACCCTTCGCTGAGCCGAGGAGCCCAGCATCGCCACAGCCAGTCATATCGACCAGGAGAGCCCACCATGCCACCGGAGGACTGGACCAACCCCTGAGGGTAAGATCTGCCCAGCTGCCGGGGAGAAAGGACTTGACCAAGTCTGGTAGTCCGCACATACGTATAACTGTGCTATCGTGAGTGAGGAGCCGCCACGCCGACTCCCAGGGGCTGGCCCCACAGCTTCACTCGTTGCTGTATTCTCCGAGCCCGCCTGCTGGCAACCATCGCCCGCCCTGCCATGCAAGCCAACTCTGAGGGCCAACCCCGTCCTGGGACCAGCCCTACCAGCCCTACCATCCCTACCAGCCCCACGGGCCGACCCCATCAGGTCCGCCGCCTATCGTCTGGAGGGAACTTGCCAAGTCCTGTGAAGGGAACCTGCTTGCTAGCTAAGCCCAGGTTCCATTTGCTCTCCACTGCCGTGGAGAGAAAGAAGCCACCCGCGTTCCGTCGAGTCGCCATCTAGTGGCCAAGCGGTGGAACTGCACCCTTAATTATACTTAATGTAGAAATAATTTGTAATTAATTCAATTAAGTTCTAATTATAACACTAAGCCATTTGTGGAATCTATTTCATGAGCGTGCACTAGAACATGTATATAAGTTGGTGATTCATTGGTTATTAATAATTTGATAATTAATAAAATAATATGTTCTTAATTCATATTTCATATTAATAAATTAATAACCTCTTCACCACAGGAGCTCAATATGAGCTGTCAGTGTACACCTGCAGCACAGAAAGCCAACCATATCCTGGGCATTAAGAGAAGGGTAGCCAGCAGGTCAAGAGAGATGACTCTCCCACTCTACACTGCTCACTTGAGACCCCAACTGGAGTACTGTTTCCAGTTCTGGAACCTCTGTTAGAAGAATATGGACATGCTGAAATGTGTCTAGAGACAGGCCACAAGGATGATCAGGGGGTTGGAGCTCCTCTCCTATGAAAACAGGCTGAGAGAATTGGAGTTGTTCAGTTTGGAGAAGAGAAGGCTATAAGAAAGCCTTATTGTGACCTTCCAATATTTGAAGTGAACTTGAAAGAAAGCTGGTAAGAGACTTTTTAAGGTGTTGGGTAATGATAGGACTAGGGAGAACAGATCCATCTATAAGAGCATACATTTAAATTAGATTTTAGGAAGAAGTTCTTCACCATAAGGGTGGTGAGACACTGAAACAGGTTGCCCAAAGAGGTTGTCAAATCTCATTGAACAGGATGGGGCCCAGCAGTGATCCCTGGGGGCACCACTAGTGACTGGCTGCCAGCTGGAGTATTCACCACCACTCTCTGGGCTCAGTCCTCCAGCCAGTTCCTAACCCAGCACAGAGTGCTTCTGTCCAAGCCATGGGCTGACAGCTTGGCCAGAGTTTGCATTTGGGGATGGTATCAAAGGCCTGAAGTCTAGGTAGTCTACATCCACAGCCTTCCCCACATCCACTAGGAGGGTCACCTGATCATAGAAGGAGATCAGGTTGGTCAGGCAGGACCCACCCTTCCTAAATGCATTGGAGAGTGAGTCTTCCCTGAGAAACCCTGTTTTTTAATCCTGTTGTAATAGAAAATTTGAGAAACAAAAGTTGAGAAGCTTTTGCAAGAGTGGGTTCTCTCAGCGAAATAGAGTGACTCTCCCTTGAGAAGCCCAGGTTGGGATTTTTCTGCATCTGTGTGGGACCTCTCCTGAGAAACCTATCACGTATTTTTCTTGGAGAAGATTATTTTGGAGCAAATCTTTTGAAAGTGTATGTTTCTCCAGGGAAGACTTTTTGGGTACAAACAGTGTTTTTGATTTGACTTCCCGCTTAAACTTAGTACCCTATTGAAAAATGTTTTTTGAAACAAAGAAAATGGTCCTGACTGCAAAGCTTTTTACTTTTTTAGAAGCTCATGGTGCCTTCCTGTCTGTACAGGGTCTTGACTGCCCTCATGGAAACTGGAGTATTTTCCAGAGTGTGGCTGATCAAATTTTGGCCCTGCAGAAAGTTGCAAGAGCAAAAGCCTGAAAAGGCAAAGCTTTTATTTGCGCAGTTTTAGGTGCCTGCTTAGCAGCTTCAGTAGAAGAAAAACAGGAATGACACAAGAAAGAGAATCAAATGATCTCCTCTTTACAGGGCTTTGTGGAGTCACTGCAAAGCCATATTGAAACTTTGAAAGACGTAGTGGCAGATCTTAAAATTCAATTAGAAAAGGAGAGGAGGCAAAAATTATATTTGGAATCAAAACAGCATGTGAATTACCCAGGTTCTGCCCCCCATATGCCCTCAGGCAGAATTGGTAGCAGCTAAGATAGCTGCTGTACATGTTAGACCTCTCATTAAAACTGAAATTTTATATGAGGGTGGGGAAACTACCCCCACTATCACAACTGAAGAGGCACCTTTCTCCTACACTGTGCTGGCCAGAATCCATAAAGAACTTGCACACTCTTCTGGGGACTCTGAGGTGGAATACATATGGCAAATAAAAAAAAAAAAAACAACTGGAGGTGATCAGATTATGTTTACAGAAGCTGAAGCCATGGGCTATTGGGGTGATAATGTTTTTCTAACTACAAAAACCAGAAGTGGACCCTGGAGCCTTATTCAATGAGCTGCTTATTGGGCAGGAGGTTTTGATGCAAAAGAGAGAGGGGAACCCATAGTCTTGCGGGGAGGGATGAATCAGATAATGGAGAATGTGCAAAAGGCTGCATGCCAGCAAATGATATATGAAAGAGAGCTAAAATATCATTTTGAATCCCCCCTTTCTCTCCTGGTGGATTCAAACAGAATGACTGCTTTGATCAGGGGTCTTCCTGATTCCCTTGAAATAGGAGGTATTCAGCTCCAAAGAGAAACAGCTGATACTCCACTCTCTTCAAGGATGCAAGCTGCTCTAAGGGAAAATTTAACAGTTGGAGGAAGCCAGCCTGACTTGAAGCAATGGACATGGGAAGAAGTGGGAAGGGAGTTATTAGACTATGCCAGGCAGTATGGTATACCTGAGGAAATTAAAAAACCTGAAACTAGAGGTTTGAGGCACATGAAAGTGATTCACCCACTAAGCCCGCATGGCCAGTTGTGCCATATTCCTAGTAGGCACTTGGCTAAAGGCAGGGAACACTTGAATCCCTGGCAATATTGGTGGGGGGTGGGTCAGAAGAAAAGTATTCCAAAAGAAGTGATTGATGGGGTACCCACAAGGCAATAAGAAATGATTTTGAAATGCTGGCCTGAGCCTAAAGGGAGGACTGACCTCACTGCTCCCCTCTTTACGGGACCATTTGGTGAGGGGAGCGGTGTGCCTCCCAGGGTAACTAAGGGCTTCACTCCTCAATGGTGATTGGGGTGTGGGGGTGTGTGTGTGAAGCATGATCCACCAGATCACCAAAAAAACTGTACATGGTGTGGGGAAAAGGGTTTGTTTATGTTTAGCTTGGCTTTGAGAGAAGCTGAAACAATTAAAGGTACTTACAGGCCCATTCAAAATTCAAAATAATCAAGCCAACTCTTTCAGGGACATCACTGAGAGGGTAGCTCAGAGAATCTGTGTGTGTGTGAAACCTGGAAATACCAGTTTAGTATGTTTTGAGGTTGTGTTTCTTATTTAATTCTAATGCTGAAGATTCCTTGATGTATTGTCAGAAGGACTTGACTTGTTACAATATAAAAGACCTCTCAAGTTTTTCAGGCTGCAATCCTTGGGAAAAAAGTTTCCTTGCAGCATCATCACAGAAGACATCTTTTCAAGGACTCTACCTTCCTCGTATCCCCACAGATCCATTCAGATCTGGAAGGAAGTTCTCACTTCAGTTCCAACTGAAGGACTGAGACGGGGGGAGGGGTCTGTGTGTAGGGGGTGTGTGTCATGGATTTGTTCTCCTGGCTTCCAAGAAGAACAGGGATGAAAAGGATTTTGTTCTATTTATACGTGGTTTAGTATTGTTACTCTTTCTCCTTGTGTAATTCCCTATTTTATACGATTGATTCAACACGTAGTGTCCAATATGCAGTTTGTGTCTAATGATGGTGTGTCAAAACTTAAGTCTATTGTAAAAATTGTTTGAAGCTTCTTTCCTTTCTTTCCTGCTTACTTTTATCTTTGATTGATGGGATGGTGTAAGAGCCTAAATCTTGTCTCCCTTGATGTGAATCAACAAAGATAAAATCACCTTTGCTGCTTGCCCAGACTGATGTGTTCTGGAATGTGCATAGGCAAGATCATCTCTACCTGTCAGCTACCCTGGAAAGGGAGGATGGTGCAAAGAACAAGGGATTCACCACCTAGACACATACCTTCTCTATTGACTGAATCCAAGCCTTGAGCAAATTATAAATATTACCCAAATTGTAAACAACTTGTTCTTTCACTCTTTTGCTATTAAGCTCATTTGTTCTGCTCCTTGCACATGCTCTTTGTCTGCAATCCAGAGAGAAGCACTGCCACCCAAGAAGTGTTGGCATGCCTCAGTTTACTCAAAAGCCATCAAAAGGTCATTCATGTAAGCTGCACTAAACTACAGACAGATTAGCATTGTACCCCAGTCCTGACAGTAGGAAGAAGCTGACTAACTGTGCCCTGAAGGGCCAAAGCCTCAATAACTGGGGAAAACTTGCCCAAATCCCTTTTGGTAGTTCTAAGTGCTGCCGCAAGCACAAGGCTGCAGACCTGTGAGCCAAAACCACCTCTTATGTGCTGCTTGCAAAGCCAGAACTGTGCCCAGGAGCTCCTGTGTGTCAGCTGCTAACTCGCAGGAGAAGGAGCTGCCTGTCAGTCCACGCCTGAGAGCTAAGTGCCAGGGCAACTCAGAGCACTGCCCATGCCCTGCCAGGACCACCTGTGAGTTTCCTGGACAGCCTCACCTGGACAGCCCTGTAACCTTAGAAACAGGTAACAGCCACTCATTTCTGAGCTGAGCCAGGGGAAAAAGCTCTTCCATGTTGTCCTCCCCCAATGCTCTCAATCCATGCTCTGCTGGGACCACCTGTGAGTGTCCCAAAGAGCCACAGTTTCCTGTAATCTCCACAGTGCCACCAGCACCAAGGGAATTGCCCCAAAGACTGTTCCAGGTGAAGTAATCCATGCTGCATCCCCACAATTGCAAGGGAAAGCTGCTTACACTGTGTCTGGAAGGGACTACCCCCAGGAACCAGCCAGCCACTGCCCTGCCAAGGGCTCAGTAGCAACCAGGCTCAGATCCAGCAGAGAAACTTGCTAGAATATGGATCCTTCTGGTGCACACCCTGGGGATGGTCTCAAACCTTTTTATATTCTTGTCCCCACACATGCTTTGTAATGTTTTATTGGAAGTTCTTGTGGGAGGGGCCAGTGGTGCTCTACTGCCTTATAACATGCTTGGGCATGTCACATGGGCCTTGTTTAGAACTGTGCAAAACTTTCCACGAAGTATTCACTACTCCACCTCCACAGATCATATCCTGTTTTGGCTGCTGCATGGTTATTTGATACAAGGTGGGCAAATGCTTTATCAGTCTCTCACAGGGTGGATCCCATAGATTTGTGCACCTCTAAGAGATTTAGTAGGTCACTAACCATTTACAATTGTATTATAGTGTCTTCATTCTGCTTCTCATCTCTGTCTTCCAGCTCAGGGAGCTGAGTATCCAGAGGAAAAATGGTCTTATTATTAAATACTGTGGCAAAGAAGGCATTACTTTATTTCCCTTAACATCAATATAGAAGGAAAGCCTTTTGAGGCTAGTCATACTAGGAAGGATGGTCATGAATCTATGAAAATCTGTATTTAAAACATCATTTTAACACTTATTGGTGCAGTTCAGAAAGCAATAGAGGTGCAATATTTTATCTGTCAAATCAATTATTATAACTAAAAAAGAAAAAGAAAAATAAAAAAACCTTTAAGCCACACAATCAGTTACTCAGATCTGGGTTGGTTGGTTTGTGTGTTGTTGGGTTTTTTTTGCTGTTGTTCTTTTTCTGCTGTTGTTGTTTGCTTGCTTTTTAATCAGAAACTGTAATCTTCTAGTTAATGTTGGTTAGGAACAAATGCTCTGATGCTAATGTAAAGAAATCAATGATTTACACACTGTAACACCTATGATGGCTTCTCAGAATAATGACATAGGTCTTTAGGAGCTTCATGTAGATATTTCACCCCTTAATGGTTTGGGAAGGGAAGGTTTGGGAAGGGAAGGTTTGGGAAGGTTTAGGAAGGTTTGGGAAGGGAAGGTTTGGGAAGGGAAGGTCTGGGAAAGGAAGGTTTGGGAAGGTTTGGGAAGGTTTAGGAAGGTTTAGGAAGGGAAGGTTTGGGAAGGGAAGGTTTGGGAAGGTTTGGGAAGGGGAGGTTTGGGAAGGGAAGGTTTGGGAAGGTTTGGGAAGGTTTGGGAAGGGAAGGTTTGGGAAGGGAAGGTAAGGTTTGGGAAGGTAAGGTTTGGGAAGGGAAGGTTTGGAAAGGTTTGGGAAGGTTTGGGAAGGGAAGGTTTGGGAAGGTTTGGGAAGGTTTGGGAAGGTTTGGGAAGGTTTGGGAAGGGAAGGTTTGGGAAGGGAAGGTTTGGGAAGGGAAGGGAAGGGAAGGGAAGGGAAGGGAAGGGAAGGGAAGGGAAGGGAAGGGAAGGGAAGGGAAGGGAAGGGAAGGGAAGGGAAGGGAAGGGAAGGGAAGGGAAGGGAAGGGAAGGGAAGGGAAGGGAAGGGAAGGGAAGGGAAGGGAAGGGAAGGGAAGGGAAGGGAAGGGAAGGGAAGGGAAGCATCTCATTCCATTTTCACTGAATAGCTGTCCTAAAGCCTTTGTACTGTCATGAGATGGCCAGTAGCTTTCAGAGAACTCCTAGAAAGAAGACATTCCCTGTCACTTGATAGCAAATAGATATTTTTTCCTATTGTTGTTCTTTTTTGAGCAGTTCTTCCTCACAATTCTTTATATCTCTTTACTTCCTGTCAATATATGCACAGTACTTTTTTCAACTCTAGATTTTCATTTACCTAGTTTAAAGAAATTAAGCTGTCCTTGATTTCCTCTGATAGGACCAGTCTGATATGCATTGTGTGCACCCATTGCAATTTCAATTAGCCATCATTATAGTCAACTACAGCTAGTCTTAAATGAAATTTTACTTGTACCTTCTATAACACCTTTGATACTTCCATGGCTCTGATAAACATGTCATTCTGAATATCTGTTGAAATGACATGTATTTTTTCCACAGTTACATGAAGTTTGTGGTTTATAATCACACTGTAAGTGGCTGCTATATCAAATATTTCCTGTCTTGCTTTCCAGCTGACATGTTCCAGCAAATAGTCTTGCTATTAGTCCTCAAGGATATGGCCTTGCACTTTTTAAGATTACATTTCATTCCACTTGCATCACTCCTCTGGGTCACACAGTTTTTTTCTCTACAATAATCCTGTCTCTTCTAGATAGAAAATGCTCCCACTTTGTGTTATCAGCAAATTGTGTCAGTACACTCCTGCATTTTTGCACCCAGATCATTCATAGAAACGTTAAAGATCAGCAAGCTGAAGGATAATACCTAATATTCTTAGAGGGCGGATCCTTTTCCAACCAATGAGCTCAGAATCAAACCCTCTCTTTCTAAAATGTTACTTAAATTTATGTGTGCATGTGTTTGTATATGTATGCAATCCAGCTGTGCTGCTCCAGACACCTGAGATCACTCTGAGGTCAGCCCTTTGTGAGGCTCCTAGCACAAGGAGGGGCCCTGGTTCATGACCCACACCAGTCAGCAGAACAGTTTACCTTCCACTAATCCAACCTTTCAAGGTTTCTCTGTGAATTAACTGCAGAGGCTTGTTTTTAAGTACTGATTTTTGGAGATGGGAATGTACAAGCCAAACTGTTGGAAGCCAGTGATAAGGAGAGTAGAGGAAGGAAAAAAGGGGGAAATAGCAAAACAACAACAACAAAACCTGTGAAAGACAACCCTTTTGTTTGTGTACCTTGTCTTGCCACCTGGCAACATCAGGCCTTCTGATCTCCTCCCAGTGAACTGTAGAGGCAGAAGTTGGAAACATCAGATATATGCTCAGGGCAATCTGTCAGAAACTACTTTGTCACATTCCCCAACACTAAGACCTGTGGGCAATTATTTGTCTATATTTTGGTTTTTTTCTAAGAGGTGAGTCAGAAAAACGGGGTGTGATTTTCTTTTAAATTAAGTTCTGAAGGTTTGTTTATTAAAAAAAATATATTTAAGTACACATAGACTGTCCTTGAAGAGACAAAACTTTCTGAATAAATTTCTTTTATGTTCTTTTTCTTCTTTATATCATGCAGAATATGTTGCATAGCAGTACCTACCCACCTCTTAACTCAGGTTTGCCTAGATCAGATTGCACAGGAATGTATCCAGGTGGGTTTTGAAATTCTTCAGAGAAGGAAACTCCACAACCTCTCTGAGCAGCCTGTTCCAGTGACTTCTTCACTCTCAAGGTAAAGAAGTTTTTCCATAAGTTAGTTATGTACCAACCAGTTATATGGTACAATCCTACAATATCTGTCAAATCTATTGATAAGTATATGTAGAATAGAATAGAATAGAATAGAATAGAATAGAATAGAATAGAATAGAATAGAATAGAATAGAACAGATACAACTACCTGAAAGGTGGTTGTAGCCAGGAAGGGGTTGGTCTCTTCTCCCAGGCAACCAGCACCAGAACAAGGGGACACAGTCTCAAGCTGCACCAGGGGAGGTTTAGGCTCAAAGTGAGGAGAAAGTTCTTCACTGAGCGAGTCATTCATCATTGGAATGGGCTGCCCAGGGAGGTGGTGGAGTCACCGTCCCTGGAGGTGTTCAAGAGGAGATTGGACATGGCTCTTGGTGCTATGGTCTAGTCGTGAGGTCTGTGGAGACATGTTGGACTCGATGATCCTTGGGGTCTCTTCCAACCTTAGTTATACTGTGATACTGTGATAATAATATAAATATAAGCATATTTAAATTATGAACAATATTTTCCAATCTATGTTGTCATCTTATAAAGAAAAAAAAGACCATATTAAATTGAACATTCCATCTGAAATTTTCACCACCACTCAAAACCATAGTATCATGCCAAAACTTTTTACCTGTAGAGTTAACAGATTCCACATTTTTTTTGTAATTTGGTCTAACAGGTGGTTATTCTATCTATCCTAACATGTACTAAAGGGGCTGTTAGAATATTTTTTCTTTTTTGTCATTCCACCCTTGTTTCACATAGGCTGCACACAGGAATGAGCTTGGTACATTGTCTGAGTCTGTACAATGAAATCACCAGGTACTGGCAGAATTTATCTGATTGGGGCAATTTTTGCTGGAAATAAGTTATGAATTGTAATGAGGTCAGAACTGAATTGTAGTGGCCAGGTTTTATGCTGGGATATTTTCACAGCCTTTCTACAAAATACTGTTGAGTACAGATGTATCAGTGAGTTTCAGTATTGCCATGATGCCTAAATGTACTCATGTCTTTCAAAAGATAAGTTTAAAAATTATTAATTACATACCAAAGTAATATCATCTCTTTGGGAGTCCTCATTCTATGATGCTTTTCCACACTGCTCAGAGACTCATAAATGTGCAGACTAGCATGTCTCACTAACAGAATTTTTCATGTTGCATTAGAATGTAGCAGGTTGCTCAGTTCAAGTTTAGCTGTCCTTCAGAGCACCATAGCCTCTAAATAATGGAGTTTCAGAATTATAGAAGGTGAACTTACCTCTGTGAGCATATGTCATAAATTGAGTTGAAATCTGTTGCTGTTATTCAAAACTATCCCTCGTCATGCAAGCTTCAAAATGAAAGTGTTGGTTGGGGCAAAGTATTGTGGGGCTTGATGTTCAGATTGCAATATGAAAAGCTTCCTGTTCCAGTTACTACTTGTGGCTTCTGGGTTTGGATGTTGTTTTTTAACATGAGGATGGCAGTGGGACAGGGGGGTAGCTCACTAGCTCAGGATTTATTTTGCTGGCTTCTGCTACTGCTTTTTCTACTTCGGTGCATTTCTTTTCTGCAAATAGGCCAGGGTAATTGTGCATTATATTATCTCATTTGTATTAAACTCTTTTTCTCTCAACTGCTTACCTCAACTGGATTTTTTTAATGTTATTTTTTTCTCACTTCTCTGTTGGAGAAAAACACATGGGTTAACCCATTACAGCATATCACCGTAATTTCTGATCACTACTGAAGTAAAATTTAACATAGCTTCTGAGAGTGCTATCTTCCTTTTTCTTTCATCTTGATGTCTTGCCAATACTTTCAAAAAAGACTATTTGGGCGATGATCTCCATTGTGTGTTTTTTTATAGTTTGTGAGTTTCAAGTCATCCTAATTTTTCAATCATGTTCTACAGTCTTGTATAGATGAGTTACTGAAAAAATATCCCAAAATCCTGCAAATGGATTTTTTTTCTTTGACTTATTCATCAGTGACTTATCTTCAGCCTCACTACAATTTTATTACTGATTTGCAATACTTAACGTGAAGCCAATAGGAAGTGCTTTTGAAAATCAAGCCATATATCATGTATACATCATCATCAGAGTCACTTTAAAATCAATGACAGTCATCAGTTACCCAAAGATAACTTAAGCAACCAAAGGTCAAAAGACACTCACTTCTATCTGACCAGATCCATGTGGTGTAGTGCATATAATTAAAACTAAATTAAAATGGTAGAGACAGTTGAATAGAAATGTTAATTCTTTTATCAGAAAATATGTCATCTTTACCATATTTCCTTTTCTTAAATTTTTCTTCCAGTATTTGTAATGTGTTCTGTAGAATCACAGAATGATTTGGAAGGGACCTCAAGGATAATCTAGTTCAAACCAACCCCCTGCCATGGGCAGAGATACTTCACACTAGATCAGGTTGCTCAGAGCCACATCCTGCGTGGTGTTAAAAACCTCCAGAGATGGGACTTCAGGACATCCTTGGGCAATCTGTTCCAGTGTCTCACTACCCTCATGGTGAAGAACTTCTTCCTAGCATCCAATCTGAATTTAACCTTTCCTATTTTTGTTCCATTTCCCCTAGTCCTATCTGTAATGGGTTGGGGCAGGTCCCCTCCCCACCACAGGCAGAAATAACGACTCAGACAAACGGATTGCAAAGGTGATGAAAGTTTAAATAGAAAGCAGTGAATGTTACAGAAAACCCAAAGCGCAGTGACAAAGAAAGATCCCATCCCCACCTGAGGGTGCATCCAAAACCCCCAGGGCTCCTTCTTCCCCCTCCCTCTGCTGGGCTAGTCTCAGCTGGCCAGGCCTGAGACTGCCCATCCCCCTGTGGCCTTGGGCCCAATCAGGCCCATGGCCGGGAGATCTCTCCCCCAGTTACCAAGTCTCGGAGAGGGAAGGAAAGAGGAAGTGCCAGACTCCGCACTGGATCTTATAGTGGTGCAAAGAATTATGGTAGGGAATACACAATTTCCTGTGTCCATCCCTCTGGGCTGGACTTCTGGACACAGGAAGTGAATGCACCAGGGGGGCACCCAGCTCAAACTACAACACTATCACTACCTGAATTCCTAAAAAGTCCCTCAACATCTGTCTTGTAGGCCCCTGTAAGATACTTGAAGGCCACAATAATATCTCCTCAGAGCCTTCTCTTCTCCAGACTGAACAGCCTCAACTCTCTCAGTCTGTCCTCATAGGAGAGGTGCTCCAGCCCTCTAATAATTGTTGTGGCCCCTCTCTGGACACATTCCAGTACATCCAGATCCTTCTTGTAATAGGGGCTCCAGAACGCTAGGTGGGGTCTCACAAGAGTGGAGTAGAGTGGTAGGATCATAGAATCATAGAATTGTTAGGGTTGGAAGGGACCTCAAAGATCATCCAGCATCAACCCTGCTGCCATAGGCAGGGACACCTCACACTAGATCAGATTGCTCAGAGCCACATCAAGCTTGGCCTTAAAAACCTCCAGGGATGGGACTTTCACCACCTCCCTGGGCAACCTGCTTCAGTGTCTTACCTTCCTCAAGCTGCTGGCTATGCTTCTCTTGATGCAGTCCAGGATGTGATTGGCTTTTAGGTCTGCAAGTGCACACTGGTGGCTCATGTTGACCTTCTCATCCACCAGCACCCCTAAGTCCTTTTCTTCAGGTCTGCTCTCAAGCCAGTCACTGCCCAGCCTATATTGGTGCTTGGGATTGCCCCAACCCAGATACAGGACCTTGCACTCAATCTTGTTGAACCTCATGAGTTTGTCATGGGCTGTGCTGGGTTGAGGCAGCCCCCTCTCTCCCCACCACGGGCAGGAATAAAACACTCAAACGGATTGCAAAAGTGATGAAAGTTTAAATAGAAAGCAGTGAATGTTACAGAAAACCCAAAGCGCAGTGACAAAGAAAGATCCCAAAGCAAACCCAGAGGCATCCCATTCCCACCTGAGGGTACACCCGAGACCCTCAGGGCTCCTTCTTCCCCCTCTCTCTGCTGGGCTAGTCTCAGCTGGCCAGGCCTGACACTGCCCATCCCTCTGTGGCCTTGGGCCTAGCCAGGCCCAACGCCAGCAGACTTCTCCCCCAGTTACCGGCTGACGGAGGAGGAAGAAAAAGAGAAAGTGCTAGACCCCGCACTGGATCTTATAGTGGTGCAAAGAATCATGGTAGGAAATACACACAATTTCCTGTGTCCATCCGTCTGGACTGGTCTTCTGGACACAGGAAGTGAACACACCAGGGGGGCACCCAGCTCAAACTGCAACATGGGCCCACCTCTCTAGCCTGTCTAGGTCCCTCTGCATGCCATCCCTACTCTCCAGTACATCACAGTATCACAGTATAGCTAAGGCTGGAAAAGACCCCAAGGATCATCGAGTCCAACCTGCCTCCACAGAACTCACAACTAGACCATGGCACCAAGTGCCATGTCCAATCTCCTCTTGAACACCTCCAGGGACAGTGACTACACCACCTCCCTGAGCAGCCCATTCCAATGATGAATAACTCACGCAGTGAAGAACTTTCTCCTCACTTTGAGTCTAAACCTCCCCTGGTGCAGCTTGAGAGTGTGTCCCCTTGTTCTGGTGCTGGTTGCCTGGGAGAAGAGACCAACCCCTTCCTGGCTACAATCACCCTTCAGGTAGGTGTAGAGGGCAATGAGGTCACCCCTGAGCCTTCTCTTCTCCAGGCTAAACAATCCCAGCTCCCTCAGCCTCTCCTCATAGGGCTTGTGCTCAAGGCCTCTCACCAGCCTTGTTGCCCTTCTCTGGACATGTTCAAGTGTCTTGATGTCCTTCTTAAACTGAGGGGCCCAGAACTGGACACAAGACTCAAGGTGCAACCTAACCAATGCAGAGCACAGGGGCATAATGTCCTCCCTGCTCCTGCTGGTCACACTATTCCTAATATAGGCCAGGATGCCTTTGGCCTTCTTGGCCACCTGGGCACATTGCTGGCTCATGTTTAGGCGGCTGTCAATCAGCACCCCCAGGTCCCTCTCTGTTTGGCAGCTCTCCAGCCACTCTGACCCCAGCCTGTAGCTCTGCATGGGGTTGACGTGGCCAAAGTGCAGCACCCGGCACTTGAACTTGTTGAATGCCATGCCATTGGACTCTTCTCATCTGTCCAGTCTGTCGAGGTCCCTCTGCAGAGCCTTTCCACCCTCTAACTGACCAACATCTGCTCCTAACTTGGTGTCATCTGCAAACTTGCTGATGACTGACTCAACCCCCTCATCCAGATCATCAATGAAGACGTTAAAGAGGATGGGCCCAGCACTGATCCCTGGGGCACACCACTGGTGACTGGCCTCCAATTGGATGTGGCACCATTCACCACCACTCTCTGGGCTCGGCCCTCCAGCCAGTTCCTAACCCAGCACAGAGTGTTGCTGTCCAAGCCACGAGCTGACAGCTTAGCCAGCAGTTTACTGTGGGGGATGGTGTCAAAGGCCTTGCTGAAGTCCAAGTAGACCATAGCCTAAGAAGTCCCTCCCCAGCTTTCTTGGAGGCCCCCTTCAGATACTGCAAGGCCACAATTAGGTCACCAAAGAGCCTTCTCTTCTCCAGAATGAACAGCCCCAGCTCCCTCAGTCTGTCCTCATAGGAGAGGTGCTCCAGCCCTCTGATCATCCTCGTGGCCCTTCTGTGGACACCTTCCAGCACGTCCATATTCCTCTTGTAAAAGGGGCTCCAGAACTGGATGCAGTACTCCAGGTGGGGTCTCAGCAAAGCTGAGTAGAGGGGGAGAATCACCTCTCTTGACCTGCTGGCCACACTTCTCTTGATGCAGCCCAGGATCTGATTGGCTTTCTGGGCTGCAAGTGCACACTGAGAGCTCATGTTGAGCCTCTTGTCCACCAGCACCTCCAAGTCTCTCCCCTCAGGGCTGCTTTCCAGCCAGTCACTGCCCAGCCTGGATTTGTGCCTGGGATTGCCTCGTCCCAGATGCAGGACCCTGCACTTGGTCTTGTTGAACCTCATGAGGTTGTCTTGTGCCCACCTCTCCAGCCTGTCAAGGTCGCTCTGGATGCCATCCCTTCCCTCCGGCATGTCTGCTGCATCACACAGCTTGGTGTCATCAGCAAACTTGCTGCGGGTGCACTCAATGCCACTGTCCATGTCACCGACAAAGATGTTGAATAAGACTGGTCCCAGGACTGATCCCTGAGGGACTCTGCTTGTCACTGGCCTCCACTGGGACATGGACACACTGACCGCCACTCTTTGGGTGTGGCCATCAAGCCAGTTCTTTATCTATCTAGTGGTCCACCCATCAAACCCATGTTTCACCAGTTTGGAGACCTGGATGTGGTGCGGGACAGTGTCAAAGGCTTTGCTCAGGTCCAGGCAAACGACATCAGTTGCTTGCCCCTCATCTATTAATGTTGTGACCTTGTCATGGAATGCCACCAGGATTTTCAGGCAGGATTTGCCCTTGGTGAAGCCATGCTGACTGTTCCAAATCACCTCTCCACTATTCACTGTTCTGTGTCAGTAGTGTCTTCTGCAAATGTACTGATGATTGACTCAATCCCCTCATCCAGACCATCGATAAAGATGTTAAAGAGCATGGGGCCCAGTACTGATCCCTGGGGCACACCACTAGTAACTGGCTGCCAGCTGGATGTGGCATCATTCACCACCACTCTCTGGGCTCAGCCCTCCAGCCAGTTCCTAACCCAGCACAGAGTGCTGCTGTCCAAACCCAGGGGTGCCAACTTGACCGGGAGTTTGCTATGGGGAACGGTGTCAAAGGCTTTGCTGAGGTCCAGGTAGACTACATCCACAGGCCTGCCCACATCCACCAGGCGGGTCATCTGATCATAGAAGGAGATCAGGTTGGTCAGGCAGGACCTGCCCTTCCTAAATCCATGCTGGCTGGGCCTGATCCCTTGGCTATCCTGTAAGTGTTGTGTGATTGCACTCAAGATGACCTGTTCCATAATCTTGCCTGGCACTGAGGTCAGGCTGATAGGTCTGTAACACCCTGTCTCATTGAACCAGCCCTTCTTGTGAATGGGCACACATCGGCCAGCTTCCAGTCATCTGGGACCACTCCAGTGAGCCAGGACTGCTGAAAAATGATGGAGAGAGACTTGGTCAGCTCATCTGCCAGCTCTCTCAGCACCCTAGGATGGATCCCATCTGGTCCCATGGACTTGAGTGGATCAAAGCAGCTAAGGAGATTTCTAACTACTTCCTCCTGCATCACAGGGGAACTATAGAAATCAATAGAAATCAATAGAAATCAATAGAATAAACCAGGTTGGAAGAGACCTTCAAGATCATCGTGTCCAACCCATCAACCAATCCAACACCACCCAAACAACTAACCCACGGCACCAAGCACCCCATCAAGTCTTCTCCTGAAAACCTCCAGTGATGGCGACTCCACCACCTCCCCAGGCAGCCCATTCCAATGTGCAATCACTCTTTCTGTATAGAACTTTTTTCTAACATCCAGCCTGAACCTCCCCTGGTGCAGCCTGAGACTGTGTCCTCTTGTTCTGGTACTGCTTGCCTGGGAGAAGAGACCAACATCCACCTGTCCACAACCTCCCTTCAGGTAGTTGTAGAGAGTAATAAGGTCACCCCTGAGTCTCCTCTTCTCCACGTTAAGCAACCCCAGCTCCCTCAGCCTCTCCTCGTAGGGCTTATGTTCCAAACCCCTCACCAACTTTATTGCCCTTCTCTGGACTCGTTCCAGCAAGTCAACATCCTTCCTAAACTGAGGGGCCCAGAACTGGACACAGTACTCGAGGTGCGGCCTAACCAGTGCAGTGTACAGGGGCAGAATGACCTCCCTGCTCCTGCTGGCCACACTGTTCCTGATGCAGGCCAGGATGCCATTGGCCCTCTTAGCTGCCTGGGCACACTGCAGGCTCATGTTCAGTCTACCGTCAACCAGCACCCCGAGGTCCCTCTCAGCCTGACTGCTCTCCAGCCACTCTGACCCCAGCTTGTATCTCTGCATGGGGTTGTTGTGGCCAATGTGCAGAACCCGGCACTTGGATGTGTTCAATCTCATGCCGTTGGACTCTGCCCATCTGCCCAGCCTGTCGAGGTCCCTCTGCAGAGCCTCTCTACCCTCCAGCAGATCAACTCCTGCGCCCAGCTTGGTGTCGTC
Organism: Dryobates pubescens; assembly: GCF_014839835.1. Classification (NCBI taxonomy): domain Eukaryota; kingdom Metazoa; phylum Chordata; class Aves; order Piciformes; family Picidae; genus Dryobates; species Dryobates pubescens. The sequence goes on along the minus strand of NC_071657.1, from coordinate 79,576,147 downwards.
AGCAAATTTACTGATGATGGACTTGATGCCCTCGTCCAGATCATCAATAAAGATGTTAAAGAGCATGGGGCCCAGTACTGATCCCTGGGGCACACCACTGGTGACTGGCTGCCAGCTGGATGTGGCACCATTCACCACCACTCTCTGGGCTCGGCCCTCCAGCCAGTGTCTAACCCATCGCAGTGTGCTCCCATCCAAGCCATGGGCTGACAGCTTGGCCAGGAGTTTGCTATGGGGAACGGTGTCAAAGGCCTTGCTGAGGTCCAGGTAGACTACATCCACAGGCCTGCCCACATCCACCAGGCGGGTCACCTGATCATAGAAGGAGATCAGGTTGGTCAGGCAGGACCTGCCCTTCCTAAACCCATGCTGGCTGGGCCTGATCCCTTGGCCATCCTCTAAGTGTTGTGTGATTGCACTCAGGATGACCTGCTCCATAATCTTGCCTGGCACTGAGGTCAGGCTGACAGGCCTGTAATTTCCTGGCTCATCCAACCGGCCCTTCTTGTGGATGGGTACCACGTTGTCCAGCTTCCAGTCATCTGGGATGTCTCCAGTGAGCCAGGACTGATGAAAAATCATGGAGAGTGGCTTGGCCAGCTCATCTGCCAGCTCTCTCAGCACCCTAGGATGGATCCCATCTGGTCCCATGGACTTGTGGGGGTCTAAGCTGCTAAGGAGAGCTCCTATGACTTGCTCATGGAACACAGGGAAATTATACTGCTCCCTGGCTCCATCTGCCAGCTCTGGAGGCCAGCTGTCTGGAAGACATTCTGTCCTGCTATTATAATTTGAGGCAAAGAAGTTGTTAGGTACCTCTTTTATTACTATATTCCCCTCTGTGTCCACCAAGGAGTGGAGGTTGTCCTTGTCCCTCCTCTTACTATTAATATATTTATAGCAGGATTTTTTGTTGTCCTTCACAGCAGTGGCTAGTCTAAGTTCTAAATGGGCTTTTGACTCTCTTTTTTTTTTCCTGCATGACCAATAAACATCCTTAAACATACCAAGGTTTACCTCACTTTTCTTCCAAAGATGATACACCCTCTTTTTTTCTCCTTAATTCCTTTAGACATTCATTGCCCATCCAGGCTGGCCATCTACCCCAGCAGCTCGTCTTCTAGCACATTGGCACAGCCTGTTCCTGTGCCTTCAAGAGTTCTTCCTTGAAGGAGGTCCAGCCCTCCTAGACCCCTTTGTTTTTAAGTGCTGTTTCCCAAGGTACCTTCTGAGTTAGTTCTTTGATGTAGCGGTTTGGTCTGGATGCCCTCTGCTGTGTTTATATGAGGGGTCCTTCCTGTGTCCAAAAGGAAACCAGGTATTTCCTACCATAATTCTCTGTGCCACTATAAGATCCAGTGTGGGATCTGGCACTTCCTCTTTCTTCCCTCTCTGCCACCTGGTAACTTGGATTAGATGTCTCCCAGCCTTGGGCCTGGCTAGGCCCAAGGCTGGGGGGATGGGCAGTCTCAGATCTGGCCAGCTGAGACTAGCCTAGCAGGGGAGTGTGGGGGGAGGAGGGGAGGAAGAAGGAGCCCTGGGGGTCTTGGGTGCACCCTTAGGTGGGGATGGGATGTTTCTGGGTCTGTTTTGGGATTTCTTTTGTCACTGTGCTTCTGACTCTCTGTAAACATTCACTACTTTCCATGTTAACTTTCCACCACTTTTGCAGTATGTTTGTTTGAGTCATTATTTCTGCCCGTGGTGGGGTGTGGCAATGCCAGTGACGAGCAGTGTGAGCAATCTGGCAGTGCAGGCCTAGAGCCTGACATGGTGGTAGGCCATGCTCAGCATAAGTGTGGAGCCAGCTATCAGTGTACCAAAACAGTGCTGTCTTTCAGCATGTAACTAAAGCAAGGCACTGGTAGCTATAAACACAGCAAGTTATCTTGGGACAACAGGACATGCACCTGCATCAACAAACCTCATGTGTCATCCGTAGTTGGACCAGTAGTCCATAATAATGTGATGTGTGGTCACTCATAAGGAACCAATGAGTCCATGCCAACAAGGCACTCCGAGTTTATATAAGTTGTGGAAGTTCCCTTGCTAGGCACTTCTGCCTTTCCTATCTCTTCTCCTTCCATGCTTTACTTTACTGTGCTATACTCATCATAGGCCTGTGCCATAGGCCTGCAACACTGGAACAACAAAGGAACGATACTAGATCATACTGATCAGCTGTATTGATTCCAAACTCCATTGTCCGATAGTGGGGAGGGGGTCTGCCTCAACCCATCACATTTGAGTATCCCGAAATCCACCTTCCAGCAGTCCAGAGTGGAGGTTTTGTTGATGCCCCTCTTAGCTTGCCTGCATATTGAAAACTCAATTATCTCATGGTTGCTGGACCCCAGACAGCCTCCAACCACCCCATCTCCCACCAGCCCTTCTCTGTTTGTAAAAAGTAGGTCAAGCAGAACCTTACCCCTGGTAGGCTCATGCAGCAACTGACATAAGAAGCTATCCTCCATACACTCTAAGAACCTTCTAGACTGCCTCCTCTCTGCTATGTTAAGTTACCAGCAGATATAAGGCAGGTTAAAATTGCCCATAAGAACAAGGTCTGTCTATCTTGAGACAGCCTTTACCTGCCTATAGAATAATTCATCAACTTCTTCATCCTGGTCGGGTGGTCTATAACAGACTCCCTGACAGATGTCTGCCCTGTTGGTCTTCCCTTTAATTTTCACCCACAGGCACTCAACCTGATCCTCATTGATCTCTAGTTCCATGGCATCTAGTGTACATGTGATGTACAGGGCCACCCCTCCACCCTTTCTCCCTCTCCTGTCTCTCCTGAAGAGCCTGTAGCCATCAATTACAGTTCTCCAGTCATGTGAGTCATCCCACCACATTTCTGTGATGCCAATTACATCATAACTTTCCTGCTGTAACAAGGCTTCCATCTCCTCTTGTTTGTCATCCGTGCTTTGTGAAATAGTGTACATGCACTTCAGCTGGGCTGCGGGTTTCGCCCCTGACTCCAGCTTACTGCCCCCTGACTCCTGCCTGAGGGGACTGGTTTCAGCCCCTCCCCCCTTCAAATCTAGTTTAAAGTCCTGTCAATGAGACCTGCCAAGCCCCTTCCTAGAACCTTTCTCCTTTTGGGACATAGGCTATGCTCGTGCTAAGATCTTTTCCCTCCTCTGGGACAGATGTATTCCATCTGTTGCTAGCTGACCTGGTGCCATAGAAAGTTCCCCAAGATCAAAAACCCCAAAATTATTTTGGTAGCAAGCCTCTGAGCCACTTGCTGATTACAGCTGCTGACCTGTTCCTTTCAGTATTCTTTCCTGCAAGTTGCTGAAAATATTACCTGTACCCCTGACCTCTCAACCAGTTCTCCCAGAGCCTTGAAGTCCTCTTTGATTGCCTTGGGAGCTGTGGTTGCAACACCATCATTCCCTAACTGCCTAACTAGGGAACGATGATGTTGCAACCACAGCTCCCAAGGCAATCAAAAAGGACTTCAAGGCCCTGGGGAAATTGATTGAGGGGTCAGGGGTACAGATAATTTTTATTTTTTTTTAATGTAATATTAGGGCTATTTTGATAAACAAGTGCTCGTGCTTGTACCATGTTTACCCCACATTCCATGTTGCCAGAAAGCCTGTTTTGCCCATGATCTGCAAACTGTTCGCCCTGATATTTGAGGCAGCATTCCAATAACTTCAGTTATGTAACTCACCGCCAAGCAAGGGAACCATGGTATGCCATGTGAACCACTCATCCTAGACTGCTACATCCCTGCTAGTGGGGACATCACTTCATGTAGTCAGCAGTCATTCCAGCTGAACCCTGCAAGCTGCAGAGGGAGTCGCACCCCCCATCCCTCACTGAGGAACAATTTTGCCATGCTCTGCAAACCCTTGGCAACACGGCTTTCCCACAAGACAGAAGCCCTTTCCCAGGCAATGCACCCCATGGACTGAGCTGCAAAAGCCTCCAAAATTTTTCCCCAGAAGGCACCAAGAACTTTCACTCTGGCAAAGGCAGCAGCCATGTAGCACATGTTCCATGAGGTTGGCGCCATTTGACTACACTTATTACGGCACATCCATGGCATAATTTCTGCATTACAACGCAGTACCTAGGAAAGATTCCACAAAAATCCTAATTCATGAATAAATGAAATGTTTTTTTGTAAAAGCTTCTGTAAAGGTTTGTGCCACCCTGCTCTCTTTTGCAGACTTGCCGGTCATTGGTTGGTTCTCTCTTTCAAACTAAGTGCTGTTTCCAAATTTTCTAAATTTTCTAATATATCTAAATTGTTCAAATTACTTATATATATATTCTGTAGAGATGGTTCTTTCAACTGAATACCTGTAAACATTAAGTGTAATTTTTTTTGCATAGTTTGTACATCAATACATTATTCATATTTTTATTAATCACTGCCACTCATTCATAACTAAAATATTTATAATACCTCATTCTCCACACCACCCTTTTTCCAGATAATCAGAGGTATGTAGCACAAGAAGAGCAAATAATTAAAAAATAAAAATAGAGTATTTTATAGGTAATATATACCATCTCTGGATCTGGTGAGTTTGAAACAGGTCACACTCCATTTCCCATTGGATGTGACTGGTTATCAGATAAACCAGTCATCAAAAAGTGGTTAGTGAATCATTGTGCTTACATAAAATGAGTTGCTGCTTTATCACTGAAAGAAATTTTCAATCATCTATTTTATCTAACTGTTTAGAATAAGTTTCTTCACAGTCTGTACTTCTGCTTTTTAAGACCTGTAGTTGTACCCTTCAGAGCAAAAGCATATGTTCCTCAAAGGCCTTTGTGGTGAATTTTGACCTCTAGAACTGTGCTGGAAGCAATAGCAGTTATGATAGTTCTTTTCACTGCCACACCTTGCATGTTTTTTAATCTATAGAGCCTTGGATTGCACCTATGTATCTTTATGATAGTTAACACTATTCAAAGACTAGGAAATACAGATGCCAAGAGGTATGCATTCTGTTTCAGTATTTTTCTTATTGCCACATTCTAAAATGCACATAATATGTAGATATAATATATAGTTATATATTTTAAGGCAATTTGGTAACTAGACCCTTTCTAGAGTAACATGTTATAGAGTTTCATTTGTCTTAGTACCTTGTGTTAAAAAGAACATCTGAAAAGGAAAGCGTCCAACCTTGACAGGAAGTAGATAAGACAAGAATTTTCTTTGGTGTCATACTGCATTAGTGCAGCATGGCTGAAAATACTGAGACTCCTTTCAAATATGAATGGGCTTTAACTGTAATTAAACTTATCTCTCAGCCATTGCTTATTGATTCTATGTTTGCTGTGGTAAACATTAGCACAGATTTCAGACACACCGTATCCCCTCCTGTCGCCTCTTTCCACTTCTTTTCAATCAGGCAAAGAATGAACTCTTGAATTCTCATCCCTGGGATGATATATACTTTGGGAAATGAAAGAATTTAATATTTTTTGACTGATCCTAGTTCAATAGTAGTTAGAATACAGGGACATATTATATATATTTCCCAGGGACTGGGAAATTGAGATGAACACAACTTGCTTTTAGAGTGAAGCACACTGTTGAATGGGTAAATCTTTTATCATAGTAGTATCTGGAGACTGTAGCCAGTGTTGCATTAGATTTCATACTCCATAATCAGAAACAGCCTGAAGAGTGGTGGACTTAGTCTACAGAGGCTAATGAAAAAAGATGTGAGCCAGAGAAAGACATGAAGTAATAAAATGTCTTGCTTAACTCAAAGTAAATGTTTAAAAGAAGGCTGAGAACAGAAAAAACCCAGCCAGGTCTCCTGACTTCTTGTGACGTTTGTTTTAGTGTGCGGTTTTGTTTCTCCTTTTATTTTGATTTTTTTCTTCCCTTTAAATTAGTTTATTACTGTGTTCTCTGATGACTGAGATCAAGATCTTTTGCTCAGTTTATGTACTGATGTAGAGTGTGTGCCTGATTTTGCTCTGATTACTTCAGTGTTTGACTGGATGTGGACATGTTCCCTATATCTCTGATGCACAAATGAAGATATTTTGGCTTGAGAGCTGACTTGAAGCTGCATTTGGGACCGCTCTGCTTGAATCATAAGCTTTCTGCTTAGTTTTTCACTTTCTTTTCAGCGTTTGTTGGTTGGGAGGACTCCTGGTTGGCAGGGAGGTCCAGCAGGATCATGCTTTCATGAGCCTGCTCCGGATCGGGAGCATGATGTCAGCCACGGAGGTTTAAATCCCACCTGGGCTGTGTGCATGACGGCATTTTGGCTTGAGAGCTAGCATTTCGGCTGCTGGCAAAAAAAATATATAGTTGCCATCTCAGAAACATGGTGGGTACCACGCACAATTGGAGTGCAACACTGTGGGGTTACACGCTCTTTAGGAGGGATAGGCGAGGGAGAAGAGGAGGAGGGGTGGCTTTGTATATTAGGGAGTCACTCTTTGCCACAGAATTTGAGGTGGAAGATGAGGGAATTGAGAGCCTGTGGGTTAAAATCAGAGGGCAGCCTAACAAATCTGACATCCTGGTTGGAGTCTATTATAGACCACCCAACCAGGATGAGGAGGCAGGTGAATTATTCTATAAGCAACTGGAGGCTGTCTCAAGATCATCAGATCTTGTCCTTGTGGGTGACTTCAACCTGCCAGATATCTGCTGGGAACTTAATTCAGCAGAGAGGAGACAGTCCAGAAGATTCCTGGAGCACATGGAGGACAGCTTCCTGATGCAGCTGTTAAGTGAGCCTACCAGGGGACAGGCTCTGCTTGACCTGCTGTCCTCCAATAGAGAAGGGCTGGTGGGAGACGTGACAGTGGGAGGCTGCCTAGGGTGCAGTGATCACAAGATAGTGAAGTTTTCAATATGCAGGGAGATAGGGAGGAGCACCAACAGAACCTTCACCTTGGACTTCCAGAGGGCAAACTTCAGCCTCTTTAAGAAACTTATTTATAAAGTTCCCTGAGTACCAACCCTCATGAACCGAGGGGTCCAGGAGGGTTGGACCTACTTCAAACAGGAGCTCTTGAAGGCACAGGAACTGGCGGTCCCCATGTGCCGAAAGATGAGCCAGCGGGGAAGGCGACCGGCCTGGATGAGGAATTCATCAGCCTCCTCATCCTGGTTGGGTGGTCTATAACAAACTCCAACCAGGATGTCAGATTTGTTAGGCTGCCCTCTGATTTTAACCCACAGGCTCTCAATTCCCTCATCTTCCACCTCAAATTCTGCGGCAAAGAGTGACTCCCTAATATACAAAGCCACCCCTCCTCCTCTTCTCCCTCGCCTATCCCTCCTAAAGAGCCTGTAAACCCCCAGTGTAGCACTCCAATCGTGCGTGTTGTCCCACCAAGTTTCTGAGATGGTGACTATATCATAGTCACCCTGGTGGACCAGGACTTCTAGCTTATTGCCCATGCTGCATGCATTGGTGTACATGCACTTCAGCTGGGCTCTCAACTTCCCAATTAGCCCTTTTTTGTGGCCCACTCTTTGCTCTTCAGAGGGACTGATTTCCTCACCCACCCCCTTCAGACCTAGCTTAAAGCCCTCCTAATAAGCCCTGCCAACTCTAGTGCTCGGACTCTTTTACCCTTTCTAGATAAATGCACCCCATCAGGACCCAGCAGGTCGGGTGCAGTAAAAGTTGTCCCATGATCAAAGAAACCAAAATTCCGCTGCTGGCACCATCCCCTGAGCCAATTGTTGATGGTATGGGTTCTCCCATTCCTCTCAGTGCACTCCCCTGCCACTGAGGGAACTGAGCAGAACACCACTTGAGCTCCTGCCCCATCAATTAATTGTCCAAGGGCCTTGAATTCCTTTTTAATTGCACTGGTGCCCTTAGTAGAATGTAAATAAATTACCATTGGATCGAAAGCGGAAAATAATGATAAGATCTAAATAATCCCATTGGGCTGGTATCTAATATGTATCATGCACATTAGTTGTGTAAACTAACTCTTTTTGGCTTTCTTTGCTCTAGCATCTACTGGCTGGTGCTTTTGCTTAGCTGTTGCTGACCTTGAATAAGTTCTTGTTGTGGTTAAGTACTAACAAACCACTCTCTGCTTTTTTCCTCTTCGTTTTTCCCTTGTACAAGGTTCAGGAAGGGAGCAGGGAGTGGGTAGCTGTTGGTAACTCCTGGTTTTGTCCAGGGGGGTTCTTGTGCTGTTTATAAATTGTAAATGCATGTAAATATTGTAAATACATGTAAATATTGTATATTTTGTACATATTTACTGCATTTCATATTTTAGATTGCATGTTTGCTTGTAAATAAAACTACCTTTGTTTTCAACTGAGCAATCTAATACTGAGGGGTAATTTCAACCCACAACACTCATGTACCTGTATAGGTTGGGGGCTGATCTGTTGGAATGCAGCAATGGGGGAAAACACCTGGGAGTCCTGGTGGTCAACAGGATGACCATGAGCCAGCAATGTATCTTTGTGGCCAAAAAGGCCAGTGACATCCTAGGGTGTATTAGAAAGTGGGGCTAGTGGTTTGAGAGTGGTTCTCCTCCCTCTCTACTCTGTCCTGGCGAGACTGCATCTAGAATATTGTATCCAGTTCTGGGCCCCTCAGTTCAAGGCCAGGGAACCTCTTGAAAGAGTTCAGCACACAGTCACAAAGATGATTAAGGGTGTGGAACGTCTCCTTTATGAGGAAAGGCTGTGGGAGCTGCGCCTCTTTAGCTTGGAGAAGAGCAGACTGAGGGATGACCTCATTAATGTCTATAAATAAGCAAAGGACAAATGCTGGGAGGAAGGAGCCAGGCTATTCTCAGTGATGATTTTTCAAGGTCTCTTCCAACCCCTAATAATCTGTGATTCTGTATGATCATGGGATTGGTACTTACTGGCTATTTAGGCCTCTTCATACAAAATCAAAACCAGGAGCTTGCCTCCTAATACTAGAGATCCTTTGATACTGAGAATGAGCAGAAAAAACCCAATATCTTCTATTCTGGAGATTCATCATTTACAAAATTTGGCAACTATTTTAACTGGAACACTGAATTTATCCTACACTTGACATAGCTCTTTCTTTAAAACCACCTATTCTCTGCTGAAAATGTTCTGTACCTGTGCACAGGGAATACAGCTCTTGTGTTGAAAAATTTATTAATTTGTTGTGGGATCTCTAGGAGGAAATTTAATAGATAAGCAAAAAGTGATTCTACAAACCATGACTCTACTCTTTGCAACACTGCTGGTAATTCTACATGCGCCATGCCCCATATGTGGGGAGGAAGGAGTGACTGAAATTCACAAGTCCCCTTGGTGTGGATTAAAGTGAGATAATTCTCAGTGTCCATACATAATCATCAGCTTTACTATGAGATTTTTATATAATAAATATTCTGTAAGGATTGGCACTCTCATAATTGGCACTCTCATAATCTGCCTAAGATATGTAGTGTTATAGGAATTCAAAGTTATAGGAATTCAAATTGAGTTACTCAGGGAGAAAAAGAGAGAGACAGGCAGAGATATGTCCATTCCGGTATCAAGAGTCTTACTTGCCAGCAAGACTGTTTGGTGTAGAGACTCTCCTAACAGATTTGCAAGTGCCCCTATTTATAGGTCCCAGTTCCTGGAGTGGTTGAGACCTCAGTAGTTCACATGACATGGACCAGTACTTTTCTGAGACATGGTAAATTAAGAGAAGTTACAGTAGATCCATCCCCATAAGTTCCACTTTATCTTTCTCTCAGGACATCATGTTCTCATTGTTCAGGCTCACAGTACAGTCATTTCAGGCTTGCCCCTTACAGTATCCCAATCAAGATGATTAACACTTGGGGTATGTGGCTTCTTCATCCTGTAGTCCATAAAGACTCAGGGCAATCCCTGATGGAAAATGCCCTCAAGTGTGATCTTAAAAAGCCTTTCTAGCCCACATAGACAGAAAGAAGTAAGTTACATTTAAGCAACATTTTTAATTTTGAAGAAAAAAAAAACAAAAGAAAAGAAAAAGCATAGCACAGGGTGTAACAAAATGAGACTTATGCCTATCTCTTTAAGAAAAGTGCATCTGTATTGCTATTGCAACTAGCAAAATTAGCTACAGAGCTACACCAGGAACTCAATTTATCTGAGAAGCCAGCACTGACAATGAAAGATTAAACAAAACCTTAGCTCTCACTTTACCTTGTTGTGATTGCCTTCTCTTTTGGTACCCACATGACATAAGCACAGGAAGGCATAAATCTCAGCATTGAAAGTTATAAACCTTTCTCATTCCCTGTGCATCTCTATAGTCAAACCTATGTAAAAGCTCTTCTGTGTCTGTTAAGGCCAAGGGCAATAGCTAACTTTCCTTATAAATCAGGCTCTATTTTACATCACTAAGTCATCAGACAGAGAATCCACTTGTTTGGGGGTCAACCTCAACAACATGTATTTCATTGGAGATATTTTGCCTATGCATAGTTCAGTTGAAATCTTTGATAACACTTGGGCAAAATTCTCTTCCAATAAGTTCTCCATCTTGTTTCACAAGTATGACTAGAACTTTTTTTTTTTTTTAATTAATTTAGATCATACCCCTATAAAAATAAAATATATACTCTGGTGAGCTCCAAGATCACTGGAGGTAGTTTTCTGTTCCCTTTCAGAATATCATTACTTTGTCTGCAGCACGCACAATATGACAAACCGAAACCTCCAAGTCTCAGAGTTGTTTCATAAAAATTGGCTGGATGGCCAGGCCAAGAGAGGTGGTGGTTTCACCCAAGTGACAGCCACAAGAAGTGCTCCCCAGAGCTCAGTTTTGTGGTCACAATTGCCCCATGCAACTCTACAGACTTCAGGAAAGCTGCCTGATGGAAAAGGCCCTGGGGCTGCTGGTTGACATCAGGCTAAACATAAGACAGCAATGTGCTCATGTAGTCAAGAAGGCCTGAACTGTACCAGAAATAATTTATCCAACAGAATTAGCAAAAAATTGTCCCTCTGTACTTGGCACTGATGAAACTGCACCTCAATGGACATAAGCTTGGGCCCCTCACTACAACAAGGACATTTTGATACTTGAGTGTGACTAATGAAGCTGGGAAAGGATCCAGAGAATAAGTCTTCGGAGGAGCATCAAGGGATCTGGGTGTATTTAACCTGGAGAAAGGACTACTTGAAAGAATGTTGTTGTGAGATGGATGCTGATCTGTTCTCCCAACAAGTGATAGGACAAGAGGAAATGGTCTCAAATTGCACCAAGGGAGGTCTAGACTGGGCATAAGCAAAATTTTCTTCATTAAAATATCAAACATTGGGACAGGAGGGCCAGAGGAGTAAGGGAGACACCATCCCTGGAATTATTTCAAAGATGCGTAGATGTGATGATTAGGGATATTGCTCAGTGTTGGACTTGAAAATATTACATTTGTGATTGATTTCAGTGATCTTAAAGGTCAACTGTTCTGTGATTTTCTTATATACTGGAAGACTTTTGATTTATTTCTTATTTCACCACATTCTATCAAAATATATTTAAATCTATTTTTTGAAGTCTTTAATGTAATACTGAGTCTCATATCTAGGAAAGTAATTTGGACTAGGAAAAAAAAAATCCCTCAGAACTGTCTGTCCTTCAGTTCCACATGAGACAGTATTCAAAATTCTCAAAATTTCTCCCCACATATGGATGCTGCTTAATAGAGAAAGAATACTATTTAGAACTGCCAAAGGAAAATTAACAAACAAAAAATCAAACAAGCAAGCAAACAAACAGAAAAACCCAAACAAACAAACAAAAAACCAAACTTGGTGTCCTTGTTCTTGGTGTCCTAGGACTGTATCACTAGTAGCACACCTGGAAAATGTACAAGAAAAGCATTTATGACTGATTTCACCTTTTTTTTTTTTTTTTCAATGCAGCAAAAATTGTGGCATTTGAATAAAGCATTTACACCTCTCAAAAGAGATTTAAAATAATTCATAGTAAAATTAGAAGCAATATTAAAAGGGTACTAATATTGCAATTAGACAACAGACTCCTGTTAATCTTCCTTTAAAAAAGGATGAAACACAATTCCTCCCATAAAACTAATTCTGTGGTTTCCTGGTTCCTGTGGGCTGTACTAGCAGATGCATTTTTTTCTTCAGCCAGATTGTGGTGGTTTGAGCCTTAACTGGGACTTAAGAGCTCAGATGGGGGTAAGGCTGAGAATCCCTCCCCTGCTCCCCCCTCCTTCCTCCCAAAAGAGAGGAAAAAGAAAGGGAAGGAGAAAATCCACCATAACAGGTAAGGTTCACAAGGGCAAGGAACAAGGATGGATGTGAGTAAAAAAAAACAGAATAAAAACCCAGGCTCTCTGAAGAGGCACAGAGGCAGCAGGGAGAAGGATCAGGCCTGACCATGTGGCAGAGAAAGCAGGAAGGCAGCTGGATTAGCTCCTGTCCAGGAAAGGCAGGAGCCAAGAAGCTAATGGCTGCAGTGTCCTCCCTTTTATACCCTAGCTGGGCAGGGAGGGGGAGTGGAACAGATTCAGTTTCTCAGGGGGAAAATGCCCTGCAGGGAGGGCAAAGCACTTGCAAGCCCTCCCTCCTCTGCTTCCACGATGAGCGTTAAGCCATCACACAGATATAAAGAGAATTCAAAGAAACTTTATTTGTAAACTATGCAAGGCAGTCCCATGCATAATGTGAAAGAAGATTGGACAAGTAAGGATGAAGGAGACTATGAAGTTGTCATCAGGCACTGAATAATTCCTGTGTAGGAAAAGAGGAGAGGATGTCCTCCTGGTATTAATAGAAGATTTTTCTTACCTTGTGAACCAAAAATATTCATCTTTTGTTCACAAGGGATTAATTTTACTCATTGCAAGTGGCCCATTCTTAACTTTACATCCTTCCAAAATCATGAATAACACTAGAATGCAAATTTCCCATGCAGCACTTCAGTCTGATGAGATTTCACAGAATCACAAAATGTCAGGGGCTGGAAGAGACCTTAAGAGATAATCTAGTCCAATCCCTCTGTGAAAGCAGGATCACATATACCAGGTCATACAGGAACGGGTCTTGGATATCTCCAGAGAGGGAGACTCCGCAACCCACCCTGCACAGCTTATTTCAATATTCTGTCACCCTCACAGTGAAACAATTCATCCTTCTGTTTCCATGGAACTCCCTATGCCTCAAATTTGAAGAGATTTGAGATTTGAAGAGCTGCCTTCATCTAAACACTGACTGGTCTCTGGTTCTGCATGGAATTGTCCTTTGTCTTCAGATACAAAGCAGATTTACATAGTGCAAAATACCCTCACAAAAATGGAGCTCATGGGAACCACTGTGGCCTAGCAGGCTTGAATCTTTTTTGGCACTGTGGCAAAATAATTTGATTTCTCGGTGTGCAGATACAACTGAAGCAACTTGCTCTCATCTAAGGTAAATATAATACTAAGCAGAAGTTTATTCTTTGGCATTATTAACTTCCTGTTTCGGGTATGTGAAATTGTTCAAACAGAACAGTACAATGAGCTACTATAATTTTGTTCCTTTCTGAACAGGTGATCAATTTAATAAAAACAAATTTTATTTTACTCATAAAAGTATAGCATCACAGACAAAGACTATCTGAGGCCTGAATGCACATCTGGAGATCATCAAATTCAACATCCTTGCTCAAAGCAAAGTCAACTAGGTTGCTCAGGGTTGTGTACAGTTTTTAATATCTCCAAAGACAGGCAGATCATAACTTTTTGGGGGAGCTTGTTTCAGTGTTTGATCACCTTCATGGTAATGAATTTTCATCCTATCCTTAGGCAGAGTTGATTCAGATCAACTGGACTGGAAGAACCATAGTTCTCAGTGGTCAGGGTGCAGTTTTGAGAATACAAAGATGATAAGGGACTGGAGCACTGCCTTATGAGGGAAAGCTGAGAGACCTGGGGCTTTTTAGTCTGGAGAAGAGAAGACTGAGAAGGGATCTAATAAATGTACATGAACTAAAACTTCAGTTTGAGTCTCAGCTAGTGGCAGTTCTGTTCTGTTCAGCCTGTCTGCTTCTGCCTCTCTCTCTGAGCAACTAGCCGGAGCTGACCTTGAATAACAGATAAGAGAAAATATTCTTGCATGCGCTCTAAGCTAACAGTATTATCCTCAATAATTACCTTTTCTCTCTCTCTCACCCTTTTGGGAAAAAAGGGAGGTAGGGAGAGAGAGGGGGTACAGGGCGGGGACCCTCCTCTGGCTGGAGGAGGGAGTTTTGTCTGTATTACTTTCTTTGCTGTGTATTCTGGTATATATTGTAAATATTGTATATTGGATATATATTAACTGCATTTCATCCTGCTTGTAAATACAGCTTTAATTCATTTTGCTTCTCCGACTGAGTCAGCCGTGGTTTCTTTGTGGGGGAGGGAGAACTGAACCTTCTCTCACCACCACACATTCCTGTGTGAAATTAAGGCAAATATCAAAAGAAAGGGTATTAATTAAAGAATAAAGTAAAAAAAAAGAAAACAGAGGAAGGGAGAAAGGGAGAGAGAAGGAGAGGGAAAATGGAGAAGGAGAGGGAGCAGGAAAGGAATTATATTACTATCTTCATCTGGAAGAGGGTAGAGGGAGAGAGGTGTCCTAGAATCCAAGTCCTTTTCACCTTGTGTTGTCCAAGGTTGTGGGGCCTCCATCTGGGAGGAAAGAGAGAAAGACCAGGGTTCATGTTTCAACTTATGCTGTCTTTGACCAGAGGAGAAATGGTTTCCCTCCTCTGTGTAGCCTCTAGTGTGTAGTGTTCTTCAGTGAAGTTCTCTTCTCTCGTGGTGATGGGGGAAAAAGACATTCCTGGGCTGCTGCTTCCAGGCTGAGATGTCCATTGTGATGTTCCCCCCAATAAGACAGTATATCTCAGGGCTTTTGTTCAGTTCCTTTTACGGCAGCTTCCCTTGGCCCTTCACATTATTATGCATACGTGTTTTCCAGGTGTTGCCCCCAGGGGGTTGTGCTTGCAGGGCTCAGGTTCCAGAGTAGCTTCCACCCTTTTTGACTATCCCCACCTTCTGGAATAGCTATGGTCTTGAAGGGCAGAGATGACACATCTTATCTTTGGTGAGACATTCCTCAATTGTTAATGTAATCACAAGGTGATTTGCACCCAGCAGTGCACATATTAAAATTCCTGTAATCTTGGGTAGCAAGCAATTTTTTTTTTTTCTGATGCTGAGGAAAAATTTTAATATTACTTTGCAAGGTCCATGCAAACACTATGGAATTGAGCAAGCACAACATCCACCTCCTGGTTCACCTCTGTATAAATTTTCTTGTCTACTAGAACACTATTTGAACACCATATTAGGTGTTAGACTCATTCAACATGAACTTGAGTCCATCCACATTCATTTTACCAATAATAAACACAGCGCTTTCTGAATCATTGTATTAATGCAGCATATGTCTTCCTAGAACAAATCATCAAGGCGCCACATAAAATTTGTGAATAGCTTAAGAGTTATTTCTCCCACTATTATTTATCATCCTCATAAAGTGGATAAAACTTTTATTTTCTTGTTAGCAGGGTCTAATAAGAAAATGCCTCCTGATAAATGTCAGGATATGAATCAGGGTATAACATTCACTGTGAAATATTTTCCATTAGCAAAAGTGCAGTAAATAATAATTTTATCAGCTTTATTGGGTATTAGTTTTTACTACAGTTGCTCAGACTCATGTGTTAAACGGACCTCATAGAACAACTGTGTTAACCAGTATACCTTTAAAATACACTTCCAGCATCTGTTTTTATAGGAGAAAGTAAGGGCAAGACAGAAATATTCTGTAAGAAAACTATCTTAAGTGGAGAATGGGCTGATACTGTATACTAGAGGAATGAGGAAAAATGATATACACTTAAATCAAGTATGTGCTTTATAATTGAAAATGCTAGGCACAAAAACTTCCTTAGTATAAACAACCATAGTGTTTGCAGTTATGTCCACAAAAGTGATAACCTTTCTGTTTTAACTAGAGTACATGAGAAATAATAATAACAGGAATAGCTGTAATAATAGCAACAAGCACTCTAATAATAGGTAATCTGACAGAAGATATTTTGGGAACTGCTCAGGGACCTCCACCTGGACTAATGAACAAATTCACATGTTGCCATGTACCATCTCAGTACTTGAAACTCTTTTTTGTTCTCTCTTCTCTGACAGTAGTCTTGAGTTACAACTACAGTAACAAACAAAGCAACAAAAAATTCTGCAGCAACAATTCAAAGCCTCCTCTTCTCCAGGCTAAACAATCCCAGCTCCCTCAGCCTCTCCTCACAGGGCTTGTTCTCCAGACCCCTCACTGACTTCGTTACCCTTCTCTGGAAATGTTCAAGCACCTCGATGTCCTTCTTAAACTGAGGGGCCCAGAACTGGACAGAGGACTCAAGGTGTGGCCTAACCAATGCAGAGTACAGGGGCACAATGAATTCCCTGATCCTGCTGGCCACACTATTCCTCATGCAGGCCAGGATGCCATTGGCCTTCTTGGCCACCTGGGCACACTGCTGGCTCATGTTTAGGTGGCTGCCAATCAGCACCACCAGGTCCCTCTCTGTTTGTGAGCTCTTGAGCCACTCCAACCCCAGCCTGTAGGTCTGCATGGGGTTGTTGTGGCCAAAGTGCAGCACCTGGCACTTAGACTTGTTGAATGCCATCCCATTGGACTCCGCCCATCTGTCCAGTCAGTTGAGGTCCCTCTGCAGAGCCCTTGTACTCTCTAACTGACCAACATCTGCTCCTAACTTGGTGTTATCTGCAAATTTGCTGATGACTGTCTCAATCCCCTCATCCAGATCATCAATGAAGATATTAAAGAGGATGGGGCCCAGTACTGATTCCTGGGAGATGCCACTGGTGACTGGCCTCCAGCTGGATGTGGCACCATTCACCACCACTCTCTGGGCTTGGCCCTCCAGCCACTTCCTAACCCAGCACAGGGTGTTGCGGTCCAAGCCATGAGCTGACAGCTTAGACAGCAGTTTTCTGTGGACAGTGTCAAAGGCCTTGCTGAAGTCCAGGTAGACTACATCCATAGGCCTCCCCACATCCACCAGACGGGTCACTTGATCATAGAAGAAGATCAGGTTTGAAAGGCAGGACCTGCCCTTCCTAAATCCATGTTGGCTGGACCTGAGCCCTCCTTCAGGTGCGCAGTTATTGCCACCAAGATAATCTGCTCCATCATTTTCCCTGGCACTGAGGTGAGGCTGACTGGCCTGTAGTTTCCAGGTTCCTCCATCCAAACCTTCTTGTGGATGGGCACCACATTGGCCAGTTTCCAGTCATCTGGGACCTCAGCGGTGAGCCAGAACTGGAGGAAAATGATGGAGAGCAGCCTGGCCAGCTCATCTCCTAGCCCTCTTAGCACCCTGGGATGGATCCTATCCGGTCCCATGGACTTGTGGGTGTCCACGTCGCTCAGCAGGTCCCAAGGTATGTTGAAGGTCTCGAGGTATGTTGAAGGAAGTGGTTAGATTATGTAGGAATAAAATTAGAGAGGCAAAGGCCCAGTTGGAACTGAAGCTGCCCACCTCTGTTAAAGACAACAAAAAGCATTTTTACAAATATATTAACACTAAAAAGAAGGGCAAGAAGAACCTCCACTCCTTATTGGACCTGGAGGGGAACACTGTGACTGAAGATGAGGAAAAGGCTGAGGTCCTGAACACCTTCTTTGCCTCAATGTTTAACAGCAAGGCATGAGTTCAGGACGAGTGGCCTACTGAGCTGGGCAGTTGGGTTGGGGAGCAGTGTGATGCCCCATAAATCCATGAGGAATTAGTTCGGGACCTGCTGGGCCACTTGGACACCCACAAGTCCATGGGACCAGATGGGATCCATCCTAGGGTGCTGACAGAGCTGGCAAATGAGCTGGCCAAGTCGCTCTCCATCATTTTTCTCCAGTCCTGGCTCACTGCTGAGGTCCCAGATGACTGGAAACTGGCCAATGTGGTGCCCATCCACAAGAAGGTTTGGATGGAGGAACCAGGAAACTACAGGCCAGTCAGCCAGACCGCAGTACCAGGGAAAGTGATGGAGCAGATTATCCTAGCAGCAATAACTGCGCACCTGAAGGATGGCCAAGGGCTCAGGTCCAGCCAACATGGATTTAGGAAGGGCAGGTCCTTCCTCTTCAACCAGAGAGTGATAGTGAATGGTGCCACATTCAGCAGTCACCAGTGGCGTCCCCCAGTGATCAGTACTGGACCCCGTCCTCTTTAACATCTTCATTGATCATCTGGACGAGGGGGTTGAGTCAGACATC
Organism: Dryobates pubescens; assembly: GCF_014839835.1. Taxonomy (NCBI): domain Eukaryota; kingdom Metazoa; phylum Chordata; class Aves; order Piciformes; family Picidae; genus Dryobates; species Dryobates pubescens. The sequence goes on along the minus strand of NC_071657.1, from coordinate 79,557,888 downwards.
AGCAAGTTTGCAGATGACACCAAATTAGGAGCAGATGTTGGTCAGTTAGAGGGCAGAAAGGTTCTGCAGAGGAACCTCGACCGGCTGGACAGATGGGCAGAGTCCAATGGCATGGTATTTAACAAGTCCTAGAAGGTGGTGGGGTCGCCGTCCCGGGGGGTGTTCAAAACGCGGCTTGACAGGATGCTTGGTTGCATGGTTTACTTGATTAGGTGGTGTTGGATGATAGGTTGGACACGATGATCTTGAAGGTCTCTTCCAACCTGGTTTATTCTATTCTATTCTATTCTATTCTATTCTATTCTATTCTATTCTATTCTATTCTATTCTATTCTAAGTCCAAGTGTCGGGTGCAGCACTTTGGCCACGGCAACCCCATGCAGAGCTACAGGCTGGGGTCAGAGCGGCTGGAGAGCTCCCAAACGGAGAGGGACCTGGGGTTACTGATTGGCAGCCACCTAAACATGAGCCAGCAGTGTGCCCAGGTGGCCAAGAAGGCCAATGGCATCCTGGCCTGCATGACGAATAGTGTGACCAGCAGGAGCAGGGAGCTCATTGTGCCCCTGTACTCTGTATTAGTTAGGCTGCACCTTGAGTACTGCGTCCAGTTCTGGGCCCCTCAGTTTAAGAAGGACATCGAGACACTTGAACGTGTTTAGCCTGGAGAAGAGAAGGATCAGGGGTGACCTCATTGCCTTCTGCAACTACCTGAAAGGTGGTTGTAGACAGGAAGGGGTTGGTCTCTTCTCCCAAGCAACCAGCACCAGAACAAGGGGACACAGTCTCAAGCTGTGCCAGGGGAGGTTTAGACTCGAGGTGAGGAAAAAGTTCTTCACTGAGCGAGTCGTTCATCATTGGAATGGGCTCCCCAGGGAGGTGGTGGAGTTGCCGTCCCTGGAGGTGTTCAAGGGGAGATTGGACATGGCACTCGGTGCCATGGTCTAGTTGTGAGGTCTGTTGGGACAGGTTGGACTTGATGATCCTTGGTGTCTCTTCCAACCTTGGTTATACTGTGATACTGTGTCCAGAGAAGGGCAACAATGCTGGGGAGAAGCCTTGAGCACAAGCCCTATGAGGAGCGGCTGAGGGAGCTGGGATTGTTCAGCCTGGAGAAGAGGAGGCTCAGGGGTGACCTCATTGCTCTCTACAACCACCTGAAAGGTGGTTGTAGCCAGAAAGGGGGTGGTCTCTTCTCCCCGGCAACCAGCACCAGAACAAGGGGACACAGTCTCAAGCTGTGCCACGGGAGGTTTAGACTCGAGGTGAGGAGAAAGTTCTTCACTGAGCCATTCGTTCATCATTGGAATGGGCTGCCCAGGTGGGTGGTGGAATCACCATCCCTGGAGGTGTTCAAGAGGAGATTGGACGTGGCACTTGGTGCCATGGTCTAATTGTGAGTTCTGTGGAGGCAGGTTGGACTCAATGATCTTTGAGGTCTCTTCTAACCTTAATTATACTCTGATACTGTGAAAGCAGTGTTAAAGTCAACTTATCTGTGTTCACAAAGTAGTAGCAAGAATAGTAGACAATTCTGAAGAATGATACTTCAAATATCAGGGAATTCTCATAGCCACTGCACTACAAACTGCCCTATTATTCCTCAGGCTATTTTTACTGTTATGGTTTTATTGAGTTTTTGTACCTAGGACTACACTGACAAAAAAGTCTTCCAGAGTTTTATGAAGACACTGAATCAGCTAAAAAAAATAAATTTCATCTTCACCTCCTGTGTCTATTTCTTAGTTTCTTATGGAAATGCTCCTTTCACTGTGGGTGAGGTGGGGACAGCCATCTCAGTGGGAATTAAGCATGAAACACAGTCAGATATTTTGTAAAAATACCTTTAATCTTACCTATCCATTTTCTGATACTTTTAAATACCTTCTATCCTCTGAAAAAAAAACAAACAACAAAGTCACTGGGAACCTGAATCTTCCTGTATGCTTTTGTTTTTTTCTTTCTTTTTTTGTTTTTAATAAATACATATAAAACGTGTTGAAACATTTAGTTCCCTTAGTGTCAGGTTTAAAAAAAAAATCCAAATGAAGTAGTTTGCAACTGAGTCATAACACCTTATTGGGCTACAACTGATCATGACAGTGATCATAAATTATATGATAATTATCTTAGAAAATGGCACGTGTTCTTTTCATCATACATTACAAATTCTTACTAGGTATTGCCTTCTCCCTGCCTGAATGGGACAAAAACGTATACTATAAATTAAAAATACATTAAGGGTTGCTGAAATACAGGAAATCACCACAAGTTCCCAAGAAAATTCAATTTGTACATTAGGGTGCTTCCATGACTTTGTTTTTAGATGATTTTAGAGTGACTCAGGCCTAATAGATGTGTTTAATACTTTGCTAACTTAGGTAAGCAGCTGTGTATTGAATGACAACCAGCTGATGCCGTACTGGATGTGATATATCTGAAAAAGTACTCTTGACATGGTTGACATATATTACTCATATAAAAGGCATCATTGCTAAACTGTCTGAACATAAAACAAAGTTCACTTAATACTGCTGAATGAGCTGATCAGGCAAGAGTCCTCTAGCTGTCCTTATTCCATCAGTAAACACAACTAAAAGGAGAATTGCAGGGAGAGACCAGGAAATACATAATATGCCTTTCAACCAAACACGACATAGTGGAGCCACTATAGGCTCTAATGTTTAGTTTTTGAAAGTACTTTGAAGCAATGGAAGTTTTGGCTTAATAGGAATTATCAGACTCTTTAACACTTAACTATATGAAACTCACAGTTAAGGCTAAGCAAAATACAGTTTTAAATATGAGCACGTTAATCTGATGTCAAATCCTAAAAGGAACTAGGCTCCATTTCAAAGCTGTAATAAGAGACAATGTGAAAGAGTGGCTGAATCAGTTCATCTGGGAAAAAAACAATGAGTGAAAGGGGATGGGTATTTTAAAGACACATCACAACGCAAGTAATGCCTAAGTCTAGCTTCCTGGAAATCATGAAGCAATTCTCAAATAATTCTCTAGCTTCTGTTTATACTCAGAAGAATAGGTAGATAACTCTGGTCCACATGCATCACCTGCCCAGAATTTCTACACTTGGAATTCTGAATCTGTTTATCAGTATATGGTCTATAAACAACATGTTTTTTTGGAACTTATTTTTAACTTTCTTAAGTGTAGTGGGATAAATCTCACCTCAAAGTTTTGTTTTGTGTTGTTGGGGTTTTTTTATATGACATAAGTGTAAAATAATTTAACTAAGGAAAGATGATGTAGTGAAACTGCATTTTACAAGTGTGTAAAGATCTGACCACTGTTGTAGTATGATTTTTTCAGTTACTTATAGAGCTGAGACACATTTCACTTTGTAGCTCAGCCTTAATACTAAGAGAAGTTACTAACTGCTGACTGCAGCTGATTCTCAGCTTTTAAAAAAACAACTATTTGTGGTGGGTTTAGGCTGTGCCTTTAAAATTTAGTTACCGATTTTGAGCAGAAAAGTAGAAAAATATAAATAAATCACTATTGGGTATAGAAAGGAAAACAAAAGATTATTCTAAAAAAATTAATTGGATAAATATCTAGAATAAGATGGGCTGTACCTAAACAATTCTCTCTTCTTTCCTGATCTCTGCTGTTTTGCTTCACTTGGGAGAGATCAACCTGCGTGTTGGCTGGCCTTGGCTGAAATTGTTTAGTTAAGTCTAACCCACTGCTTTCTCGCTGCTTCTCTCTCTCTTGTGGGACAAGGAGGGAGTGTGTGTGCAGTGAAATGTCTTCCCTGGTAGAGTGTAGCTCTTGCTTGCAATCACAGATTCATTTGCTTCTAACTGACTTCGTCTGGCAAAGTTAATGCGGGGGGAGAAACTTCAACCCACCACACTATTACAGCCAGAATATCTTCTGTCATCATATATATATACAGTAACTGGAACATGCATTCAGTGGAATAAAATTTATTTTATAGAAGACATTTTCTTCTCTCAAGTAGCTCTGTTAACATGCACTTATTCATCTAAGCCCTCTTTCTATATTTTTAACTGAAGTTTCTTTTTATTTTTTATTTTTTAATTTGTTCTGAGGGAACTTTTACTGGAGTTTACCAAGTCCTGAAACTCAAGTAAGGGCATCTGTCTACTGGGCAAAATGGAGAAGTCTGATTCTGTCATGCCACACTGAACAATGTGTTGTCCCTGGCCCATGTTCTTAAAACCAGAAATAATTCTTCTTTCTACAAAACATTCCATGGGCATAGTTAAGAGAAATATCCCATGGGCACAATTAAGAGGAAAAGACAAGTGCTTGTCATTGGGGACTCACTTCTGAAGGGTGGTGAGGGTCCTATATGCAGATCTGACCCACTCTTTAGGGAAGTCTGTTGCCTGCCTGAGGCCAGGCCTAAGGATGTAGTAAGAAAACTTCCAACCCTGGTCCACCCAACTGACTACTATCTGTTGGTGGTTTTCCAAGAAGGTGATAATGAAATTTAAACAAGAAATTTGAGAACAATGAAGAAGGATTTCAGAGCCTGGGGACAAATGGTGAAGGAGTCAGGAGCACAATTAGTATTTGCTTCTGTCCCCCCCACTAGCTATGTCTAATGATGGCATAAACATGAAAATCCAGCAGATTAAAGCCTAGCTGTGGGACTGCTGCCAATGGCAGGATTTTGGGTTATTTGATCACAGGCTACTCCATAAGACCATAGGCCTGATGACTATTAATAGGAAATGCTTGCATCTAAGAGAAAAAACAATCCTGGAACAAGAACTGGCAGGACAAATTAATAGTTCTTTAAACTAATATTGAAGGGGTAACAGAGGAAAAAGAGCCTCACCAAGGACATTCCTGGGACAACTGTGAAACAGGATACCAGCTCCACTCCTATCCTGGGGGCTGTAGGGGCTGGTGGATTATGTGAGACCCACAATGGTAACAGATGCTCCTCTGCTAAGTCTCTGAAGTGTCTGTATATATGCAAGAAGCATGGGAAATAACCAGGATGAACTAGAAATCTGGGTACAGTCTCAGGGTTATGATTTGTTGCAATTACAGAGACATGGTGGGACAGCTCCCATGACTGGAATGTGGTTATGGATGACTACGTACCTTTCAGGAAGGACAGACTGGCAAGGTGAGATGGTGGAGTTGTTCTCTGTGTGACTAAGCAATAGAATACGTTGAGATAACCCAGGGGCACATGATAAAAGTGTTGAAAGCTTATGGGTAAGGGTGAAGGGCCATGCAAATACCAGTGATATGATTGTGGGTATTGTGGTGGTGAGAGAAAGTTCAGTTCTCTCCCCCACACAAAGAAACCACAGCTAACTCAGTCGGAGGAGCAAAATGGATAAGAGCTATATTTACAAGCAGGATGACATGCAGATGAATATGTACATAATATACAGTATTTACAATATATACAGAAATATACAGCAAAGAACATAACACAGAAATCCTTCCCTCCTCCAAGGAGAAGGGTTCCCCCAAAATACCTGCTTCTCTCCCTTCCTCCCTTTTTTCCCAAAAAGGGTTAGAGAGAGAAAAGGTAATTATTAAGGAGGAAATTCTGTTAGTTCAAAGCATATGCAAGAATTAGTTTCTTATCTGGTTAGTTGAATGTCAGCACCCACCAGGACAGACAGAATACAGCTGTTCAGAGAGACTGGAACAGACAGACTGACTGAACTGACTGAGATTCAAACTGAACTAAAGGTAAAATTTAAAGTTGCATTCTACCAATCTACCAATGAAATTCATTTAGACTATCTTTGTTTTCATTCTTCCACCAAAACATTCAGCCAGAGTGTTCCAGTAACTGTCCCTTTCTTAAAGGCGTAGCCTAAAACTGTCACCGGTATTTACTACAGACCACTGAACTAGGAACTAGTTTAGGAACTACTGATGAGGCCTTCTACAGGCAGCTGGAAGTAGCTTCTTGATCAATTGCCCTGGTGCTCATGGGTGACTTCAACCACTCCGATATTAGTTGGAATGATCACACAGCCAAGTGTAAACAATCCAAAAAGTTCCTGCAGTGCATTGATGACAACTTTCTGTTGCAGGTAATTGAAGAACCAACAAGAAGTGCAATGCTGGATCTCGTATTAACAAATAGAGAAGGACTGGTTGTAGATGTTAAGGTTGGGGGTAATCTTGGTTGTAGTGACCATGACAAGTTAGAATTGAATATCAACAGACAATGAAGCAGCCTTGGAATTTAAGAGGGCTAACTTTGCTCTCTTCAAGACTCTACTTAGAAATATCCAGTGAGCTAGGGCTCTAGAAGCAAGAGGGGCCCAAGAAAGCTGGTCAATAATCAGACATTACCTCCTCCAGGCTCAAGAAATAATGTATTACCTTGACAAACAAAAAAAAAAAAAATAAAATCAAGCAAGGGAGGCAGAAGACCTGCATTGAGATAAGTAAGGAGTTCTCAAAAAAAATCGAAAAAGAAAAACATTTACAATATGTGGAAAAGTCTGGTCAGTTGGGAGGATTATAGAAATATAGCCAGAGAATGTAATGCAACAAAGAATTCCAAGGCTCCCTTGGAACTTGGTCTTGCCAGGAGTGTGAAAGAGAACAGGAAGTGGTTTTCAAATACATCAATGACAAAGGGAAGAGAAAACAAAAGGTAGGCCCACTACTGAATGATATGGGAGATATAGGAACTGATGATGTAGAGATGGCAGAGCTGTTGAATGCCTTCTTTGCCTCAATGTTTAGTCTTCCAAGATGTGACCGTTTGACACTGTGCCTTTAAGAAAGGGGCACACTGGCTAAATGTTTATAAAATATTTCGGTATTCTAAACGAATTTCATTGGCCAAGTAATTGTGGGAGGTGAGGATAGTCCCAGCGCAGCTGGAACTTTCTCTCAGTCTTCCTTCCTTCGCTGTCCCTTTCAGCTGGATCTGCTTCTGAGCTTCTTGCCAAGAGATAAGAACTAACTCACTCCCTGTAACAGGCCTGTCCGCTTCTTCCCCTGTCCTGCTAACCATCCTCGTCTCTTCTTCTACCTCTTTGGGGGAGAAGGGAGGTAGGGGGTGAAGGGGGGCACAGGGGGAAGCCCCCTCTGTGGGGGGTCTGGTTTCTGGTTGAGTTCATTTGCTGTATATTCCTGTATATATTGTAAAATACCTGTATTTGTTGTGTTACATATAATCTGTTTCCTTGTAAAATATAATCTCATTTCTCTGACTGGGTTTAGCCATGGTCTCTTTCTCAGTGGGGGAGGGAAAGCAGAGCCTTTCCTTTCAAACCACCACACAAGACCACCTCTCAGGAACTTCTGTTTCTGGAAACAACGGAGCAGAACTGGAGGGAAGAGGACACTCCACTATTAAGACAGGACTGGGATCTCTTATACCAGCTGATCTCTTATACAAATGAAGCCACACAAATCTGTGGGCCATGATGACATGCATCCATGAGTGCTGAGAGAGTTGGCTGATACTGTTGCTGTACCTCTCTCCATCATCTTTGAAAAGTCATGGAGAACAGGAGAGGTGCCTGATGAGTGGAAGAAAGCAAATGTCACTCCAGCCTTCAAAAAAAGGCAAGAAGGAGGACCCAGGTAACTACAGACCAGTCAGATTAACTTCCATCCCTAGAAAGATGATGGAGCAGCTCATCCTGGAGGTCGTCTCTAACCACGTAGAAGACAAGATGGTTATCACGAGTAGCCAGCATGGATTTACCAAAGGGAACATCCTGCCTGAATAATGTGATGGTCTTCTATGAAACCGTGACTAAATGGGTAAATGAGGGAAGAGCAGTGGATGTCATATACCTTGACTTCAGTAAGGCTTTTGATACTGTATCCCACAGAAAAGCTCCTGAAATGTGGCATAGATGGCTGGTCCATGAGGTGGATTGAAAACTGACTCCACAACAGAGTTCAGAGGGTTGTCATCAGTGGCACAGAGTCAACTTGGAGGCCTGTAGCCTGTGGTGTTCCTGAGGGATCAGTACTGGGTCTGATTTTGTTCAATATCTTTATCAACAACCTGGATGAGAGGATTGAGAGTACCCTCAGCAAGTCCACTGTTGATATAATACTGGGGGATGGCTGACACCAGTCAGGCTGTGGAGCCGTCCAATGAAATCTGGACAGGCTGGAGATTTGGTGCAGGCAAACCTCATGAAGATCAATAAAGACAAGTGCAGAGTCTTGCATCTGGGGAGGAATAACAACATGCACCAGTATAGGTTAGGGGCTGCCCTCCTGGAAAGCAGCTCCATGGAGAAAGATTTTGAAGTGCTTGTGGACAGCAAGTTTTCTGTGGGACAGCAATGTGCCCTTGTGGCCAAGAGGGCCCATGATATCCTGGGACGCATCAAGAAATGTGTGTCCAGCAGGTCTAGAGAGGTTCTCTATCCCTCTACTCTGCCCTGGTGAGACTACACCTGGAGTATTCTGTCCAGTTTCAAGCTCCCCAGTTCAAGAGAGACAGAGACCTGCTGGAGAGAATCCAATGGAGAGCCATGAGGATGATGAGGGGACTTGAGCATCTCACTTATGAAAAGAGACTGAGATCCCTGGGGCTATTTAGTCTTCAGAAGAGAAGACTGAGAGGAGATCTCATCAATGTGTATAACTATCAGAGGGGTGGGGCCAATCTCCTTTTGGTGGTGCACAATAATAAGACAAGAAACAATGGATAGAAACTTGAACATAGAAGATTTCACCTCAACATGAGGAGAAATTTCTTTACAATAAGGGTGACGGAGCACTGGAACAGACTTCCTAGTGATGTTGTGGAATCTCCTTCACTGGACACATTCAAAACCCACCTGAATGCAATCCTGTGTGGACTACCATAGGTGATCCTGCTTTGGCAGGGATGTTGGACCTGGTGATCTCTGGAGATCCCTTCCAACCTCTAATGTACTGTGATACTGTGATATGGGAGGCTGTTGTATAACAGCAGACAAGGCATATTCAGATAGTTAATGAAAAGAGTCATGCACTAAATTATCTTCTTTAGCAAGGCTAAAATCAGTTCTGGCCTGGAAAACCTGTAGCTGTGGGAAAATTTTCAAGTTAATGTGCTCTTCAGAGATGACTTCTCTCGATACTCAGCAGGTAAAATCATCTGGTTTTGTCTCACTCTAGTGCTGTGCTCCCAGGGGATCAGGAAAGTGGTTCCTCACTCATAACTCTTTCATACCAGAACTATCTTAAGATAGACAAATCATAAGGTAAATTAAATGTCATAGTTTAATCTTAGGGCTAGATTAAATGAACTGTTGTGCATCAGCACTTGTTTTGCTCTGTTTTGCACATAGCAGCAGCAATAAATACCTGGAAGGATTTTCACAGCTTTTATAAAAGAATACATTTTTGCCTTCCTCAAGAAATGAATTCTTATATAATTTGTCATGTCCAAAGGATGTACAAAGTCATGACATGGCCTTAAAAGACGAATTGGGAAGAACTCAGTTTGACTGGCAAGGTGAAAGCAGCTTTTGTCTTTCTGATCCATGACAAGTGTGGACAATGAGCCAATCTAAAGGTCATTGTGAACAGCAGCCATGGGGAATTTCAGACTTCCTATGATGAAGCAGTATGACCATATTTGTGAAGTCTGTAAAGCCTGAAATTGATGAAGTGTTTTCTAAAACTTGTTTTACAATTTAAAAAGACAAGTATTTAACATGTTTCAACACATTTTCTGTAAACTTTTTGACTTTGTATCAGTAGTAATATTTTATGTCAAAGTATACTTACTTATAAAATTACATGCTTCACTTTTTTTTCATATGGTAGGCAGATATCTTTCATAATGGATAATTTTAGAAGAATTTGCAGATGGATTCAATGTTATCACAAACATATCCTAGGTGCTTAGCTATTCATTAAGCCACCAATATTATTGCTATTAATTGCCTGGAGAAGGAGACAATTATAATTCCATTTGCTTCAGAAGCTATGTACATATAGTCATAGCATAGAAAGGTAAAAGAAAATAAGAAAAAAAAAAATCAGTTCTGGGGGAAACTGACAGCTTTAGGTGATGTTTCAGATATGAATTTGCCAGCAAATGCATATGTCCTTTATATGTGTGGTGTGAAAATTGACTTAAACACAGAATCTATTAAAATACAAAATACTGGCTGATTAGCTTTAATGCCTCCCAAATTTTCTGCTTGAATGTAACCCACATTTGTTGCAATTAGTGGCTGAATAAACTCTATTATTGGTTATCACAACTTCTGTGGCTGTGTCATCTCAATGACAAGCTCAGTGAGGATCGGACTCCTGTTGTGCTAGGTTCTGTGGAAATGAATTAGAAGATATGACCTCTTCCTGAAACAAAATTTCAATTTCAGACATAGCAGACAAGCATAGCAAGCAATAGAACCATCTCACAATTTCAGCTCTAATTATTTGCATGCACTCTAAAATAATTCTTTGTGGAAGCACACTTCAGTATTAAGTGTTTTCTCAGCTAATATGAGATGAAAATTGAAGCTCTGACCCACACTTTCAGACTTACTTCTACCCTATTCACACTTTACTTGCTCCTACAAGAAGGTAATTTCATAGTACCTTATAAAAAGGAGATGCAATCCAAGTTACAAGCTACCATTGTCCCAAATAATTTTAGATTTTATACAGAAATCTGAGTATCATAGTCTTGGAGACTAGTATAAAGACTGAAATAAACATTCCTCAGACAACAGATGAAGTTGAAGGGTATTCATGGATTGTAAACAACTTAAATATTGCATGGCATGTAAAAGGGCACCAAAAAAAGGAAATCAATTCCAAAACTGAAATAGCAAAAAACAAAATCCCAATAAACTCAATTTAAAAAAAAAAATCAAGACTGGCAAGTTTGTGCTGGTGACCTTAGCTGACCCACATTAGAGGGCAATCACTACTCAGTCAATACTTCTTATGCATAACTACAGACACAAATGATCAATGGAAAGTGATAAAGGAATGGTGATCAATAAACATTACAGTCTGACGTACAAGTGTTGAGGAAGTGGATGAGAGTATATTTCTTTCTGACTTTAGGAAGCCAATATGTGAACAAGGATTCATCAGAGTTTGGAATTTGAGCAGTTTCCACAATATACTACACACCATTCTTTTTAAAATCCTTGCTATACAACTAAGCTAAACGAACTAGTTACAATGTGGCTCTTTAATGACCAGGTTCAGTGCAATTCCATTGTGTTCATATATGAACTGATAACATTCTTGAAGAACCCTTACAAACCTTGCTTGTGAAAATACCATTCACTTAGCTGTTTGAGATCAGAATCAAATAAAAAATATTGCTTCCTTTTCAGGACACCAGAAAAGAGAAAAGCAAAATCCTAAGCTCATGAGGTTTACTGAGGATGCTGAACATCCTGCTGATACTGGATATAAAACTTCTGGGGCCTAAACAAAATGCAGTAAAATAACTGAAGAGAAGGGAAAAAAGTCTTTTACTGAATCCAAGCAATCTTCATTATGGCTCTTGATGAACACCAAACTGAAAAAAAAAAAAAAAAAAAAAAAAAATTAGTATTATTCCTTAATCCATGGTAGCAAACCAGTGATGAGAAATCCTTCACAGTAACATTTGATACTTCAGAAAATTTTCCTGATTTTTAATTTTTGTAGTGTAATTTACATTCACCAAGAGACAGCAGTTGGTCAGATATGCAATATAAAACACATTTACTATGGCTTCACACATATACCACTCCTCCTCCTGCAGTCAAAGAATGTTGACAAAAATTATCTCTGGAGTAGTTTCTGCAGACAGCATATGAATTTTTGTACAGGCAATATTTAACTATTCATTGTGATCCTGGCTAGAATCCACTTCTAAGTCTGTGGTTGGCCAGAATAGAAATCAGAATCCAGAATTATATACATAAAAGGAGTATGTTTTTGGTGACTTAAAAGTGGATTTGGAAGATCTTTCTTACAAAGACTGCAGATTTAGTGTTGTGAAAGTATTGCAATTTGTCTAACAGTTCTTCCTAAAAACAGTTGATGTACAGTAACTGTCTTGAAGTTGTTTAGATTATTTCGAAGCTTTGACAATTCCAAGCTTTTTATTCTCTCAAAATTTCATTTTTAGAATAATTTTATCTGTTCTAATATTAACCACAAATAGTTGCAAAAATCAGATTACAATTTTATTGCTAATGCTGTATTTAGATTACATCCATCTAAATGCCCACAGCATATTATCCTGATTTTTGAGTGATACCAGTAACATTTCCTTGTTGTTGCAGTTTGGGCTGGGTGCCCTCTGCTACGTCAGGTGCTTTCTGTGCCCAGGGATCCAGCCCAGTGGGCGGACGCAGGAAACTGGGTATTTCCTACCATAATTCTTTGCACCACTATAAAATCCAGTGTGGGGTCTAGCACTTACTCTTTCTTTCTCCTCTGTCACCCAGTAACTGGGGGAGATGCATCCCGGCTGTGGGCCTGGCTAGGCCCAAGGCCGGGGGGCGGGATCAGCAGTCTCAGACCTGGCCAGCTGAGACTAGCCCAGCAGTGGAGCGGGAGGGGTGGGGAAGAAGGAGCCCTGGGGGTCTTGGGTGTACTGTCAGGTGGGGATGGGATGTTCCTGGGTCTGCTTTGGGATCTCTTTTGTCACTGCACTTCTGGCTTTCTGTAAACATTCACTGTTTTCCATCTTAACTTTTTATCACTTTTGCAATCCATTTGTCTGAGTTGTTTTTTCTGCACTTGGTGGGGAGGGGTTCTGCCTCAACCCATCATACTTGCTCAAGCCACTGAGTGCCAACACATCAGTGTGGTTCCAAGAACTCCGTTAAACTTAATTACTGTAGTTATAATGTTCCAATATTAAACAAAGAAAAATAAAGTTATTTTCATCCAGCCATCTTTTTCTAAGCAATAGAATAGAATTTTTAAGATCTTTGGTTACAGATCCCTAAGTCCTTTTGATTTCCCATGATTAAGTTGTTATATTGATCAGTCAATTTACATCTAGACTTGAAGCTCAGAGTGACACCTGTCTCTGAATCATTTTACCCTAAGGTGGTAATACCTATTCCACCATTACCCACATTATATAAATTGCTTATACATGTTTATGAACCACTAATGGTTGTGTTATAAGAAATAATGTTTTGCCTAGACATAAATCTGGTTTTAGACCTCATGGCATGACAAATATATTAATAGCATTTATGCATGATCTGTTTTTACCTCCACACAGTCCTCAACTATCAGGCAGTATTGTTGGTGAATGATGGTAACCTTTAAATGTTAGATAGAGATGATTATGATCCTTGATTGAAACACAATGAACATTCTGCCCTTGCGATTCTCTTGTTTGGGATTAATTAAAGAGATTATGAGGTGCTTTTTTGGACAGGGCTGCACAACTAATTGCTGCTGGTGGTCTTTGGAACAGCTATGTTTGTGACGGTGGCTGAACACACTTTATGGACCTCAGTTTGTGATTTATGCTTAGTAAAACAGAATTTATTCCTGTAAAGCCAGTGGGCCCACAATCAGCTTCAGTTAGCTTATCTATTCAATTTTAAATCTCCATTTGAAAACTGAGACATTTCTGGGAAGGCACAAAGCAGGTAATCAAAGGTTCTGCAACTCTTTAAGAAACTATTCCTCCCAGTCTTCCACAAATGCCAAAGGTAAACAGTTCTTCTAGAGCCTGTAGGAATAATTTGCATAGGCTTTATTCTGATGATGGAGAGGACCAAACTCCTCAGACTAAAAGGAACAGATTTGTATGAACCACGGCAAATGACCTCAGAACCACAAACCACACCATGGAACTTGTTCTTTCTTGATAGATCTGTATTCTTTATCCCTCACTGTGGAAATTTGTGCTACTAGCACTGAAGTCCCCTGTTCATTGCTTGGTGTTAGATTAGAACATGACCTCCACTCTATTTCTTAATTAAAATTACTTTTTGTGTGCATATATGTATGCATATAGATGTACATTGTACATATTTCACTATGTATTTTCTTCACGTGTGCGACATTTGAGTAGCAACTGAAGCCCTTTGAATTTTCTCAGAGTTCATGCATGTCTTCTATGTGGACTTGCAAAGCTGTGTTGAATAGAATAGAATAGAATAGAATAGAACAGAACTTATCATCCAACACCACCTAATCAACTAAAACATGCAACCAAGCACCCTATCAAGTCTCCTCCTGAACATCTCCAGTGATGGCGACTCCACCACCTCCTTGGGAAGCCCATTCAAATGGGCAATCACTCTCACTGTGTAGAACAGCCTCCTAACCTCCAACCTAAACCTTCCCTGGTGCGGCTTGAGACTGTGTCCTCTTGTTCTGGTACTGGTTGCCTGGGAGAAGAGAACAACCTCTGCCTGTCTACCACCTCCCTTCAGGTAGTTCTAAAGAGCGATAAGGTCACCCCTGAGTCTCCTCCTCTCCAGGCTAAGCAATCCCAGCTCCCTCAGTCTCTCCTCATAGGGCTTGTGTCCCAAAACCCTCACCAACTTTGTTACCCTTCTCTGGACATGCTCCAGCAAGTCAACATCCTTCCTAAACTGAGGGGCCCAGAACTGGACACAGGACTCAAGGTGCAGCCTAACCAGTACAGTGTACAGGGACAGAATGATCTCCCTGTTCATGCTGGCCATACTGCTCCTGATGCAGGCCAGGATGCCATTGGCCCTCCTGGCTGCCTGGGCACACTGCAGGCTCATGTTCAGCCTACCATGGACCAGCACCCCTAGGTCCCTCTCTGCCTGGCCTCTCTCCAGCCACTCTGACCCCAGCCTGTAGCACTGCATGGGGTTGTTGTGGCCAATGTGCAGAACCCGGCACTTGGATGTGTTAAACCTCATGCTGCTGGATTCTGCCCATCTGTCCAGCCTGTCACTCTGCAAAGCCTCTCTATCCTCCAGCAGATCAACACCTGCCCCCAAATTGGCGTTGTCTGCAAGTTTACTGATGATGGACTCAATGCCCTTATCCAGATCATCAATAAAGATGTTAAAGAGCATGGGGCCCAACACTGATCCCTGGGGCATGCCACTATTGACTGGGCGCCAACTGGATGTGGCACCATTCACCACCACTCTCTGGGCTTGGCCCTCCAGCCAGTTCCTAACCCAATGCAGTGTGCTCCCATCCAAGCCATTTGCTGACAGTTTGGACAAGAGAATACATAGAATACATAGAATAAACCAGGTTGGAAGAGACCTTCAAGATCATCGCGTCCAACCCATCAACCAATCCAACACCGCCCAAGCAACTAACCCACAGCACCAAGTACCCCGTCAAGTCTTCTCCTAAAAACCTCCAGTGATGGCGACTCCACCACCTCCCCAGGCAGCCCATTCCAATGGGCAATCACTCTTTCTGTATAGAACTTTTTTCTAACATCCAGCCTGAATCTCCCCTGGCGCAGCCTGAGACTGTGTCCTCTTGTTCTGGTGCTGCTTGCCTGGGAGAAGAGACCAACATCCGTCTGTCTACAACCTCCCTTCAGGTAGTTGTAGAGAGTAATAAGGTCACCCCTGAGTCTCCTCTTCTCCAGGCTAAGCAACCCCAGCTCCCTCAGCCTCTCCTTGTAGGGCTTATGTTCCAAACCCCTCACCAACTTTGTTGCTCTCCTCTGGATTCGTTCCAGCAAGTCAACATCCTTCCTAAACTGAGGGGCCCAGAACTGGACACAGGACTCGAGGTGCGGCCTAACCAGTGCAGTGTACAGGGGCACAATGACCTCCCTGCTCCTGCTGGCCACACTGTTCCTGATGCAGGCCAGGATGCCATTGGCCCTCTTAGCTGCCTGGGCACACTGCAGGCTCATGTTTAGTCTACCGTCGACCAGCACCCCCAGGTCCCTCTCAGCCTGACTGCTCTCCAGCCACTCTGACCCCAGCCTGTAGCGGGGACAGTGTCTTGCTGAAGACCAGGTAGACCACATCCACAGGCCTCCCCACATCCACCAGGTGGGTCACCTGATCATAGAAGGAGATCAGGTTGGTCAGGCAGGACCTGCCCTTCCTAAACCTATGCTGGCTGGGCCTGATCCCTTGGCCATCCTCTGAGTGCTGTGTGATTGCACTCAAGATGACCTGTTCCATAATCTTGCCTGGCACTGAGGTCAGGCTGACAGGCCTATAATTCCCTGGCTCATCCAACCGGCCCTTCTTGTGGATGGGCATCACGTTGGCCAGCTTCCAGTCTTCTGGGACATCTGCAGTGAGCCAGGACTGCTGGAAAATGATGGATAGTGGCTTGATCAGCTCATCTGCCAGCTCTCTCAGCACCCTAGGATGGATCCCATCTGGTCCCATGGACTTGTGGGAATCCAAGCGGCTGAGCAGATCTCTTACTGCCCCATCCTGGAACAGTGGAAAACTATGCTGCTCCCTGGCTCCTTCTGCCAGCTCTGCAGGCCAGCTGTCTGGAAGACATTCTGTCCGGCTAGTAAAAATTGAGGCAAAGCAGGTGTTAAGTACCTCTGTCTTTTCCTCATCCTTTGTAACAACGTTCCCTTCCATGTCAACCAAGGAGTGGAGGTTGTCCTTGCACTTCCTCTTGCTATTAATATATTTATAGAAGGACTTTTTGTTGTCCTTCACAGCAGAGGCCAGTCTAAGCTCCAAATGTGCTTTTGCCTCCCTAATTTTCTTCCTATATGACCTAACAGCATCCTTAAACATTCCATGGGTTGCCTCACCTTTCTTTCAAAGATGATGCACGCTCTTTTTTTCCCTTATTTCTTTTAGAAGTTCATTACCACCTGGCTGGCCATCTGCCCCGGTGGCTCATCTTCCGGCACATTGGCACAGCCTGTTCCTGCGCCTTCAAGAGTTCTTCCTTGAAGTAGGTCCAGCCCTCCTGGACCCCTTTATTTTTAAGGGCTGTTTCCCAAGGAACCTTCTTAGTTAGTTCCTTGAGTAACCTGAAGTCTGCCCTCCGGAAGTCCAGAGTGGAGGTCTTCTTGCTGCCCCTCTTAGCTCGACTGAATACTGAAAATTCAATTATTTCATGGTCACTGGCCCCTAAACACCCTCCGACTACTACATCACCCACCAGCCTTTCCCTATTGGTGAAGAGGAGGTCAAGCATAGCCTTACCCCTGGTAGGCTCATGCAGCACCTGGGATAAGAGGCTGTCCTCCATGCACTCTAAGAAGCTCCTAGACTGCCTCCTCTCTGCTGTGTTGAGATCCCAGCAGATATCAGGCAGGTTGAAGTCGCCCATGAGAACAAGGTCCGGAGATCCTGAGACAGCCTTAAGCTGCCTATAGAATGCTTCATCAACATCTTCATCCTGGTTGGGTGGTCTTTAACAGACTCCAACCAGGATGTCTGCCCTGCTGGTCTTCCCTCTAATTCTTACCCACAAGCACTCAACCTGATGATCCCTGATCTCCAGCTCAATGGCATCTAGTGCCTCCCTGAAGTACAGGGCCACCCCTCCACCCCTTCTTCCTTTTCTGTCTCTTCTGAAAAGCCTGTAGCCATCAATTGCAGCGCTCCAGTCATGCAAGTCACCCCACCACGTCTCTGTGATGGCCACTACATCATAACTTTCCTGCTGTAACAAGGCTTCCAGCTCCTCTTCTTTGTTACCCATGCTTTGTGCATTAGTGTACATGCACTTCAGCCGGGCTGCTGGTTTCACCCCTGACTCCAGCTTACCACCCTCAGACTCCTGTCTGGGGGGACTGGTTCCAGCCCCTTCCCCCTTCAAATCTAATTTAAAGCCCTATCAATGAGACCTGTCAATTCCCTTCCTAGAATCTTTTTCCCTTTGAGGGACAGGCCATTCTCGTACACTCTGATCTTTCCCCTCCTCTGGGACAGATGTACTCCATCTGTTGCCAGCTGACCTGGTGCAGTAGAAAGTTCTTCAAGATTGAAAAACCCAAAATTCTTTTGACTGCACCAGCCTTTAAACCACTTGTTGACTATAGCTGCTGGCCTGTTCCTTCTGGTATTCCCTCCTGCAACTGAGGGTATAGACGAAAAAATTATTTGTGCACCTGACCCGTCAACCAGATCTCCCAGGGCCTTGAAGTAATTTTTGATAGCCCTGGGAGTTCTGGTTGCAACATCATCATTCCCTAACTGTGCAACTATTAAGGGATAGTAGTCAGAGGGCTGCACCAGACTAGGCAGCCTTCTGGTAACATCTCTAACTTGAGCTCCTGAGAGGCAACAAACTTCCTTGTGAGAAGGGTCTGGCCAACATATGGGACCTTCTGTTTCCTTCAGGAGGGAATCACCAATAACAATTACCCTCCTCTTCTTTTTTAAGGGTGTAAGTCCTGATGCCGTGGGAAGGCTGTTTAACCTTAGGCTGTTTTGCTTTAGGCTGTTTTGCCTCAGGGAAAACACCAGATGGTGTGTCCTCCGGCATCAGAATCACCTCACCCTCGACCTCCAGTGCCCCATACTTGTTTTCCAAGGGCAGTGGGGAAGGTGAGGGGAGGCAAAGAGGTTTAACCTTGCATCTTTTGAGAGGAACCTATGTCCATTCCCCTCTGCTTTTTGGATAACCAGCCTCTGCTGGGGGAGCCTAAGAGCCTGGTTACTTGAATTTGTCTCCCTTCTACAATCCCTTACATCTGTAAGTCTAGCAAACTCATCCTTCAGTCTGGCCACCAGGTTAAGCAGATAGTCGATCTGCTCACACCTAATGCAGGAGTTGTCCCCACTACCCTGCATCTCAAGTGCCAGGCTCCACCACTCTCTGCAGCCAGATGCCTGGACACGTACCTCTCGCTGATGACACCCACCTACCTGCTTATATTCCCCCTCAGTCTGAGTCGAGACTGATTTTTTTGAACAAGTTATTGCAACGAGGTACCACCATGCCTAGCCCTGCCCACATGACTTATTGGACAAAAATTTAGAAAAAGTGCGGGGCGTGTGCATCTGGCCACAGCTGTGCGAGAGCACACGGGGTGAAATGGAACTGCCCACAAGCTGCCACTGGCTTTTTAAAAGTGCCGGCAGTGACACAGCGAGCCCGAACAATCCCAAGCAGCAAACACGTGGAGAAATGGCAAGCGCTAATTCTAGCCAAGTGCTGAGAGACTGCGGGGGTCCTGCCGTTCCTGTAGGCCTAAAGGAAAGCAGTTAGTGCTCTCCGAGGCTGCTGGTCACAGTGTGTTCTTGAGAGAGCTTCCTACTGAAATGGAAGCTGCTGCGAGGTGCCACCAGTTTTTAAAAGTGCTGCTGGTGACGCAGCAAGCCCAAGTGATCCCGAGCAGCAAGCACGTGAAGAAACAGCAAGCGCTGATTCTAGCCAAGTGCTGACAGACCACGGGGGTCCTGCCGTTCCCATAGGCTGAAAGGAAAGCAGTGTCATTACCTACCATCCTCCGAGCACTGGCAGATTCTACATAAATAAACATTTCAGATGTGGATTTACTGAGTTGTCAACACAACTTTGATCTCTGTTAGTACTGACTGGTCTCATGTGCTTCCATTACACTTTTGTTACTCTACAACTTCAGTGTCTTATTTTAAATTGTGACTGCATTTCTTCTGTCATCCTGTAACTCGGTTATTTGTAAAATATAGCAGATATTTATGACTTATATGCATATGAAGTTGAAAGCCTTAATGCAATGGTCATTACTATCATTAGTGATAGTATCATGGAGAAGGTAATATCTGTAATGTATGACATAAGAAAATGTATATTCCTTCAAGATATATAAAGTAAATTTAATCTTTCCTACCTCTGTCCCCACATATTAAATATTTAAAGCCAAGCTGCAGAGGAATGATAGAGGGGAAAAAAGAATTATATATAGCCCCATAAAATGTTCTATTTTCTTTCTACTATCCCTCTCATTTATTGTAATTGGATGATGGTCTAGGAAATGTCCTGGTAAGAACAGGACATAGTAGATAATGGTACCCTTAACATATGACTTCATCAGAAAAACACCAAATTACAATGTTTCTTGCAAGCAATAATACCCTCTGTGCCTGTGTGACCTTTTGAGGCTGTGCCTTTAAGGAAGGGGCACTCTGGCTAAATGTTTATAAATATTCTGTATTCTAAATGAATTTCATTGGCGAATTAAGGGGGAGGTGAGGTCTTAGACCCAGAGCAGCTGGAACTTTCGTTCAGTTTCCTCCCTTTGCTCTCCCTTTCAGCTGGACTGCTTCTGGGCTTCTGGCCAAATAACAGATAAGAACTAATCCCCTTGTACCTAAGCATTTGTCTGCCTTGCTAACTACCCTTTTCTCTTTTCTAACCCTCTTTGGGGAAGAAGGGAGGTAGGGGGAGGGGGGGAAGAGGGCACAGGGGGAAGCCCCCTCTGTTGGGGGTCTGGTTTCTGACTGTGTTTCTTTGCTGTATATTTCTGTATATATTGTAAAATACCTGTATATATTGTGTTATATATAATCTGTTTCCTATATAGTCTGCTTTCTCCAACTGTGTTTAGCTGTGGTTTCTTACTCTGTGGGGGAGGGAGAGCTAGGCCCTCTCTCAACCTACCACAGCCTGTTAGTATTTTCAACACAGAGGCAAAATACCAAACATACCTTAGAAAGACAACATACTCGGACAAAGGAAAAGCAAATGCTTTCACTGGACAAATGTTTTAATTTTGCTAAGCATTTCTGCAACCATAGCTTTCAGCAGTATTGTTCTTCCCTTTAATTCTGCAAGACCACTGCACAGGCATAACATTGCTTGATCAATATATGCACTTAGATGTGATCTAATTTTCTTCCTTTCTCTTTTGGAAAGAGTCATCTTTAACTTTTTATGCGAAGAAATAATGTAATGAATTTTGGTCTACACCTCCATGTGTGGAAGAGTCAGCCAATCAAGCCACACAATATTGAAAGAGGTTAAATGTCCTCTGCACACTACCATTATTCATTTATAAAATCCTGTGCTAACTCACTTTTCATGACAAAATTTGTAATGAGAAGTGAAAATGGGACAAATTAATTTATTCACTTGACATAGATTGTAACTTGAAGGAAATAAACTAGCCCAGAATTAACCCATTCTTATAACAATCACACAGCTGTGAACAGATGTTTCTCCTTAGCTGTATTCTTGAATAGTGTTTTTCTTTCATCTTGTTTACTCCAAGTACATCTCTAGCAGCATGACTAGAAAACAGAAATTATAAATGCATAAAAAAACCAAACCAATCTAAACCAAACCAAACCACCCCACAAAACCAAAACATTTGAAAATGTCTACCCAACTCATGCCTATTTCCATACAACAGAAGAGCAACCTGTAATTACATTTTTAGATGTACAAATGAACCACTGTCTTACAGCTATTCTCCATTTAAAAAAATCTATTTATTTCAGAATTTTTAACTCAATAAATTTGTTACCACAAAACTGATAGCTTCTTCCCATTTTATGGAAACACTATAGGTACAGAACACTTAAAACTGCAAGATAATAAAATTAAGGGAATCAGTCCCATCTTCAAAAAGTGGTCAAAGTGACTACAGCCAAATCCTAAGTTTAGTGTAGTTTTACTTCTGGGGTAGATGATGGAAGTAAAGTGGGAAGTATGCATTATGAGTAATGCAAATTTTCCATATAATTACAAGAATCCATATGAGATACTGTAGAAACAAGACTAATTCTGAAACTTCTGCTGCTTCCAATATTTATACTCTCCTAAGTCAAATAATTAGAGGAGCTTTTGTACCTTGATCTTTATAAATGGAGAAGCCGAATTACCTTAGACAGGTATGGGGGTGGAGAGGTAGCCCAACTACATCAAATTATATGAAAGCAGACATCTTGAAAATATTAAGACAGTGGCATTGATGACACATTTTGGAAAACCACTTCATGTAGTATCACAGAATCACAGAATCACCAAGGTTGGAAGAGACCTCAAAGATCATCAAGTCCAACCTGTCACCACAGACCCCATCAAAGTGACCTCTGCCTATGTTGTCACAGCAAATCAACTTGTCTTTTGCCACTGCACTGTTCAGGGCACATTCTATAATGAAGCATGACATGATATGGAGGACAATATGAAATGGAAATGTAACCTTATGTGACACGTGTTGTATTGACACACTAATAATAGAAATAAAAAATAACATTTCAATCTCCTTAGAGAATGAATGCCTCCCCATTGGTAAACTACAGATTTGAGTTAAAACAAGTTTTCAAGTAAAAGGACCAGTATCCAGTTATTTTGAATTAAATCTTCTCACATTGAGGACTATTTTCTTTCACAATATACATCATTCTGTTCTCTTACATGGTGTCAGTTGTGAGATCTATTCCATAGATAATCCCTTCTCAGGAGAGATTAAAAATTATTTGCTATTGTCTGAAATAATGAGAAGAAATTCTGAAGGGAAGCCCCTGGAAAACACAGGCTCTCCTTGAAACCAAAACAGTCTCAGCAGCTTACCATCTATTCTCAAAACAAGGTACCCTGCAACCTTGGTCCCAGAACACCCTGAAATTACATTTTGTAACACAAATCACAAATCACTATTGCATTTATACCAATGATCTTGAAGGTCTTTTCCAACTGGCTTAATTCTAATTCTAATTCTATTTCTAATTCTAATTCTAATCGTATATTTGCATCATAGCATCCTACTTCACTGCAAGAAACATGCTCTGCTCTGTGATTCTTTGTGATTCTGTGAAGGCAAACAGCTACAGCATCTTATATCCTAGAAGTTAGTTCCAGAACGAGAAAGGGCATAGCTGTATCAACATGATTCTGACCAGAATCTAATGAAGCAAGATTGATTAGTGCTTTAAACAGTGATACAGAATGCAGAATTAACCAGTTTGGTAAAGACTTTCAAGATCATCTGGTCCAACTTATCATCCAACACCAATCTAATCAACTAAACTATGACACTAAGTGCCTCATACAGTCTCTTTTTAAACACTTCCAGTGATGGTGACTCCATCACCTCCCTCTGCAGCCCATTCCAATGGCCAATCACTCTTTCTGTGAAGAATTTCTTCCTAACATCCAGCCTAAACCTTCCCTGGTGTAGCTTGAGACTGTGTCCTCTTGTTCTGTCAGAGGTTTCCTGGGAGAAGACACTGACCCCCACCTGGCTACCACCACCCTTCAGGTAGTTGTAGACAACAATAAAGTCTCCCCTGAGCCTCCTCTTCTCCAGGCTAAACACCCCCAGCTCCCTCAGCCTCTCCTTATAGGGCTTGTGCTACAAACACTGCACCAGCTTTGTTGCCCTTCTCTGGACACATTGAAGCAACTCAACATCTTTCTTAAACTGAGGGTCCCAGATCTGGACAGAGTACTCATGGTGTGACCTAACCAGGGGCAGAATGACTTCTCTGGTCCTGCTGGCTGCACCATTCCTGATACAGGTCAGGAAGCTGTTTGCTGTCTTGGCCACCTGGGCACAATGCTGGGTCATGTTCAGAATCTTACATAAGAGAGTAAACTGCTTCGGACTTACAAATATTCATTGTATTTTTTTATCTATACAATTTTGTTTGGTTGGTTTGGGACCTGTATATCATTCCATGCAGAGATAGTTACAATATTCATGTTATGACATTTGGTTTTCATATTTCTCTACCACTGCTCAAAATAAAGTAATTTAAAATTTTACACCTATGTATATTACATTACATGTGCACTTAACATTACCTTTGTGGTAGGTTGAGAGAGGGCCTAACTCTCTCTCCTCCACAGAGTAAGAAACCACAGCTAAACCCAGTCGGAGAAGTAAAGCTATATATTTACAAGCATATATGGAAAGCAGGTTATATATAACACAATATATACAGGTATTTACAATATATACACAGAAATATACAGCAAAGAGAAATAACACAACAAAAATCCCTCCTCGAGGAGGGATCCCCTCCCTGTAATCCCCTCTCTCCCCCCTTACCTCTCTTTTTTCCCAAAAAGGGGTTAGAGAGAAAAGAAAGGCAAGTTATTAAGGAAAAGAGTTGCTAGTAAGCTTCAAAAGCCCATGCAGGATTAGTTTTTGCTTATCTGAAGGCCAACTCCAGCAGTTCGCAGAGAAGCAGGCAGGGAGAACAGGCTGAAACCCGAACTCCCCCAACTCCCAAACCACACTGAACTGAGAGAAAAAAAAAAATTCCAACTGCTCAACAATTTAAAGTTGCATTTTGTCTATCGACCAATGAAATTCGTTTAGAATATCAGAATGTTTTTGTTCTAGTACCGAAAACATTTAGCCAGAGTGTCCCAGCACTGTTTGTCTTAAAAGCACAGCCTCAAATGATCACAACCTTGTAGATATTTCCATTCAGGGGACTTCAAATCAAGATGATGTGAACTGTTATATTATCTCACTTTGAAGAGAAAATAAAATATACCTCCAAACACAAGAAGAAGTAAAAGAACATATTTATTTATTCTGTGTGAGTTCTATTCCTGTACAGCCATCATTTTTTTAAAAAGGTATCCAAAGCATTGTGGTTTCCTTGAAGTTGTGGTTTTCAAAATAAAGAACAAATCCAGTCCAATGAATGAGAATTATGTTTTTACAAAATACAGTAATTTAAAAGCACCCAGAATGAAATAAACACACTGTGAATAAAACAACTGAAGAAAACCAACCTATCCAACATGTCATAACAAAATAGTGCTGCAATAACACCTGCTGTCCCTAAACCAAGCCCAAAGATTTTGTACACTAGTTCATTTAAGCATATGTAATATGTGAAGATATATATGCTATTTCAATCCTTACTAAGCTGAACATGCAGTGAATTAAAAAATTATTATGCGTACTTTTTAAGTTGTGAGAGAGGGATGAGGAAAAAGATAAGTTACCTGTGGTTGCTGAGAAGGTGAGATGGTAGAAACAAGAGTATAACTTCCTTAAATATTTAATTAAAATACCAGAAACTCATTAAACAGTTTGGGTTTTGCTTGTGGGGGTTTTTTGGTGGGGTTTTTTTTTTTGTTTGTTTGGGTTTTTTGTTTGTTTTATGTGTTTCATTGTTTGTTTTGAGGGTTTTGCATTAATATTTTTTCTCTTCACCAAAGTCCTTCTACAGTCTTTGCTTCTAGATATTCTAAATATAACAGGAATAGTTTACTCTGTATTTCTCTCCCTACTTTCCTCCCTATTCCAAGAGAAAATCAACTCCATTGATAGTTCTAAGATGCAAACATAGGACTGGAAGGGTCAGGACACAGACCATGAGAGCACAGTAATTTTTTAAAACATAATTTACTTCTGAGGTGCTTGTTTTGCATCATTAACAACTGGTGCCTGAGGGTATTATCTAAGCAATGTCCCTCTCCAAACTGTAGTGTTATAATGGAAAGAAACAAACCCGCCATCCTAAAACTCAATCATTCAAGATCTTGGTTTTGTAAAGCTACAAAGTAGATGGTTGTTTTATATGAAGGTTTCAGGAGAAACTTTGATAAGAAACCTTAGGCACTGTCAGTCACTCATTTTATTCTTTTCAAAAGCACAATTTGTATTTGTACTTTATACAAAGTGATAGTGAAAGCTATGTTGACAAGCCTAGAAGTTGATTTTACTTCCTTCCATAATTGTCCCTCAGCAGCAGTCAGTTGCTGAAGTCAATGGAAGTATACCCATGAATTTCTGAGGGAAGAATTAGGGTCTTCTATTCTTGTTTGTTTGCATTTTTTGTTTGATTTTGTTTGTTTGTTTGCTTTGTTTTATTTTGTTGCAATATAACACATCCAGTGATATTTACTGCTGCTTCTTTTGGTCACTGTTTCAGTGCTATAGGGTAGAGAATGGCTGTAATAACTTATGCTGTCTACCCCTGTCTTTGTTTACAACTCTATAGCCTTTTAGAGTCTCTGAGGACAAGTGTACTTGCAGGGATGATTTCCCTGGAACTTAGCACTGTCATCATGTTTCATATTGTTTAATGAAGCATTGTCAAGTCAATTTCTGTGGTCTTACAGTTTTCAGAGATCATTAAGTGTCTTATTGCATTTTTTTTTTAGTAATTTTTTATAATTTAATATTTTGAAACCCTATTTTTATTTTGCTATAGTTCCACACAGACATTGTACACAGAGGAAATGTTCTTGATTATGCCATAGTGGATAACCAACAATGTATTGATTAGAAAAACCTACGTATATTAAATCTCTTTGAAAGGACATTACAGATTTTAGTTTAAACCTGGGACAGTGGAAAAAGGAGCTATTCAAAACAGGTTTCAGAGATCAGATACAGAAATAGCGAACATGAACATGGTGTAATTAGCTGATTGCTGTAACAATGTTTGACTGCAAAGTTGTTTATTACCAGACAGAGTATGATGAAAGAGTGTGGCCGTTTGACGCTGTGCCTTTAAGAAAGGGGCACACTGGCTAAATGTTTATAAAATATTTTGGTATTCTAAACGAACTTCATTGGTAGAATTGTGGGAGGTGAGATTGTTAGACCCAGGGTAGCTGGGACTTTCTTTCAGTCTTCCTTCCTTCGCTGTCCCTCTCGGCTGGATCTGCTTCTGGGATTCTGGCCAGCTAAGATAAGATACTAACTCCTGTAACAGGCCTTTCTTCCTTTCCTGCCCTGTTAACCGTCCACATCTCTTTTCTACCTCTTTTGGGTGAGAAGGGAGGTAGGGGGGTGAAAGGGGCACAGGGGGAAGCCCCCTCTGTGGGGGGTCTGGCTTCTGGTTGAGTTCATTTGCTGTATATTCCTGTATATATTGTAAAATACCTGTATTTGTTGTGTTACATATAATCTGTTTCCTTGTAAAATATTCTCTCATTTCTCTGACTGGGTTTAGCTGTGGTCTCTTTCTCAGTGGGGGAGGGAAAGCAGAGCCTTTCCTTTCAAACCACCACAAAGAGTGATGAACTTACTGTGAAGTTCATAATATTTACAGTTCTTGAAATTCCATGGTTCAGTCATAAATATTGGTGGCCAGAATATGTGACTATTTCTACATAAATTTCAAAAGCAGTGGGTTTTGGTAAAAGCTGTTCATGGAAATTTGATTTATCAAAGTACCACAAATGGGATTATTTCCACCTATTAATTATTTTTTTAAAGCATGAATTTTGTGAAAGAAAATGTATTTTAAATAATATTAGTTGACACCTCAATGAGTTAAAACAATATAATTGTAATAGTCAGAATACTAGCAAATAAACACATTGACACCACATGCTCTCTGGTGAACTAACAGCCAAGGCAACATTTGTTATAGGTTTAGATAGCTTTTAACATTATCTCTGAGCTTTTAACTAATTCTTTTCCCTATATCAAACAAATATACAATGCTTTCTTCCAACTCAACTGTGCTTTACTGGCCTTCATCTTAAAACATCTGTAGTTGAGAAGGGATCCAGCTATGTGCCTTCATAGATGCACATTTAGCAGAAGCAGTTACTGGGATTTTCAATTTGCTTTTTCAATTTTTGCCTTTTCCACCTTAGGAATCAGAATAATTGAAAAAGTTTTGTGAATTACAAATAACATGGAACCCCTTGTACACAACAATCATTTAATTATTCAAGTCCTTCTACTGTTGTCCTTGATACAGTAATTGGAATTTCTTTTGAATTGTGTATGTTAATTAGCTTCCTAAGAGAAGGCAATGATCTTTGTTTCACATTTTTCTGTTCTTTTCCATTTTTTTTTTTTTTTCAAGTGGAAGAATACTTGGAATCTTCTACAGAACAGCTAGCCTATATCATTGTCCAGAAGGCAAAATATCAAGCCTATTCATCTGAAAAATAATTATGAAGT
Organism: Dryobates pubescens; assembly: GCF_014839835.1. Lineage (NCBI taxonomy): Eukaryota > Metazoa > Chordata > Aves > Piciformes > Picidae > Dryobates > Dryobates pubescens. The sequence goes on along the minus strand of NC_071657.1, from coordinate 79,530,191 downwards.
TGTGTGGCTTTAGGAATGCTGTTGCTGTTTGCCTTCTAAGGATAAGGGAAAGAAGTGTCACAGACTGAGGGGTTTTGCCTGCTATGTCTTCTTCAGCTTCCAAAGGTTGTCCACATACAGTAAAGAGTGAGAATGAATGAGGTGGCATTTTTTGGGTTAGATGGAAGAAGATTGTCAATAAATGGTGTTTCTTAGGAGGGTTCTCTCACATCTTTGGAAAGATGTGTTCTCCCTTAAACTTTACTCCACAGGAGGTCTGGAACATATAAACAACTACATATGAAAAAGAAACTAAAAAACCACATTTGTAATGTGCAGTGGGTTATTCTGTGAAAGACTAGATGCATACCAAACTGCTGAGAAGCCTGAACTAGCATCTTTAGTGGGCATTTGTAGGTATTTGACACATTTAGTAGGGATTTGCCTTAAATCTATTCATAAAGGACAGGAGAGGAAGGAGGAACTGTTGCCCTGTAAATTAAGAAATGGACAGAGTGTTGTGATGAAGAGGTTATTAATTTATTAATATGAAATATTAATTATGTAAATATCAGATTTGTTATTAAATTATTAATAACCAGTGAATCACTATTTTATACACATGTTCTAGTGCATGACTGTGAAATACATCCTGAAAGTGGTTTAGTATTTATAATTAGGACTCAATTGGAATATTTAAAGAATTACTTTCTAGTTGTATAACGAAGGGTGCAATTCTGCCACTTGTCCAGCAGATTGAGACTTGATGGGATGTTGGCAGCTTCTAACTATCTACAGAGATATTCCAGTGTGTATCAGAGGATTGGACTGGAAAGATAATGCTTTGAAGTGAATGTTAGTGAGTGGAAAGCATGTGGAAGATACATTGTGTCCTTTGTTTGTAGCAAGGTTAGGTTCTGGCAGACTGCTGTTGCCAGGCTGATTCCTAGGCTGGTCCAGACGGTGACGGTGGTTGGCAATCTTCTCCCTTCCACGGCAGCAGAGAGAGAATGGGCCTTAGGCTAGCTGTTAGGCAGGTTCCCTTTGGACGGCAGGGAGCGGTTCTGCAGGGTTGGCCTGGCAGGGCTGGTAGGGCTGGTTCCAGGATGGGGTTGGCCCTCACAGAGCTGGCCTGCACAGCAGGGCAGGGTGACAGTTCCCAGTAGGCGGGCTTGGAGGTTTATGATCCAACACAACGGCAGGCAGGGCTGGACCCAGTGGGGTTGGCCCTGTGGCAACGGGCTTTGGGGCCAGCGTGGATGGCCCCAGAGAAGAAGAGCAGCTGCACGGAGCAGCAACTTCCCCTTTACTTGGCTCGACGGCGCAGAAGGACCTTCTCAGAGTGGTCCCGGCTTTGAAGTACAGGCACAGACAGTGCTCTAGGTTTCCCTGAGGTTCACAGGGCATGGAGCAGCAGAAGTAATGACTCCTCTCCTGTGATGGCGGGGTTACACAGGCATGTGATTAAGCAATGATCCTGCTTTCCAATCTGACACACAGGGTTGTGTCTGCTTGTCAGTCTGCTGCTTATGGCTGAGGCAGATGTTTGGGCTGCTGGACTCAGCTATGTCTCTTTCCCCAGCAATTGGGCAGATCTTACCCCCAGGGAAGCAGTCTCCTGAAGACTCGGTGTATTCTTCCAACCAGTGAGACTAGCAGCACAATGCTGTATCTTCTCAGACTTTCAGTGTTGGTCCCTCCTCTGGAGATACTCTCAGGGCTAAGGCTCAATGGGCTTGCCCAGATACTGGTTTCTCCTCGTCCATCATGCAGAGGCTATTAGTTTGCTTGCATATGTGAGAGAGAAGACATAATAGCAATGAGCTCAATGGCAGAGGCTATGGCACAGGGTTTGTCCTCTCAAGCAAGGAGAGAGAACAAAGTCAAAGAGGGGGCAACATGTTCACAAGCTGGGGTAATATTTATAGGTTTCTCGAGGCTAGATTTGGCCAGTGGGCACTCTCATAAACAACCAGCTTCAGTCTATAGAAAGCATGAATCTAGAATTATGCCCATCCTTGGTATTAGCACAAGCATCCCTTGCAATGGGTGCGTGCCACCTCGGCCTTTGTTTCCCTCAAAAAGGAGGAGGAACTTGTCCACATGCTGGGTCAGGTTTCAATATCTGGGCACAATGTGCCTTCACCACAAGTGTGAAGAGATTGAAAGCTTGTGTGTAGGCATTAGAGACTGAGACAACAAGAGGAACCTTGTGCTTAGTGTCTGCTGCAGGATGCCTTCTTATTCCAGCTACAAAAGGCATTGTGCTCACAGGCTCTTCTCCTTCTGCAGGATTCCCACATCTGCTGGAAAAGTAACACAGTGAGCTGCAGACAACCCAGAATTAACCCAGGAGACTGCTGGAGTGTCTCAATGATAACTTCTTAAGACAGGAAATAAACAGCCCTAACCAAGGGGATGCAGGTGAGCTCATCAAGAATGTCAGAAGGCAGCCTGGTCTGCAGTGATCACAAGCAGACAAAGTTCCCAGTCCTAAGGGATATAGAATCATAGAATTGTTAGGGTTGGAAGGGACCTCAAGGATCATCTAGTTCCAGCCCCCCTGACATGGGCAGGGACACCTCACACTAGATCAGGCTGCCCAGAGACACATCCAGCCTGGCTGTAAAAACCTCCAGGGATGGAGCTCTTACGACCTCCATGGGCAACCTGTTCCAGTGTCTCACCACTCTCATGGTGAAGAACTTCTTCCTAATATCCAAACTGAATCTACACATTTATATTTCTTTTTTCCATTCCCCCTAGTCCTATCACTAGCTGTCACCCTAAAAAGTCCCTTTCTTGTAGGCCCCTGTAAGATACTGGAAGGCCACAATTAGATCTCCTCGGAGCCTTCTCTTCTCCAGACTGAATAGCCCCAAGTCCATCAGCCTGTCCTCATAGGAGAGGTGCTCCAGCCATCTGATAATCCCCGTGGCCCTTCTCTGGACATGCTCCAGCACCTTCAGATCCCTTCTGTAATAAGGTCTTTAGAATAGAATAGAATAGAGTAGATAGAATAGAATAGAATAGAATAGAATAGAATAGAATAGAATAGAATAGAATAGAATAGAATTAACCATGTTGGAAGAGACCTTTGAGATCATTGAGTCCAACCTATCATCTGACACCATCTAATCAACTAAACCATGGCACCAAGCACCCCATCAAGTCTCTTCCTAAACACCTCCAGTGACAGTGACTCCACCACCCCCCCCAGCAGCCCATTGCAACAGCAAATCATCTTTCTATGAAGAACTTCTTCCTAATATCCACCCTAAACCTCCCCTGGTGCAGCTTGCCTGGTAGAAGAGACCAGCCCCCACCTGGCTACAACCTCACTTCAGGGAGTTGTAGACAGCAATAAGGTCTCCCCTGAGCCTCCTCTTCTCCAGACTAAACAACCCCAGCTCCCTCAGCCTCTCCTCACAGGGCTTGTACTCTAAACCCCACAACAGCTTTGTTGCCTACAGAGCAGACTAGAGGAGGAGAAGCACCTCCCTCAAACTGCTGGTTATGTTTCTCTTGATTAAGCCCAGGATGTGATTGGCCTTCTGGGCTGCAAGTGCACACTGGTGGCTCATGTTGAGCTTCTCATCCACTAGCATCCCCAGGTCATTTTCTTCACAGCTGCTCTCAAGCCAGTCGCTGCCCAGCCTATATCAGTGCTTGGGATTGCCCGGACCCAGTTGCAGGACCTTACACTTGGTCTTGTTGAACCTCATGAGGTTGACTTGTGCCCAACTTTCCAGCCAGTCAAGGTCCTTCTGGATGCCATCCCTTCTCTTCAGTACATCTGCTGCACCACACAGCTTTGTGTCACCAGCAAACCCGCCGAGGGTTCACTCACTGCCACTGTCCATGTCACCAACAAAGATGTTAAACAAGACTGGTCCCACTTCTGATCCTTGAGGGACTCCACTTGTCACTGGCCTCCACTCGGACATGGACCTATTAACAGCCACTCCTTGGGTACGGCTATCAAGCCATATCTTTATCCACTGAATGGTCCATCCATCAAACCCATACGGCACCAGCTTCATGTAGTATGTCGTGTGGGACAGTCCCAAAGGCTTTGCTCAGGTTCCCATGAATGATATCAGTTGCTTGGCCTTCATCTATTAATGTTGTGACCTTGTCATAGAAGGCCACCAGGTTTGTCAGGCAGGATTTGTCCTTGATGAAGCCATGCTGATTGTACCCAATCACCTCTGCATTATTCTTTTGCCTCAGCAGTGCCCCCAGGAGGATATGCTCTATGATCTTACCAGGCACAGAGGTGAGACTGACTGGCCTATAGTTCCCTGGGTCATCCCTCTTTCCTTTCTTGAAAATGGGGGTTATGTTTCCCCTTTTCCAGTCAGTGGGGATCTCTCCAGACTGCCATGACTTTTGGAATATGATGGAGTGCAGCCTAGCAACCTCATCCTCCAGTTCCCTCTGCACCTTGGGTGTATCTCATCAGGTCCCACAGACTTGAATACTTTCAGGATCTTCAGATGATCATGAACCTGACCTTCACTCACCATGGGCAGTTCCTTTTTCCAGTCCCTGCCATTATCTTCCATCATTCTGGGAGTGTGGCAGGAGCCCTTGCCAGGAAAGACTGAGGTAAAGAAGTAATTGAAAACCTCAGCATTCTCCATGTCACTCGTCATCAGCTCACCTGTTTAATTTCTGAGAGGCCCCGCACCTTCCTTAGTCTTCTTTTTGCAATTAATATACCGATAGAATATTTTACTGTTCCCCTTGATCTCCCTGGCTAGATTGAATTCTAACTGAGCTTCAGCTTTTCTAACCAGGTCTCTTGCTGTTTGGGCAGCTTTCTTGTATGACCCCATTCCAGCAGTCCTCTCTTCCACTCCTTGTACAGTTTCTTTTTGTGCACCAGTGTGTCCAGGAGCTCTGTGCTCATCCATACAGGTCTCCAAGCATTCTTTCCTGCTGTCCTCTTTTTGGGTAGACTTTGCACCTGGGTATAAAGAAGGTGATCCTTGAACACTGACCAGCTGTCCTGAGACCCACTTCCCTTTAGGGCTTTCACAGTATCACAGTATCACCAAGGTTGGAACAGACCTCAAAGATCATTGAGTCCAACCTGTCACCACAGACCTCATGACTAGACAATGGCACCAAGTGCCACATCCAATCCCCTCTTGAACACCACCAAGGATGGTGACTCCACCACCTCCCTGAGCAGCACATTCCAATGACAAATGACTCTCTCTGTGAAGAACTTCGTCGTCACCACCAGCCTCAACCTCCCCTGGTGCAGCTTGAGACTGTGTCCCCTTGTTCTGGTGCTGGTTGCCGGGGAGAAGAGACCAACCCCTTCCTGGCTACAACCACCTTTCAGGTAGTTGTAGAGAGCAATGAAGTCATCCCTGAGCCTCCTCTTCTCCAGGCTAAACAATCCCAGCTCCCTCAGCCTCTCCTCAGAGGGCTTGTGCTCAAGGCCTCTCACTAGCCTTGTTGTCCTTCTCTGGACACGTTCAAGTGTCTCGATGCCCTTCCTAAACTGAGGGGCTCAGAACTGGACACCAATGCAGAGTACAGGGGCACAATGACTTCCCTGATCCTGCTGGCCACACTATTCCTAATGCAGGCCAGGATTCCATTGGCCTTCTTGGCCACCTGGGTACACAGCTGGCTCATATTTAGGTGACTGACAATCAGCACCCCCAGGTCCCTCTCTGTTTGGCAAATCTCAAGCCACTCTGACCCCAGCTTGTAGCTCTGCATGGGGTTGTTGTGGCCAAAGTGCAGCATCCAGCACTTGGATTTATTGAATGCCATCCCGTTGGACTCTGCCCATCTGTCCAGTCAGTTGAGGTCCCTCTGCAGAGCCCTTCTGCCCTCTAACAGATCAACATCTGCTCCCAACTTGGTGTCATCTGCAAATTTGCTGATGACTGACTCAATCCCCTCATCCAGATCATCAGTGAAGATATTAAAGAGGATGGGACCCAGCACTCATCCCTTGGGGGACGCCAGTGGTGACTGGTCTCCAGCTGGATGTGGCACCATTCACAGCCAGTCTCTGGGCTCAGCCCACCAACCAGTTCCTAACCCAGCACAGAGTGCTGCGGTCCAAGCCATGAGCTGACAGTTTAGCCAGCAGTTTTCTGTGGGGGACAGTGTCAAAGGCCTTGCTGAAATCCAGGTAGACTACATCCACAGGCCTCCCCACATCCACCAGGTGGGTCACCTGATCATACAAGATCAGGTTGGAAAGGCAGGACCTGCCCTTCCTAAATCCATGTTGGCTGGACCTGAGCCCTTGGCCACCTTTCAGGTGCGCACTTATTGCTGCCAGCATAATCTGCTCCATCATTTTCCCTGGCACTGAGGTCAGGCTGACTGGCCTGTAGTTTCTGGGTACCTCCATCCGACCTTTCTTGTGGATGGGGACCACGTTGCCAGTTTCCCGTTATCTGGGACCTCTCCAGTGAGCCAAGACTGGAGGAAAAAGATGGAGAGCAGCTTGGCCAGCTCATCTGCCAGCTCTCTCAGCACCCTAGGATGGATTCCATCTGGTCCCATGGACTTGTGAGTGTCCAAGTGGCTCAGCAGGTCCCAAACTAATTCCTCATGGATTTCCAGGGCATTACACTGCTCCCTGACCTCAGGACCTCAGCCTTTTCCTCATCTTCAGTCACCATGTTCCCCTCCAGGTCCAATAAGGAGAGCAGGTTCTTCTTGCCCTTCTTTTTAGCGTTAATATATTTGTAAAAATGCTTTTTATTATCTTTCAGAGATGGCAAGCTTAAGTTCCAACTGGCCCTTTACCTCTCTAATTTTTTTCCTACATAATGTAGTAACTTCCTTACACATACCTTGAGAAGCCTTTCCCTCCTTCCAAAGGTGACACAGCCTCTTTTTACCCTTTAAATCCTCCAGGAGCTGCTTGCTCATCCAGGCCGGTCACCTTCCCCGCCGGCTCATCTTCTGGCACATGGGAACCGCCAGTTCCTGTGCCTTCAAGAGCTCCTGTTTGAAGTAGTTCCAACCATCCCGGACCCCTAGGTTCTTGAGGGCTGCTACCCAGGGAACTTTGCAAATAAGTTTCTTAAAGAGGCAGAAGTTTGCCCTCCGGAAGTCCCAGGTGAGGGTTCTGTTGGTGCTCCTCCCTATCTCCCTGCATACTGAAAACTTCACTATCTCATGGGCTTTGTCCCATGATACTTCAGCCAGCAGATCCCTGAAGTGATCAAAGCCTGCATGCCTAAAATCCAGGGTTGCAAGTTTGGGATATGTCCTCCTATTTGCTCTGAGGATCTTAAATTCTAGTGTTTCATGGTCACTGCAGCCAAGGTATGATATGAGTCAGACAAGAAGCATAGTCAGGACCCTGAATTTTAGCAAAGCAGACTTCCCAAGCTTCAATGAGGTATTCAAAGGACATCCTGGGAAACAGTAGTCAAGGAGAAAAAGCACAACAGAGCTGGCAGATCTCCGATACTTTCCATAGAGTGCAAGAGCTGTCAATACCCAGGTAAGAGAAATCATGCAAGGAAGAGAAGGGACCAACACGGCTCAGTCAAGGCCTGCTGGTCAAAGTAAAATGCAAGAATGAACTGCACAAGCAGTTCAAGCAAGGACAGGTACCTTGGGAATAGTATAAAGACACTGTCCATTTCTGTAGGGATGAGGTCAGGAAGGCCAGGGCATGGCTGGAGTCAATCTTGACAAAGGTATTTTGAAACAACCAACATGGTTTCACCAAAGGCAAGTCCTACCTCACCAATCTAGTTACTTTATACAATGGAGTGACTACATTGGTGGACAAGGGAAGAGCAAAGGATGCCATGCTTCTTATCCCAGGTGCTGCGAGAGCCTACCAGGGGCAAGGCTATGCTTGACCTCCTCTTCACCAATAGGGAAGGGCTGGTGGGTGATGTGGTGATTGGAGGGTGTTTAGGGGCCAGCGACCACGGGATAATTGAATTTTCGGTATTCGGTCAAGCTAAGAGGGGCAGCAAGAAGACCTCCACTCTGGATTTCCGGAGGGCGGACTTCACGTTACTCAAGGAACTAACTGAGAAGGTTCCTTGGGATAAAGCTCTCAAAAATTCAAGGAAGAATTGCTGAAGGCACAGGGACAGGCTGTGCCAACGTGCCGGAAGATGAGCCACCGGGGCAGACAGCCAGCCTGGATGGGTAATGAACTTCTAATAGAACTAAGGGAAAAAAAGAGTGTGTATCATCTTTGGAAGAAAGGTGAGGCAACCCATAGAATGTTTAAGGATGTTGCCAAATCATGCAGGAAGAAAATTAGGGAGGCAAAAAGCACATTTGGAGCTTAAACTGGCTTCTGCTGTGAAGGACAACAAAAAGTCCTTCTATAAATATATGAATAGGAATAGAAAGGACAAGTACAACCTCCACTCCTTGGTTGACATGGAGGGAAATGTTGTATAAAAGGATGAGGAAAAGGCAGAGCTACTTAACACCTTCTTTGCCTCAATTTTTACTAGAAGGACAGAACATCTTCCAGACAGTTGGCCTGCAGAGCTGGCAGAAGGAGCCAGGGAGCTGCACAGTTTCCCTCTGTTCCATGAGCAGATGATTGGAACTCTCCTCAGCAGCTTGGATCCCCACAAGTCCATGGGACCAGATGGGATCCATCCTAGGGTGCTGAGAGAGCTGTACACTGCACTGGTTAGGCCACACCTTGAGGCATGTGTCCAGTTCTGGGCCCCTCAGTTTAGGAAGGATGTTGACTTGCTGGAACGAGTCCAGAGAAGGGCAACAAAGTTGGTGAGGGATTTGGAACACAAGCCCTATGAGGAGAGGCTGAGGGAGCTGGGATTGCTTAACCTGGAGAAAAGGAGACTCAGGGGTGACCTTATCACTCTCTACAACTACCTGAAGGGAGGTTGTAGCCAGGTGGGGGTTGTTCTCTTCTCCCAGGCAGCCAGCACCAGAACAAGAGGACACAGTCTCAGACTGCACCAGGGGAGGTTTAGGTTGGATATGAGGAAGAAGTTCTATACAGAGAGAGTGATTGCCCATTGGAATGGGCTGCCTGGGGAGGTGGTGGAGTCGCCGTCATTGGAGGTTTTCAGAAGGAGACTTGATCGGGTTCTTGGTGCCATGGGTTAGTTGTTTAGGTGGGTTGGATTGGTTGATGAGTTGGACATGATGATCTTGAAGGTCTCTTCCAACCTGGTCTATTCTATTCTATTCTATTCTATTCTATTCTATTCTATTCATTTATCTAGTCTTCTGCAAGGCCTTTGACACGGTCCCCCAAAATATCCTTCTTTCTATGTTGGACAGATATAGATTTGATGAGTGGACTCTTCAGTGAATAAGAAATTGGCTGGATGGTCACATCCAGAGGATAGTGGTCAGGAGCACAATATCCAAATGTGATGGGTGTCAAAAGGTATCCCTCAGGAGTCCATTCAGTCTACTTCTGCTTAATATGTTCATCAGTGACAGAGTAGGATCAAGTGCATCCTCAGAAAGTCTGCAAACGACATCAAGCTGACCATTGTGGTTGATATGCTAGAAGGAGGGGATGTCATCCAGAGAGACCTGGAGAAAATGGAGAAGTGGGCCCAGGTGAGTCTCATGAGGACTGGTCAAGAGATGGGATTCCACCAGCCAACACTGGTCTGGTGAGACCTCGCTAGGAATACTGTGTCCAGTTCTGGGGTCCTCAACACAGGAAGGACATGGACTTGCTGGAGTGGGTCCAGAAGAGGGCCACAAAGATGGTCAGAGGACTGGAGCACTTACACACAGACCAGAGAGAAAGTAACAAAGAAATTCTGAGTTAACATAAGGAATTTGATGAGATGATACCTTACTAATGATAATTACCTTAGCCTATTTTGCAGAATTGCAGCAGAAAGAAGTGGGAGCAGAAGACAGCAATAAAATGGTTCTCCTTACCACAAGCATGCTGTAGCCAGCACAGTGGAAAAGACCAGCACCCTAAACCTGGAAACCAGAAGCAGCAAGCCAAAACAAGTCTCTCATGTTACAATTTGAACTTCAAGACCCATGATAATTTTTTTCCAGCCAACAATTTCATTTTTAAGTTTTAGCATAGTGTGAATGCTGCAGGCATCAGCAATTACATAGAATAAACCAGGTTGGAAGAGACCTTCAAGATCATCGCGTCCAACCCATCAACCAATCCAACCCACCTAATCAACTAAACCATGGCACCAAGCACCCCATCAAGTCTCCTGAACACCTTCAATGATGGCGACTCCACCACCTCCCTAGGCAGCCCATTCCAATGGGTAATCACTCTCTCTGTATAGAACTTCTTCCTAACATCCAACCTAAACCTCCCCTGGTGCAGCCTGAGACTGTGTCCTCTATTTTGTGATTTGTGATGTAAATATGGTATTGAATACTCATCAGCAGATTACACTCAACCCGTGACAGCCTTTCTTGTGCAAATTATGTTTACACAAACAAAATTCCATAGAGATTTATATCATTAATTGTGGCATGGAACTACTAGTAATAATGAAATAAAGTGGCCTAGAGATTGAATCACAGAATCACAGAATCACAGAATCACCGAGGTTGGAAGAGACCTCAAAGATCATCAAGTCCAACCTGTCACCACGGACTTCATGACTAGACCATGGCACCAAGTGCCACGTCCAGTCGCCTATTGAACCCCTCCAGTGACTCCACCACCTCCCTGGGCAGCCCATTCCAATGGCGAACGACTCTCTCAGTGACTTTCTCCTCACCTTGAGCCTAAACTTCCCCTGGCGCAGCTTGAGACTGTGTCCTCTTGTTCTGGTGCTGGTTGCCTGGGAGAAGAGACCAACCCCCACCTGGCTACAACCACCCTTCAGGTAGTTGTAGACAGCAATGAGGTCTCCCCTGAGCCTCCTCTTCTCCAGGCTAAACAGTATCACAGTATCACAGTATCACAGTAACTAAGGTTGGAAGAGACCCCAAGGATCATCAAGTCCAACCTGTTCCAACAGACCTCACAACTAGATCATGGCACCAAGTGCCACGTCCAATCTCCCCTTGAACACCTCCAGGGACGGCGACTCCACCACCTCCCTGGGCAGCCCATTCCAATGACGAATGACTCACTCAGTGAAGAACTTTTTCCTCACCTCGAGTCTAAACCTCCCCTGGCACAACTTGAGACTGTGTCCCCTTGTTCTGGTGCTGGTTGCCTGGGAGAAGAGACCAACCCCCTCCTGTCTACAACCACCTTTCAGGTAGTTGTAGAGGGCAATGAGGTCACCTCTGATCCTTCTCTTCTCCAGGCTAAACAATCCCAGCTCCCTCAGCCTCTCCTCATAGGGCTTGTGCTCAAGGCCTCTCACCAGCCTTGTTGCCCTTCTCTGGACACATTCAAGTGTCTCGATGTCCTTCCTAAACTGAGGGGCCCAGAACTGGACACAGTACTCAAGGTGTGGCCTAACCAATGCAGAGTACAGGGGCACAATGCCCTCCCTGCTCCTGCTGACCACACTATTCCTAATACAGGCCAGGATGCCATTGGCCCTCTTGGCCACCTGGGCACACTGCTGGCTCATGTTTAGGCGGCTGTCAATCAGCACCCCCAGGTCCCTCTCTGTTTGGGAGCTCTCCAGCCACTCTGACCCCAGCCTGTAGCTCTGCATGGGGTTGCCATGGCCAAAGTGCAGTACCCGGCACTTGGACTTATTAAATGCCATCCCATTGGACTCTGCCCATCTGTCCAGTCCATCGAGGTCCCTCTGCAGAGCCTTTCCACCCTCTAACTGACTAACATCTGTTCCCAACTTGGTGTCATCTGCAAATTTGCTGATGACTGACTCAACCCCCTCATCCAGATCATCAATGAAGATGTTGAAGAGGATGGGGCCCAGCACTGATCCCTGGGGGACGCCACTGGTGACTGGCCGCCAGCCGGATGTGGCACCATTCACCACCACTCTCTGGGCTCGGCCCTCCAGCCAGTTCCTAACCCAGCAGAGAGTGTTTTGGTCCAAACCACAAGCTGACAGCTTAGCCAGCAGTTTACTGTGGGGGATGGTGTCAAAGGCCTTGCTGAGGTCCATGACATGGACCTTTTCCTATTTGAAGATGTAATCACGATTCTACAAGGTTTTTCATTCTCTAGGTTTTTTAAATTCACAATTTTGAAGTAATATTTTTTATCACAGTTTATTCAAGTTTCTCAGACTCTACCAAAACTTGGTAACTATTCTTAAAAACTGGTGAGACTAAAGTGAACCTTAAATACCACACCAAACAATAACCCCACGCAACTTTGCAGGCTTGGGAAAGAGTGGCTGGAGAGCTGCTTGATGCATTAGACCTAGGGTTGCTGATTGGTGCCTGGCTGAATGTGAGCCAGCTGTACACTCATGTGACCAAGAAGGCAGACGCAGTGTGGCTGGCAGGTCAGGGACTTGATTGCTCCCCTCTGCACAACACTCATAAGGCCACACCTGAAATATTGTGTTCAGTTTTGGGCCCCTTATTACTAGAAGAATATTGAGTTGCTGGAGCATGTCCAGAGCAGGGCAACAAAGCTGGTGATGGACCTTGAACGTAAGTGCTTTGAGGAACAGCAGAGGGAACTGGGGCTGTTTAGCCTGAAGGAAAGGCTCAGGGGAGATGTCATTGCCACTACCTGAAAGGAGGTTAGAGCAAAGTGGAATCTCTCTCTTCTCATATGCAATAAGTGACAGGACAAGAGAAAACGGCCTCAAGTTGTGCCATGGGAGGTTCAGGTTGGATATTAGGAAAACTTTCTTCACAGAAAGGGTTATTAGGCATTGGAATAAGCTACCCAGGGTAGAGGTGGAGTCACCATCCCTGGAGGTATTTAAAAGACGTGTAGAAGATATGCTGAGGGACATAGTTTATTGATAGTAACTTGTCAGTAGTGGTAGGATTGTGAGCTCTAGGCAAGCAGTTGGACTTGATGATCTCAAAGGTCTCTTCCAACCTCAACAGTTCCACGATTCTATGACACCTCTATGTACTATACATAGTTTCTGTTTCCTGCATCTGAGTATGTCCATTAATGCTTTATACAAAACATGAATACTAGCTTTTTTTGGCTATAAAAAATTAAATTTAAAAAAAAAAAAAAAGCACCAAGGAACAACACCAATCCTAACTATAAAATAATTGCTCATTGCTAGATGAAAACAGTTACAGAAGTTTGCAGAATTATGATCTTGAAATAATAATGTGCTGGTTTGAGCTATAACCAGAGTTTAAAAGTTCAAATTGAGATTCAGATTGAGATTCCTCCCCCGTCCCTTTCCCTAGTAGGGAAAGTTTAAAAAAAAAAAAAAAAAAAAGAGGTAGAGGAAAGCGGAAGTAAATTCATGAAAGAAATAGTCTGGAATCTGTTTGGAAGTAGGAGAGGTAAATATTTTATCAAAACATACATATAGCAAGAACAGGGAGGGTTCACAAAGGTAAGGGATAAGGATAAATAGGAAAGTTTACAAAATCAAGCCTGGATGGCCTTGTATTTCCCTGGATGTAAGGGGATTTAGTCCTTTAGAAAGCATGGATGCAGCTTGGAAATAGGGCCCAACCACGTGGTCAGTGCCAGAAGCAGTGGCAGCAGCTGATCTCTCCCAAGCAGACAAGGCAAGAAAGAGGAAGCAGTAACAGATGTCCGCCCTTTTTATAAGCTTGGTGGATAGGAAAGGGGAGTGGAGTAGACCACCTTTGACCCAGGGGACCCCTCCTTCTGGGAAGAGAAAAATCAAGTCTCTCTGCCCACCTGGTTTCTTTTGTCCACCAGAGGGCTGGGTTCTTTCACCCATCCAGGATGGGTGTAACCCAGCACAAATAATGAGGAGGAAAAATACTCTTTCCATTTCTCAGGTGATTTGAGCAGAAAATATAGCTGTGTTTGGATCTAGGTCAGTTCTGGAGATGAGTTATTATTTTTCCTTTCAAGTTCAAGTATAAACACAACAAAATGAAACAAAAAGTATAAAATGAAGCTAGATACTGCACTATAGCATTCTCTGGAAAAACCTAATTGTAACAAATTACAAAACAACATAACCCCACTTTTTGTCTGAATTACTGAACACAAAACTAAACCTTTGAGAGGCCTAAACAATCTATTTCTTGCTAAGCTTTAGTTAGAAAATTGTCTCATGATATGTAATGATCTTTCTTTCATATTTTAATTTCTTTTAACAGTTTAAATAAAATTTGAGTAATAACTTCTTAATATTCTGCACAGATAGTAACTAAATCTTTAATGGACTCCTGGTGCAAGCAATTTAATGTTGTAATTTAACTGAGGTTTATGCAACAAAACAAAACAAAACAGAAAAGACATCTCCTTCCTTTATTATGTAAAACAGATACTCTATTTAGTTTTACAAAGCAAAATAAATTAAGCCAACAGTGTAGCTTTAGTCAATTATTCTGAGACTTTCTCTTCAAAATATTCTGATTTCTTGTATATACTCATTGAATTTAGATTGTTGTTCTTTAAGTGCACAGAACCTCCTACCTTGTCTCTTTTTGTTAAACACAGATACCATGTTTGTTCTCTGCAGTTCCAGATATTTAATTCTTAATTTTAGGATGTGCACTGCCCAATTCTTCTGATTTAAGAATAGTCAACTTTTAGGATTTAATTCTAACCCTGACTATGACAGCTTTCTCATTCACTCTATCACTCTCATTTACTCTATCACACACATCTTTCCATTGCTCATTTTCAATGCAATCTCCTTTAAAACATTAACAATTAATAAGTTCAACTTTGGAGACAAAATTCAACAGCATATTTTGTCAGCCGCAGCCTTGCTGAAGGATTAAACCCACTAAGTACTTTCACATTCTCTTGTGACTTATCTTGGATTAGTATTTTTTTAGTATCTACTTCAATTTATCTCTTTTTTTTAAGATCGAACAAGACATGGCTACTGGCAATTCTCCCTCTATCTGTTTGCTGGACTCTTCCTGGCAATGGCTTAGACAGATGTACTCTTTGTGGGACAAAGCAACCTGGATAGATGAGCCCAGAGAATGGTGGTGAATGGAGTTGAATCAAGTTGGCCACTGCCATACAAGTGATGTTCCCCAGGGCTCAGTTTTGGGGCTAGTTTTGTCTAATATCTTTATCAACAACCTCTATGAGGTGAGTAAGTGCACTTTTACTTAGTTTGCAGCTGACACCAACAGGATGGGAGTGCTGATCTGCTAAAATTTAGAAATGCTCAGCAGAGGAATCATGACAGGCTCAACCAACAGACCAAGGTCAATTGTTTGAGGTTTAACAAAGCCAAATGCTCAGTCCTGCGCTTGAGTCACAACAATTCCCATGGAACTCTACAAGCATGGGGGAGAGTGGCTGGAAGACTACCCAGCAGAAAATGATCTGGTGTCGTTAGCAAACAGCAAGCTGAACATGAGCCAGCAGTGTGCTCAGGTGACCAAGACGATCAACAGCATCCTGGCTTGTATCAGGAACAGCGTGGCCAGTAGTAGTGATGTGATTCTACCCCTCTACTTGGCACTGATAAGACCGTACCTCAAATTTTGGGCTCCTCTCTATAAGGACATTAAACTGCTGGACAGGTCCAGAGAAGGGCTTGAAGGACAAGTCCTGTAAGGAGCAGATGAGGGAACTAGGATTGTTTAGTTTGGAGAAGAGGAGGTTGAGGGGAGAGCTCCTTTCTACAACTCCCTGACAGAAAGTCCAGTGAGGTGGGGGTTGGTCACTTCTCCCAAATGCCTGGTGATAGAACAAGAAGAATTGGCCTCAAGCTTGTTCCAGAAGAGGTTTCAATTGGATATTAGGAAAATATTTACTTAAAGAGTGGTCAAACATGAAAACAGGCTGCCCAGATAAGTGAGGAATATGCCAATCTTGGAGGTGTTTAAAAAAAATGTAGGTATGGTGCTTTGGGGGCAAGGCTTAGAGGACATTGAGGTGTTGGTTTGGTGGTTGGGCTTGATGGTCATAGATCTCTTTTCCAAATATAATGATTCAATGATTCTCACTGATTCCAGAAGAGATTCGAATTTCTGAATTAGTTTTTAAGTAAGAATGCTTCCCTTTGTTTCCCAGCCCAAGATCTCTGCTACTTGTTTATGAACCTGAATAAATTCCAAATTTTCCCCAAGTCTTTTAGCTAGGTAAGTTTCTTGTTTAGCTCTCTCAGTATTGAGGTAGACCTAAGAAACCTAGCAAGCTTATATATCAGAAGGCAAAGACTCACAGACTTAATACAATTGCAGAAATATTACACTCATTTATCTTTTCACTGATGAAGGTATGCACCTAATTTCTTAACACATAACTAGATTTTCTGGAATAAATCTAGCTAGCCATAAACTAAGGGTATTGTCCATTCAAGACTTGAGTGATGACCCACTGAATAGAATAGAATAGAATAGAATAGAATAGAATAGAATAGAATAGAATAGAATAGAATAGAATAGAATAGAATAGAATAGACCAGGTTGGAAGAGACCTTTGAGCTCATCAAGTCCAACCTATCATCCAATACTATCTAATCAACTAAACCATGACACCAAGCATCCCATCAAGTCTCTTCCTAAACACCTCCAGTAATGGTGACTCCACCACCTCCCTGGGCAGCACATTCGAATGGCCAATCACTCTGTGACAAACTTCTCCTTAACATCCAGCCTAAACCTCCCCTGGCACAGCTTGAGACTGTGTCCTTTTGTTCTGGTGCTGATTGCCTGTGAGAAAAGACCAACCCCCACCAGGCTACTACCTCCCTTCAGGTAGCTGTGGACAGCAATAAGGTCACCCCTGAGCCTCCTCTTCTCCAACCTAAGCAACCCCAGCTCCCTCAGCCTCTTCTCATAGAGCTTGTGCCCTACGTGCCCACTGAGTGCACAATCATTGGTAACAGCTGCCTGTCAAAAGCTTAATGGCTCACCTTACACATGTAAAAGATTGGAAAATCTTGTGCAAATACTGATGGGCCCTGTGTGCTGTTCATTGGGAAGATCAAGGACAGAGTTTTATATCTGTCCCTGATGATCTTCCCACTAGATGCTTATGATGCAGTAAACTTTGGCTTGAAGTCATCAAACATCATGCTCTGATAGGTTTTGGTGTGTTTTTTTTTTATTATTGTACAAGGATTACATTAAGCTTTTTAGAATAGAATAGAATAGAATAGAATAGAATAGAATAGAATAGAATAGAATAGAATAGAATAGAATAGACCATGTTGGAAGAGACCTTCAAGATCATTGTGTCCAACCTACCATCCAACACCACCCAACCAAGCATACAACGAAACCATGCAACCAAGCACCCTGTCAAGTCTCCTCCTGAACACCTCCAGTGATGGTGACCCCACCACCTCCTTGGGCAGACCATTCCATTAGGCAATCACTCTCTCTGTGCAAAACTTCCTCCTAACCTCCAGCCTAAACCTCCACTGGTGCAGCTTGAGACTGTGTCTTCTTGTTCTGGTACTGGTTGCCTGGGAGAAGAGACCAACCTCTGCCTGTCTACAACCCCCCTTAAGGTAGCTGTAGAGGGCAATAAGGTCATCCCTGAGTCTCCTCTTCTCCAGGCCAAGCAACTCCAGCTCCCTCAGTCTCTACATAACAGTCCTCATACATGACATCATCTTGTCAGAGATATTAACAGTCTCAGTTTTGAGGACAGTCCTGTTTATTATCTTCATTAATGATTTAGATATAGGAATTAAGGAGAGGAGATATTTTGGAAGATCTTGACAGGCTGGTCAAGTGGATGAGAAGGAACTGTAAGACATTTAATGAGGCCAAGTGTAGGGTCTTACACCTGGGAACACATATCCCAGGAATACAACTCAGACTGGGAGCCACCTAGATTTAGGGCAGCACTGTGGAGAGGGACCTGGAGGTCTTGGTGGACAAAAGACTCATTGTGAATGAATAGTGTGCTGTCATGTCAAAGAAAGCCAACAGGATGCTGAGTTGCATTAATAAGGGCATCGCAACAAGGGATAAAGATGTCATTCTCCCACCCTACTCAGTGCTGGTCAGGCCCCACCTTTAGTGCTGTGTCCAGTATATACATGAGTGATGAGACAGTCTGCGAAGAGTTGAGAGAAGGACCACAAGAATGATCAGAGGACTGGAAGACCTGTCATACGAAGGAAGGCTGAAAGAATTTAGTTTGTTCAGCCTTGAGAAGAGAAGGTCTAGGGGAAACATCATAACATGTACATAAAGGGCAGCTATCCTGCGAAGGGAGACACCCTTTTTACAAAGAATCACAAGGTAAACACAAGTGGTAATGGAAACAAATTGCTACAGGGGAGATTCAGACCAGATGCCAGAATTTTTTTTTTTCACCATTCTGTTACATGTTGAAATAAACTCCCAAGGGAGGTGGTGAATTCCTCTACATTAGACCATTTCAAAGCCCAGCTTGACAGGGTTCTGGGATATCTCATTTAAACTATATTCTGAAAGATTGGAGTAGGTGATCTGTGAAGTTCTTCCCAACAAGGAATTCTATGAATCTACTAAGTCATGGAATCACAGAATCATTTAAATTGGAAAAGATCTTTAAGATCATTGAGCCCAATTGCTAACCCAACACTGCTGCTAAACCAGATCCCTGAACATGACATCTATACAACTTTTAAATATCCCCAGAGATGATGATTCAACTATCTCCCTGGGAAGCCTGTTGCAGGGCTTGAAAGTCTTTTCAAAGAAGAAATTCTTATTAAGATCCAACCTAAACTTCTGCTGCCACAAGTTGAAAGATGTGGGAAGAGGTTATTTTCAGATGGCTTTGGAAGACTACAGGGAAGATTTGCCTTTGCTCAAATTAGAGAAAGCTGTGTTTTGGCTTTGACTCTGAGGGTAATGTAAACACCTTGTAACTGAAGGAGAGAAACTAGGCACAATCTGGTTAGATGTGTTAAAATATTGTTTTGTTATTTTGACCTATTGTATGTCTAAATTACACATATGCCAGTAGAAAATGACCAATAGAAATGTGATGCATGTCTTCTGATAGACTGTATAACTTTACTGTAAAACATAATAAATGCCTTCGCCTGCTTACATCTGGTCCAGAAAGCATCAGCCGAGGTAATTAAAGCATCTATACTATTACAAAACCATTTTCCTTACATTCTGATGTTCACCTCAAAACTCAGAATGTAACCTGGCATTAGATCAAACTTTGTAATCATGTTTCCTCTGGAAAAAAATGTAAGATTTTGAGGTCTTCTGAATTAAGCATAAAAAAGAAATTACATACAGACCAGTCATATCTCATATAGTGATTTTATGAGGACTGCCAGCAGCAGAATGTCTTATTTGACACACACCTTTATTTGGATATAATCTTTTTGAAAAATCATTAATTTGAGATAATTCTAAATATTTGTTCACCATTAATTAGAACCCTTATTAAATCACCGTAATTTTTACTTTACAGATTTTGCAGATTGTTTCTGTATACCAATCAGAGTCTTCCTAATTTATCTCTGTCTATTACAGATGTTCTTAATTAACACCCTACTGTTCTGTTTTCTTACACTTGCTTTGTTTATATATGCCATACAAAGCATCCAAAAATTCAAACATGGAATCCAGTGAAGAATATTCATGCAATTTCTACCTATGGACTCTGACAGATGGGCTTCTGTGAATTTCATTCCCACTGGGGTTTTATATGGTTGCAGCTTTTAAGAATAGTTAAGGTAAGTGAGATTTTTAACTGCCATAAACCTGAATAATCTTACATCTGAGATAAGTCATCTTAACTCAATTTTCTCTTTATCATTGAAAACAAATCATCAGTCTCACATAAGGTTCACTCAGAGAACTGTTCTAGGATGTCATTTATCCTGTTGTAAAGCTCTACATATTTAGATATCCAAAGCTAGGAGAGATTAGTTCTGATCCTAATGATATTAATGGAAAAAAATATAAGATCTGACCCTGTGAATACAATATTGGGAATATGTCTCCTTGGATAGGCATCAGCTTCCTTCTCTATGATGCCTGATGTATGTAGTTGGAGAATAAAGATTTGCTTAGAATCTAAATACAGATGTTAAAAGGGTAGGACATGGTGTTGTACAGATAAAATGATATTAAATGATATTAAATTCACAAAAAAGATCTTTTGTCTAGCTGTCTTGCAACTAGGCAAAGTGAACTATTTTTCATTCAAACAAAAAGTTAGACGTGTCCTGTTTATTTGTTAGCATCGAAGAGAGGTGAAATCCTTGGAAATAATAATATACTAAATGCTAACAACTCCATTGTTTAATGTATACATGATTATAGTGTTAATAACTGATTAATCACAATTTTATATACAGGTTCTAGTGCACAGTTGTGGAATATATCTCATAACTGGGTTTGTGTGTACAATTTGGACCCGATTAGAATATTTACAGAATTAATATCAATTAATGGAATGCAGAGTGCAATTCCACCACTTGTCCACCAGATTACAACTTGACTAGATGCTTGAGGCTGCCTAACTATACACAGAGGAAGTGTTACAATGTGTCAGAGGGCTGGCATGGCTTTGAACTGAATGTTAGTGAGTGCAAAGTGTTGTGCGAGCCTACCAGGGGTAAGGCTATGCTTGACCTCCTCTTCACCAATAGGGAAAGGCTGGTGGGTGATGTGGTGGTCAGAGGGTGTTTAGGGGCCAGTGACCATGAGATAACTGAATTTTCAGAATTCAGTCAAGCTAAGAGGGGCAGCAAGAAGACCTCCATTATGAACTTCCAAAGGGTAGACTTCAGGTTACTCAAGGAACTAACTCAGAAGGTTCCTTGGCAAACAGCCCTTAAAAATAAAGGGGTCCAGGAGAGCTGGACCTACTTCAAGGAAGAACTCTTGAAGGCACAGGAACAGGCTGTGCCAAAGTGCCAGAAGATGAGCCGCCTGGGCAGATGGTCAGCCAGGATGGGCAATGAACTTCTAATAGAACTAAGGGAAAAAAGAGTGTATCATCTTTGGAAAAAAGGTGAGGCAACCCATGGAATGTTTAAGGATGCTGTTAGGTCATATAGGAAGAAAATTAGGGAGGTAAAAGCACATTTAGAGCTTAGACTGGCCTCTGCTGTGAAGGACAACAAAAAAATCCTTCTATAAATATACTAATAGCAAGAGGAAGGGCAAGGACAACCTCCAATCCTTGGTTGACATGGAGAGAAATGTTGTAACAAAAGATGAGGAAAAGGTAGAGGTACTTAACACCTTCTTTGCCTCAATTTTTACTAGCAGGACAGAATGTCTTCCAGACAGCTGGTCTGCAGAGCTGGCAGAAGGAGCCAGGGAGCAGCATAGATTTCCTCTGTTCCAGGAAGAGGTAATTAAAAATCTGCTCAGCCGCTTGGATTCCCACACGTTCATGGGACCAGATGGGATCCATCCTAGTGTGCTGAGAGAGCTGGCAGATGAGCTGATCAAGCCACTATCCATCATTTTCCAGCAGTCCTGGCTCACTGCAGATGTCCCAGAAGACTGGGAGCTGGCCAGCGTGGTGCCCATCCGCAAGCAAGGCCTTTGACACCGTTCCCCATAGCAAACTCCTGGCCAAGCTGTCAGCCCATGGCTTGGATGGGAGCACACTGCGATGGGTTAGGAACTGGCTGGAGGGCCGAGCCCAGAGAGTGGTGGTGAATGGTGCCACATCCAGCTGGCAGCCAGTCACCAGTGGTGTGCCCCAGGGATCAGTACTGGGCCCCATGCTCTTTAACATCTTTATTGATGATCTGGATGAGGGCATCGAGTGTGAAGCAGTAGCACAAGCACCCCATGTGCATGTTGCAGATGAGGTTGTTTGTACCACCTGGCTGGTGCCCTGGACCTTTGTCACCCTCAGCTCTGAGCTGAGTAACCCACTCTGGAAAGGAGAGTGGAAGGGGGATGTGGCCAGACATGTTTGGACAAGTTTTCAGTATTTGGGGCATAATTCTGGGCATATGGTGCCTTCACCACAGTGGTGTGCAATAATAAGAAGAGGAACAATGGGTGCAAGCTTTAACATAAAAGATTTCACCCCAACATGAGGAGAAACTTCATTAGAGTGAGGGTGATGGAGCACTGAAACAAGCTGCCCAGTAAGGTTGTAGATTCCTCTGGACACATTCAAAACCCATTTGGATGAATTCCTGAGTGGATTACTCTAGATGATCCTGCTTTGGCAGGGGGGTTGTACTCGATCATTTCTGGAGGTACCTTCCAGCTTTTACCATTCTGTGATTCTGTGAATTTCACAGTATCACAGTATCACCAAGGTTGGAAGAGACCTCAAAGGTCATCGAGTCCAACCTGTCACCACAAACCTCATGACTAGACCATGAGACCAAGTGCCATATCCAATCCCCTCTTGAACACCTCCAGGGACTGACTCCACCACCTCCCTGAGCAGCACATTCCAAAGATGAATGACTCTCTCTATGAAGAACTTTCTTCTCACCTCCAGCCTAAACTTCCCCTGGTGCAGCTGAGACTGTGTGCTCTTGTTCTGGTGCTGGTTGCTAGAGAGGAGACCAACCCCTTCCTGGCTACAACCACCTTTCAGGTAGTTGTAGAGAGCAATGAGGTGCCCCCTGAGCCTCCTCTTCTCCAGGCTAAACAATCCCAGCTCCATCAGCCGCTCCTCATAGGGCTTGGGCTCAAGGCCTCTCCCCAGCCTTGTACAATGTATCACAGTATCACAGTAACTAAGGTTGGAAGAGACCCCAAGGATCATCAAGTCCAACCTGTTCCAACAGACCTAACAACTAGACCATGGCACCAAGTGCCACGTCCAATCTCCCCTTGAACACCTCCAGGGACGGTGACTCCACCACCTCCCTGGGCAGCCCATTCCAATGACGAATGGCTCGCTCAGTGAAGAACTTTTTCCTCACCTCGAGTCTAAACCTCCCCTGGCACAACTTGAGACTGTGTCCCCTTGTTCTGGTGCTGGTTGCCTGGGAGAAGAGACCAACCCCCTCCTGTCTACAACCACCTTTCAGGTAGTTGTAGAGGGCAATGAGGTCACCTCTGATCCTTCTCTTCTCCAGGCTAAACAATCCCAGCTCCCTCAGCCTCTCCTCATAGGGCTTGTGCTCAAGGCCTCTCACCAGCCTTGTTGCCCTTCTCTGGACACGTTCAAGTGTCTCAATGTCCTTCCTAAATTGAGGGGCCCAGAACTGGACACAGTACTCAAGGTGTGGCCTAACCAATGCAGAGTACAGGGGCACAATGCCCTCCCTGCTCCTGCTGACCACACTATTCCTAATACAGGCCAGGATGCCATTGGCCTTCTTGGCCACCTGGGCACACTGCTGGCTCATGTTTAGGCGGGTGTCAATCAGCACCCCCAGGTCCCTCTCTGTTTGGGAGCTCTCCAGCCACTCTGACCCCAGCCTGTAGCTCTGCATGGGGTTGCCGTGGCCAAAGTGCAGTACCCAGCACTTGGATTTATTAAATGCCATCCCATTGGACTCTGCCCATCTGTCCAGTCGGTCAAGGTCCCTCTGCAGAGCCTTTCCACCCTCTAACTGACTAACATCTGTTCCCAACTTGGTGTCATCTGCAAACTTGCTGATGACTGATTCAACCCCATCATCCAGATCATCAATGAAGATGTTAAAGAGGATGGGGCCCAGCACTGATCCCTGGGGGATGCCACTGGTGACTGGCTGCCAGCTGGATGTGGCACCATTCACCACCACTCTCTGGGCTCGGCCCTCCAGCCAGTTCCTAAC
This sequence comes from Dryobates pubescens, assembly GCF_014839835.1. Classification (NCBI taxonomy): domain Eukaryota; kingdom Metazoa; phylum Chordata; class Aves; order Piciformes; family Picidae; genus Dryobates; species Dryobates pubescens. Next base: position 79,506,513 of record NC_071657.1, on the reverse strand, counting down.
CCAGCACAGAGTGTTGCGGTCCAAACCACGAGCTGACAGCTTAGCTAGGAGTTTACTGTGGGGGACAGTGTCAAAGGCCTTGCTGAAGTCCAGGTAGACCACATCCACAGGCCTCCCCACATCCACCAGGTGGGTCACCTGATCATAGAAGGAGATCAGGGAGAAGGCTCTGCAGATCTCCCCTGCTGAGGGACGGGCCCCTGAAAACGGAGAGGGATGGACACAAGTCCCTGCCAAGGGTGGCAAGAGAAATCCACCCCGGCCATCTCCTCCTCCTCCGCTGCCCTTGCATAATAAGTATGAGGCCCTGCGGGCTGAGGGTGGTGGGGATGAGAGGGCTGAGGAGCAGCCATCCAGAGGGGAGACCAAGGCCAAGCGGTCCCCACCAGCTGTAATGACCAGCTCCAGGGAGCAGCCTAAGGCCAAGCCTAAGGCCAAGCGGCCACTACCAGCTATAACGACCAGCTCCACAAAGAAAAGGAGAAGGGTTATAGTTGTTGGGGACTCTCTCCTGGGGGGTACTGAGGGACCCATATGTCATCCCGACCCATCCCACAGGGTGGTCTGCTCTCTACCTGGGGCGCAGGTAAGGGACATTGCAAGGGGAATCCCCAAGCTCATCAGTCCCTCTGACTATTACCCTCTGCTGGTAATACAGGCTGGGAGTGATGAGATCGACAGGAAGGGCACCAGGGCAATTAAGAAGGAGTTCAGGGCCCTTGGACAATTGATTGATGGGGCAGGCACACAAGTGGTGTTCTGCTCAGTTCCCTCAGTGGCAGGGGAGTACACTGAGAGGAACGGGAGAACCCACACCATCAACAATTGGCTCAGGGAATGGTGCCAGCGGAAGAACTTTGGTTTCTTTGATCATGGGGCTACTTTTACGGCACCCGACCTCCTGGGTCCTGATGGGGTGCATTTATCTAGAAGGGGCAAGAGAATCCTAGCACTAGAGTTGGCAGGACTCATTAGGAGGGCTTTAAACTAGGTCTGAAGGGGGTGGGTGAAGACATCGGTCCCTCTGCAGAGGTAAGAGTAGAGCACAAGGTAGGGTCAATTGAGAGCTCAGGAGCCCAGCTGCAGTGCATGTACACCAATGCACGCAGCCTAGGCAATAAGCAAGATGAGCTGGAGGTCCTAATCCACCAGGGCAACTATGATATAGTTGCCATCTCAGAAACATGGTGGGACAACAGGCACAATTGGAGTGCTACACTGGGGGGCTACAGGCTCTTTAGGAGGGATAGGCGAGGGAGGAGAGGAGGAGGGGTGGCTTTGTATATTAGGGAGACACTTTCTGCCTCAGAACTCGAGGTGGAAGATGAGGGAATTGAGAGCCTGTGGGTTAAAATCAGAGGGCAGCCCAACAAATCTGACATCCTGGTTGGAGTCTGTTATAGACCACCCAACCAGGATGAGGAGGCTGATGAATTATTCTATAAACAACTGGAGGCTGTTTCAAGATCATCAGATCTTGTCCTCGTGGGGGACTTCAACCTGCCGGATATCTGCTGGGAACTTAATTCAGCAGAGAGAAGGCAGTCCAGAAGATTCCTGGAGCGGATAGAGGGTTGCTTCCTGACACAGCTGTTAAGTGAGCCTACCAGGGGACAGGCTCTGCTTGACTTGCTGCTCTCCAATAGGGAAGGGCTAGTGGGAGATGTGACCGTGGGAGATGTGACCGTGGGAGGCTGCCTAGGGTGCAGTGACCACGAGATAGTGAAGTTTTCAATATGCAGGGAGATAGGGAGGAGTACCAACAGAACCTTCACCTTGGACTTCCGGAGGGCAAACTTCAGCCTCTTTAAGAAACTTATTTGTAAAGTTCCCTGGGTACCAACCCTCATGAACCGAGGGGTCCAGGAGGGTTGGACCTACTTCAAACAGGAGCTCTTGAAGGCACAGGAACTGGCGGTTCCCATGTGCCGAAAGATGAGCCGGCGGGGAAGGCGACCGGCCTGGATGGACAAGAAGCTCCTGAAGGATTTAAGGGAAAAAAAGAGGCTGTATCACCTTTGGAAGGAGGGGAAGGCTTCTCGAGGTATGTTTAAGGAAGTGGTTAGACTATGTAGGAATAAAATTAGAGAGGCAAAGGCCCAGTTGGAACTGAAGCTGGCCACCTCTGTGAAAGATAATAAAAAGCAATTTTACAAATATATCAATGCTAAAAAGAAGGGCAAGAAGAACCTCCACTCCTTACTGGACCTGGAGGGGAACATGGTGACCAAAGATGAGGAAAAGGCTGAGGTCCTGAACGCCTTCTTTGCCTCAATGTTTAACAGCAAGGTAGGAGTCCAGGATGAGTGGCCTCCTGAGCTGGGTAATAGGGTCGGGGAGCAGTGTAATGCCCCAGAAATCCATGAGGAATTAGTCCGGGACCTGCTGAGCCACTTGGACACCCATAAGTCCGTGGGACCGGATGGGATCCATCCTAGGGTGCTGAGAGAGCTGGCAGATGAGCTGGCCAAGCCGCTCTCCATCATTTTCCTCCAGTCCTGGCTCACTGGAGCGGTCCCAGGTGACTGGAAACTGGCCAATGTGGTCCCCATCCACAAGAAGGGACGGATGGAGGAACCTGGAAACTACAGACCAGTCAGCCTGACCTCAGTGCCAGGGAAAGTGATGGAGCAGATTATCCTGGCGGCAATAACTGCGCACCTGAAGGATGGCCAAGGGCTCGGGTCCAGCCAACATGGATTTAGGAAGGGCAGGTCCTGCCTCTCCAACCTGATCTCCTTCTATGATCAGGTGACCCGTCTGGTGGATGTGGGGAGGCCTGTGGATGTAGTCTATCTGGACTTCAGCAAGGCCTTTGACACCGTCCCCCACAGTAAACTGCTGGCTAAGCTGTCAGCTCGTGGTTTGGACCACAACACTCTGTGCTGGGTTAGGAACTGGCTGGAGGGCCGAGCCCAGAGAGTGGTGGTGAATGGTGCCACATCCGGCTGGCGGCCAGTCACCAGTGGCGTCCCCCAGGGATCAGTGCTGGGCCCCATCCTCTTTAACATCTTCATTGATGATCTGGATGAGGGGGTTGAGTCAGTCATCAGCAAGTTTGCAGATGACACCAAGTTGGGAACAGATGTTAGTCAGTTAGAGGGTGGAAAGGCTCTGCAGAGGGACCTTGACCGACTGTACAGATGGGCAGAGTCCAATGGGATGGCATTTAATAAGTCTAAGTGCCGGGTGCTGCACTTTGGCCACGGCAACCCCATGCAGAGCTACAGGCTGGGGTCAGAGTGGCTGGAGAGCTGCCAAACGGAGAGGGACCTGGGGGTGCTGATTGACACCCGCCTAAACATGAGCCAGCAGTGTGCCCAGGTGGCCAAGAAGGCCAATGGCATCCTGGCCTGTATTAGGAATAGTGTGGCCAGCAGGAGCAGGGAGGTCATTGTGCTCCTGTACTCTGCATTGGTTAGGCCACACCTTGAGTACTGTGTCCAGTTCTGGGCCCCTCAGTTTAGGAAGGACATCGAGACACTTGAACGTGTCCAGAGAAGGGCAACAAGGCTGGTGAGAGGCCTTGAGCACAAGCCCTATGAGGAGAGGCTGAGGGAGCTGGGATTGTTTAGCCTGGAGAAGAGAAGGATCAGAGGCGACCTCATTGCCCTCTACAACTACCTGAAAGGTGGTTGTAGCCAGGTGGGGGTTGGTCTCTTCTCCCAGGCAACCAGCACCAGAACAAGGGGACACAGTCTCAAGTTGTGTCAGGGGAGGTTTAGACTCGAGGTGAGGAAAAAGTTCTTCACTGAGCGAGTCATTCGTCATTGGAATGGGCTGCCCAGGGAGGTGGTGGAGTCGCCGTCCCTGGAGGTGTTCAAGGGGAGATTGGACGTGGCGCTTGGTGCTATGATCTAGTTGTGAGGTCTGTTGGAACAGGTTGGACTTGATGATCCTTGGGGTCTCTTCCAACCTTAGTTACTGTGATACTGTGATACTGTGATCAGGTTGGAGAGGCAGGACCTGCCCTTCCTAAATCCATGTTGGCTGGACCTGAGCCCTTGGCCATCCTTCAGGTGCACAGTTATTGCCGCCAGGATAATCTGTTCCATCACTTTCCCTGGCACTGAGGTCAGGCTGACTGGTCTGTAGTTTCCAGGTTCCTCCATCCGTCCCTTCTTGTGGATGGGGACCACATTGGCCAGTTTCCAGTCATCTGGGACCTCTCCAGTGAGCCAGGACTGGAGGAAAATGATGGAGAGCGGCTTGGCCAGCTCATCTGCCAGCTCTCTTAGCACCCTAGGATGGATCCCATCAGGTCCCATGGACTTATGGGTGTCCAAGTGGCTCAGCAGGTCCCGGACTAATTCCTCATGGATTTCTGGGGCATTACACTGCTCCCCGACCCTATTACCCAGCTCAGGAGGCCACTCATCCTGGACTCCTACCTTGCTGTTAAACATCGAGGCAAAGAAGGCGTTCAGGACCTCAGCCTTTTCCTCATCTTTGGTCACCATGTTCCCCTCCAGGTCCAGTAAGGAGTGGAGGTTCTTCTTGCCCCTCTTTTTAACGTTGATATATTTGTAAAATTGCTTTTTATTATCTTTCACAGAGGTGGCCAGTTTCAGTTCCAACTGGGCCTTTGCCTCTCTAATTTTATTCCTGCATAATCTAACCACTTCCTTAAACATACCTCGAGAAGCCTTCCCCTCCTTCCAAAGGTGATACAACCTCTTTTTTTCCCTTAAATCCTTCAGGAGCTGCTTGCCCATCCAGGCCGGTTGCCTTCCCTACCGGCTCATCTTTCAGCACATGGGTACTGCCAGTTCCTGTGCCTTCAAGAGCTCCTGTTTGAAGTAGTTCCAACCATCCTGGACTCCTTGGTTCTTGAGTGTGGCTACCCAGGGAACTTTACAAATAAGTTTCTCAAACAGGCTGAAGTTTGCCCTCCGGAAGTTCCAGGCGAGGGTTCTGTTGATGGTCCTCCCTATCTCCCTGCATATTGAAAACTTCACTATCTCATGGTCACTGCACCCTAGGCAGCCACCCACCATCACGTTTCCCACCAGCCCTTCTCTATTGGAGAACAGCAGGTCAAGCAGAGCCTGACCCCTGGTAGGCTCACTTAACAGCTGCATCAGGAAGCAGTCCTCCATGTGCTCCAGGAATCTTCTGGACTGCCTTCTCTCTGTTGAATTAAGTTCCCAGCAGATATCTATCTGGTTAAAGTCACCTACAAGGACAAGATCTGATGATCTTGAGACAGCCTCCAATTGCTTATAGAATAATTCATCTTATAGACTAATTAATCTAATTTCACTAAACTGAATTGAATTCTATATGGCAAACTACTAAAATTCTGGTTTTACTGAGATGAAGTGCCCTTAATCTACAATATAGACTATATAATGGTCCTTAAATTTTATTCCTTTGTACTCTTTCTTAAATGGTGTAAAGTTACCCTCCTCTTGAACAAAAGCTACATTACTCTGAGCCTATGTTAAACAGAATATATCCACAAATCTAAGTCTGTTTTTTCAAAGGTAATTACAAAGCAAAAATATTGTGTAGTTAATGATTATCAACCCAGATCTGTTTCCAAATTCCATTTCTACTATCCTGTCCCCCCTCCTCTCCCCAAAGCTACATATTGTTTAGCCAGAGTAATAGCTGCCTGTAAAATATAAACATTGATGCTCTCTGTATTGTGTTAATCAACAACACAGAACTGTGAAGGAAACTTGGAAAGCAAATGGAGGAAAAAATGCCTTCTGAATAATTTTTTGTAGTTTCAGGAACGTTACACTGTAATTTTCACAGTATGTGATGAAGAATTAAAATCATCGCTATATACAATAGAAGTTTCATTTACAAAGATTTTGATTCATATATATACTACCACTAAAATCAGAATAATCAAAACCACTACCAGTGTGCAAAATGTAATGACAAAACAAATATTTGCCTTTCAGAGACTTGCTCTATGCCCAAACCCACACAATATAGACGATTTGGTTATTACCGTTGTACTGTAATGACTTGGATGATTCACATTCTAGTGCATTAAATAAGTGTGAAAAAAGGAGAGAAAGATGACTTGACATCAGATATCTAAGGTACTTTTATCCAGCTTTGCTCTTATGAAAACCAACTGCAATCCAGCTGATTGTAAAGTATGTCAAGAACTTTCGTCATCCACATTACTTCAGCATTAGAAGTGTTCATGAATTGAATGCATATCTACTAATCTGATAAGAAGTTCTACTACTAATTTTAGACTCTTTATAGAGCTGGAGAATTTTTTAAAAGTTATGACAACTTTAAGGTTAATATATTTCTCTTTGGAATGTGATTTTACCAGTAGCTTATCCATAAATTAATGATACAGTGAGAATAGAATAGAATAGAATAGAATAGAATAGAATAGAATAGAACAGAACAGAATTAACCAGGTGGGAAAAGACCTTTGAGACCATATCATCCCAGGCTCTCCTCGAAACCAAAACTGTCTCAGCAAGCTACCCTCCAACCTTAGTCCCAGAACACCCTGAAATTATATTTTGTAACACAAATCACAAATCACTATTGCATTTATAACAATGATCTTGAAGGTCTTTCACAACTGGGTTAATTCTAATTTTAATTCTAGTTCTAATTGTATATTTGCATCATAGCATCCTACTTCACTGCAAGAAACATGCTCTGCTTTGTGATTCTTTGTGATTCTGTGAAGGCAAACAGCTACAGCATCTTTTGATCCTTAGGAGAGTGCAAGTGTGCAAGTAACCTAGGACAGAAAGCCAATAGACCAGCTGAAATAACCCCTGAAAGAACAAAGTCTGGAGGACTGTGGTGTGCTTTCAAGGCCACATCATCTGATCTCTGCCACGGGGACAAGCAGCAGATACTGCTTAAAATGGCCTGTGCTTTAAAATGCAGAAACATCTGTTATATATCCTAGAAGTTAGTTCCAGAATGAGAAAGAGCATGACTGTATCAGCATGGTTCTGACCAGAACCTAATGAAGCAAGATTGATTAGTGCTTTAAACAGTGATACAGAATGCAGAACTAACCAGTTTGGTAAAGACTTTCAAGATCATCTGGTCCAACTTATCATCCAACACCAATCTAATCAACTAAACCATGACACTAAGTGCCTCATACAGTCTCTTTTTAAACACTTCCAGTGATGGTGACTCCACCACCTCCCTGTGCAGCCCATTCCAATGGCCAGTCACTCTTTCTGTGAAGAATTTCTTCCTAACATCCAGCCTAAACCTTCCCTGGTGTAGCTTGAGACTGTGTCCTCTTGTTCTGTCAGAGGTTGCCTGGGAGAAGACACTGACTCCCACCTGGCTACCACCACCCTTCAGGTAGTTGTAGACAGCAATAAGGTCTCCCCTGAGCCTCCTCTTCTCCAGGCTAAACAACCCAAATCCACCAGGTGGGTCACCTGATCATAGAAGGAGATCAGGTTGGTCAGGCAGGACCTGCCCTTCCTAAATCCATGTTCACTGGGCCTGATCCCTTGGCCATCCTTCAGGTGCACTGTGATTGCCCCTAGATGATCTGCTCCATAATCTTGCCTGGCACTGAGGTCAAGCTGACAGGCCTGTGATTTACAGATTCGTCCATCTGACCCTTCTTGTGGATGGGCATCACATTGGCCAGTTTCAAGTCATCTGGGACCTCTCCAGTGAGCCAGGACTGGTGGAAAGTGATGGAGAGTGGCTTGGCCAGCTCATCTGCCAGCTGTCTCAGCACCCTAGGATGGATCCCATCTGGTCCCATGGACTTGTGAGTGTCCAAGTGGCTCAGCAAGTCCCAAACTAATTCCTCATGAATTTCAGGGGTACTACACTGCTCCCTGACCCCATCTACCAGTTCAGGCCAATTATCCTGAAGTCCTCCTGCCTTACTGTTGGAAATTGAGGCAAAGAAGGTATTTAGAACCTCAGCCTTTTCCTTATCTTTAGTTACAGTGTTCCCCTCCAGGTCCAATAAGGAGTGCAGGTTCTTCTTGCCCCTCTTTTTAGCATTTTTTTCTAGCAGGACAGAATGTCTTCCAGACAGCTGGCCTGCAGAGCTGGCAGAAGGAGTTAGGGAGCAGCATAGTCTTCCTCTGTTCCAGAATGGGGTAGTTGGTGATCTGCTTAGCCTCTTGGATCCCCACAAGTCCATGGGACCAGATGAGATCCATCCCAGGGTGCTGAGAGAGCTGGCAGATGTGCTGGCCAAGCCGCTCTCCATCATTTTTCAGCAGTCCTGGCTCACTGGAGACATCCCAGACGACTGGAAGCTGGCCAGTGTGGTGCCCATCCACAAGAAGGGCCGGTTGGATGAGCCAGGGAATTATAGACCTGTCAGCCTGACCTCAGTGCCAGGCAAGATTATGGAACAGGTCATCTTGAGTGCAGTCACACAGAACTTGGAGGATGGCCAAGGGATCAGGTCCAGCCAGCATGGGTTTAGGAAGGGCAGGTCCTGCCTGACCAACCTGATCTCCTTCTATGATCAGGTGACCCGCCTGGTGGATGCGGGGCAGGCTGTGGATGTAGTCTACCTGGACCCCAGCAAGGCCTTTGACACCGTCCCCCACAGCAAACTCCTGGCCAAGCTGTCAGCCCATGGCTTGGATGGGAGCACACTGCGATGGGTTAGGAACTGGCTGGAGGGCCGAGCCCAGAGAGTGGTGGTGAATGGTGCCACATCCAGCTGGCGGCCAGTCACTGATGGTGTGCCCCAGGGATCAGTACTGGGCCCCATCCTCTTTAACATCTTTATTGATGATCTGGATGAGGGCATTGAGTCCATCATCAGTAAATTTGCTGATGACACCAAGCTGGGGGCAGGAGTTGATCTGCTGGAGGGTAGAGAGGCTCTGCAGAGGGACCTCGACAGGCTGGACAGATGGGCAGAGTCCAACGGCATGAGATTTAACACATCCAAGTGCCGGGTTCTGCACATTGGCCACAGCAACCCCATGCAGAGCTACAGGCTGGGGTCAGAGTGGCTGGAGAGCAGTCAGGCTGAGAGGGACCTGGGGGTGCTGGTTGACGGTAGACTGAACATGAGCCTGCAGTGCACTCAGGCAGCCAAGAGGGCCAATGGCATCCTGGCCTGCATCAGGAACAGTGTGGCCAGCAGGAGCAGGGAGGTCATTCTGCCCCTGTACACTGCACTGGTTAGGACGCACCTTGAGTACTGTGTCCAGTTCTGGGCCCCTCAGTTTAGGAAGGATGTTGACTTGCTGGAGCGTGTCCAGAAAAGGGCAACAAGGTTGGTGAGAGGCTTGGAACACAAGCCCTATGAGGAGAGATTGAGGGAGCTGGGGTTGCTTAGCCTGGAGAAGAGGAGACTCAGGGGTGACTTTATTGCTCTCTACAACTACCTGAAGGGGGGTTGTAGTGAGGCGGAGGTTGGTCTCTTGTCCCAGGCAATCAGTACCAGAACAAGAGGACACAGTCTCAGGCTGCATCAGGGGAGGTTTAGGCTGGAGGTTATGAGGAAGTTTTACACAGGGAAAGTGATTGCCTACTGGAATGGGCTGCCTGGGGAGGTGGTGGGGTCACCGTCGCTGGGGGTGTTCAGGGCGAGGCTTGACAGGATGCTTGGTTGTATGGTTTAGTTGATTGGGTAGTGTTGGATGATAGGTTGGACATGATGATCTCGAAGGTCTCTTCCAACCTGGTTAATTCTATTCTATTCTATTCTATTCTATTCTATAAAAATGCTTTTATTATCTTCCACAGATTTGGCCAGCTTCAGTTCTAACCGGGATTTTGACTCTCTAATTTTTCTCCAACATGATCTAACAACATCCTTAAATGTATCACTAGTTGCCTCCCCCCATTTCCAAAGGCAATATACCCTCTTTCTTTCCCTTAATTCCTTCAAGAGCTGCTTGCTCATCCAGGCCAGTAGCCTTCCCTGCTGGCTCATCTTTTGGCACATGGGCACAGCCTGTTCCTGTGCCTTCAAGAGCTCCTGTTTGAAGTACTTCCAACCATCCTGGACCCCTTTGTTCTTAAGGGCTGCTACCCAAGGTACTTTCTGAATAAGTTGCTTAAACAAGCTGAAATTTGCCCTCTGGACATACAAAGTGAGGGTTCTGTTACTGCTCCTCCTTATTTCCTTGCATATTGAAAACTCCACTATCTCATGATCACTACACTCTAGACAGCCTCCCACCATTACATCTCCTACCAGCCCTTCTCTATTTGAGAACAGTAGGTTAAGCAAAGCGTGACCCCTGGTAGGCTCACTTAACAGCTGCATCAGGAAGCTGTCCTCCATATGTTCTAGGAACCTTCTGGACTGCCTCCTCCCTGCTGAATTAAGTTCCCAGCAGATGTCTGGCCAGTGAAA